>NC_090024.1:118590738-119190738 GCF_037176765.1 Anolis sagrei
CGTAATCCAAACCCTATCACTAATCCTAACCCTAACCCAAACCCTAACCCTAACCCTAACCCCAACTCTCTTCTGCTTTGCTCAGACCACACCTGGAATCACATTGTGTTGAACCCTAACTCTAACCATAACGCTAAACCTAAACCTAATCCTAACCCTAACCATAACACAAACCCTAACTCTAACCCTAACCTTAACCCTAACCCTAAACCTAACCCTAAACCTAACACTAACCCTAACCTTAACCCTAACCCTAACCCTAACCCCAACCCTAACCCCAGCTCTCTTCTGCCTTGGTCAGACCACACCTTAAATCACATTGTGTCTTACCATAATGCTAACCCTAATTCTAAATCTAACTGTCTTCTGCCTTGGTCAAAAACACTTGGAATCACATTGTATCTAACACTAACCGTACCCCTAACCCTATTGCTAAGCCTATCAGCAACGCTCTTCTGCCTTGGTTAGACCACACCTGGAATCACATTTTGTCTGACCCTAACCCTCCCCCTAACCGTAACAGAAATTCTCTTCTTCCTTGGAAAGACCACACCTGTTATCACATTGTGTCTAACCCTAACCCTAACAGCAAATCTCTTCTGCCGTCGTCAGACTACACCTGGAATCATTTGGTGTCTAAACCTAACCCTAAACCTAACCCTAACCCTAACTCTATCACTAACCCGAACCCGAACCCTAACCCGAGATCTCTTCTGCCTTGGTCAGACCACACCTGAAATCACATTATGTCAGGATCCGCTGGATCTTAGAAAGGAAACTCGCACTCACAAGTAGGTACTCGGATTTGGAGTTTATTTCAATCCATACAGAGCGAAAACAAAGCGAGAACTGAAGTTTCCCGCCCAGAAGCCCCAGATCTCCCCTCCTGGCTTTGCCTCCTCCTTCTCCCCCTTCCTTATCACAGTTTAGTCTAAAATCCCTTTTCCCACAGCTTCAAAGCCAAAACCTATGCCCAGATGTCCTGCCATAAACCCATCCATCATGACTGCCCCCTCTGGTGTCAGGAAGAAGGCTTCGTGGAATCTCAAACATGAAGGCACATCCTGACATATCTCCCCCCCTCGGAAGATGGCCCCCATCTGAAAAAGAAAGAAAGACACAGAATGAGACACAAAATTCAAGGCTTGGGCTTCAGAGGAAAAGCAGAGTGGAACCGCTTCACAAGGCGAGGGGCCTTGACGTGTTCCTGTAACACCCATTCGGGATGGATGGCCTTAGAGGACCACTGGACCAAATAATAAAGTTTTCCTCGAGTCCTCTTTGAGTCTAGAATGTCCTTGATCTCAAAGTGAGTGTGAGCCCCCACCATGATGGGGACCGGTTGGGAGTCAGCTTCCGACCACTTAGGGGTGGCAGTTGCGGCCTTGAGCAAGCTCACGTGGAACACCGGGTGGACCCTCTTCCACGTGTGGGGCAATTCCAGTCGGACCGCGACAGGGTTGACCACGGCCTGAACGGGAAAGGGTCCAATGAACAAAGCTGACAATTTACGTGAAGGCTGAGTGGATCTCAGATATTTGGTGGACAAGTAGACCAGGTCACCTACTTTAAACTGGGGCTGAGGTGACCTCTTCTTGTCAGCGAACTTTTTGTAATCCATTTTGGCCCTGTCTAGAGTCTCTTTGATCATTGGCCAAGCAGCTGCGATAGATTCTCCCCACTTATTGGGGGTCTCTCCTGGGTCGGGGGGTGTTAAGCCAGGGAAGGGAGGAAAATCTCTACCCCCCACGATTTTGAAGGGCGAAGCACCTGTGGATGCATGTTCGCTATTGTTATAGCTATATTCGGCGAAGTCCAAAAGGGTAGCCCAATTGTCTTGTTGATAGGTGGAATAGCACCTTAGGAACTGTTGCAATGTCTTTTGGACCCTCTCGGTGGCACCGTCGGTCTCAGGGTGGAAGGCCGTGCTGAGTGCCCGCTCAGTCCCCAGCATAGACAAAAAGGACTTCCAGAATTTGGAGGTGAACTGTGTGCCTCTGTCACTTATAATCCTGCTGGGGCAACCATGTAACCGGAACACATGGTGGAGAAACAACTTAGCCAATTCAGGGGCTGAGGGGAGTCGTTTTAAGGCCACAAAGTGGGCTTGTTTAGAAAACAAGTCAATCACGGTCCATATGGTATTGTAACCCTGGCTATCAGGCAGCTCCACTACAAAGTCTATGGCAATCTCTGACCAGGGTTGTGAGGGGTTGGCTACTGGTTGTAACAACCCCGTGGGCTTTCCCACTTTTTGTTTGTTCCTGGCGCAAGTTGGGCATTCTTGGGTATAGTCTTTTATATCTCTGCGCATATTGGGCCACCAGAATTGGTGGGCTAAGAGTTTGAGAGTCTTAGTGAACCCAAAATGACCTGCCAGCAGCGAATCATGGCCTCTTTTCATAATGTCTTTTCGCATGGAGGCCGGTACGTAATATTTGGATCCATAAGTCCACAGCTCCCCCCTCTGGGTTAGTTCCTCTTTGTGGTTTTGCAGCCACTCATCCTTTTCAGCTGTCTCTTTTAACCCCTGTAGCACCTCGGCTGGCTGGCTGGGAGGCGAGGGCTTGTCCCGGAGACTGGCCCGTGTCTGCACTATTAGACCCAACTGTTGTTTGTCAAAGAGCGTGCCTGACTCGGTGGGGGATGAATAGTCTGCCTCAGGCATACGCGAGAGTGCGTCAGCGACTTGGTTTGTCCTTCCTGGGACGAACTTAAGGCGAAAATTGAATCGCTGGAAGAACTGGACCCATCTGAGATGCTTGGCGTTAAGTCTCTGCGGGGTCTGCAGTGCCTGTAAGTTTTTGTGGTCCGTCCACACCTCAAAAGGGGTCTGGGTGCCCTCAAGGAAATGTCGCCAGTGAGCCAGGGCCGCCCGCACTGCGAAAGATTCCTTTTCCCAGACATGCCAACGTTTTTCAGTCTCAGAGAATTTTTTTGATAAATAAGCGCATGGCTTAAGCTGGCCTGACTCGTCGGCTTGTAACAACACTGCCCCGTAGGCTGCCTCTGAGGCATCACATTGCACCACAAAAGGCTTGGAGGGCTGGACATGCGTTAAGACAGGCTGGCTTGTGAATTTTGCTTTTAGGACCTCAAAAGCCCTTTGGCACTCAGGGGTCCATTCCAGCCTTGCCCCTGGGGTCCTTGCCTTTTTGGTTTCTCCCTTCCCCTTTGTTTTTAATAACTCGGTGAGGGGCAGCGCCACCTCGGCAAAGTCCTTGATGAACTGGCGGTAAAAGTTTGCAAACCCCAGAAACCCCTGCAGCTGTTTCCGGGTACGAGGAGGCTCCCATGCTAGCACATCCTGTATCTTAGCTGGGTCCATGGCCAGCCCCTCTGTGGATATTCGGAACCCCAAATAAGTGAGTTCGGTGCTGTGGAACTCACACTTTGAAAGCTTAGCATAAAGCTGGTTTTCTCTCAGGATTTGGAGCACCTTTTGTGTGGTTTTTATATGTTGGTCTATGGAGTCTGAATATATCAACAGGTCATCGAGATAGATCAGCAGGCCGTCATATAACATCTCTCGGAAGATGTCGTTTATGAATTGTTGGAACACCTTTGGAGCTCCTTTTAGGCCAAAGGGCATTACGGCCCATTGGTACTGCCCATAACAGGTGTTAAAGGCCGTTTTCCAGCAGTCTTCCTCCCTCACCCTCAGGCGGTAAAAAGCCTCTCTAATGTCCAATTTTGTGAAGATCTTGGCTTTGCCCAATTGGCCCAAAATCTCTGACATGAGTGGGAGGGGGTACTGGTTGGTGGTGCATATGGCATTCAGGCCCCTATAATCTACACATAGCCTTAGCGTCCCGTCAGCCTTAGGTCTAAAGAGTACTGGGGCTGCCACCGGTGACGTGGAAGGTACTATGAACCCCCTTTCCAGGTTCTTGTCCAAGAATTCCCTTAAGGCTTTCCTCTCTGGCTCCGACATAGCATAAAGCTTTGGGCTGGGCAGCTTAACGTTCGGCTCAAATTCCAAAGCACAGTCCGTCTTCCTGTGCGGGGGCAACTGATCACATTCTGTCTCGCTAAAAACGTCTGCCCACTCCCGATAAGCCTCTGGGATGTCGGCTTCTGAGGCCTCCGGAGTCGCCTCTGCCTGTGCTCCCTGTAACTGCATGGGGGGAGGGGGGTCTTGTGGTTGGCTGTGTCCCTCCGGCTTGTACTCCCCATCTGCAAAGGAAAGCACCCCCTCCGCCCAGTTAATTTGAGGGTTTTGCCATCTCAGCCATGGGATCCCCAATATGACTGGCTGATGGGCCATGGGGGATATCACAAACTGTAAAGTCTCTTTGTGAGTTCCCATTTCTAGATGAAGGTAGTCTGTTTTTTCCCTTACGGGGCCCCCATGTGCTGCTGTCCCATCCAGTTGAGAGAAAACCACGGGGGTCCTTAATGCCAGGGGCTTGACTCCCAGTTTGGCGGCCAGGGAGGGGGTGATTAGGCACCTGGTGCACCCGCAGTCCAGCATTGCCACAGTTTTTACTTTCAGTCCCGTGTTGGGGTTGGTCAGGGCCACAGTCATTTTAAGCACGTCATAATTTAACTTTCTCAACTCACCGCCTGTCGCCTTCACGATCTCCCTGCCGGCGGTCCTTAAAGGAGATCTTGTCCGTTTCCCGCCGAGTAGAAGTCTCGGTCTGCGCCCTCCGGCTCCGTCTCCTCCTCCGCGGGGAGCTGGTACGGGGCCAGTGCGGTCTCCACGGCCGTGGAAGCTTTTCCCTTTGCCGGTTTGGGTCCTGGCGCTGGCCTCGGGGGAGGGGGCGTCTTGTCAGGTCTGGGAGCGTTGGGAGGGGTGCGTCCTCTCGGGCATTCTGCTGCTCTATGTCCTTCTTGGCCGCACGCGTAGCAGGGGCCCCTCCTCCCTTTCCTCTCACGGCTGGCCGACCTTCCTCTGGGCGAGGGGCGTCGCGGCCCCCCCTGTGGGCCCGCTGCGGGGTGCCGAGATCGGCCTCTCTCTCTCGCCCTGCGCGGCATCTGCTCCTGGTCGCACTCGACCCTCCCGGCCAACACAATCCATTCTTCGAGCGTGGGAGGGTTGCTCCGGTGTAAAGACCATTCCAATACATCGGGGCGCAAGCCCGCCCGGAAGTACTCGAGCTTGGTGGCATCCGACCAGTCTCTGATCCGACCTGCAATAGCTTTGAATTCCAGGGCATATTCAGAAACAGTCTTGTTGCCCTGGGTTATCCTCTTGAGCTGACCCTTTGCCTTCTCTTCCGCCAAAGGGTCCTGGAATCTCTCCCGCAGCGCCCTCAGGAAGTCGTCCAATCTCCTCAACTCCGGTGCCCGGGTGTCATACATCTGCATGAGCCAATCGGCCGCTGCATCTTTCAAGTTGGCCCCCACTGCGTGGATCATGGCCCCCTCTGAGGGGAAGGAATCCCCATAGTCTTCCATATAGTGCCTCACGTTTGTGATGAAATAGGAGAGCTGCTTGGGGTCCCCGTTGAACTTCACACGTAACTCTCCTCTTCCAGGGCCCCCTTGGAGATGGCTTCTCCCTCCCCATCCTGAGGTGAATGTGGAGGCCCCGGGGGGGGGGTGCGTGGGTTCCCCTTCCGTGGCGAACGCCACTCTCCCCGAGGGACGGTATCCCCGTCCCATACCTTGCGAGAGGGAGCGTCGCGTCTCTCTCTCCTCCAGTGTGGCTCTCCAGGATGCCGCCACCTCTCTTCTCATTTCCTCCAATTGGAATGAGAAAGTCTGCAGCATTCTTTCCATCGCGTCCACCTTTTCCCCAAGGGGCTGCGCGGGAAGGCCCGGGGCGCTGCCGAGGGGGGAGGGCGGTCTGGGATGCTCCCTCGGCCCCAGCATGGGTAGCTTGCGCCTCACGGTTATGTCCTTCTGCGGAGGCCTCTGCGTGGACGTCAGGGGGACTCCCCAAGTTTCAGGCGCAGCCGGGGGAATCTCTCCTCCCCCTTCCAGGTCTCCGGCTTGAGAAGCTCCCTCGTCTCCGTACTCCTCGTCTTCTAACCCCGGGGAGGGGGAAAGGCCGATGCTCTCTCCGGCTCCCATCGGGTTTCCCTCTTCTTGGTACATGCTCCTCTCCCGGATGGCTGTGGACCTCACGGTTGGAGCAAGAAGTTGTGAGTTCTCGCTTTATGTCAGGATCCGCTGGATCTTAGAAAGGAAACTCGCACTCACAAGTAGGTACTCGGATTTGGAGTTTATTTCAATCCATACAGAGCGAAAACAAAGCGAAAACTGAAGTTTCCCGCCCAGAAGCCCCAGATCTCCCCTCCTGGCTTTGCCTCCTCCTTCTCCCCCTTCCTTATCACAGTTTAGTCTAAAATCCCTTTTCCCACAGCTTCAAAGCCAAAACCTATGCCCAGATGTCCTGCCATAAACCCATCCATCATGACTGCCCCCTCTGGTGTCAGGAAGAAGGCTTCGTGGAATCTCAAACATGAAGGCACATCCTGACACATTGTGTCTTACCATAATGCTAACCCTAATTCTAAATCTGTCTTCTGCCTTGGTCAGAAACACATGGAATCACATTGTGTCTAACACTAACTGTACCCCTAACCCTATTGCTAAGCCTAACAGCAACTCCCTTCTGCCTTGGTTAGAGCACACCTGGATTCACACTTTGTCTGACCCTAACCCTCACCCTAACCGTAACAGCAATTCTCTTCTTCCTTGGAAAGATCACACCTGGAATCACACTGTGTCTACACCTAACCCTAACCCTAACCCTAACCCTAACCTTAACCCTCACACTAATCCTAACCCTAACTCTAACCCTAACCCTAACCCTAACCCTAACCCTAACCCGAACCCTAACCTTAACCCTATCCCTTACCCTAACCCTAACCCTAACTCTAACTCTAACCCTAAGCTTAACTCTAACCCTAACCCTAACCCTAACCCAAACCCTAAACCTAATCTTAACCCTAACCCTAACCCTAACCCTAACCCTAACCCTAACCCTAACCCTAACCCTAACCCTAACTCCAATCCTAACCCTAAGCCCAACTTTAACTCAAACTGTCTTCTGCCCTTGGCAGACCACACCTGTTATCACATTGTGTCTAACCCTAATCCTAACACTAACAGCAAATCTCTTCTGCCGTCATCCCCTAACCCTAAAACTAACCCTAACAGCAACTCTCTTCTGCTTTGGTTAGACCACACCTGGAATCACATTGTGTCTGACCCTAACCCTCACCCTAACCGTAACAGCAATTCCCTTCTTCCTTGAAAAGATCACACCTGGAATCACATTGTGTCTACACCTAACCCTAACCCTAAACCTAACCCTAACCTTAACCCTCACACTAACCCTAACCCTAACCTTAACCCTATCTCTTCCCCTAACCCTAACCCTAACTCTAACTCTAACCCTAAACTTAACTCTAACCCTACCCTAACCCTAACCCTAACCCTGACTCTAACCCTAACCTTAACCCTAACCCTAATCCTATGACTAACCCTAACCCTAACCCTAACCCTAACTCTCTTCTACCTTGGTCAGACCACACATGGAATCACATTGTGTCTAACCCTAACCAAAACCCTAACCCTAACCCTAACTCCAACCCTAACCCTAACCCCAACCCTAACTCAAACTGTCTTCTGCCCTTGGCAGACCACACCTGTTATCACATTGTGTCTAACCCTAACTATAACTCTAACAGCAAACCTCTTCTGCTGTCATCAGACTACACCTGGAATCAGTTGGTGTCTAACCCTAACCCTAAACCTAACCCTAACATTAACCCTTTCACTAATCCTAACCCTAACCCTAACCCTAACCCCAGCTCTCTTCTGCCTTGGTCAGACCACACCTGAAATCACATTGTGTCTTACCATAATGCTAACCCAAATTCTACATCTAACTGTCTTCTGCCTTGGTCAGACCACACCTGAAATCTCATTATGTCTAACCCTAACGCTAACCCTAACCCTAACACTAACTCTCTTCTGCCTTGGTCATACCACACCTGGAATCACATTGTTTCTACCCCTAACAATAATCCTAACCCTAACCCTAACAGCAACTCTCTTCTGTTATCGTCAGACCACACCTGGAATCACATGGTTTCTAACCCTAACCATAACCCCAACCAAACCCTAAACCTATCCCTAAGCCTAACCCTAACTCTAACCCTAATCTTAACCCTAACCCTAACACTATCACTAACCCTAACCATAACCCTAACCCTGACCCTAACCCTAACCATATCACTAAAACTAACCCTAACCCTAACCCTGAACCTAAACCTAACCCTAACCCTAACCCTAACCCTAACCCTAACCTTAACCCTCACACTAATCCTAACCCTAACTCTAACCCTAACCCTAACCCTAACCCTAACCCTAACCCTAACCCGAACCCTAACCTTAACCCTATCCCTTACCCTAACCCTAACCCTAACTCTAACTCTAACCCTAAGCTTAACTCTAACCCTAACCCTAACCCAAACCCTAAACCTAATCTTAACCCTAACCCTAACCCTAACCCTAACCCTAACCCTAACCCTAACCCTAACCCTAACCCTAACTCCAATCCTAACCCTAAGCCCAACTTTAACTCAAACTGTCTTCTGCCCTTGGCAGACCACACCTGTTATCACATTGTGTCTAACCCTAATCCTAACACTAACAGCAAATCTCTTCTGCCGTCATCCCCTAACCCTAAAACTAACCCTAACAGCAACTCTCTTCTGCTTTGGTTAGACCACACCTGGAATCACATTGTGTCTGACCCTAACCCTCACCCTAACCGTAACAGCAATTCTCTTCTTCCTTGAAAAGATCACACCTGGAATCACATTGTGTCTACACCTAACCCTAACCCTAAACCTAACCCTAACCTTAACCCTCACACTAACCCTAACCCTAACCTTAACCCTATCTCTTCCCCTAACCCTAACCCTAACTCTAACTCTAACCCTAAACTTAACTCTAACCCTACCCTAACCCTAACCCTAACCCTGACTCTAACCCTAACCTTAACCCTAACCCTAACCCTAATCCTATGACTAACCCTAACCCTAACCCTAACCCTAACCCTAACTCTCTTCTACCTTGGTCAGACCACACATGGAATCACATTGTGTCTAACCCTAACCAAAACCCTAACCCTAACCCTAACTCCAACCCTAACCCTAACCCCAACCCTAACTCAAACTGTCTTCTGCCCTTGGCAGACCACACCTGTTATCACATTGTGTCTAACCCTAACCCTAACTCTAACAGCAAACCTCTTCTGCTGTCATCAGACTACACCTGGAATCAGTTGGTGTCTAACCCTAACCCTAAACCTAACCCTAACATTAACCCTATCACTAATCCTAACCCTAACCCTAACCCTAACCCCAGCTCTCTTCTGCCTTGGTCAGACCACACCTGAAATCACATTGTGTCTTACCATAATGCTAACCCAAATTCTACATCTAACTGTCTTCTGCCTTGGTCAGACCACACCTGAAATCTCATTATGTCTAACCCTAACGCTAACCCTAACCCTAACACTAACTCTCTTCTGCCTTGGTCATACCACACCTGGAATCACATTGTTTCTACCCCTAACAATAATCCTAACCCTAACCCTAACAGCAACTCTCTTCTGTTATCGTCAGACCACACCTGGAATCACATGGTTTCTAACCCTAACCATAACCCCAACCAAACCCTAAACCTATCCCTAAGCCTAACCCTAACTCTAACCCTAATCTTAACCCTAACCCTAACACTATCACTAACCCTAACCATAACCCTAACCCTGACCCTAACCCTAACCCAAACCATATCACTAAAACTAACCCTAACCCTAACCCTGAACCTAACCCTAACCCTAACCCTAACCCTAACCCCAACTCTCTTCTGCCTTGCTCAGACCACACCTGGAATCACATTGTGTGGAACCCTAACTCTAACCCTAACCCTAGCCCTAACCCTAACCCTAATCCTAACCCTAACCTTAACCCTAACCCTAACCCTAACCTTTACCCTAACAGTAACCCTAAGCTTATCACGAATCTCTAACCCTAACTCTAACCCCAGCTCTCTTCTGCCTTGGTCACACCACACCTAAAATGTCATTATGTCTAACCCTAAGGCTAACCCTAACCCTAACCCTAACTCTGCCTTGGTCAGACCACACCTGGAATCACAATGTGTGGAACTCTAACCCTAACCCTAACACTACCCTAACATTGACCCTAACACTAACCCTAACCCTAACCCTAACTCTTACCCTAACCCTAACACTTACCCTAACCTTAACCCTAACCCTAACCTTAACTCTAACCCTAACCCTAACCTTATCACTAACCCTGACCATAACCCTAACCCTAACACTAACACTAACACTAACCGTATCACTAATCCTAACCCAACCCTAACCCTAACCCCAACTCTCTTCTGCCTTGGTCAAACCATACCCGAAATCAGATTGAGTCTTACCCTAATGCTAACCCCAACTCTAAATCTTCTCCCTTGGTCAGAAACATCTGGAATGACAGTGTTTCCAACAATAACCGTAACCATAACCCTAATGCTAACCCTTAAAGCAACTCTCTTCTGCCTTGGTTAGACCACACCTGGAATCACAGTGTCTGACCCTAACCCTCACCCTAACCGTAACAGCAATTCTCTTCTTCCTTAGACAGATCACAACTGGAATCACATTGTTTCTACACCTAACCCTAACCCTAACCCTAACCCTAACCTTAACCCTAACCTTAACCCTAACCTTAACCCTAACCCTTACCCTAACCCCAGCTCTCTTCTGCCTTGGTCAGACCACACCTGAAATAACATTGTGTCTTAACCTAATGCTAACCCTAATTTTAAATCTAACTGTCTTCTGTCTTGGTCAGAAACACCTGGAATCACATTGTGTCTAACACAAACCGTACCCCTAACCCTAACACTAAGCCTAACAGCAACACTCTTCTGCCTTGGTTAGACCACACCTGGAATCACATTGTGTCTGACCCTAACCCTCACCCTAACCGTAACAGCAATTCTCTTCTTCCTTGGACAGATCACACCTGGAATCACATTGTTTCTACACCTAACCCTAAACCTAACGCTAACCCTAACCCTAACCCTAACCCCAACCCTAACCCTTACCCTAACCCTAACCCCTGCTCTCTTCTGCCTTAGTCAGACCACACCTGAAATCTCAATATGTCTAACCCTAACGCTAGCCCTAACCCTAACACTAACTCTCTTCTGCCTTGGTCAGAGCACACCTGGAATCACAATGTGTGGTACACTAACCCTAACACTAACCCTAACCCTAACCCTTACCCTAATCCTAACTCCAACTCTATCCCTAAGCTTAACCCTAACCCTAACCGCAACCCTAACCCTAACCCTAACCCTAACACTAACCCTAACCCTTACCCTAACCCTAACTCCAACTCTATCCCTAAGCTTAACCCTAACCCTAACCGCAACCCTAACCCTAACCCTATCACTAATCCCAACCATAACCCAAACCCTAACTCTCTTCTGCCTTGGTCAGACCACACATAGAATCACATTGTGTCTAACCCTAACCCAAACCCTAACCTTAACCCTAACTCCAACCCGAACCCTAGCCCCAACCCTAACTCAAACTCTCTTCTGCCCTTGGCAGACCACACCTGTTATCACATTGTGTCTAACCCTAACACTAACCCTAACAGCAACTCTCTTCTGCCTTGGTTAAACCACACCTGGAATCACATTGTGTCTGACCCTAACTCTAACCCTAACCCTAGCCCTAACCCTAACCCTAATTCTAACCCTAACCTTAACCCTAACCCTAACCTTTACCCTAACAGTAACCCTAACCTTATCACGAATCTCATCTCTAACCCTAAATCTAACCCCAGCTCTCTTCTGCCTTGGTCACACCACACCTAAAATGTCATTATGTCTAACCCTAACGCTAACCCTAACCCTAACCCTAACTCTCTTCTGCCTTGGTCAGACCACACCTGGAATCACAAGGTGTGGAACCCTAACCCTAACCCTAACACTAACCCTAACCTTAACCCTAACACTAACCCTAACCCTAACTCAAACTCTCTTCTGCCTTGGTCAGACCACACCTGGAATCACAATGTGTGGAACCCTAACCCTAACACTAACCCTAACCTTAACCCTAACACTAACCCTAACCCTAACCCTAACCCTAACCCTAACCCTACCCTAACCCTTACCCTAACACTAACACTAACCCTAACCTTAACCCTAACCCTAACCCTAACCTTAACTCTAACCCTAACCCTAACCCTATCAATAACCCTAACCCTAAACCTAATCATAACCCTAACCCTATCGCTAATCCTAACCCTAACCCCAGCTCTCTTCTGCCTTGGTCAGACCACACCTGAAATCACATTGTGTCTTACCATAATGCTAACCCTAATTCTAAATCTAACTGTCTTCTGCCTTGGTCAGAAACACCTGGAATCACAATGTGTCTAACACTAACCGTACACCTAACCCTAACGCTAACCTTAACAGCAACTCTCTTCTGCCTTGGTTAGACCCCACCTGGAATCACATTGTGTCTGACCCTAACCCTCACCCTAACCGTAATAGCAGTTCTCTTCTTCCTTGGACAGATCACACCTGGAATCACATTGTTTCTACATCTAACCCTAACCCTAACCCTAACCCTAACCTTAACCCTAACCCTAACCCTAACCCCAACCCTAACCCTTACCCTAACCCTTACCCTAACCCCAGCTCTATTCTCCCTAGGTCAGACCACACCTGAAATCACATAGTGTCTTACCATAATGCTAACCCTAATTCTAAATCTAACTGTCTTCTGCCTTGGTCAGAAACACATGGTATCACATTGTGTCTAAACTAACCGTACCCCTAACCCTAACGCTAACCCTAACAGCAACTCTCTTCTGCCTTGGTTAGACCACACCTGGATTCACATCGTGTCTGACCCTAACCCTCACCCTAACCGTAACAGCAATTCTCTTCTTCCTTGGACAGATCACACCTGGAATCACATTGTTTCTACACCTAACCCTAAACCTAACGCTAACCCTAACCCTAACCCTAACCCCAACCCTAACCCTTACCCTAACCCTAACCCCTGCTCTCTTCTGCCTTAGTCAGACCACACCTGAAATCTCAATATGTCTAACCCTAACGCTAGCCCTAACCCTAACACTAACTCTCTTCTGCCTTGGTCAGAGCACACCTGGAATCACAATGTGTGGTACACTAACCCTAACACTAACCCTAACCCTAACCCTTACCCTAATCCTAACTCCAACTCTATCCCTAAGCTTAACCCTAACCCTAACCGCAACCCTAACCCTAACCCTAACACTAACCCTAACCCTTACCCTAACCCTAACTCCAACTCTATCCCTAAGCTTAACCCTAACCCTAACCGCAACCCTAACCCTAACCCTAACCCTATCACTAATCCCAACCATAACCCAAACCCTAACTCTCTTCTGCCTTGGTCAGACCACACATAGAATCACATTGTGTCTAACCCTAACCCAAACCCTAACCTTAACCCTAACTCCAACCCGAACCCTAGCCCCAACCCTAACTCAAACTCTCTTCTGCCCTTGGCAGACCACACCTGTTATCACATTGTGTCTAACCCTAACACTAACCCTAACAGCAACTCTCTTCCGCCTTGGTTAAACCACACCTGGAATCACATTGTGTCTGACCCTAAATCTAACCCTAACCCTAGCCCTAACCCTAACCCTAATTCTAACCCTAACCTTAACCCTAACCCTAACCTTTACCCTAACAGTAACCCTAACCTTATCACGAATCTCATCTCTAACCCTAAATCTAACCCCAGCTCTCTTCTGCCTTGGTCACACCACACCTAAAATGTCATTATGTCTAACCCTAACGCTAACGCTAACCCTAACCCTAACTCTCTTCTGCCTTGGTCAGACCACACCTGGAATCACAAGGTGTGGAACCCTAACCCTAACCCTAACACTAACCCTAACCTTAACCCTAACACTAACCCTAACCCTAACTCAAACTCTCTTCTGCCTTGGTCACACCACACCTGGAATCACAATGTGTGGAACCCTAACCCTAACACTAACCCTAACCTTAAACCTAACACTAACCCTAACCCTAACCCTAACCCTAACCCTACCCTAACCCTTACCCTAACACTAACACTAACCCTAACCTTAACCCTAACCCTAACCCTAACCTTAACTCTAACCCTAACCCTAACCCTATCAATAACCCTAACCCTAAACCTAATCATAACCCTAACCCTATCGCTAATCCTAACCCTAACCCCAGCTCTCTTCTGCCTTGGTCAGACCACACCTGAAATCACATTGTGTCTTACCATAATGCTAACCCTAATTCTAAATCTAACTGTCTTCTGCCTTGGTCAGAAACACCTGGAATCACAATGTGTCTAACACTAACCGTACACCTAACCCTAACGCTAACCTTAACAGCAACTCTCTTCTGCCTTGGTTAGACCCCACCTGGAATCACATTGTGTCTGACCCTAACCCTCACCCTAACCGTAATAGCAGTTCTCTTCTTCCTTGGACAGATCACACCTGGAATCACATTGTTTCTACATCTAACCCTAACCCTAACCCTAACCCTAACCTTAACCCTAACCCTAACCCTAACCCCAACCCTAACCCTTACCCTAACCCTTACCCTAACCCCAGCTCTATTCTCCCTAGGTCAGACCACACCTGAAATCACATAGTGTCTTACCATAATGCTAACCCTAATTCTAAATCTAACTGTCTTCTGCCTTGGTCAGAAACACATGGTATCACATTGTGTCTAAACTAACCGTACCCCTAACCCTAACGCTAACCCTAACAGCAACTCTCTTCTGCCTTGGTTAGACCACACCTGGATTCACATCGTGTCTGACCCTAACCCTCACCCTAACCGTAACAGCAATTCTCTTCTTCCTTGGATAGATCACACCTGGAATCACATTGTTTCTACACCTAACCCTAAACCTAACCCTGACCCTAACCTTAACCCTAACCCTAACCCTAACCCTAACCCCAACCCTAACCCTTACCCTAACCCTAACCCTAACCCCTGCTCTCTTCTGCCTTAGAATCATAGAATCATAGAATCATAGAATCAAAGAGTTGGAAGAGACCTCATGGGCCATCCAGTCCAACCCCCTGCCAAGAATCAGGAATATTGCATTCAAACCACCCCTGACAAATGGCCATCCAGCCTCTGCTTAAAAGCCTCCAAAGAAGGAGCCTCCACACTCCGGGGCAGAGAGTTCCACTGCTGAATGGCTCTCACAGTCAGGAAGTTCTTCCTAATGTTCAGATGGAATCTCCTCTCTTGTAGTTTGAAGCCATTGTTCCGCGTCCTAGTCTCCAAGGAAGCAGAAAACAAGCTTGCTCCCTCCTCCCTGTGGCTTCCTCTCACATATTTATACATGGCTATCATATCTCCTCTCAGCCTTCTCTTCTTTAGGCTAAACATGCCCAGCTCCTAAAGCCGCTCCTCATAGGGCTTGTTCTCCAGACCCTTGATCATTTTAGTCACCCTCCTCTGGACACATTCCAGCTTGTCAATATCTCTCTTGAATTGTGGTGCCCAGAATTGGACACAATATTCCAGATGTGGTCTAACCAAAGCAGAATAGAGGGGTAGCATTACTTCCTTAGATCTAGACACTATGCTCCTATTGATGCCGGCCAAAATCCCATTGGCTTTTTTTGCCGCCGTGTAGTCAGACCACACCTGAAATCTCATTATGTCTAACCCTAACGCTAGCCCTAACCCTAACACTAACTCTCTTTTGCCTTGGTCAGATCACACCTGGAATCACAATTTGTGGAACCCTAACCCTAACCCTAACCCTTACCCTAACCCTAACTCCAACTCTTTCCCTAAGCTTAACCATAACCCGAACCCTAACCCTACCCCTAACCCTAACCCTAACCCTAACCCTAACCCTAACCATGACCCTAACCTTAACCCTAACCCTAACACTATCACTTACCCCAACCATAACCCTAACCCTAACTCTCTTCTGCCTTGGTCAGGCCACACATGGAATCACATTGTGTCTAACCCGAACCCAAACCCTAACCTTAACCCTAACTCCAACACTAACCCTAGCCCCAACCCTAACTCAAACTCTCTTCTGCCCTTGGCAGACCACACCTGTTATCACATTGTGTCTAACCCTAACGCTAACCCTAACCCCAGCTCTCTTCTGCCTTGGTTAGACCACACCTAGAATAACATTGTGTCTGACCCTAACTCTAACCCTAACCCTAACCCTAGCCCTAACCCTAATCCTAACCCTAACCTTAACCCTAACCCTAACCCTAACCTTTACCCTAACAGTAACCCTAACCTTATCATGAATCTCACCTCTAACCCTAACTCTAACCCCAGCTCTCTTCTGCCTTGGTCACACCACACCTAAAATGTCATTATGTCTAACCCTAATGCTAACTGTAACCCTAACCCTAACTCTCTTCTGCCCTGGTCAGACCACACATGGAATCACAATGTGTGGTCCCCTAACCCTAACTCTAACACTTACCCTAACCTTAACCCTAACACTAACCCTAACCCTAACCCTAACCCTACCCTAACCCTTACCATAACCCTAACATTAACCCTAACCTTAACCCTAACCCAAACCCTAAACTTAACTCTAACCCTAACCCTAACCCTATCAATATCCTTAACCATAACCATAACCCTGACCCTAACCCTAACCCTAACCGTATCACTAATCCTAACCTTAACCCTAACCCTAACCCTAACCGTATCACTAATCCTAACCCTAACCCTAACCCTAACCCCAACTCTCTTCTGCCTTGGTCAAACCACACCTGAAATCAGATTGTGTCTTACCCTATTATTATTATTATTATTATTATTATTATTATTATTTGCTTTATTTCTATACCGCGTTTCTCAACCTATAATAGGTGACTCAATGCGGTTTACACAGAATTAATTACCACACATTAACAATTAAAACATAACATACACAATAGCAAACACACAACATTCATACAATGCCTCGATCTCAAACAAGATCCAGTCTCATATCCTTAAGCCGTTCCTATGTTCAGTTTACCGTCATTCTGTGTGCAATTGCGCTGATTAGCCGAACGCTTGCTCGAAGAGCCAGGTTTTGAGCTTCTTCCTAAATGCCAGCAGTGAAGGGGCCTGTCTGATGTCACTTGGTAGGGCATTCCATAACCGAGGGGCCACCACCGAGAAGGCCCTGTCTCTCGTTCCCGCCAGCCGCGCCTGCGATGCAGGCGGAACCGAGAGCAGGGCCTCCCCGGACGATCTTAGTGTCCGTGTCGGTTCGTAGGAGGAGATGCGTTCGGAGAGGTAGGTGGGGCCGGAACCGTTTAGGGCTTTGTAGGCTAGTGCCAGCACCTTGAATTGTGCCCGGTAGGGGATTGGCAGCCAGTGGAGCTGGCTCAACAGAGGAGTGGTGTGCTCCCTGAGAGCTGCTCCCGTTAGCAACCTGGCTGCCGAGCGCTGGACCATCTGGAGCTTCCGGGCAGTCTTCAAGGGCAGCCCCACGTAGAGCGCGTTGCAGTAATCTATACGGGATGTGACCAGAGCGTGGACTACCGTGGCCAAGTCTGACTTCCCGAGGTACGGGCGCAGCTGGCGCACAAGCCGGAGCTGTGCAAATGCTCCCCTGGCCACCGCTGAGACCTGGGGCTCCAGGCTCAACGATGAATCCAGGGTCACACCCAAGCTGCGAACCTGCGTCTTCAGGGGGAGTGTAACCCCGTCCAACACAGGCTGTAACCCTATGCCCCGTTCGGCCTTTCGACTGACCAGGAGTGCCTCTGTCTTGTCTGGATTCAACTTCAATTTGTTCACCCTCATCCAGTCCGACACAGCAGCCAAGCACCGGTTCAGGACCTGAACAGCCTCCTTAGAAGTAGGTGGAAAGGAGTGACAGAGTTGGACGTCATCTGCGTACAGATAACACCGCACCCCGAAACTCCGGATGATCTCTCCCAACGGCTTCATGTAGATGTTAAACAACATGGGGGACAGTATTGAGCCCTGCGGGACCCCACAAGACAATGGTTGTGGGGACGAGCAGCTGTCCCCCATCAACACCTTCTGGGTACGATCCTCTAGGAAGGACCTGAGCCACTGTAAAACAGTGCCACCAAGACCCATTCCCGCGAGGCGTCCCAGAAGGATACCGTGGTCGACGGTATCGAAGGCCGCTGAGAGATCCAGCAGGACCAACAGGGACACACTCCCCCTGTCGAGCTCTCTGCGGAGATCATCCACTAAGGCGACCAGGGCTGTCTCGGTACCATGTCCCGGCCTAAAGCCAGACTGTGCCGGATCTAGATAATCCGTGTCTACCAAGAATACCTGGAGTTGTGAGGCCACCACACGTTCCAGGACTTTGCTCAAAAAGGGAAGATTGGAAACAGGCCGATAGTTGACGAATTGAGTGGGGTCTAGTGATGGTTTTTTCAACAGCGGTTTTATTACAGCTTGTTTTAAGCTGGCTGGAATATTGCCTTCCCGAAGGGAGGCATTAACCACCACCTCCACCCACTCGGCCAATCCCCCTCTGGCCTCTTTTAGAAGCCAGGATGGGCAGGGGTCTAGGATGCATGTGGTAGCTCTCATTCCTCCAAGTATCTTGTCCACATCCTCGGGTTTCACCAATTGAAATGAATCCATCAAAATAGGACAAGCAGATGCTCGTGTTACATCCTCAGAGACTGCCGTTAACGTGGTATCCAGGTCAGAGCGGATCAAAGCGACTTTGTCCGCAAAGAACCGAGCAAATGCTTCACAGCGGGCCGTCGAGTTGTCAGGGTTCCCATCCGGAATGGTGGGGTTCAATAGCCCTCTGACAACTCGAAACAGCTCCGCCGGACGGTTCTTTGCGGACGCAATATTGGCCGCAAAGAAGGCTTTCTTTGCCGCTTTTATTGCCACGGCGTATGCCCTTAGTAGGGCAATAAACCGTGTTCGATTTAACTCGCTCGGGTCCGAACGCCACACGCGCTCTAGTCTCCTCTTCCTTCGCTTCATTGCTGCCAGCTCCTCGTTGAACCAAGGCGCTGGTTTAGCTCGGCTACTTGAGAGGGGACGTTCCGGAGCAATCGTGTTTATGGCCCTAGTCATCTCCCCATTCCAGAGAGACACTAGGGCTTCAACAGGATCACCAACCGAGGCAGCAGGAAAATCCCCAAGAGCCGTCAGGAATCCATTCGGATCCATAAGCCTCCTGGGGCGGACCATCTTAATGGGTCCCCCACCTCTGCAGAGGTTGGAAGGTGTGGTGAGTCTAAATCTGACCAGATAGTGGTCGGTCCATGGCAACGGAGAGGTGGATAACTCCTCAACACCGCCACCTTGCTCCCATCCCTGACAGAAAACCAAATCTAATGTGTGTCCCGCACAGTGGGTGGGGCCAGATACTTGTTGGGACAGCCCCATGGTTGCCATGGATGACATGAAGTCCTGAGCCGCTCCTCCTAAGGTAGTCTCGGCATGTACATTGAAGTCCCCCAGCACAAGAAGCCGTTGAGACTCCAATGCCAGGCTCGAGACCACCCCCGCTAGCTCAGGTAGGGAGACCGTAGTGCAGCGAGGTGGGCGGTACACTAACAGAATCCCTATTCTGTCCCGGTCACCCACCCTCAGGTAGACACACTCGAAATTGGTTGACTGTGGGATGGGGCCTCTGGTCAGAGAGATAGAATTTTTGTAGACCACCGCAACTCCGCCTCCCCGCCCTCCAGGTCTCGACTGGTGCTGTACGGAGAATCCTGGCGGACAAAGCTGGGTTAAATTTACTCCTCCAGCTTCATCCAGCCAGGTCTCCGTAATGCACGCCAGATCTGCCCGCTCCTCCAAGATTAGATCTTGGATGAGGGATGTTTTGCCATTGACAGATCTGGCGTTCAGCAGCACCATCTTCAACCCAGAGGGACTGCCATCCTGGGTACACCCACTTACCAAGTCAGGAGACCGATTACAGGTGATTAAATTGTTTTTCTTTCTTTTTTCCCTAAGCCGAATTTGGGTTGTTAGATTTTTACTATTTCTAGGCCGAATTAGCCGAATTAGTGGTCTCCCTTTCCCGCATCTCCCCCTCCCCGTCACGGACTCTATGGGAGCCCCCCGGTCAATGGAATACCCCTCTTCCACCATATTGCACTTGGAATTCGTAGTTTCAACCCATGGTTTGTTCCAGATTATTTGCTTTTGCCACCCAGTCTCAGTCCAGTTCTTTCCTACTCCTGCTATGCTGTTTCCAGGATCCCTCCACCTGTTCCACCCTCTATTGTCCTCCCAGTCCACCAGTAACACAGTAAGCAGAAACCAGGGGAGGAATGCTGACATTAGGGAACAGAGTTGATACAGGGTTGAATTGGAACGTTGGGATTCACGTAGCAGTAGGTCTTAAAGTGCTAGGTCTTAAAGTGCCAGAGCTTAAGTCTAGAGCTATTAAAGTGCATACAGTAGCGCGTTGTAAGAGACTAAAGTGCTATGGTGGCAACTTAATAGCGTTAATTACACAGGGTTAAAGTGCGATATGTTGGTTAAAGTGCTAACAGATTGTATAACTTAGCAGCGATTGGCCCAAAATAAAGTGCTAACAGTTGAAGATTTAGCAGCAATGGTTCAATTAAAGTGCTGGTGGTTGGAAGACTTGATAGACTTAATAGCGTTGGCTCATATAAATGTTGGCAGTTGGCAGGGGTGTCAGCGTTGGCTCAGGTGACAATTTACTAGCGCAATAAATAAATGTGCAAATTGATTATATAGTCCTCAGTCTTATTGATGGATGTTAAATCCAGTTGATCTCTCACTTCCCCCTCCCGCTGTCAATGTCAAGGTCGGGTGGTTGAGGGCTTTGCAATAGAATGACGGGTCACTAAGATGGCCACCGGAACTGCTAATGAGCTGGATAATTCCGGAAATGGAGGCAGTAACGCGGTGGATGGCGTTACAGTGATGGCGGTTGATCTTAATCCTTCCAGAGATGGTCAACGCGGGTGGTCGGTCAGCAGTGCTGGTCAGCACAGTTGGTCCACACACAGTCTGGCCGCACAGTTGGTCTACGCACGGGTCGGTCTGCACAGGAAGTTGGTCTACACACGAGTCGGTCTGCACAGGAAGTTGGTCTACACACGGGTCGGTCTGCACAGGAAGTTGGTCTACACACGGGTCGGTCTGCGCAGGAAGCTGTTTTACACACGGGTCGATCTGCACAGGAGCTTGGTCTACACACGGGTCGGTCTGCGCATGAAGTTAGTCAGCACAATTGGTCAGCACCGTTGGATCACACACACAACCCAGTTGGCACAGTCAGTCACCAGCAGGGTCGATCTGTACAAGTGATTGGTCAGCTTAGTTGGTCCACACAATTGGCTGGAGGAGGCCAGCAGGGTCAACTAGATGATAAAGAATTTGCCAAGGAGGGTATTCATTACCCTAATGATAACCCTAACTCTAAATCTAACTCTCTTCTGCCTTGGTCAGAAAGACCTGGAATCACATTGTTTCCAACAATAACCGTAACCGTAACCCTAATGCTAACCCTTAAAGCAACTCTCTTCTGCCTTGGTCAGACCACACCTGGAATCACGTTATGTCTGACCCTAACCCTCACCCTATACGTAACAGCAATTCTCTTCTTCCTTACACAGACCACACCTGGAATCACAATGTGTCTAACCCTAACTCCTATCCCTAACGCTAACCCTAACAGCAACTTTCTTCTGCCTTGGTTAGACCACACCTGGAATCAAATTGTGTCTGACCCTAACCCTCACCCTAACCCTAACCCTAACCACAACCCTAACCCTTACCCTAACCCTGACCCTAACCCCAGCTCTCTTCTGCCTTCGTCAGACCACACCTGAAATCACATTGTGTCTTAACCTAATGCTAACCCTAATTCTAAATCTAACTGTCTTCTGTCTTGGTCAGAAACACCTGGAATCACATTGTATCTAACACTAACCGTACCCCTAACCCTAACGCTAACCCTAACAGCAACTCTCTTCTGCCTTGGTTACACCACACCTGGAATCACATTGTATCTGACCCTAACCCTCACCCTAACCATAACAGCAATACTCTTCTTCCTTGGAGAGACCACACCTGGAATCACATTGTGTCTACACCTAACCCTAACCCTAACACTAACACTAACCTTAACCCTAACCCTCACCCTAATCCTAACCCCAACCCTAACCATTACCCTAACCCTAACCCTAACCCCTGCTCTCTTCTGCCTTGGTCAGACCACACCTGAAATCTCATTATTTCTAACCCTAACGCTAACCCTTACCCTAACACTAAATCTCTTCTGCCTTGGTCAGACCACACCTAGAATCACAATATGTGTACCCCTAACTCTAACACTAACGTTAAACCTAACCCTAACCCTAACCCTGACCGTACCCCTAACCCTAAGGCTAACCCTAACAGCAACTCTCTTCTGCCTTGGTTAGATCACACCTGGAATCACATTGTGTCTGACCCTAACCCTCACCCTAACCGTAACAGCAATTCTCTTCTTCCTTGGACAGATCACACCTGGAATCACATTGTTTCTACACCTAACCCTAACCGTAACCCTAACCCCAACCCTAACCATTACCCTAACCCTAACCCCTGCTCTCTTCATCCTTGGTCAGACCACACCTGAAATCTCATTATGTCTAACCCTAACGCTAACCCTAACCCTAACCCTAACCCTAACCCCAACCCTAACCCTTACCCTAACCCTAACCCTAACCCTAACCCCTGCTCTCTTCTGCCTTGGTCAGACCACACCTGAAATCTCATTATGTCTAACCCTAACGCTAACCCTAACCCTAACCCTAACCCAAACCCTAACCCTAACCCCAACCCTAACCCTTACCCTAACCCTAACCCTAACCCCTGATCTCTTCTGCCTTGGTCATACCACATCTGAAATCTCATTATGTCTAACCCTAACGCTAACCCGAACCCTAACACTAACTCTCTTCTGCCTTGGTCAGACCACACCTGGAATCACAATGTGTGGACCCCTAACCCTAACACTAACCTTAACCCTAACCCTAACCCTAACCCTAACCATACCCCTAACCCTAACGCTAACCCTAACCCTAACACTAACTCTCTTCTGCCTTGGTCAGACCACACCTAGAATCACAATGTGTGGACCCCTAACTCTAACACTAACGTGAACCCTAACCCTAACCATACCCCTAACCCTAACGCTAACCCTAACAGCAACTCTCTTCTGCCATGGTTAGACCACACCTGGAATCACATTGTGTCTGACCCTAACCCTCACCCTAACCGTAACAGCAATTCTCTTCTTCCTTGGTCAGATCACACCTGGAATCACATTGTTTCTACACCTAACCCTAAACCTAACCCTAACCTTAATCCGAACCCTAACCCTACCCCAACCCTAACCCTTACCCTAACCCTAACCCTAACCCCTGCTCTCTTCTGCCTTATTAATACTACACCTGAAATCTCATTATTTCTAACTCTAACGCTAGCCCTAACTCTAACACTAACTCTCTTCTCCCTTGGTCAGATCACACCTGGAATCACAATGTGTGGAACTCTAACCCTAACCCTAACCCTTACCCTAACCTTAACCCTAACTCCTAATTTATCCCTAACCTTAAACCTAACCCTGACCCTAACTCTAACCCTATCCCTATCCCTATCCCTAACCCTAACCTTAACCCTGACCCTAACCTTAACCCTAACACTAACCCTATCACTAACCCCAACCATAACCCTAACCCAAACTCTCTTCTGCCTTGGTCAGACCACACATGGAATCACATTGTGTCTAACCCTAACGCAAACCCTAACCTTAACCCTAACTCCAACCCTAACCCTAGCCCAAACCCTAACTCAAACTCTCTTCTGCCCTTGGCAGACCACACCTGTTATCACATTGTGTCTAACCCTAACCCTAACCCTAACAGCAAATCACTTCTGCCGTCGTCAGACTACACCTGGAATCAATTGGTGTCTAACCCTAACCCTAAACCTAACACTAACCCTAACGCTAACCCTATCACTAATCCTAACCCTAACCCTAACCCTAAACGTAACCCCAGCTCTCTTCTGCCTTGGTAAGACCACACCTGAAATCACATTGTGTCTTACCATAATGCTAACCCTAATTCTAAATCTAACTGTCTTCTGTCTTGGTCAGAAAAACCTAGAATCACAATGTGTCTAACACTAACCGCACCCCTAACCCTAATGCTAACCCTAACAGCAACTCTCTTCTGCCTTGGTTAGACCCCACCTGGAATCACATTGTGTCTGACCCTAACCCTCACCCTAACCGTAATAGCAATTCTCTTCTTCCTTGGACAGATCACACCTGGAATCACATTGTTTCTACACCTAACCCTAACCCTAACCCTAACCCTAACCCTAACCTTAACCCTAACCCTAACCCTAACCCCAACCCTAACCCTTACCCTAACCCTTCCCCTAACCCCAGCTCTATTCTGCCTTGGTCAGACCACACCTGAAATCACATTGTGTCTTAACCTAATGCTAACCCTAATTCTAATTCTAACGGTCTTCTACCATGGTCAGAAAAACCTGGAATCACATTGTTTCTAACACTAACCGTACCCCTAACCCTAACGCTAACCCTAACAGCAACTCTCTTCTGCCTTGGTTAGACCACACCTGGAATCACATTGTGTCTGACCCTAACCCTCACCCTAACCGTAACAGCAATTCTCTTCTGCCTTGGTCAGACCACACCTGAAATCTCATTATGTCTAACCCTAACGCTAACCCTAACCCTAACACTAACTCTCTTCTGCCTTGGTCAGAACACACCTAGAATCACAATGTGTGGACCCCTAACTCTAACACTAATGTTAACCCTAACCCTAACCCTAACCCTAACCGTACCCCTAACCCTAAGGCTAACCCTAACAGCAACTCTCTTCTGCCTTGGTTAGACCACACCTGGAATCACATTTTGTCTGCCCTAACCCTCACCCTAACCGTAACAGCAATTCTCTTCTTCCTTGGACAGATCACACCTGGAATCACATTGTTTCTACACCTAACCCTAACCCTAACCCTAACCCCAACCCTAACCATTACCCTAACCCTAACCCTAACCCTCTGCTCTCTTCTGCCTTGGTCAGACCACACCTGAAATCTCATTATGTCTAACACTAATGCTAACCCTAACCCTAACCCAAACCCTAACCCTAACCCTAACCCCAAACCTAACCCTTACCCTAACCCTAACCCTAACCTCTGCTCTCTTCTGCCTTGGTCAGACCACACCTGAAATCTCATTATGTCTAACCCTAACGCTAACCCTAACCCTAACACTAACTCTCTTCTGCCTTGGTCAGACCACACCTGGAATCACAATGTGTGGACCCATAACCTTAACCCTAACCCTAACCCTAACCCTAACCGTACCCCTAACCCTAACGCTAACCCTAACAGCAACTCTCTTCTGCCTTGGTTAGACCACACCTGGAATCACATTGTGTCTGACCCTAACCCTCACCCTAACCGTAACAGCAATTCTCTTCTTTCTTGGACAGATCACACCTGGAATCACATTGTTTCTACACGTAACCCTAAACCTAACCCTAACCCTAACCTTAACTCTAACCCTAACCCTACCCCAACCCCAACCCTAACCCTTACCCTAACCCTAACCCTAACCCCTGCTCTCTTCTGCCTTGGTTAGACGTTACCTGAAATCTCATTATGTCTAACCCTAACGCTAGCCCTAACCCTAACACTCACCCTCTTCTGCCTTGGTCAGATCACACCTGGAATCACAATGTGAGGAACCCTAACCCTAACCTTTACCCTAACCCTAACCATAACCCTAACCATTACCCTAACCCTAACTCTAACCCCTGCTCTTTTCTGCCCTGGTCAGACCACACCTGAAATCTCATTATGTCTAACCCTAACGCTAACCCTAACCCTAACACTAACTCTCTTCTGCCTTGGTCAGACCACACCTAGAATCACAATGTGTGGACCCCTAACTCTAACACTAACGTGAACCCTAACCCTAACCATACCCCTAACCCTAACGCTAACCCTAACAGCAACTCTCTTCTGCCATGGTTAGACCACACCTGGAATCACATTGTGTCTGACCCTAACCCTCACCCTAACCGTAACAGCAATTCTCTTCTTCCTTGGCCAGATCACACCTGGAATCACAATGTGTCTACACCTAGCCCTAACCCTAACCCTAACCCTAACCTTATCCCTAACCCTAACCCCAACCCTAACCCTGACTCTAACCGAACCCCTGCTCTCTTCTGCCTTGGTCAGACCACACCTGAAATCTCATTATGTCTAACCCTAACCCTAACCCTAACCCTAACACTAACTCTCTTCTGCCTTGGTCATACCACACCTGGAATCACAATGTGTGGACCCCTAACCCTAACACTAACCCTAACCCTAACCTTAACCCTAACCATAACCATAACCCTAACCCTTCCATTACCCTAACCCTAACTCCAACTCTAACCCTAAGCTTAACCCTAACCATAACCCTAAGCCTACCTCTAATCCTAAACTTAACCCTAACCCTAACCCTATCAGTAACCCCAAACCATAACCCTAACCCTAACTCTCTTCTGCCTTGGTAGGACCACACATGGAATCTCATTGTGTCTAACCCTAACCCAAATCCTAACCCTAACCCTAACTCCAACCCTAACTCAAACTCTCTTCTGCCCTTAGCAGACCACACCTGTTATCACATTGTGTCTAACCCTAACAGCAAATGTCTTTTGCCGTCGTCAGACTACTCCTGGAATCAATTGGTGTCTAACCCTAAACCTAAACCTTACCCTAACCCTAATGCTATCACTAATCCTAACCCTAACCCTAACCCTAACCCCAGCTCTCTTCTGCCTTCGTCAGACCACACCTGAAATCACACTGTGTCTTACCATAATGCTATCCCTAATTCTAAATCTAACTGTCTTCTGCACCTAACCCTAACCCTAACCCTAACCCCAACCCTAACCATTGCCCTAACCCTAACCCTAACCCCTGCTCTCTTCTGCCTTGGTCAGACCACACCTGAAATCTCATTATGTCTAACCCTAACGCTAACCCAAACCCTAACCCTAACCCAAACCCCAACCCTAACCCTAACCCTAACCCTAACCCTAACCCTAACCCCAATCCTAACCCTTACCCTAACCCTAACCCTAACCCCTGCTCTCTTCTGCCTTGGTCAGATCACATCTGAAATCTCATTATGTCTAACCCTAACGCTAACCCTAACCCTAACACTAACTCTCTTCTGCCTTGGTCAGACCACACCTGGAATCACAATGTGTGGACCCCTAACACTAACACTAACCTTAACCCCAACCATAACCCTAACCCTAACTCTCTTCTGCCTTGGTCAGACCACACATGGAATCTCATTGTGTCTAACCCTAACCGAAATCCTAACCCTAACCCTAACTCCAACCCTAACTCAAACTCTCTTCTGCCCTTGGCAGACCACACCTGTTATCACATTGTGTCTAACCCTAACAGCAAATGTCTTTTGCCGTCGTCAGACTACACCTGGAATCAATTGGTGTCTAACCCTAAACCTAAACCTTACCCTAACCCTAACGCTATCACTAATCCTAACCCTAACTATAACCCTAACCCCAGCTCTCTTCTGCCTTGGTCAGACCACACCTAAAATCACATTGTGTCTTACCATAATGCTATCCCTAATTCTAAATCTAACTGTCTTCTGCCTTGGTCAGAAACACTCGGAATCACATTCTGTCTAACACTAACCGTACCCCTAACCCTAACGCTAACCCTAACAGCAACTCTTTTCTGCCTTGGTTAGACCACACCTGGAATCACATTGTGTCTGACCCTAACACTCACCCTAACCGTAACAGCAATTCTCTTCTTCCTTGGACAGATCACACCTGGAATCACATTGTTTCTACACCTAACCCTAACCCTAACCCTAACCCCAACCCTAACCATTGCCCTAACCCTAACCCTAACCCCTGCTCTCTTCTGCCTTGGTCAGACCACACCTGAAATCTTATTATGTCTAACCCTAATGCTAACCCTAACCCTAACCCAAACCCCAACCCTAACCCTAACCCTAACCCCATCCCTAACCCTTAAACTAACCCTAACCCTTAACCCTGCTCTCTTCTGCCTTGGTCAGACCACATCTGAAATCTCATTATGTCTAACCCTAACGCTAACCCTAACCCTAACTAACTCTCTTCTGCCTTGGTCAGACCACACCTGGAATCACATTGTGTATGACCCTAACCCTAACACTAACCGTAACAGTAATTCTCTTCTTCCTTGGCCAGATCACACCTGGAATCACATTGTTTCTACACCTAAGCCTAAACCTAACCCTAACTTTAACCCTAACCCTAACCCTACCCCAACCCTAACCCTTACCCAAACCCTAACCCCTGCTCTCTTCTGCCTTAGTCAGACTACACCTGAAATCTCATTATGTCTAACCCTAACGCTAGCCCTAACCCTAACACTAACTCTCTTCTGCCTTGGTCAGATCACACCTGGAATCACAATGTGTGGAACCCTAACCCTTACCCTAACCCTAACCCTAACTCCTAATCTATCCCTAACCTTAACCGTAACCCTGACCCTAACCCTAACCCTATCCCTAACCCTAACCCTAACCCTGACCTTAACCTTAACCCTAACCCTAACCCTATCACTAACCCCAACCATAACCCTAACCCTAACTTTCTTCTGCCTTGGTCAGAGCACACATGGAATCACATTGTGTCTAACCCTAACGCAAACCCTAACCTTAACCATAACTCCAACCCTAACCCTAGCCCAAACCCTGACTCAAACTCTTTTCTGCCCTTGGCAGACCACACCTGTTATCACATTGTGTCTAACCCTAACCCTAACCCTAACAGCAAATCTCTTCTGCCGTCATCAGACTACACCTGGAATCAATTGGTGTCTAATAGGCCTGGGTAACAACGGAAAAATTTGTTTCTGAAATCGATTCGTTTTTTGGGGGTTTTTGCGTTTTGTTATTTAAAATAATTACAAAATTTTCCTTTTAAAAAGTTCGATATTTACGAAATTTTGTAAATGGTAAAAAATTAACGAATCGATTTCCGAAACAATAACGAATCGATTCGTTAATGGCGGACGTGACAGCGAAATACGCTAAATAACCTCCAAAAACTTCTGAAGCTTCCCTCTCCCTCTGTTCTTGACTGTTGGTGTGATATTATAAATTTTTTTCACTAATTAAACCATAAAACTGGCCCAGACATGCGGAAATAATAACGAAACGACCTCAGAACAATAACGAAACGAACACAATAACGAAATACGAAGCATTTACAAAACGTATTTAAAAATTCGTTTTTTTAATAATTGCTCCAGAACGGTTCGTTATCGTTTTGTAATTGGAAAAATTATCGAATTATTAACGAATTACAAATTAACGAAACGAAACCGCCCAGGCCTACTGGGCATGTTTAGCCTGAAGAAGAGAAGGCTGAGAGGAGACATGATAGCCATGTATAAATATGTGAGAGGAAGTCACAGGGAGGAGGGAGCAAGCTTGTTTTCTGCTTCCCTGGAGACTAGGACAGGGAAAAATGGCTTCAAATTACAAGAAAGGAGATTCCATCTGAACATGAGGAAGAACTTCCTGACTGTGAGAGCTGTTCAGCAGTGGAACTCTCTGCCCCGGTGTGTGGTGGAGGCCCCTTCTTTGTAGGCTTTTAAACAGTGGCTGGATGGCCATCTGTCAGGGGTGCTTTGAATACAATATTCCTGCTTCTTGGCAGGGTGTTGGACTGGATGGCCCATGAGGTCTCTTCCAACTCTTTGATTCTATGATTCTAAAAGACAAAAGGAAGGGAAGGGAGGGTTATATAATACTAATTGTGCATGCAGCAAGCTCAAACGTTTTATATGTAGATTACACAACATTAATGTAGTAAGTCGAAAGCAAAGCACAATCCTCAAATATTCTCAGCTTTCACCTTTGCCCAGTAGAAACATCACTGTATAACACACACAAACATCAGTAGAATTATTCCACTTTGCTCTAATTGGATAAGACAAACAGTCTCAAAGGCAAGGGCTAAACAAGCTTTGTTATAACATAAAAGTTTTAAAGTAATTCAAGCAAGATAGTAGACCACTTTTAATTGAATTGCTGAGAAGTTCTTGTTTTTATTTTTATTTTTTTGCCAAGGATTGCCACAATTGTAGATGAAATGCTGAGAGGTGGTGGTGGAGAAGGAGGATTATTTCTGTAGAGCAAGGTGGAAGTCGTCCCCCCCCCCCCCCCCCCCCGTGGCAGGCTTCACTAGCTGAAAGCATGGGCATTTGCAGTCAGAAACATTTGATTCATACGGAATTTACGGGTTTGGGACTATTGGGAGGATTTAATGGATCCTTTATGCTAAATTTCTACTAATGGATATTAGACTGGTGATTCCCCCCAATTTGGTGATATTTTTAATGGTAGGCTCCCAAATGCTGGTAGGCCAGGGTAAACTAAGGCACTGTATAAATGGCTTTATGTTCTGCACAAATAACTTGCCCATCCCAATTCTAAATGGTTTGAGATCTGAATATTTGAAGGGCTGGTTCTTCTTATATGATCTTACTATTTGACTGCATTTGGCAGGAGTGGCAAAAATGTGTGTTCAGCCACTTTTAGAGGAATTATTGGTTGAGTTGTGAAACTGAGGCCCCTATACAGGGCAGAAATTCCGGAATGAAATGGATTATAAGGGGTAATGGTGGTGCTAAACTCACATTCCTAATGCACTCTGCAACCACATCCACATGGAAAACACATGTCAAAAAAAGTCAGGAGAAATTCCTAAATTGGCAATAAAATGTGCTGCAGCTGATCAGTGTAGGTACTGAAGAGCGGAAATTCATAAGGAACATGTGTAGCACTTATGTAAAGAAGCACTACCACTGGAAAATTTGGATAAAGGAACCAGATATGGCATTCTCAGGAAGGTAAACAAACGCTTTTCCCCTCCTCCCTGAGAGGAAATCCCCCCCCCCCTTTTAAGTTGGAAAATGAGTTCCATTGCTGATTCTCATCCAATAGCTGCTGCAGTTCAGCATATTTCTCCCAATAAGGGATGAAAAAAAAGTTCTGTTGGATTGATTCGGCATGAGTGGAGCTTTGGTGATGCCGGGGCTTTTGTTGTGGTTCTTGGATCGAGATTCTCTGGAATTGAATTATTTTCTTTAATCCACATTTTGGTCCGGATTTTGTGGCTGTTTAGAAGCAGCCAGTGTCTTCTCTATTGTAGCTTTAAAATGTGAAATGATCTCCCTTGAGAAAGTTTGCTGGGTCCCTCTCTTTTATGTCCTGATCTTTTTCATCTTATTGGATGAAGACGATTTTAGTACTTTAGACTGTTTGTTCATTGCACATTTTGTATTTTTATGCCCTATGCAATTTCTGTTTATAAAGAAAGGTGTTTGCATTTCTAAATAAAAATAGAGATTATTGCCTAAAAGACACGTTGCATAATTTCATTTTTAAGTTTGTACATTGTCAAAGGAGTATGTTTTTCTTCTTCTTCACATTGTGCTACTCAAGCTGCAGATAGCAAACAAGATAAATTCAGAAGGTGTACAAAAAAGCCCAAAGCATAATTTCTCTCACTCATTTCATGGTTTATTATGCTCTTTATTTTTTATTGTGCCAGAAGAGGCTCACATTTTAATGACCACCGTTCTACACATTTAACATATTCACAGTAATGAAGTTTATTTATCATCTTTAAATATCCTCTCTTACATGATTCCTTCTCCTCCTTCTTTAAACAAGTGTGATTTAAAGGCAGAAAGTTTCTTTGCAACTTTATGCACTATTTTATTTTTATTTATTTTTTTAAAAATGAATTTCATAGAACCATAGAATAATATATTTGGAAAAGACCTCCTAGTCCAACCTCCTGCAGTGCAGGAAAAGCATAATCAAAGTACTTCCAACAGATGGCCATCCAGCTTCTGTTTAAAAGCTTCCAAGGAAGGAGTTTCCACCACAATCCAAGGCAGTGAGTTTCACAGCTGAACAACTCATACAGTCAGGAAATTCTTCCTAATGTTCAAGTCAAATTTCCTTTCCTGTAATTTGAAATCATTGCTCTGAGACCTGGTTTCCAGGGCAGCCAAAAACAAGCCTACACTCTCTTCCTTGTGACATCCTTTCAAATATTTATACATGGCTAGCATGTCTCCTCTCAACCTTCTTTTCTATAGGCTTAACATGCCCATTTTTAAAGATGCTCCTCAAAGGGATTCATGGTTTTTGGGGATCACATCTTTGATCATTTTAGTTGCCATCCTCCAGACACTTTCCAGCTTGTCAATATCTCTATTAAACTGGGGGTATCCACAATTATTATTATTATTATTATTATTATTATTATTATTATTATCATAATTGTTATTCCCCATCACCATCTCCCAAGAAGAACGCGGGGCAGCTTACAGAAGCACATACAAGTGCCATAAACACATAAAATACAGATAAAAGCACACTAACATATTAGACACTGACAATATCAGTTTACATAAAAACAGCACATTACAGAAATAAAAAACAGAACTCAATTAAAATCAATAAACACATAACTAATTGGCATTAAAATGAATAGTACAGCATAGTACATAATTAGACATAGTATTCCAGGTGCGGTCTAACAAAAGCTGAATAGAGAGGCACCATGACTTCCCTCAATCTAGACCTGCCATGGGCAAACATTTTTGCCTTGGGGCCGCATTGTAGGCCTGGTTGGGAGGGTTGGGCCACGAGGGAGGTTTAGCTGGGCACATGCTGGGGGGGGGGGGGTGGAAGAGGGCAGGGCCAGTAGGGACAGGACAGGCCCAGATCATCCTCAATTGTCCTCCCTGCTCACCTTATCCTTATGCCAGGAGGAAGGCAGGACACATGGTAACTACCCCAATCCTCCTCCACCAATCCTTGGGTTGTCATCTTGGCATTATGCTGGGACGAGATCAAGACAGGTGGCTCTCAGCTGCTGTGTGCCTTCTTCAAGCCATCCTCTTGGCATAAGGATGGGGCTGCTCACACCATCCTTATGCCTGGAGGAGGGTGAGACACACAGTGGCTGCCAGTCCTCCAGAGGGCTCTCAGCTGCTACGTGCCTTCCTCCCTCATCTTTTTGGCAGAAGGACAGAGCAGCCCTTCATGTCCTTATGGCATAAGGACATGGTGGGGTGCTCTGTCCTTCTGCCAAAAAGATAGGGAAAATGAGAAGGGCTTAAGTAAGCACCCAGGGGGCTGCATCCAGCCTCCAAGCCTTTGTTTGCCTATGCCTGATCTAGATACTGTACTTCATTTGATGCAGCCCAATATACCATTGGCTTTTTTAGCAGCTGCATCACAATTTTGGTGCATGTTCAACTTGTTGGCCAAAATCTTTTTCACACAGAGCCAGGCATCACTAATTCTGCACACACACACACATACACACACATACTCAAACACTTACAAATATTATAATTTAACTCTCTGGCTGTTGCTCCACTCTGATTTGGCTATGCCATTACAGAGAGGACAGGAAAGAGAGAGGAGTATAGAAGGGCTGTACATGCTGACACAAAGGAGTATCAAGATATGTAAGTCTCATCCTCTTCTTATTTAAGTATGTTTCTCTGAAGCAGTATTCCTTCCACCTACCAACCCAATTTTTGAAAGATTAGCTTGTCATCCTAACAGACTGAGTAGGAATATTTTGTTCATTTGTGCTGGGCACATCTTAGTTTGTACACAGATTTATCAATCACTGTTAGGCAAAGAATGTGTACACCCTAAAGTGGCAGGCCTCAGCTTTTAGCTTGGTTTATTGTGCACACCCTTTGCAGATCATGCTCATTTAATTTAAAAATGGTGACACTTGTTCAACAAAGCCTCTGTATCTAGCTCTTTGTTTCCTTTCTCCCTCTTTGAAATTGTCTCAACGTGAGAACATTTGTATTTTCTTCTTAACCATAATGACAGAGAATCAGATTTTTCTGACATTTTTGTACTTCGGCAAAGAAGGTTGAATGGGAAAGTTCAACTTCAATAATAAGCAGATGTAATTAATTACATTAAGAAAAATGTTATTCATTTTATTCAGCGTAAAAGGGGAAACAACAAAATGGTGTATAAAATTACACCTGATAAGTTCTTGCATTTGATTTGTTGAACAAAGAGGAAAAATAAGACAAATGCAAAGAAGTCAGAATGGACATCCAAGACCTTCTAACTGGGCTAAGACTCAAAAGAGTCATGCACAAGAAGTGGAAAAGAAATCACCAAATCGGTAGAAAAAGAAAGAGCAAGGAGACCTCTGTGAGGAGAAGTTGGGGTAATGCTAATGAGGAATTGGGAAATGGCAGAACTATTCAATGCTTTCTTTGCTTCAGTCTTCTCACAACAACAAAGCCATCCTCAACCTCAGCAAAATGGGGTGGACAAAGGATCAGGGAAAATCCAACCCCAAAGTCATCCAGGAATACCTGGGTGCTCTAAACAAATTCAAGTCCCCAGGGCTGGATCAACTACATCCAAGAATATTGAAGGAACTAGTGGAAGTTATTTATGAACCACTGGAATCATCTTTGAGAGTTCTTGGAGAACAAGACAAGTCCCAGAAGATTACAGGAGAGCAAGTGTGGTCCTTATCTTCAAGAAGAGGAAAAAAAAAGACAATCCAAACAATTACTATCCGGTCAGTCTCATGTCATGATTTTGGAAAATATCATTAAGGAAGTAGTCTGCAAACACTTAGAAAGGAATGTGGTCATTGTTAATAGTCAACATGGATTTATCAAAAACAAGTCATGCCAGATTAATCTGATCTCTTTTTTCGATGAAGTTACAAGCTTGGAACACAGTAGGTGTAGCATATCTAGATTTCAGTAAGGCCTTCAACAATGCCTCTATGACCTTCTGGCAAACAAACTAGTCAAATGTGGGCTAGGCAAAACTACTGTTAGGTGGATCTGTAATTGGTTAAGTGAATGAGCCCAAAGGGTGCTCACCAGTGCTTCCTCTTCATCCTGGAAAGAATTGACAAGTGGAATGCCGCAGGGTTCCGTCCTGGGCTAATGACTTAGATGAAGGATTAGAAGGCATGATCATCAAGTTTGCAGATGACTTCAAATTGGGAGGGATAGCCAATACTCCAGAAGACAGGAGCTGAATTCAAAATGATCTTAACAGATTAGAGAGATGGGCCAAAACTAACAAAATGAAGTTCAGTTGGGACAAACACAAGATACTCCACTTAGGCAGAAAAAATGAAATGCAAAGATACAGAATGGCTCGACAGCAGTACATGTTAAAAAGATCTTGGAGTCCTTGTGGACAACAAGTTAAACATGAGCCAACAATGTGATGCTGCAGCTAAAAGCACGGGTTACGGCATTGCCCTTTAAAAAGGGCCGCACGTGCCTCGTGGGCTCATTGTGAGCAGGGGACACAAACGGGTCGGGAAGGCAGCTTGGGTGGGAAAGGTGCGACCAAGCAACAGCGTTATGGATAGGGAAGGAAGGGAAGAACAAATTGGGGAGAAGAGAACGGCTGGTAGCAGACCCGTTGCCTGTGAGGCTTGCTTAGGGAGGGAAGAAGTGTTCTTCTCTTGTCTGCCACTGTCTGCCAATTGAATTAAACTTTCTAGAGACCTTGGATTTTGGGATCCCAGAAAGTCCCTTTGGACTTTTGGAATTCCCTTATCTGCTAACAATTTTAAATAATTTGTAATAATAATTTCTCTTCTTAGGATTACACACTACTTTTTTGTACTTTTTTGTACTTTTTTACTTGTGGGAGATAGAAATCTGCTTTTTATCTGTTCAAAATTACCTTTGTGAACCAACCAACACTACTTGCCTTGATGTGTCCCTGCTTTGGGAGACACAGTGTGCTTGTGAGAACTACAAATCTGCTTTTAACTGTTCAAAATTACCTTGGGGAAGCAGTTTTTTTGTGTATTGCGCAATCATGCCCACCATTAATGAAGCAATTTGGAAAATTCAGAAAATTCGGAAAATTCCAATTTTTTTCCAGGAAATTTCGGAAATAATTTCTGATCCATATCGTCAGTGCCCCCTAGATCCGAAATGAGTTGTGAACAAATTTTTCCTCAATCAAACAAGTCTAGTGTCTAGATCCAGGGAAGTCATTCTGATCCCTGTACTTTGCCTTGATCATACCACACCTGGAATACTGTGTCCAATTCTGGATACCACAATTGAAGGGAGATGTTGACAAGCTGAAATGTGTTCAGAGAAGGGCTACTAAAATTATAATGGGTCTGGAGAGCAAGCCCTATGAGGAGCGGATTAAAGAGCTGGACATGTTTAGTCTGTAGAAGAGAAGGCTGAGAGGAAACATGATGGCCATGTATAAATATGTGAGGGGAAGTCCTAGGGAGGAGGAAGAAAGCTTGTTTTCTGCTTCCTTGGAGACTAGAATGCGGAACAATGGCTTCAAACTACAGGAAGGGAGATTCCACCTGAACAATAGGAAGAACTTCCTAACTGTGAGAGCTGTTCAGCAGTGGAACTCTCTGCCCCAGAGTGTGGTGGAGGCTCCTTCTTTGGAGGCTTTTAAACAGACACTGGATAGCCATCTGTCGGGGGTGCTTTGAATGCGATTTTCCTGCTTCTAGGCAGGGGGTTGGACTGGACGCCCACAAGGTCACTTCCAGCTCTAAGATTATATTATTCTATGATATATGCATTGATTTGGAATTAGAATGAAACAGGTTTCTGAATTGACCAAGGAAGACATCAGTGACATAAACCAGGCAATTTCCCTTAGTTGTTGGCCAGGTTATTTCTCAAGAAAAGGAAGATTCAGTGAACTATGTCATCACAGAACCTATTTCCCTACTGAAAAACAGATTTTAAGTAAAACTAACAGAGCAATGCTATTAAAGTTTACTATTTAGCAAATCTCACTCTGTTTAATGGAGTGTAAATTAGCATAAATGTGCCTAGTACTGCAGTTTCAGCTTCCCTCCAGGCATTTCCAGTGAAGTGTCCAAAGGCCACAATCAATTACAAAGTTAGCCCAGCAGATACAAACAGGTTCGGTATCAATTTCTTCTCATAAAGACAATAGCACAATTCCTCTTGATTTTGTTCTTAAAACCTATGAAAAATGGTACAGCAAATTCTATTGCTGTTCTTGAAAGTATAGAAGACCGTTTTCAGGTTCTTGAGGCAATATGAAAGCACAAGTTACAATAAACAATTTGATTCAGTTGCATGTACTTCATCATTTTTAACAATCCCTGGGACAACACAAACACTCAAATGCATAAAAATTACCACAGATTGATTTGTAACTATATCTAGTTTTCATAATTTGAGAAGGTTTAATAGGTCTATGCCATTTCTATTGTGTATTGCAAAACATAGTAGAAATGCCTTTGTAGCGGCAGAGACAATATTTTCCAGGATTCCATGAGATCCGTTGGGGAAGGAAGAAGGCAGAGAGACAGCTTGGCAGGGTTCAAGTAGTTTATTCTTACCCGGGGTAAGGGTACTCAGCTTCCAAAAATGGCTGAAGCACAAAGCACTTTCAATTTCAGCCCAGTATTTATAGATGGAATTACTAGTTTTCGCACATGCGTATAACAACTCTGCCACGTATACAATACAATCATTAACAGAAATCTTATATAAGAACAATTCTGGCAGGATCATCACGACTCCCAAATATTTGTTTTTCCTTATATAACTATCAACCTTTACCCTATCTCCAGATGACATGTTTACGTGTTCCCAATTTCCTTAGATCTCTTAAATGAATCATAACTTTATATATGTTTTTTAACATAAAGTTATTTAGAGCAATTTCCTTATTAATTCTTCTGTAATTACTTTCGTTAAGTTCTCCCGGAATTGGATATCAAATAAAACGTTTCTGAAATTACCTGCTATTTACATCAAATAGACAGGAGATGTCACTCTCTCACTATATGACCTTAGATGTATCAGTCTTGGATTTACCTTATGAGTGGTCAGGTTACTGGTCAATGTCCAGCTTAAAGATAAACATTTCGGCTTGTTCAAACAAGTCATCCTGACCTCTTATTGACTCTTAATCTGCAAATTCCCCGTCCCAGGTAAGATCCTTTCCCATTTCTTAAATTCATTTTTAGATTATAATTATTTTTTCCCTAATGATCCCTACACCTTATTATGGTAAATCAACTTCTGAAAATGTCAGGTATCTTTACCAGCATTCCAAGGTCATAACTCACTGTAAACAACAATTCAATTATAGCCTTACATTCATGCATATTTTGCATTTTAAATCTTTTGCAGTAATCTTCTATATCCCCATGAGGCAACGGGACAATTGCAGTTTGCATAATGTGGACAAGGCCAGTTCAATTACATGGGGCAAATGTTGAACTCCAAGAGGTCAACTCTTAAGATGTGATTTTAAAACAATAGATAGTCCTGGATTTTTCACTTCTAGTTGCTCAACAATTACTTATCTGAATTTCTCTATAAATTTCTTCTTAGTTGAAGAAAGCAGTAGGGAGAGAATTGAAGTAATCATGAGTTGGGTATTATGGGAATACTGAATAATGTCATTTAGTTTGGGTCCTAAAAAATGTCCTGGATCCAAATCCTTGCATTCTATGTATATGCATTTTGTGCAAAGCTCAAATTATTGTACAATATCACAGGAAGTAACTAGCAGAAATAACCCTAATAAATTGTTATTACTTGTTTTTCCCAATAATCTGGAAATACTTCCATTATCAACAGGATAATGAATCTGCTCTGGTTCAGTAAAGGAGCAATAAAAGTTACAGTATATTATTTTTCCCAAAAGGTTCACTAGTTGACTTAGAGTTCAGATTAAACCCAAGAGTGGGTGTATATTTGATGATATGGAAGTGCTAAATATGGATGAAAATTGCACGATGATAGCAACTTCAAGGATAATAGGAACTTCAAACTACAAGAAAGGAGATTCCATCTGAACATTAGGAAGAACTTCCTGACTGTGAGAGACATTCAGCAGTGGAAGTCTCTGCCCCGGAGTGTGGTGGAGCCTCCTTCTTTGGAAGCTTTTAAACAGTGGCTGGATGGCCATCTGTCAGGGGTGCTTTGAATGCAATCTTCCTGCTTCTATGATTCTATGATTCTATGATTCTATGAACTCTTTTGTGACATAGTTTTAATTGTTTTTCTAGTTATGTGATGTTATACTAGAGGCTGCATCATCAAGTGACTCCTGCTGCATTTTTGTTCTGTGTTTCAAAATGTGAGGTGATAGCAAGATGAAATTGTGTTTTGTACCACTGAATTGAAATACAGATAGTTTAATTTAATAAACAAGAAGGAAAATAGTTACTTTTAAATAATAATAATAATAATAATAATGGAAGAGAGAAGCTACTTGAGATTGTGTTTGAACTGCAACAATATCCAAGTTCTAATATTAAGCCTGAAGTCTCCCTCTGGGTTCTTAAAAATTCATCAACACTAGGAGTGCTTCTGAGTCAATCAGGATCTCCCTAGGTCCTTGTGGAGGACTGCTAATTGTGTTCATTCATATGTGCTTATAATTACTTCTCATGCATGCTAAATGTATAACCAGTGGGACAAGACAGTGATTTATGCTACTTGTAAGGTATATAGCCAGAGAACACATTTGTGTGAAGCCAAGGTTAGCTTATTTAACTTCACACACCCTTTTAAACACATAGAAGCATGCAATCTTAGTGGTGGAAGGGACCACCAGGGTCATCAGATATTTAAGATGGATTAAATAAAATATTTTTATTTTAAGATGGATTAAATAAAATAAAGTTCTCTTGAAAGATGCTCATCCTACCTCTGTGTAAAGACCTCCAAATAAAAAAATTAAGAATAAAACAATAAATGTAGTTAAACATAGTTAAAACAGTTCCTGGGCCATTAGACCCATCAGTATAAATATAAAACAGTTTAAAAATATATACATACCATTAAAAATCATCAGGGATCATCTACTACCTTGAGCAGTAGACAATTAACCTAATGTGGTGTTTCCCAGGAATACTGGCATTTATGTCCATATCCAGATATTTGCTGGTATTTGGATTAACATCACCTTGCATCCACTAACAGGCTTGTGCACAGATTCATTTTCAAAAACAGTCTTCAGCTGGTCTTGCTGATCTTATTGGTTGGTATGCCCATAATGGCATTGGCTCCACTACCATTTTTTCCAGCCGCAACAGAACACTGGCTGTCAAAAATGGCTGCTTTCGGTTTCTTTCAGATACACATGGAGTACGGAGAGGGAGTCAGCTGCTAGAAGGGAAAGGATCACAGAGAGAGAGTGCTATCTTAACTCTGGTGCTTTTAATGCAGTTCTTATTTAAGAATATAAGGGCCAACATCTAAAATGATGGGAAAGGGAGCCTGGGGAGCCCCTCCCCCCATTGTCCTCCTGTATTTGGGAGGCTCCCAAAAAAATTAATTGGCCCCCACCAAAATCCTGGACACCAAAACAGATCTCAGTTTACCTGAATTGCACATCCCTGCCCACTAAGGCATTTAACCTCAAGACTAAGCGTGTGCATATCTGTAAAGTTTGTTTCAGTTAATTTATTTTTTTTTCATTCCTGGTTTGTGCTCAGTCCCTATTGTTTTGAAAAATAAAATCAATTCCTTTGGGTGATGGGAGGCTGGATGCTTCAGATGTGTATATTTTGTACATATTTTTACAACTGCTCATATTGCTAGCATACAATCCTCAAGCAGCCTAGTGGATATTTATGTAGAGTTCTACACACCTTTTGGCACACAGTTTCAAAGTTACATAACAATTTTCAGAAGCATCCACGGCATTTCATTGATATTCTAGTTGTGTCTTGTTCGCAGCCAGCCTTGGAAGTGTGTACTGTAGAATGTGCTCTTAAATAGTGCTGAAACAGATTCCTCACATATTCCACTGATAGGCACCCAGAGGAGCTAAAGAACTGTTGTGTACACTGGTGCATATACTCATCAAGAATTTAAAAAGGTATCATCAAAAGATGAAATGAGGACAATGATTTTCCAGAGGCAGGTTTTGAAGAAATAGGGAATCTCTCTAGCAAGTAAGTATGAAATTTGTCTGCTTTTATGTTCAACTTTTTCTATTAGTCAACAAATGATATCCCCTTTCTCCTTCATCTCTTACATTTGATGTCTAATATTCCCTTTCATGCTGCCATTTTTGACTCAATATTTTGAGAAATAAACTCTTTAACCCCTTTAGTGATGCAAGCAAATGTGAAAACACAGGAGTGCTTACAAGAGAAGCCCCTCTTTGAAATTATGTTCATCTTTTGAGACCAAAAGGCTCCTGGAAACTCTTTAAGATCACTGGTTCAAGATTCAATTCAATGAGTTACTCTTGCTTTAATGTCTGCTTGTACTTACTTTGATGCTGCTGCAAAAGGTCCAGTTCTCTGCCACAATAAAAGAAGCTTTGAAGCTGGAATAGACTTGTTCTGTGAGGAAGGGGTCTTCTGTTTCACACCCTTTGCTCTTTTCTTTTAGCTGTGTGCACAACATCATTAATCTTAGAATCAGGAGAATCAAATTGTTAGTTCCTAAAGCACATCTAATTCATGATGTTCTTAATCATTTATTATTCTAGCATCAAACTGAAGAGTAGTAAGTAGAAAAAATGATTGGCATGCTTCCATTGCAGTTTTCTGCACACATTGAGTTTTGCTCATGAACAACAGGGAAGGAAAATGTGCAGCATTCTTAATGTTGGTTTGTGTCTCTAAGCATTTTTCACCATTACATATTCCAATGGAGTTGGAGTCCAACAATATTCAGACAGAATACAATTCCAACCTGAGCTCAATGTTAGTCATGCTCAGTTCAGTGGAACCTAGCTACAGGGTGAGGCAGCATAACTTCCTTTTTTCAAAACTTAATAAAATCCATTGTATGAATCAGAATTTTTTATTTTTATTATAATGTAGGCGCACACCTAAAGTTTTGTTTTATGTAGTTTTGAAGATCAAATTAGGTAGGTGACGTCCCCCATTCTCCATTCTCCATACACTAAGTAAACCGATTTCTGGCATTTGTCATGACTCTTGCCAACATAGTAGGTGTTATGTTGGCAATTTCTTCCTGGATGTTGGTCTTCAAATCTTGTAGGGTCCTTGGATGGTTTACACAAACACGGGATTTAAAAAAAACACCATAGAAAAAAAATCACAAGGGGCCAAATCTGGAGAGCGGGCCGGCCACTCCAAATCCGCTCGAAAAGTAGGCCTCAATGGCAAAAGCATGCTCCTTACTGTTCCAATGCATGATGGCGACTGAACTGAGTCAGGACAAAACTTTATACTTCCGCCTCTCAAACGAGACCACTAGCACTCTGCTACGTCTTCAACCGACTGAATGGCGCGCATTTTAAAAAAAGGAAGTTATGTTGCCTCACCCTGTATAACTAATATGTATGTGGGTATGTATGTATCTATTTCATTCATTTAATGTGATTCAATGTGGCTAAAAACAGCAACCATGCTGCATTAAAATCCTACCCTAGTAAGCTTCATGGTAAAAAAAATGTTTTGACCTGCCAACAGAAAGAAAGCAAAATCAGGGAGTAGTCACTAGAAGTGTACAAAATACCAAAATTGATTTCATTTCAAATGTGAAATTGGGTTAGCCTCCGTTTGTTTCATGTTTCAAATAATTTGGAAGGGGGGGCATTTCATTTCTAATTTGAAATTCCAATATTTTGTTATTTCATTTCATTATTCCACCCATTAGCAGCAATGGGAAAACTTCTGGGATTTGTTTCCTTGTCAGCATGAAACTTACTACACTTGTAGGACACATTTATGACTGTAACCCCCTCAAGTTTCAGAATGTTTCACTCATCCATTGAGTTTTTGGAAATCTTAAAAGGTTTATGAATAACATTTTTAAAAACTACAAAAATATTCCCCTGTATTTCTTCACAATAACACAAGACAACCAAGGCATCATTCTTCTCAAGTTTCAGAAAAAACTGCACATTCTCTGATTTTTAGGGATTTTTTTTTCAATTTCAGCATCTTGGCAGAATGACTCTCACTCAGCCTCAGAAAACTTTGGACTTTTTTTTACAGTTATCAGGATGAAACTTGGTGATCTAGATGGCTTTGCCATTGTTCTCCTCCCCCCCCCCCCCCACCGTGATCAAAGAACAAGGAGGACATACTATGATAAAAAAGGACCTGGTGTCATCGTGGATGAAGCAACAGCACCCCCTGTAGCTGGAACTGAACATAACCTCCAGGTGCCAAAGTTGGAACATGCCAAAAATACCTCTGTCTTTCTGTCTTGTTTGTCTAAAAAACTGCATTGGATAGGTTCTTGTGGGTTTTTTCGGGCTATAGGGCCATGTTCTAGAGGCATTTCTCCTGACGTTTCGCCTGCATCTATGGCAAGCATCCTCAGAGGTAGGTGCCCATAGATGCCTCTGAGGATGCTTGCCATAGATTCAGGCGAAACATCAGGAGAAATGCCTCTAGAACATGGCCCTATAGCCCGAAAAAACCCACAAGAACCTAGTGATTCCAACCATGAAAGCCTTCGACAATACACTGCATTGAATGTTTGTCGTGTATTTGTGCATTGTGGTCTACCCTCAGTCCCCTTTGGGGTGAAAAGGACAGAATGCAAATACTGTAAATAAATAAATAAAGGAAAGAAAGAACTTTATAGAATAATTAATTGATCTCTCTCTCTCTCTCTCTCTCTATATATATATATATATATATATATATGGCAAAGAAGGAAAGGAAGAGGTTTGTAGAATTATTAATATTTTAATATGGCAGAGAGGGGAAGGAATACCTTGGTAGAATTATTAATTGACCCAGTAATAGTTTTAATATGGTACTATGCTTTATGCCTGGCAAAGGAGGATTTTCTTCCCAAAAAAAAGGAAAGAAAAAACTTTGTAGAATTATTAATTAATTTTTAATTAAAGAAATTAAAAAGGGAAAAATTCTAATTGATTTACAAATTAAAAAATGAATCCTTAGTAAGGAAGTAATGCTACCCCTCTATTCTGCTTTGGTTAGACCACATCTGGAATATTGTGTCCAATTCTGGGCACCACAATTCAAGAGAGATATTGACAAGCTGGAATGTGTCCAGAGGAGGGCGACTAAAATGATCAAGGGTCTGGAGAACAAGCCCTATGAGGAGCGGCTTAGGGAACTGGGCATGTTTAGCCTGAAGAAGAGGAGGCTGAGAGGAGATATGATAGCCATGTATAAATATGTGAGAGGAAGCCACAGGGAGGAGGGAGCAAGCTTGTTTTCTGCTTCCCTGGAGACGAGGACGCGGAACAATGGCTTCAAACTACAAGAGAGGAGATTCCATCTGAACATGAGGAAGAACTTCCTGACTGTGAGAGCCGTTCAGCAGTGGAACTTTCTGCCCCGGAGTGTGGTGGAGGCTCCTTCTTTGGAAGCTTTTAAACAGAGGCTGGATGGCCATCTGTCAGGGGTGATTTGAATGCAATATTCCTGCTTCTTGGCAGGGGGTTGGACTGGACGGCCCATGAGGTCTCTTCCAACTCTTTGATTCTATGATTCTATGATTCTATGATTCTATGATTCTATGATTCTATGATATACCTGTGCATGTTTATGTTTTTTTCTCTTATTATCTTAAAAAAAACCTGTGTGTATATATATATTAGGCATGGTTAGGTTTGGTTGGAATCTTTGTAATTCAGAATAAATTTGGAAAGATTTGCTTTTTGAAGCAATTTTGAAGTTTTTAAGGAAACCAGAAGTCCCTTTGCCCTTCTGAAGCTTTTTCTGCCATTTCTGTTATGAAGCAGTAAGTGAGTCGGAAATTATTCAGCGTTTCCTCGCTTCTGGTCCCTGGCCTCGGTTCAATGGGAAGCCATTTTAAGGCAGAGTGGATGAATTTCCTCCCCTCCTTTCCCCTCGCCTCTGTCTGGATCCTGGGAAGCATTTTAAAACAGACTGGAGGAATTTCCTCCCTTCCTTTCCCCTCGCTTGTGTCTGGATCCTGGGAAGCATTTTAAAACAGGATGATTCCTCCCTCCTTTCCCCTCGCTTGTGTCTGGATCCTGGGAAGCATTTTAAAACAGACTGGATAAATATCCTCCCTTTGCTTCCCCCCTCCCCCCTTCCGGGGTAAAACAACTACTTTCAAAGTAAAGTCCACCCTATGAAACAGGAAATAACACTTTCAAACTTTAAGGAAAGGAATCAGAAGTCTCAGAAGTTTCGAAAAGTTTTGAACATTTTTTTCTGTGAAAATCGGAATTGGCCTTAGAATCAAACTACCAGCACCCCCTACATCCGAAATGAGTTTTGAACCTTTTTTTTTTTTATCAAACAAGCTTCGTATACAGAGAGGGGGAGGGGGAGAGTTCAAACACTTAGAAACCTATCACATACTAAAACCAGTATGCCAGGTACCCTAACCTATTTTGGTGCAAGATGACCACATCGACATTTTCTGCAGAATAAAAGCTGAACTGTGAATATTATCCTGAGTCTAGGATTCCTCTTCACTCAACAAAAATGTTTTTCAAGCATTCCACACAAAAATCCCAAATATGATTTCCACCCTTACTTGACACTATTATTCATTTTCTTAAGCTAACAGTACATGCCAGAATGCACAAATGAAAAGCTGCCTTGAGTGTCATCTTCCTTATACACCAGCAGAAAATAACATACCTTTCCCTCCACACAGAACCTAACAGAAATTAAAAGAGAACACAACTATCAGGTTGAGCATCCCTTATCCAGAATTCAACAATCCAAAATATTCCAAAAACCATAGTTTAGACTGTTATGGTCACCTAAGTGGACGATCTACCTGTTAACACTGACAATGGGTCTGTGCAGCAGCTTTTGATACCATTGACCATGGTATCCTTCTGGAACACCTGGAGGGACTGGGAATTAGAGGCACTGTCTTCGGTGGTTCTGGACGTATCTCTCAGACAGATTTCAGATGGTAGTGCTTGGGGATAACTGCTCTTCCCCCAAAAAAGGAGCTGTTATATGGCATCCTACAAGATATCAAACTATCCCTAATGCACTTTATTATTTACTTGAACCCTCTTGGAGAAATCATCCATAGGCATGGGGCAAGGTGTTATTAGCATGCTGATGAAAGTCAAATATATTTCTCAAAGCCTCCAAAATCAGCCTCAGCTAAGGATAGTCTGTCTCCTCTCAGCAAATGCCTGGACGAGGTAATGGGCTGGATGAGGAAAAACAATTTGAGACTGAATCCAGACAAAACAGAGGTGATTGCCATTAAGGGTTCTAATCCTGGAATGGATATGTGTCAACTAGTTCTGGATGGGGTTACACTCCCCCTGAAAAATTGTGTTTGCAACTTGGGAGTGCTAATGGATCCGTCTCTCCAAATGTCAGCCAAAATCCTCTGGAGAGTGGCTGCTCCAGCCTGCCAGAACCTGACTGGCCACTGCTACCCAGAGGATCTTTTCATTGGCTGACCCAAGGCTATAGAACAACCTGCCAGAAGGGCTCTGACAGTTAAATGAGCTGTCAGTATTTAAAACCAATCTGAAGACCTATCTCTTCCAACAGGCCAACCCAGCCAGTTTTAATCATCAATTTTAAACTCATGCCCTGTGTCTTAATCTTTGTTCTGTGCATTTTAATATTTATCTTTTATAGAAATATTTATAGAACCTTTACAATGATTATGTGTGTTGACTATGTTGCAACCCACCTTGAGCAATGAGGGGAGGCAGGAATTGTTGTTGTTGTTGTTGTTGTTACCACCTTTTGCTCCTTTAAAAAATATTTTGCAATCCTTGTTTTTGAGTCTTTTGTTCTTCATTCTTTGGATCTTTAACTTTCATTCTTATTATACAAGTGACTCCATATCATAATTTTTAGACTTCTTCTTAGAAAAGCTAAAAAGGTTTCTGTTCCTTATAGGGGAAAAACACTTCCATGAATAATATCAAGAGACGTAACATCTTTTTCCAAGGGTTGCAACTAACAGCTTGGTTTATTGAGGAAATATCAAATAATAGAATGGTTACAATTAACAGATAAAAAAAACAAGGTCATAATAATAAAAGGAAATTCACTCTCACAATTTTCCCATTTGTAATGTATTCCAAGAGGTAAACAACCTCTTTCTTAAAAATATGGGCTTTTTCCTCTTGCTAGAGGAAAAAGATAGATGATGTGCCTAGAAGATGAAAAATACATAAATATAGCATTAAGTCAACTAAAATCCTGCCATCCTTTGAATGCTTACAAGTATATAAATAACTCAGAATTCAAGTAAATGGTGTTCCAAGACTTAGCCCCCTGCCCTTTGATAGAGGGACTGAAAATGAGTCCCCAAGTTGAGAAACCCTCAGTCAGTTCCCAGAGGCAGCCTGCGTTCGATCCATCGGCCTATAATAAGGAAGTGTCCCCTACCCCATTAAATTCTAACCGAACAGTGCCCCAAACTCCGCCCCTATTCCAGTCCTCCCTGGTTTCAAGAGTTTCCTCCAGCCTGTCCACTCTTGAGAGTCCCTTTGTGTAGAACGCCTTCCCCCCAATTGAATGCTGACAGCTGACTGCCTGCCCCTTTTGGTCCATTGGATGATGTCCCTATGGGAGGGTTGTCCCGGGAGTGGGAGTCCATCATTGAAGTTGTGCTGGGGAGACGTAGATGCTTTTGTATATGCCATTCCAGGGAGAAGCGCAATAGAACATTTGTGGCACTGGGGTGAGTTAGGTAATAGTGCCACCATGACAGTCTCCTCAGGTTCAAGGTCCCTGCTGTTAAACGCTAGGTCTGTAAATGGTAAAGCAGTGGCCATCCAGGATCTGATCCTGGACGAAAAAGCAGACCTAGCATGCATCACTGAGACATGGTTGGATGAACTTGGGGAGGGGGGTCAACCTCACCATGCTCTGTCCTCCAGGTTTTGGGGTGCATCAGCAGGCCAGACCTGGGGGGCAGGGAGGAGGGGTTGTAGTGGTCTATCGTGAGTCCATTTCCCTGATCAGGTGCCCCCTGACGCAGTGCCCTGGGTTCAAGAGTGTTCACTTGAGAGTGGGTAACTGGGACAGCTTGGGGGTTCTACTGGTGTACCATCCACCCTGCTGCACAGCAGTCCCCCTGCCAGAGTTTGCGAGGGGTGGTCTTTGACTTGGCATTGAAGTCCCAATGGCTAATAGTGCTGGGGGATTTCAATGTCCATGCGGTGGCCACCTTGTCTGGAGCGGCTCAAGACTTCATGGCTGCCATGACAGCCACGGGGCTGTCCCAAGTGATATCTGGTCCCACTCATGCAGGTGGTCACACTCTGGATCTAGTTTTTATTGCGGATGTGGGTAACGTCAGTGTGGAAGAGCTAAAAATCCTTCCATTGTCATGGACCGACCATCACCTGATCAGTGTTAAGCTTACCACAACCTCGAACCTCTGCAGGGGTGGAGGAACCATTAAGATGGTCCGCCCCAGGAGGCTTATTGATCCAGAAGGACTCCTGATGCCTCTTGGGGATTTTCCTGTCATGGTGCCTGACGATCCTGTCGAAGCCCTGGTTGACCTCTATAATCAAGAGATGGCCAGGGCGGTGGACACGATCACCCCCAAATGTCCCCTCTGGCTGCACAGAGACAATCCAGCCCCTTGGTTTACTGGGGAGCTGGCAGCAATGAAGCAGGTGAGATGGCAGAAAACTCAAAATGCAGCTGACCGAGCACCGGCTAGAGCCTCTCTTAAGGCCTACTCTGTGGCAATGGAGGCAGCCAGAAAGACTTTCTCGACTGCCAGCATTGTGTCTGCATCAAATAGACCGGCAGAATTGTTTTGGGTGATCACGGAACTCCTTCATCCCCATCAGGGTGGGGAGAACCCTGACCACCTGGCAACTTGATGTGGTGATTTCGCACATCATTATGCTGATAAAGTCGCTCAACTGCATTCTGATTTAGAAGCCAGTTTTGATGCAGTGTCCATGGATGTAACTGAGGTACCTGTCTGTCTGGTTTTGATGGATTCGTTTCAAAAATATTCAATATTTCAATTTGAAGCCTGTCGCTGTTTCTTGTTTTCTCTTTCTTTGGATGTTGGAGTAAAGGAATGGGGCAAGGTCTGGGTTAATGGGCTTTGATGGCTTTAATCCTGCCAGCTGGGCTTAATAATATGTCTGTAATGGGAAGATGTTGGGTGCTGAATCACTTTGATAGGTTTCCAAGGAGAAACAAAGGCAGGAAAACGGGATGACTCTGTGAACCTTCGGGCTGCCCAGGGATTAGTTCATTAGTGGGTGGAAGAGTTCACTGTTGGCCAGTAAGAATGGTCACTGGGCAATTATGCCAATCACATGGAGGAGTAATGGAAATATTCCTGTATTACCCCCAATGAGTGCTTGTGCAACTATGGGCCCTTCCACACAGCCCTATATCCCAGAATATCAAGGCAGAAGATCTCACAATATCTACTTTGAACTGGGTTATCTGAGTCCACACTCAGATAACCCAGTTAAAGATGACACTCAGATAAAGATGACTTTTCCCTGGAAACTAAGGGCCCTTCCTCACAGCCCTATATTCCAGAATATCAATGCAGAAAATCCCACATTATCTGAGTGTGGACTCAGATAATGTGGGATTTACTGCATTGATATTCTGGAATATAGGGCTGTGAGGAAGGGCCCTTAGTTTCCAGGGAAAAGTCATCTTCAGACATCAGCTGGACTGTGTTTCTGGTAGAAAGATCAGCTAGTGGAGACCTTTGTAGCACCTTTCTTGGCTGCAAGTTTTGGGTTCCTTTTGGGGTCCTGGGTTTCAATAATGCAATACACAATTAATCCTCAGCCAGAGGAAGTCATCAAGCCTAAAAATAAAGAACATATTATGATTAGGGTGCTGAGAATAGTGGAACAGATTGGGCTTCAGGAGTATGAACTGTTGATCTTCAGTTTGGTTAGGAGATGTTCTATTTTCTAGCTCTCCCCGTATGGCCCGCAATTTAAAAAGATCATTCAAGATACCCAAAAGTGCAAAGGGCTTTTGAAATTCATATTCATTTCCTCTCACAGATACAGTGAATTGCTAGACATAATTTGTCATGCTGAAATGTAGCTACTCTATAGACATTATTCTTCTATCATTATCTGTTTCTTGGTGGAAAGGTTGATATATCTGGTTGAGTTCCCAGCCAGCAGCTCTTTCTATTTATTGGCACATAACACAAAACAATATTGACTGGAATGGGTATAAATTTAAACAGAAGTCGATTGTCTGGGCATGGTACAGTTTTGCTTCTATTCTTAGGGCTTCCAGTCCAATCAATTGAGACTGGCAGCCCTAATTTTCTGTGGTTATCAGCATAAACATGCAATTAAAAGCATTAACTGATCTGCAAACAGGCAATCATGCAGCAATTGCCAACAATCGGAAATGGCTACTGCATTTGCCTTATAACTGGACAGGCTACATAAAAGCCACGGTTTTTTAGCTATCTTTACACAGTCAAATAAGGGCATAAATAATTGATTAAGAAAGTAATGATTGCTGCAAAGCTGACTATTTAAGAATACCAATAGGGAAACTTTGGGAAAGTTGCTTTATTTTTTTTGTTTGAATTCCCCAGTCAATTTCCCCATTCTTCCGATTGCTGATGAAATCACAGATCAATAAATTGTTAATGTGAAAGGAGTGCTGTTTCATGTACATTTTTTTGATGGTACTCTTTGTAGCAGGTTCTTTATTCCTATGTATCCCAATATCATTTCATTTTAAGGACTGTGATAATATTATTTCATTTATTCAAGCATTTTAACCCCCAAATACCTCTACATCAGCTTCCATACATTAAAAAAACAGGATTCAGACCTTCATTTGTGTGTTTCTTTTAACCTGCAGCGCAGATACATTGTATGACTGCACACAAGCTAATGTGACTAAATATTGCATTATTGGGCACAGTACACTCCATCATAGAGAAATTTATTCTATATTCCTCTCCTTAGTGTCATCTTACAACTGCCCTAACTGTTTATACAGTTCCACTGTCTAATCTCTTCTCAGGAAAAAATACTAATTGCCAGAATTATTCAAAATGCCAAGTTTGCCATCTTCTTTCATACTAATCAACAAAGAGTACGTTTTAAAATTTGCCCAAGTACATAAAATGAAAGGAGGAGGGTTCTATTCAGTCATGTGCAAAACACATTCAAAATATGAGGACAGGGAATGTGTTAGTTTCATGCCTGAAATAAGAGGTTGTGTTTTTCATTTAACTTTGGTTGTTGTTACAATTTGCTTTTCTATGTTGGATTGTTAATTTTAGTTATTATGTGTGTACTGTTGTTATGTTCAGGCATTGAATGTTTGCCTTTTATGATTGGAATCCACCCTGAGTCCCTTTGGGGAGATAGGGCAGAATATAAATAAAGATAGGGCAGAATATAAATAAAGTTATTATTATTATTATTATTATTATTATTATTATTATTATTATATGAGTTCCTCTCCTTTGATTAGTACTTCAGTCACCCTTCTAAAGCTGCTTTGAGGGCCCTTCCACACAGTCCTATATCCCAGAATATCAAGGCAGAAAATCCCACATTATCTGGGTATGGAATCAGATAACCCAGTTCAAAGCAGATAATGTGTGATTTTCTGCCTTGATATTCTGGGACATAGGGCTTTGTGGAAGGGCCTTTAGTCTCCTTGTGGAGAGAAAAAGTATGGTATATATTTAATAAATAATAATAAATGTAGAGAATGACATTCTAAATTAAATAATCTCCACTATCTATGACTCTTTCCATGTGAATTTGAACCTTTATATTCCTGGATACAATTCAGTGTTTTCCATATATAATAAAAGATATTTATCTTCATCAGAACCTTCATCTCTTTATGCAAAGAACCTGAAGGAAATGACAACATATGAGGTAGAGTCACTATATTCTAAATATAAAAAATCTTTATAAAGTATTATCAAAACTTATATAAACTACAATCTGTTCATCAAGATGAAGTCCAATTTAATCACCATTACAAAAGAATATCAAGAGGGCTATAACCTATAACTATGCACAAAACCATTAAAAATTCCAAAAATGACAAAAACCCTGGCCCAGATAGGTTTATTTCAATTTTCTTTTAAAAAAGGATGATGTTCTAACCCCACAACTATATAAAATAGTGAATGAGGCTTTACAAAATGGAGTAATCCCCAATTCAGGGAAAGAAACTAATGTTACTTTAATCCCAAAGGAAAGCCAAGATACAAAAAAATTCAAAACTATAGACCCATCTCTTTTTAAACACGGATTACAATTATTCACAACCATACTGGCCAATAGGTTAAAAAGTACTAAGAACTTGGATAAATATAGACCAGGCAGGTTTTTTGCCTGATAGACAAACTAAAGACAATAGGTGAATGATAATTAATTTAATTGAATGTTTACTTTCCAATAGAAACAAACAGGTAGGGTTTATATTTTTGAATGCAGAAAAAGCACTTGATAAGATTCACTGGAAATTCATAGTTTATTGTTTATTCCTTCAGTTGCTTCCTACTTTTTGTGGCTTCATGGACCAGCCCACAGCAGAGCTCTGCCAGCCATGGCCAACCCCAGCAGCTTCAAAGCTCCTTCAAAGTCAAGCCAGTCATAGAGGAGGCTTTAAAAATGATAAATTATGGTAACAAATTTCTTAATTGAATAAAGAGCATTTACTCTAATCAAAGTCAATGATGGGTACTGAGAGCCCTTTCCTATTCAGAGGGGAGTTAGGCAAGGCTGCCCCCCCCCCATTATTTATTCTAGAAATATAAATCTTGGCTAATAAAATTAGAGATTCTGTAGAAATTTCAGGCATAGTTGTCAAACAAGAAACTATATGTCTACATTATTTTTATATATGAACTAGCTGTACCCAGCCACACATTGCTGTGGCCCAGTCTGGTTAAATGGGAAAGAAAGAAAAGAGAAAGAGCTAGCATCTAACATATGTAATTTCATAATCCTTGTGGGTATAAAATAATAACAATGCTACTGGTCTATATAATAATTATCAGTGTGTTTTAGGAAAACCCTTTTCTTTCCTTCCCTCCTATCTCTCCTTTTCTTCCATTCAATATTTCTTCCTTCTGAGCCTCCTGTCTTCCTGGAAGCATGGGCATGAGGTGGTGCCAGGCAAAGCTGCCCAGCGTGAGGCTGTGTATAGAAATTTTATCCTCACATGTGTGCAAGTCTTTGCAAATCCTATCAAGATATAATTATCTCTATATAGGGAGATGTCTATGAATATAGATATAAAGGTCTTGCAAAAATTACAGGGGAAATGCATATCTATAGAGAGAGGGGATTTGCAAATGTTTCAGGGAAAAATGCATATGTGAAGTCTATACAAATAAAAATGTAATATTCGTTTGTGGGAGTAACCGAACTCAAAAACCACTGGGGGGATTGACATCAAATTTGAACAGAAGACACCAACCAAAGCAATTTATGTCCTTCACTCAGAAAAGCACAAAAAGCCTCAGAGGAATGGGTTTTAAACCCCCCAAAATACAACGCATGCACAAAACAATTCCCTACCCCGCCCCCTTCCACTATGAGGGAAAAGCGTGCGGCCACATACGCATGCACACACACAACTGCCACCTTGACTGCACATGGCACCTCCTTCCCTCCATGCTGGATCCTCGGGAGCCAAGCACGCACACATGGCCACATACACACACACACTGCCTAGCCTCCTCCCTCAGCACACTATCTGGAGAGGTGTCAAGGGAGTTCAAAAGGACCAAGCAGGCCACCTTCTTCCCTCAGGTGGAGTGGCAGGAAAGAAGGCTGTGGAGCCTGACTGGAATGTGAGGACTGAAAGGAGAGTGCTCTGAGGCGAGTGCGGCCTCCTCCTCCTCCTCTTCTCCCTCCTCCTCCTTGGTGGTGGTAGGCTGAGCCTGGAGGCAGCAGCAGAGGTCGGGCCTTCTCTTCACCCCTTCCTCCCCCTTCCCCACATTCCCTCTCCCTCAGCCGGTGGACATCCCTCTTGATCGGGGTAGGCAGGTTTCAGGCCGGTGAGAAGGCCGCTCTCCTTCCTTCCCTCTTCCCTCCCTTCCCTTCCCATCCTGGAGTTCAGGGGGAGGCAGGAGGTGCTTGATCTACACCAGGCCAGGGCAAGCTTGAGCCCTCCAGGGGTTTTGGACTTCAGCTCCCACCATTCCTAACAATGGCTGTGAGGAATTGTGGGAGTTGGAGTCCAAAAGGTTTGCCCCTGCCTGGTCTACACTGTCTAATTATGGGACCCATAGGCCATTCAGTACAACCACATTTGGCAGTAAAGGAAGACACCATCATAGCCTTCCTAACACATATCCATCCAGATGGAAAGGAAGTCACCATCAAAGTGCTCCCGATAGATGGCCATCCAGTCAGAAAGGAGCCCTAAATCCAGTTCAAAGTCTTTTGGCAATAAAGAAATAATCAAAGCCCTCTTGACAAATGGCCAGCTGCTTGGAAGGGAGCCCCAAAGGCCATCGAGTCCAACCCCCTTCACCTGTAAAGGTGTGTGTGTGTTTGTCTGTCTGTCTGCCTAACCATCCATCTACCATTCCATCTGTCTATCTATATTCTACCCATCTACCTTCAGTTTCATCTATTAATGTCCCTTCCATCTGTCCCTTCTGTCTATTGTTTCATGTCTGGAATTTCTCTATTTTCTGAGGACAGTGTTCAGCAGTTATTTCATATTTCTAAAAATTATATTTTATATTTCATATTTTTAAACACACACACACACAAAGAGATAGAGAGAGAGAGAGCAATTAGGAGATTAAAGAATTGTCATGTCCTGTTCTTAAAGTGAGGTACAAGAAGGTCTCAGGGGACACATTACACAGGAAAAGATGAGGAATATTACATAGATAGATAGACAGATAAAGAGATAGATAGATATATCACTGGATACACACACAGGTGTCTGCTTCAAAGTCGTAATGTAATCATACCTGCCTCTGCTTAAGAGTAAAAAAAGAAATCACCAACATCCAATAGGTAGGTTTTTTGTCGTGTCACGAGTGACTTGAGAAACTGCAAGTCACTTCTGGTGTGAGAGAATTGGCCGTCTGCAAGGACATTGCCCAGGGGATGCCCGGATGATTTGATGTTTTATCATCCTTGTGGGAGGCTTCTCTCATGTCCCTGCATGAGGAGCTGGAGCTGATAGAAGGAGCTCATCCGCCTCTCCTCGGATTCGAATCTGTGACCTGTCGGTCTTTAGTCCTGCTGGCACAGGGCTTTAACCCACTGCGCCAATAGGGGCTCCTAATAGGTAGGTACCTCTCCTTCACAATAGTCCAGATTGCTACCTCTACTTCAAATATTATTATTATAGGACACAGCAACACATGGCAGGGCATAGCTAGTTATTATATATAATTATAGATCTAGATTGCTTATATAGGCATTGAATGTTTGCCTGTTACTATGTTGGAAGCCGGCCTGAGTTCCCATGGGGAAATAGGATGGGATACAAATGAAGGATGATGGTGATGATGGTTATTATTATTATGTTATCATTGATAGTATATTGTTTTTGTTGACCCTATTTTTCCACTTACACAGCTTGTTTACTGTTTTTCTTTGAAATATGATAAATATTAAAAAAAACATTTAACCTACTGATGCCTCAATTAATGTAATTTTAATGTTATCTATTTTTAATTTAAAATTTATCAGTAGCTGCTGCATTTCCCACCCTCGGCTTACCGCAGTTTTCTCGGTTTTATGTGGTAAAATTAGGTGCCTTGGCTTATATTCAGGTCAACTTATACTGAAGTATATATGGTACTTATCTTTAAGTATAATTGGTATATTTTGGGATAAGTACCATATATACTTCAGTTTAAAAAGTTGGAATAAGGACGTTTTAAAGTTTATCTAGAATGGAAAAAATGAATAAAATTAAAATATCTACAGTATGCTGAAGTTTTTGAGATTTTTTTTCCCTCATACATCTATTATAAAATCACACCCCTTGGTTAAATACACTCATCTTCTCCAATTCTGTTTTTTTGCCTTTTATAAATAAAGTGAAGAATGTTATAATAGTATTTTTGCTTACTCTTAAAAACAGCAAAATCTTCAGAGCTTTATTTGGTTTTTCTGCAGTTCCAAAGGGAGTATATAATTTAGAGAATGGTTAACACAGCCCACTCTGTTTGCATGTACTGATAGGGAGATGTGCTGTTATGCTTTGTTTATTTATTTATTTTAAAGTCTCTTGCTGCTCGATTAACTTCTCATCAGAGACATTTTACTGCATTGGAGAAGCAAACCTACTGTGACAACTGCAGGAGATCTATTCACAATTTTGCCCACTGGAAAGAGGCATATACTTTCTGACTATGTAAAATTATAGCTGGGAGGTATAATGCCCATTAGAGATGAGCTGAAGCCTGCTGCTCATTATGTTATGCATAAAACAAATGGTACATTGTTAGCAAAATAACACATCCTATACTCCTATCCACTGGTCTCATTATAACAAGCACACCAAGTACAATTTATGACTCCCCAACTGCTACAGCATCGAATTTCTTTTTTTAAAAAAGTCATGTACTTTAGAATATGTTTTCTATAAAGGGGGGGGGGGGAGTGTTGGAGTAGCCACTGCTTGGGAGGACAATAATCTAAACAGCTGTACAAATGCTTGACTGCTGGCTTCCCTTTCATTAGTAATATTGCCATGGATTTTAGTCTATAACTGAAAGGAGCTGTTCAGTGTGCTGAAGCCTATGCTTCACATTAGTTCAGCTATGTGAACAGTTCATTTCACGTGAAAGACCTGGAAGTCATCAGTCAAGATATAATTATCTCTATGAAATGTGTGTGGGTGTGTGTGTGTGTATATATATATATATATATATATATATATATATAGAGAGAGAGAGAGAGAGAGAGAGAGAGAGACTAGGGAGCCCCTGCTAAGAAAGTTCTATGTTCTCATGAAATACATTCATGGTGGCAATGGAATAGAGATAATAATGTGTGTGTGTGTTCTGTGTGTATGATCTTAAAAACAGTTCAATTGTATTTTGTGAACTGTTGGGCATTGAATTGTGCCTTTTGTAAGCCGCCCTGAGTCCCCCCTAGGGGGTTGAGAAGGGTGGGGTAGAAGCACTCGAAATAAATAAATAAATAAATAAATAAAGATCCACCCAGAGGAAAAGTGTTCTTGCCATACATCAAGGGAACCACTGACCGCATAGGGAAGCTGATGAGGAAACACAACATACAAACTATCTACAGACCCACCAAGAAAATCCAACAAATGCTACATTCAGCAAAGGACAAGAGGGATCCTCTCACTTCTGAAGGAGTCTACCGTGTACCATACAGCTGTGGACAAGTCTACATAGGGACCACCAAACACAGCAGCGCCTAAACACGAATCAAGGAACATGAAAGGCACTGCAGACTACTTCAACCAGAGAAATCAGCCACAGCAGAGCACCTGATGAACCAACCTGGACACAGCATTTTATTTGAGAACACAGAAATGCTGGACCACTCTCACAACCACCATGTCAGACTACACAGAGAAGCCATTGAAATCCACAAACATGTGGACAATTTCAACAGAAAGGAGGAAACCATGAAAATGAACAAAATCTGGCTACCAGTATTAAAAAACTCTAAAATTACAACCGCAAAACAACAGAGAGGAAACAAACACTGCCGGGCCATCAAATGCTAATCAAGGTGGTCAGTTGGAACATTCATACCTAGTTCCAACAGACAAGAGTTCTTTGCCTCACCCTGGTCATTCCACAGATATATAAACCCACTTTCCTAGTTCCAATAGACCTCACTACCTCTGAGGATGCTTGCCATAGATGCAGGTGAAACGTCAGGAGAAAATGCCTCTAAAACATGGCCATATAGCCCGAAAAAACCTACAACAATCCAGTGATTCCGGCCATGAAAGCCTTCGACAATACAGTGTCGAAGGCTGTGTTATACCTTCAAGTCATTTTGACTTATAACCTTATCTTAGTAAGGTTTGTTCAGAAGAGTTTGCAACTATCTTCCTCTGAGCAGAGAAAGTGTGAAGCCCCATCTACACTGCCATATAATTCAGTTTCTGAATACATGTCATCTGCTTTAAACTGGATTATATGACTGTATAGACTCATATAATCCAGTTTAAAGCAGAAAATTTGCAATCAGTAACTGGATTGTATGGTCAGTGTAAATGAGGTCTCACTTGCCCAGTCATTGAGTATATTTTTAGATCAGACCAAGAATTTGGATTCCGATCTTCCTAAATCCTAAATCAATGTTCACCACTCTAATTCTCACAGTAATGTTTATTTATTTATTTACTGCATGTATATCCCACCCTTCTTACCCTGAAGGGGACTCAGGGCCGCTTACAAAAAAGGCACCATTCAATGCCACATATACATACATAAGATAAAACCAAACATTAAAAACAAATAATGTAAACATGTCAATCTTAAAAAAAAAACAGTTAATTAAAACCACGCAATCCAAAGGCATATTCCAGGAACCATTTCAGTCGTAATTGCATAGTGACTTATTGCACTGAGAATTACTATCCAAAGGTTTGGTCCCACATCCATGTCTTCACATTATTTCTGAAGGTCAGGCAGAAGGGAGCTGACCTAATTTCACTGGGGAGGGAGTTCCATAGCTGAGGGGCCACCACTGAGAAGGCCCTGCCTCTCGTCCCCACCAATCCTTCCTCTGGAGGAAGTGGGGTCGATAGCAGAGCCTCCCAGGAAGAACTTAATCTCTGAGATGGTTCATACAGGGAGATGCATTCAGACCAGTAAACTGGGCTGGAACCATTTAGGTCTTTATAGGCTAAAGCCAGCACTTTGAATTGTACTGGTAGCAGACTGGCAGCTAGTGGAACTGACACAACAAGGGATTTCGTGCTCCCTGTACCCCGCTCTAGTAAGGAACTTGGCTGCAGCCTGTTGGACTACTTGAAGCTTCCGAACAGTCTTCAGGGACAACCCAACGAATTTTGTAGTGTCTTTTGTGGCAATGTACAGCAAACAAATAATCAAACAAAGCACAGAGAGACCTTTGGGCCTTGGAAGCTGATTTCACAAGTTAGGGAAGGAGAGGCTTGAATGTAGGGGATTTGTAGTGTCTTTTGTGGCAACGCACAGCTAACTATTAAGAGCAAACAGCCAAGAGACCTTTTGGGGGCTTGGAAGCTGATTTCACAAGTAAGGGAAAGAGAGGCTTTTAAACGCTGGTGTTTTTAAAAATGTTGCAGTACTTTGGTTCCTCCGTGTTGCTCCTTCTACCCACACCATGCACCCACACGCCCCAATACCCATGCGGTGCCCGCCTGTCCCAAACCCCAACAGCAACCACACACAAGCGGCAAGGCAGGCAGCCAAGCAGGCAACAGCACTTCTTCCCTGCTTGCTTGCCCTGCCCTGATCTTCTTCCAACCTCCCTTCACCACAATCTCCCTTTCCTTTCCCTTCTCCGTTCTACATTCTCCGTTCTCCGTTCTCCGTTCTCTGTTCTCCCTTCTCCCTTCCCCCTTCCCCCTTTCCTTCCCTTCCCAGGCTCCAAATGAGCCTCTCAGCCATATGCTCCCCTTTATATAGAGCAATGGCTGCCAAAACCCCTCTCCTAAACTTCTCCCCTGATTGGCTGGGAGGCAAGCAGCCTCCCAGCATGCAAGCTGCTTACCTCCCAGCAGGCTAGAGGGCTGAAAATATGCTGAATCATTTCCAACTCACTTTCTGAGTCGGAACAAAAATGACGAAAAAAGCTTCAAAAGGGCAAAGGGACTTCCGGTTTTTAAAAATAGCTCAAAATTGCTTCAAAAAGGTAACTAAAATGAATTTATAACGAGTTACAAATTATCTGATGCGTACATTCCATGCCTACTTCTTATAATGTCCATAAATCCAGTTGTATTTGGTCCCACACATATTCATACCATTTTTCAAGTGTCCATTTCTTTTTATCTTTCCATTCCCAAGCTATTACTGTGTGTGCTGCTCTAAACATTATCACCGTTAATTCTTGGTTTTGGCCCTTAATTCTTCTATCGCCATATATCCTTATTAACAAAATTTGCATATTTATATCAATTCAACCTGGTTTAGAATTTGATTCCAGAACATTTGTATCTTTTCACACTCTCACCATAGATGTGAATACCATGCTTCCTGACTCCCACAATTTTTTTTGTCATGTCAGAAGCGACTTGAGAAACTGCAAGTCACTTCTGGTGTGAGAGAATTGGTCGTCTGCAAGGATGTTGCCCAGGGGACGCCCAGATGATTTGATGTTTTTATCATCCTTGTGGGAGGCTTCTCTCATGTCCCTGCATGAAGAGCTGGAGCTGATAGAGGGAGCTCATCCGCCTCTTCCCGAATTCGAACCTATGAGCTTCAAACCTTCAGTCCTACTGGTACAGGGGTTTAACCCACTGCGCCACTGGGGGCTCCTTGCCAGCACTTGAGATTTAGTCCCTCAATCATATGTGCCAGCTGAATTGTTGTTCTATACCATTTTATTATTTTAAATTCTAATTCCTTGTATTTTTCTATTTTTATTTTATTTAAACCATTGATTATATTTTCTATTTTTTTCTTTTCCTAGGCCCCTTTTCTTTTTCCATTTGTTTTCCATTATTCTATACATAGGTTCATTATCTTCTATCATAAAAATAGCTGATTTTATTCATTCTTTTTTATTTTTATTTTCATTCAACATTGAACAACCATGTGACAAAAACACTGTATTTGTATCATATAATTATACATAAAGTCATGGTAAATCTACTTTTTATTTAGATGGATGTGGATGGAAAGAAGATAAACAAAGAAAAAAGTTTCTGCCCATCTACTCCTGATTTAAGTAAGCAACTATGAAGAATTATGTTATGAAGAATCTACTATAACAAACTTTGTGGAGTTCAACTGAATGACAAGGTATTATTATTATCTATATCCACTCATGTTGAGCAAAATTAATCAGAACTGAAAGCTCAATTTGTTTTTGATATGCTATAATCCTACCTCTTTTTCTGCCACATCTAATATTTTTGGAAGGGATGTAACTTTAATTGTAATATTCCAGTTATGGAAGCCATCTCACTAGGTTATGTCTACGAAATCATATTTGTCTTCCTATACTGGGACTTCAAGCTCATTTTGTTTGTTTCTCAAACTCTGGATTGGTGTATAGACATCTAGAGCTTTATTCTCACTAATTAATTTATGGTTTGTTGTACTCTGGATCTAATTCTCTCCCTCAGCTTCTCCTTTAGAATTCACATGTGTGTGTTTAGTTTTGCTTTTCAAATGATATTTTAGCTATCACTACTAAACACCCAATAATTTAGTGCAAAACCCTCTGGATCGGATCTGCCAAACTCCAGATCTGATTCAGCCCATCTGTAGACAGTAGTCATCTATCTAGGAAGTGAAGACCATGGTTCCAGAAACCAAATCTCTCCCATCTACACCATTTGCAAGGCCAGCCATTCACTTTAGTATCTTGCTGTCCTTGTGCAGTCCTCCATCCATCACTTGCAAAACTGATTTAAATATTCTCTGTGTTTGTAATCCTTTCAGCATCCTGCCTCAAACTATAGGGAGATGATCTACTCAAATTGTTCTTGGTAATATTGTTGATAACCATATGAATAAGAAATCGATATTAATCTGTGTTCTTGATGAGTTTTGGCAAGTTGTCAGTGGCATTCCAGATATGTGACCCAGGGAGGGAAGACACTTCAAAATTCAGTTTTGCAGAATGTCAAACAGGTTTTTCTATTTCCCTGATTCCCCAAACACTTGCATCTTTCTCTTTCTTTCTTTCTTTCTTTCTTTCTTTCTTTCTTTCTTTCTTTCTTTCTTTTATGGTTTGTTTCCATTATTTCTTGACATGTTACTTCTCTTGTTTCTGATTTCCTGTTTGTTCACCTTCACTGCTGCTATTTCCAAGAATATGTTAGAAGTGATTGATTAGTCAGAAAGCATCTGATTCCCTTCTGTGTGGTCTTCTCCTAACAGTAACTGTTCTCCATAGTGTTGCTTCAATCTTGAAGCCCTTTTCATTTCCCTTGGCAGTTTTTCCTGTTGGTTCTGTATCATCAGTTCTCACTGGGTATAAAGTTCTCTAATATATTGAAGATAATAAACTTTATTTTTAATTTAAAAAACTATTTTTATCCCACCCTATCTTTCCGAGGGGACTCAGGGTGGTTTAAAACAAAACAATTGACAAACATTCCATGCCGATGAACATAACAAAACAGATCAAATCATGAACAATAAAATGAACAACATTGAGGTGTACTTATAGAACAACTGAAAAATAACAAAGTTGAAATGTAGGTATATAAATAAAACATTTGGGACATATTTAACTAATAAATCTAGTCCAACCCCCTGTCAAGAAGCAGGAAAATTGAATTCAACGCACCCCAAACAGATGGCCATCCAGCCTCTGCTTAATAACCGCCAAAGAAGGAGTCTCCACACCACACCTGAACAGCTCTTGAAGTTGGGAAATTCTTCCTAATGTTCAGATGGAATCTCCTTTTTTGTAGATTGAAGCCATTGTTCTGCATTCTAGTCTCCAGGGCAACCAAAAACAAGCTTGTTCCCTCATCCCTATGACTTTTCCTCACATATTTATACATGGCTCTCATCATGTCTCCTCTCAGTCTTTTCTGCAGGCCAAACATACCCATCTCTTTAAGCTGCTCCTCGTAGGGCTTGTTCTCCAGACCCTTTATCATTTTAGTCTCCCTCCTCTGGACACATTCCAGCTTGTCAACATCTCACTTCAATTGTGGTGCCCAGAATTGGGCACAATATTCCAGGTGTGGTCTGAATAGAGGGATTAGCATGACTTCTCTGGATCTAGACATTATACTTCTATTTATGCAGGCCAAAATCCCATTGGGTTTTTTAGCTGCCATATCACATTTTGGCTCATGTTTAATTTGTTCTTCACAAGGACTCCAAGATCTTTTTCTCACATACTGCTGTCGAGCTAGGCATCCCCCACTCCGTATCTTTGCTTTTAATTTTTCAGCCTAAGTGGAGTATCTTGCATTTGTCCCTGTTGAACTTCATTTTGTTAGCTTTAGCCCATCTCACTAACCTGTTCAGATCATTTTGAATTCTGCTCCTGTCTTTTGGAGTATTGGCTATCCCTCCCAATTTGGTGTCATCTGTAAACTTGATGATCATGCCTTCTAACCCTTCATCTAAGTCATTAATAAAGATGTTGAACAGAACCAGGCCCAGGACAGAAGCCTGTGGCACTCCACTCACCACTGTATTCTGAATAGATTACAACATTTGAGTAGTTTCACCCTTACTTCTGAGATGTGTCTCTTGCTGGGGAAATAACTGTGGCCAATTCTTTAACTCGGGCAGCATTTTGTTGTTGGCACTGGCTCCTCCTACCATTGGTTGTCTTTAAACCCTAGCAATTAATATATGGAGAGGGTTCACGTGTCAGGGAGTCATCTTGCATTGGAGTTGTTAGTCATTTTTACTGCAGCATTTTGTTATTTTAGTGTTTTATAATTTAGCTTAGTTTTAGTTTTTACAGTTGTATAGCTTAGTTTTAAAGTTTTGAGTTTTTATAAGTCTTGCAACCAGCAATCCACAATCTAGCTAATACAAGTGCCTGCAACTTTGTCTCTAAAGAAGAAGAAGAGGTGCATCTCCCCACCCCCACCCTCATTCCACACAGTGCAGGTTGGATAACTTTGTTGTGCTACTGAAAATAGGTAAGCTACAATTTTAAATAGGTATGGCCCTTCTATGGAGGAAAGTGAGCCTGCAATTGAGGCTAAGGAGCCCTCCTCTAAAGTTGCTGGTAGTTGCAAGGGTCCCATTCCTGTGAGAGCTAACTCAGCTGAAAAACCTTTTGTTGAACTACTATCTGAACTCAGTCAGCAGGATCCAGCTCTTTACATTCTGCACACAGATAATGTTGTGAGCTGATTACTATGTATAGACCCTGAGGATCTGGCCTGGCATTTGTTCTCATTCAGTTTCCATCTCACTGGGACTTTCCCTTGAGGTGTTCATTAATCCTTTCAAGATGCAAATCACAGAGAAGAGGTATAGCTCATTGTCAACTCTAAGATGGACAACCAGCAAGCAGACAATGAGTTCTGCAAGGCATGCCTCAAGAATTAACCAACCAAAGTTCTAGTTGATTATTTAATTATTTTACCAAGAAATTTTGGAGCCTTTTTAACATCTGAAAGTAGAGTCAGGAAGGAACTGAGGGGGAAAAAAACCTAATTGAGGTGTTTGTGGCACTTATTCTCTGAAGAGCTGCTGTCGCCTTTTGTTCCCTTTTTAAATTCTCAGTCAAGGAAATGACCCTTTGTCTGACACAGCACATTAATGATTAACCAGGTCTTGTTAATTTGAGATTTGCTGCTTAAAGTAAAATTGGGATTCAAAACATGGCCCTCAGCACTCGCTTGCTAGGTTATCATGCTGACATCTGTTTATTTTATCACTCTATGTTTCAGTAGATGCAGTAAAGGGGGAAAACGTTATGAATTATCAATCCTTTTGAGTTTATGCTTAGACAAATAAAATATAACTCCTCTGTTTCACACAAATGCAAATATACACCTTCCAAAAGTCTAGATGCATTACCTGAAAATGAAACAAGCTAGCATAGTGGAGAGATGTACATATGTATTTATCCGGAAGAGTAATTCACATTTTATGTTTACCTAGTTATGTTTAAGCCACATATTTCAAGTTTGTTTCTGAGGTTGTACTACAAACAAACAGAATGATTTGTGGAGCTTTTAATTTGCAGACCCAATTATTTCAGCTATAGATAAAATGATACAAAACAGAACAAAATAACTTCACCTAAGATAAATAAAACTAGTACATCCCTGTTTATTAAGTTGCAAATATATTTAATCAAAGCTTAGGTGGATATTCTTTGTTTAGATTTTCACATTCGAACATTTCAGCATAGAAACATGACTGTTTGTTTTGTTTTTGACAGTCATGCCCTTCCATCGGCAGTACTGGAGGGGAGGTACCGGAAGACCCCTGCCCAGGAGAGACTATGCCTGTGTGAGTCTGGCTACATAGAAACAACTGAACATGTGCTCCTCCAATGTGTGTTCTATAGAGACATTAGAGCTAATTTCATCACTCCATGGCTTTTAAAGCATCCAGGGCGCACTGAAAGATATTACACCTCCCTGTTGCTCTCGGACTCTTGCTCTGCGACAACCTATAGTGTTGCCAAGTTCTGTGCAGCAGCAGTTAACATTAGACGGCTGATGACAGACTCCACCAGGCAACTTCCTGCCGGGAATATAGTTAGAATGATTTGTAATAACTGAAATGCTGTAAATGCTCCCTTCTCATCCCTTTTATAGCTTCCCAGTCATCTGATATTTGCTATTAGCTGCCCCCTATTTTAGATTCATACATGCACTTTAAACTGTAAGTTTAGTCTGTTTTATCTTTTTAATTTGTCTCTTTTATAACATGTTTTTAATCTGCTTTTAATCTGCTTTTATACCTGATCTACTTGAGAACTGCGATTCCCTTCCTTGGGAACTGCGATGCCCCATTCTGTACTGTGCTGGTCAAAGACCGTAATAAATCATTGATTGATTGACAAAATGTGTAAAAGTATATGCAGAAAAGTCTGTTCTTTCTTAACAAGGGATATCTTAGAACTGTAGCAATGACTGCTTTTTAATAGTAGCATTCAAGATTGGACTATTACAGATTCCCATCTTTTTTTGAAAAAAAAACATTCTTCATTAGTAACTATGAATAAGGAGAGATTATACTACTGTTAAGGGGTACTTTTCATATTATTTGTGCAAAATGAGTTCCTGAAGATGTGCTTAAAAACAAAGCAGGGAAAAACAAATGCCACTCTGTGCATTACAGATGTAGTTTCCAAACATCAAAGAAAAACTATAATGGCCCTTATTATCTAATTTTGTTTCTGTCTTTTTCAAATGGAGGAAAATGTTACATTTTAAATAATGATTATTTTCATATAATTATGTATCTAGATACAGCTGTATTCTCTTATTCTTTGTGTCCTCACCCTCTAGTTATATGCAATCTGTAAAGTTTTACTGGCTAAGGATGAATATGGTTTACATTTTACAAAGAATCAAGTCCCTGAATTCTGAATATTAAAGAATTAGGCTTTTATAGAGTAAAATGTTGGATGGTTGTAACAAAGGTCAGTTTACAAGTATGAAGCTACCTAACTTAAACCAAAGGATAAAGGGAGAAAATAATATAGACTGATGCAGAAATATGAAACAAATGGTTTGAGTACAACATATGATATTGGAATGATAAGTTATTCATGTTTGTTGGCTACTGAAGTCGAATGCAACTTGATGCAATCATTTGATGGCAGTCCGCCAGAAAGGTTGGATAGTGACACTCTCAGGTGATTAGTCCATTAAATTGCCTTATATAAATCTTGCTTCCCATTGGAGCAGAAGATTATTTTGGATAATAAAATTTATTAATCCATAAGAAAACTGTATGAGATTCATAGGGTTGTCATAAATTGACAGATGACTTGGAATCACATACACAGATCTGTCTAGATCTGTCTCTGATTAGATAGATTGAAGCTTGGAATAGTGGGAAAGCTGCCTCCTAGAGAAAAAAAATAGACTATTTGCACTGTTGTACTCCAAAGCAGGATTCTCTCTGACTTTCAACACTACACAGTTGAGTTAAAATAGCAAGCAGTTTATTTAAGATAGTAAAAGCCAAAGCAATACAAGTAATCCACAATTGATTAGGAAGTAAAAAAGAGCAATAAATCCACAGAGATACAGTCCAAGAAAGTCAATTAAATCAGAGGCTTGATTTCAAGGCAAAAACAACAGCAAAGGCACATAAGCAGGAATCAAAATAAGACCAAAGTCCAGGAACATGGCATGGAAAACTATTCGTGAATCAAACATTGCTTCATATGAAGCTAGACTCCGTACTTGGCACTATATATCTACTTTGTTTTCCAAACAGCTAGGAATAGATTTTTCCTTAGTTTTGGTTTCTCTACTGGCTTCTAATCTGGCTGAGCACCCTAGTTTCTGATTTGTTTGTCTCTGCTGGCTAAAAGTTCTTCGTCTGTTCAAGGCTTCATTAAAATCTGCACCTGGAGATAACTGACCCTAGGACTGCAGCTCAAAGCTTCACCTGGGCTCAAGACCTTGAAATTCCCTTTACAGCTACACAGACCTGTCTAAGCCATCAACCGAACCGCATTCAGGCCCCACATCCCTTAAACTAGAACCAAGAAACAGACCATTATCCCCATTCCCTTCAGGACCAGCATCCCCATTCCCATCAGAGGAATTAACTTGAACGTGAACAACATTGTCATTTCCATCATCCAAAGCAACCTGATAATTAGACACAATCACAGGCTGAACAGGCTGACATACAACATGCACATTTTCCAAGAGAAAGAAATGTTATTGTCTTGATGTGACTGTCTTCCAGGTTGCTGATGCTGTTTCTAAATGGTAAATATTCTTCAAAAGTTGGAGAGAGAGAAAGAGAGAAATAATCTTTTCTAAACATACATATTAATTGTATGCTGATTATCTGAAGAGATAAATACCTGATATAGGTAGGTAGGTAGATTATTTATATATATATATGATGTTGTGTTATCTTATATCATTTGTCAATGTGTTTTTGAACTGTTCTTATATGAACTGTTAATATATAAGACATCTTTATTTATTTAATGAAATCATAAGACATTTTTCTCAGGGTAGGATTCAAGACAGCTTCCAGAAACAGTAAATTATAATCAATTTACAGTTAAATTTAAAATGGATTAACATCACATTTGTAAGAAATTTTAAAAAAATTGAAACCATATAAATGTTTAAAAGATCAATTAAATATCCAACAAAAAATTCCCTCTACTTACATGCCAAAAGCCTATATATATTATGCGGGAAATGAGAAATGTATGTTTTGTCCAAGGGAAACAGTATGAATGAGGGAATGAGCATATTTGTCCATTTTAATTATAATTTCAAAAAATCCTAAATATTACTAAACTGCCTGCTTATTCTTTTGTGTTAAGAATCCCGAATTTTTGATATTTAGAAGTTCTTAAGTAGGATGTGATACAAATCTAGATCCAGAGAAATGCTCATGGGTGAGGTTTAGAATTCTCATGCTCACTTTGCTAATGAGATGGCAGCTAAAATTCCAGAACACTTACAAAGTAAAGTGCGTACACACAGTTCCAACAATAGTGTGTCCTAATAAAGCATGCTTTTCCTGTCCTCCATCTTTTTTTCTGTAGTGGCATACATGTACAATTTCCACTAGGGTCCCTTTACTAGTCAACACTATTAGATGTATTTCTCTATAATACAATGCTTGCTTTTACCCTCAGGTTTCATATCATAATACATTAGTGTTTGGTGAGGTTGCATTTAGTGCAAGGGGGAAAGTAATGGCTCATACGTTTCTTAAAATCTTGACTATCTAGGGGCTCTTTTTGATGGATACTATATACATTCTTCAGTAATATGATGAAGTTTGTTTAATTAAAGCTGGGCCATTGTGGCCTTTTTGCAGGAGGAAGCACAATACACAGGGTGATGGCCTGTAATCATTTATTGCTTTAGTGTACCTGGGAGTCTGAGTTTCCAATAATCAGATCCACTTTTAACCAAAGAACCTTGTCCAAGTATAATTACTTGAATCTAAAATCGTATTAAGTATAAGAAGAAAGGGGAATTAGTGAAATTTCTGTTCAGCAACACAGCTACACTCCACTACTTCTCTGTTGATATCTAATTATTTTCTACTGCTGAAAAAGGCTAGATTAAACTCTATCCTATTTGTGTACTGAGGCATCAATGTGTACTGTACTAGTTATTTTCTGCAAAGCTCAGAAAAGTTAAGTCTTCTGTTTTGACATAAAAGGCCAAAGTTGGCTTTAGATGTAATATAATCACTCAGTGTTAAAATGTGCTCTTTTCAGCTCTGTTAGATGAAATTTGAAGTCAGAGATGCAAGAGATGCTAGACATTGTGGGAAGCAAATGAAAATAGCAGCCTGTGTGTAGCATGTGGCAGACCACCCACCATAGCTGGTGGGTCAGAAATAATGTCAAATTGGCATAAATCCCTTGAATATAAAATGGAAGAGGATCACTGGGTTGCATGAATATGAATTGCTGTGTAAACGGAACAGTTTCTTCTATTCATTGAAGACACTGAGATTCAGTACAGGTTACTTGGTGAAATGGTTGAAAAGCTGTTTTCATGACTTCCTCCTTGACCATGCAGTCTCCTGTGTGCTACCACACTCTAAAGAAGCCCATTCTGCAGTCTTCTAGTGAAAGAGGAATCATAGATAACTCCCAAATATCCTCACTGTAGCGTGAATCCAATTTTACTCAGCATTGCTCTACTCAGTCTGGTATACTATTGTGATAGCATCTGACTCTAGTCTTAATGCTATGGTTTTCAGGCAGACATTAGCAGCTAGTGGCTTCCATGTCTATGGGCTATCAGCGATCAATCATATAGGAGTGGTCTAAAAAAGATTCAGAACTCTGGATAACCTATGTAAAGCTTGGACTTAAAGGCATAATAGTTCTACCACAGATTTTCTGACATGGAAAGCCATCAGTTGTCACTGGAACCAACACAGTTTGGTTTTGATAAGAATGTAGTCCACATTTTGTTTTACCAGAGCTCTGTAATTAACGCTCATTATGTAAATGGGTTTGAACTGTACAGTAGGACTGGGCGGTTTCGTTTCGTAAATTCGTAATCCGTTAAAAACTCGTTATTTTTTTATAACGAAGCGATAACGAACCATTCTGGAGCAACTTAAAAATGAAACGAATTTTTAAATTCGTTTCGTAATTGTTTCGGATTCGTTATGTATTCGTTTCGTTATCGTTTTGAAGTCGTTTCGTTATTATTTCCGCATGTCTGGGGCAAGTTTTATAGTTGTTGTTTGTTTAATTAGTGAAAAAAAATTATAATATCACAACAACAGTCAACAACAGAGGGAGAGGGAAGCTTCAGAAGTTCCCCCTGTCCCATTTGGAGGTTTTTTAGCGTATTGCGCGGTCGCGTCCACCATTAACGAATCGATTCGTTATTGTTTTGAAATTGTTTCGTTATTGTTTCGTAATTTTTTTTACATTTACGAAATTTTGTAAATATCAAACTTTTTAAAAGAAAAATTTCGGAATTCTTTTAAAAATCGAAACGCAAAAACCCCCAAAAAACGAATCGATTTTAGAAACAAATTTTTCCGTGGTTGCCCAGGCCTACTGCACAGTCATCTCAAAAATTGGCCCCTAAGTTTGTTGGGCCTATCCCCATGTTAGAAATAATTAACCCAGTCATAGTATTGGCTCCAACTTTCTTATAGCCTAAAACGAATACATCGAGTCTTCCATTGCAGTCTTAGCAAACCAGCCTGCAAAGAACAGCAGTGGCAGAGGGAAGTACCTATCCCTGATCCTATCCTAGTGAATGGACAAAATCATTTTGAGGTGAAAGAAATTCTCAACTCTAAACATCTTTAGAAAATGACTCAGAGTTTAATTAGATAAAACATCTTTCCCAGCCAGAGTGGGTGGATAACCAAGATGTTAGGGCACATTTGGGGGTGGTGTTCCATCAAAAATACCTAGCTAAGCCGTAGTACATATACTTGTACAAAGTATATGTACAATGACTTGGATTTCAGTTCATGTTGCAATTTTACTGATTACTTGTTTTTTTATGTGGGGAGATATGTCATGGCCTCTTTTTCTGGTGTTGTGGGGAACCATGAAAGCTTGAAGCAAATGAGAGGGTTTCCATGGAAATGGGTCTGTGAAAGGGAGGGCCAAAGTGAGGGATATGAGGAGAGAGGGAAACCAACTGCCAGATGGAACTTTGCTTGTAACCATACTGTATGCTTTGAGAAATAAAGCCCTTCTAGTCTGTCTGTGAGGTAATTTCTTCTCTAGAAAACTGCAGATCAGGACACATGGGATAATCCCTCATGATGAGATAAACTCCACCCAGTTTCAGGTAAATAATTCCTGAGGGCTTATGTGATAAGTATGTGTAAAACAGGCTGTTAGAAAATAAAAAAATACTCCCCCCCCCCCAAAAGAAAACCCTGTTTGAATGTTAAATCATAGTAACTCATTCACTCCCCCTTATCTGGCATCTGTGACTTAGTGATAGGCACAAGTATTTACTCAGTTCCTGACATTTCCAAGTAGATTTGGGGAACCATAACTGAAACTATAGAGGAGTATTCACTGTGTGAAACCCTAGACTCTGGGTTACATACAAAATACTGAGGTATATGAACCAAAAGTTTTCTTAAGATCCTTCCTACACTGATTGCATTTCCAAATGATATAATACAAGGGCTGATTGAATAATATCAATAAGATTTCAGATATAAGCATCACCTAAGATTACACCCAGAGAAAAAGAAGAAATTTAAACACTGTATTCTGGAATCCAGGAGGAAACTAATCACATATGGTTGTCATGTTAATCATAGGGTTTGTTTGGTTTTTTTGTCGTGTCAGGAGCAACCGCTCCTATTGTGAGAGAATTGGTCGTCTGCAGGGACGTTGCCCAGGGGATGCCTGGATGATTTTTGATGTTTTATCATCCTTGTGGGAGGCTTCTCTCATGTCCCCGCACGAGGAGCTGGAGCTAATAGAGGGAGCTCATCCGCCTCTCCCCGGATTCGAACCTGCGGCCTGTCGGTCTTCAGTCCTGCTGGCACAGTGCTTTAACCCACTGCGCCACCGGGGGCTCCAGTCATAGGTGACTGGGATGAAAAAAATAAAGACCATAACATAATCATAATTTGTAGGAAAATTTGTCCAACTGCGTTGCAAACACATTTTTCAAGCAACTCAAGAGGCAACTGTATACATGGACATCACCTGATTGTCAATACAGAAATAAAATAGACTACATAATCAGAAGCTGTATTATCCCTGCAAACACAAGGCCAGGACCAAATTCCAAATGGAGCCATGCAAGAGTCACTTGCCAATTCCATCCATTCATTCAGTTTCTTCATATTTTGTCTGAACAGTAGTCCTTTGTCCTGAGTACAGACTATGCATAGAACAATCTAATGTTGTGGCATACCCACTTAAGTGATGCACTTTGGCCATATAGCGAGAAGGCTTGACTTAGGACTGCTTCACATGTCCCCTGGGGCATGATCTCTGAAGCTTTAGGTGCTCTTACTGCCTATTACAGGGTAAACCAGCTGATTCCTAATCCATCTAAAACTCAGATGCATACTTTTCATCTTAAGAACAGACAAGCACCTTGATCTCTTAGGATTACCAGAGGAGGAATCCCACTGGAGCATTGCAGCACACCAAAATACCTGGGAGTCACTCTGGGCCATGCTCTGACTTACAAGAAGCACTGCATGACTATCAAGCAAAAACTGGGTGCTAGAAATAATATCATACAAAAGCCGACTGGCACAGTGAAGATATTTGCCCTTGTGCTTTGCTACTTTGCTGCTGAGTATGCATGCCCAGTATGGAATACATCTCACCACATGGCTCTTAATGAGACATGCTGCATTATCACAAAATGTCTACGCCCAACACTGCTGGAAAAATTATACTATTTAGCTGGTATTGCACTGGTAGGCAGTCACACAGGGCACCTCGTGGTGCCCCTTGTGCCCTCCCTCCTTCCCCCATCAGCGGGGGATAATGGGACAAGGCACTGCCACAGTGTGATGAAGCCCTTAATAGAAAATACATTGATGCTTTGTCTGGTAGAAGGCAGAAAGAAAAGAGGAAGGCTGCATTACAACTTTATTCAGAAGAGGCTTGCCTGCAACTCACACTGTGAGTGTGAGTTGCCCAAGTTGATGCAGTGAGGGATTTGAAACCTGGCTCCCTATAATGTGTTGTGTTGTACTTCAACATTCAAACTACTGCACGGCATTGGTTCTCATTCCTAGTGTTAAATTACCTAACAAATCCAATTGGCATGATAAGGTTGTATTGGGGGAGAGTAAATTCCCCACAGGTAGCACAATGTCTTCAACTGGAAATGGTCAAAGAGAAGATAATTTTTGTCCAATTTCATGTTAGATAAAGATACATGATTAAAGTAAATATATGGGTTTTGTTATAGGATTTTTAAGAAAAAACTATTCTCATTCTTAATGGGATTCTACTCTGCCATGTTAATTTTTTTCATGTTTGACACAGTGGTATCAAATAACAGAATATAGAAGGCCTGGTAGGTACCAGCTGGATTCCCAGGTCAGAGCTCAGATAAGCCTCTCTCCACCAAATGAAATGCTCATCCCTGTGTAGATAACATTGCAATGCTTCCCTGCATCTGTAGATAAGATAGTTCATTCAGTTCATGGCAGTTCTCATGTTTAACTTCATTTTTTAGCTTAAGAGACAATCAAGATACAAGACAATGTAACAAGAGAAGCCAAGAAATATAAATAGGTGATACTTAACCATTTCACAGATTAAAACAGAGAAAGAAGGAAAGAACAAGAGAAAAAACTCAGCTCAAAACATTTCAGGTGCCTCTATTGGAGATGAAAATGGTGGCAGCAGTTGCAAATAGATCATAAGGAGATGCTTATTTTCTAGAGGAATAGCTTTGACAAACAGTGCAATGTTTAAAGATGTTCTCATAGAGGATAGAAAGCTTCACTCTGGTTCACCTTTTTATTGCCACAATGCAGTGATAGAGAGAAAAGCAAAGGGCTGCCAATGATTGCTGACAGTTTTGTTCTGATAGTTTGAGCAGAAGTCTGCAAGCATCATCTATCTGCTTTTATTTTTTGGCAGAAAAGGAAAAGTGTTGCAGTCATCATTGCCTATTTGGGGGGTATAAAGGCTTCTGAAGGCATATCTACAAAGCAGAAATTTTAACCCACAGCTGCCCTCTTCTCACCCTTTTTTTTCTCCTTTCAGAATATGCAATATCCGACAGTTTGTCAGCTACAGGAGGATGTGAGTCGCCCTCCCCCTTTTCCTAGTAAGATATATGCCAGCACTCCAGAAACATATAAAGTAGAAACAAAGTGGGAAAGTTAGCACTGGAGGTAATAAATTACCTGTCCCAGGAAGGTAATTGGCCAGCTGCCCAGCTATGTCCTTGCGGTGTTTTTCAGCAGTCCGCTACTACCGCATTCTGAATTTTACAAAGTGCTTTAAGGGAGTGGGTCTCTGCCCTAAATGTACTTTACATTTGCGGCTCACTGATGGCCATTTAGAGGCTTATGTTGACCTTCCCCCAACTTTGATTGATGCACTTTAAACTGTCTTTAACCCATGTGCAACACAGTAAGGTGTGCATTATCTACTTGGTATAGTTTGAAGTTATCTTCAAACTGCATTATATAGACAGTACAGACAATAATCCAATCTTGGAAGCTTCCTATAGAATAAATAAAATTTAAGAATTTTACATCACAAAAACAAAATCCTCCAAGGTTGAACATTGATCTAACTAACTAACTAATCCATTTAGTGATAAAATGCTGCCTATTTTGACTATGACATTCTTTCACTGTGAGAAAAGGGCTTAACTGAACTGCATTTTAAGCTCTTGATTGTATTCAACTCTGTATGTACCAGAAAAAAATCTTCTTGAAATTAAGCTATTTATTCTGGGATTTTTGGGGTTAAAATGACTCTAACCATTACTTTTCTCTGTGAACAAACAACCCATTAACTTCTGTATCTGATAAAACAGCTCTACAAGATATGCCTAGGGACAATGCTAACTAAGGAGAAAACTAAAGAACCAAAAGACTAGAACCTTTATTGACTAAATCTCAGCTTGTTAATTATTGCCATGTCAACAGAGCTTGTCAAGAGTAACAAATGTTTGAAGAAACAGGGTCAGAATTGAAATCTTAATAAGGAAATGTATCCGTCTCTGATAGAACCCACTCCAAGCTAGCTTTGCACTATTTTTATGCCTAGTTAGAATGATAGGTTGAATTGACTGAATGAGGAAGGGAAATATGAGAAAGAACTACTAAGGAGAGCCCAGTCTCTCACCTGACATTCTTCCCCAGTGGATCACGGAACTTACCTCTGTCAGACAGCATCTTTCATAAGGCGATTTAAGTTCTCCAGAGAGACATTCTTCCATCTCTGGTAATATCTTGGCTGTTCAACCATACAAATGACCTTCTGGAGAAGAACTTGGTTGCTCTTCTATTAATGATGCCATTGATCAGAGGTGAGGCAACACAATGCTACTAACTGCTCAGAAAGTTGGATCCAAGGTGAGATTTCATCCTGAGATGCAGTATAAAAAGAATAAAAATAGAATGGAACTTTGAATATGAAAGATTTGTTTATTTATATCCTACACACTTAATAGTGAAACAACACCATTGTGCTTGCAGAAATAAAATAAGGAAATGGTTTTTTTTTATGGCATTTGACATATTTTAATTCATGACAAATATTAACTCCTACTATAAATTGTTGTCTGAACAGCAGGGTTTAGTCATAAGGTGAAAGATCTGCTGCTAGACAAGAGATAGGAAACAGTTTAAAAATGAGAATTGATGGTCCTGGAGCATTATTGCTAATGATCCACAGTCACAGCCATTGCATTGGTATTTTCTGTGGATAAATGAAGTTTACAAATTTCTGAATCACTGCAAAGACTTTAAAAAAGAGAGATAATAGAGCAGTCTGCTTTATCCATGGTCCACAAAGTGGAAAACAGCATGACATCCATATTTATTTATTTATTTATTTATTTCGAGTACTTCTACCCCGCCCTTCTCAACCCCCGGAAGGGGACTCAGGGCAGCTTACAAAAGGCACAATTCAATGCCTACACAATAATACAATTAACATTTAAAACAGCAATTAAAACAGTTATAACAGTTAAACAATCGATATTAGGCTTGGGCAATCGTGCTCATTATTTTCGTTACTCGTTATGGATGCATATTTAAATTAGCTTACGATCCAATATCGAGCCATGCAGGAATCGTGTGAGGAGTAATTAAGAATTGAAACAATTTCCCCATTTTTCGTAATTATTTTCGGAAGTCTGGTGCAAGTTTTACAATCTTGCAGTTTCTCTTTTCTCCCCGGTCCCTGGCCTCAGCTTAAACCGATGAATTTCCTTTCTCTCTCTCCCCCCTCCTGCCGGGCGGCCACCTTTGCTCTGCTGCTTCCCTCCTCTTTCCTCATGCTTCTTCTTGCCTCACTCTGGGCTGCACTGGGCTTCCTTCATTCCTTTCTTCCAGCTGGCAAATCCCACATTCCCCCCTCCCTCCTCTTTCTCCTGGCATCCTTCTTGCCCAAAATTTCTCATTACTTTATTTTTCATACCATCACACTATGCCACAGCAATGCGTTGCCCGGTACAGCTAGTAAAATATATAATATATAATATAATATATAATATATAATAAAATATAATATACAATAATAATAAAATATAATATACAATTATAATATAATATAATATAATATAATAATATAAAATATATTATTTTATATTATATTATATATTATATTACTATATTACTATATTATTATATATTATATTATAGGTAAAGGTAAAGGTAGTCCCCTGACATTAAGTCCAGTCATGTCTGACTCTGGGGTGTGGTGCTCATCTCCATTTCTAAGCCGAAGAGCCAGCGTTGTCTGTAGACACCTCCAAGGTCATGTGGCCGGCATGACTGCATGGAGCGCCGTTACCTTCCCACCAGAGCAGTACCTATTGATCTACTCACATTTGCATGTTTTCGAACTGCTAGGTTGGCAGAAGCTAGGGCTGACAGCGGAAGGTCACGCCGCTCCCCGGAATCGAACCTGCGACCTTTTGATCAACAAGCTCAGCAGCTCAGTGCTTTAACCCACTGCGCCACCGGGGGCTCCATATTATATTATATTATATTATATTATATTATATTATATTATATTATAATATTATATTATTGTATATTATATTATATTATATTACAATATATTATTGTATATTATATTATATTACAATTCCCCCTCGATGGACTGTCACCTTGTCGTGGTGAGGGGGCTTGCGTGTTCCGATGAACCTGTGGGCACAACTGGAGTCCTGCGCTCCCAGGAGTGGCCGCGGGGGAGGTCCCAGACCAAGCACAGTCCGAAGACCCAAAGACCTCAACGGCAGAGCAGGCGGAGGATAACATAGCACATGTACAATGGCTGCGAAGGCGGAAGAAGGCTGCAACAGACTGAGAAGCCATGGTCATTGTGTTAAACTACATCACCAGTGGAACCTCACTCTGTGAAGACTGTGTGTTGATCAGTTGTGCACTGACCTCCACACATTTAAAAAACCCACGCACAGGTGTCTTCCAAAGAAAATAAAAAAAACAAACCAACAAAAGTCCCATGGTGATCAGCGAGTGGCGATGAGGCAGGACTGTGAAATCCCTAGTCACAGACTGGCACATGGGCGGTGGGTACGGACTCAGTCGTTCTACCTCAAGGTCCGAGGCAGTTGAGTAGTTCGGCAGCTGTATCCGAGCAGCCCTATTGAGGACCCACTCTGCTCGCCCCACATGGGGAGGGGGCTAGAAAAGGTGCCCTAAACATAGTCTGCCTCTCTTATCCCTGACTGGACTGCCGCGTCCAGTGGGGTCACCACCCTGCGGCCAAGAAAGAAAAATGAACTTCGGAACATGGAACGTACGGACACTGATGGACAACAGTGACAGTGAACGCCCCGAACGGAGAACTGCCATCATTGCAAGGGAGCTGGGATGCTTTAACATCGACATAGCAGCCCTTCAGGAGACCCGAAGAGCAGGAGAGGGACAGCTGAAGGAAGAAAAAGGAGGCTACACCATGGCAGAGAGACATCAACTGTACTGCCAAGAAAAAGATCTATGCCAGTGCAAAAGCTGAGGTCCAAAGAAGGACAAGAGAACTCAAGAACATCTGGTGGACAAAGAAGGCTGAAGAAATCCAACACCCAGCAGATACCCATAATGCTCAAGGATTTTTCAAAGCCACAAAGGTCATTAATGGACCAAGAAACCATGGCATACAGCCTCTACGCTCATCAGATGGAACCAAACTCCTGAAGGACGAAAAGTCAATTGCACTACGTTGGAAAGAACACTACCAAAGCCTCCTAAACCACAGCTGCAATGTGGCCGAAGAGGTCCTCTCACAAATCCCACAACAACAAACTAGGGATGAGCTTGCAGCACTGCCTAGTTTGGAAGAAGTCAGCAATGCCATCAGCCAGCAAAAGAATAACAAAGCCAGCGGACTGGATGGGATCCCTGCTGAAATCTTTAAAGAGGGAGGACCCGAACTGACACACCAACTCCACCAGCTCATAGAAAAAAGTGTGGGTGACCGAGAAAATCCAAGCAGACTTCAGGGATGCCACCATCATCACCCTCTTCAAAAACGGGGAAAGAACAGACTGCAGAAACTATCGAGGTATCTACCTTCTAACCTCCGCTGCGAAAATCCTCGCAAGAATCCTTGCAAACCGCCTTCTGCCCCTCTCAGAAGATACCCTCCCAGAATCCCAGAATGGCTTCTGCCCCTCCAGAGGAACCGTGGACATGATCTTCACTGCACGACAGCTCCAAGAAAAATGCAGAGAACAAAATCAACCTCTGTACATGGCATTCATTGACCTTGCAAAGGCATTCGACACAGTGACACAGTGAATCGCAGCGCTCTCTGGACCATCCTCCAAAAAATTGGGTGCCCAAGCAAATTTGTGAACATCCTGCGGCTCCTCCATGATGACAACAGTCTTGGACAGCAATGGCTCCCAAAGTGACCCATTTAAGGTGGAATCGGGTGTCAAACAGGGATGTGTTATTGCCCCAACTTTATTCTCCATCTTCATCACTATGATACTTCACCTTGTTGATGGGAAGCTTCCCACCGGAGTGGAAATCATCTATCGGACAGATGGCAAGCTGTTTAACCTCAGCAGACTGAAAGCCAAAATCAAAGTTACAACAACATCTGTTATAGAACTCCAGTATGCTGATGACAATGTCGTCTGTGCGCATACAGAAGAAGATCTACAAGCCACTCTCAACACCTTTGCAGAAGCATACACGAAGCTTGGCCTGTCACTGAACATCGAGAAAACCAAAGTGCTGTTCCAGCAGTCACCAGCCATTCCCTCTCCAATGCCAGAGATACAGCTTAATGGTGTAACATTAGAAAATGTTGACCATTTCCGCTACCTTGGCAGCCACCTCTCCACCAAAGTCAACGTCGACACCAAAATACAACACCACCTGAGCTCTGCGAGCGCAGCATTTTCCCGAATGAAGCAGAGAGTGTTTGAGGACCGGGACATCCGTAGGGATACCAAGGTGCTTGTCTATAAAGCTATTGTCCTCCCAACTCTGCTATATGCCTGTGAGACGTGGACTGTCTACAGACGTCACATGGTATAAGAGAACGTTCAAGCAAACTGCTTCAGAATCACAGGGTTAGAAAACACAAGAAAACATTGGGTGGAAGCAAGGAAAAGTGTTCTCAAAAAACTGTCCCAAGCCCATAGCATGCCCAAAAGCAGAAGATTAAGTCAGAATGAAATGTCCATCCAAAAACAATCCGATGTATGAATCCAGTCCTTAAGCCGCTTTGAAACGGCTTGTCTCAACCCAGCTAAACGTCTTCCTTGGCCAGCAGCTTAAAACTATTCTAATATAATATAATATAATATAATATAATATAATATAATATAATTATGATTAAGAATGGATGGACATCTGGAAGGGGTGCTTTAATATACAATTATATTAATATAATATTTTAATATACAATTATAACATATAATGTAATATAATAATAATATAATATAATATACAATAATAATATTATATTATTGTATATTATGTTATATTATGTTATTATATATTATATAATAATAATAATATAATATAATATATAATATTATATTATATAATATACAATAATATAATATAATAATATTATAATAATAAAATATAATAATATATAATATAATATATAATATAATATGCAATTATAATATAATATATATTAATAGAATATAATAATATTATAATAATATAATATAATATGTTGTTGTTCATTCATTCAGTCGTCTCCGACTCTTCGTGACCTCATGGACCAGCCCACGCCAGAGCTCCCTGTTGGCCGTCACCTCCCCAGCTCCTTCAAGGTCAGTCCAGTCACTTCAAGGATGCCATCCATCCATCTTGCCCTTGGTCGGCCCCTCTTCTTTTTCCCTTCCACCTTCCCCAGCATAATTGTCTTCTCCAGGCTTTGCTGTCTCCTCATGATGTGGCCAAAGTACTTCAACTTTGTGTCTAGTATCCTTCCCTCCAATGAGCAGTCGGGCTTTATTTCCTGGAGTATGGACTGGTTTGATCTTCTTGTTGTCCAAGGCACTCTCAGAACTTTCCTCCAACACCAGAGTTCAAAAGCATCAATCTTCCTTCGCTCAGCCTTCCCTAAGGTCCAGCTCTCACATCCATAGGTAACTACAGGGAATACCATCGCTTTGACTAGGCGGATCTTTGTTGCCAGTGTGATGTCTCTACTCTTTACGATTTTATTGAGACTGGACATTGGATGACCCAAACAATTACCGTCCGGTCAGCCTCACGTCGATACCAGGCAAGATTCTTGAAAATATTGTTAAGGAAGTGGTCTGCAAACACTTAGAAACAAATGCAGTCATCGCTAATAGTCAACATGGATTTATCAAAAACAAGTCATGCCAGACTAATCTGATCTCTTTTTTCGATAGAGTTACAAGCTGGATAGATGCAGGGAATGCCGTTGATGTGGCGTACTTGGATTTCAATAAGGCCTTCAACAAGGTCCCCCATGACCTGCTGGCAAGGAAACTAGTCCAATGTGGGCTAGGCAAAACTACGGTGAGGTGGATCTGTAATTGGTTAAATGGACAAACCCAGAGGATGCTCACTAATGCTTCCTCTTCATCTTGGAAAGAAGTGACAAGTGGAGTGCCGCAGGGTTCCGTCCTGGGCCTGGTCCTCTTCAACATCTTTATTAATGACTTAGATGAAGGGCTAGAAGGCATGATCATCAAGTTTGCAGACGACACCAAATTGGGAGGGATAGCCAATACTCCAGAGAACAGGAGCAGGATTCAAAACGATCTTGACAGATTAGAGAGATGGGCCAAAACTAACAAAATGAAGTTCAACAGTGACAAATGCAAGATACTCCACTTTGGCAGGAAAAACGAAATGCAAAGATACAGAATGGGGGACAATGCCAATGCGTGTGAAAAAGATCTTGGAGTCCTCATGGACAAGTTAAACATGAGCCAACAATGTGATGTGGCGGCAAAAAAAGCCAATGGGATTTTGGCCTGCATCAATTAGGAGCATAGTGTCTAGATCTAGGGAAGTCATGCTACCCCTCTATTCTGCTTTGGTTAGACCACACCTGGAATATTGTGTCCAATTCTGGGCACCACAATTCAAGAGAGAGATTGACAAGCTGGAATGTGTCCAGAGGAGAGCAACTAAAATGATCAAGGGTCTGGAGAACAAGCCCTATGGGGAGTGGCTTAAGGAGCTGGGCATGTTTAGCCTGAAGAAGAGAAGGCTGAGAGGAGATATGATAGCCATGTATAAATATGTGAGAGGAAGCCACAGGGAGGAGGGAGCAAGCTTGTTTTCTGCTTCCTTGGAGACTAGGACGCGGAACAATGGCTTCAAACTACAAGAGAGGAGATTCCATCTGAACACGAGGAAGAACTTCCTGACTGTGAGAGCCATTCAGCAGTGGAACTCTCTGCCCCGGAGTGTGGTGGAGGCTCCTTCTTTGGAAGCTTTTAAACAGAGGCTGGATGGTCATCTGTCAGGGGTGATTTGAAAGCAATATTCCTGCTTCTTGGCAGGGGGTTGGACTGGATGGCCCATGAGGTCTCTTCCAACTCTTTGATTCTATGATTATATGATTCTGTAATCTGTGTGCTTTGCTGTATTTGCTGACATGGGCTCTATCCTATTCATGCTCTGCAAAGTTGCATTCAAGCTAGAGACCTAGGTCAAGTCCTTTATTTTGTCACCTTGGTTTTCACCTTTTACTAAATATCAATCCTGGACTGTCACACCAAATGCTGATTAGGCCTTCAGGAGCTTAAATTCAAACACATTCATTTTGAGATTGGTGCTACTTCCATTTGCTTGTCCTTCACTTGCTTGACTGCTCACCTGGCTGGCTCACTGCGCCCCCCTTCTCATTCACCTGTTCACTCACTTGTTTGCCCACCCCTCCCCCCACACACACTTGCTTGCTTACCCACCCCCTTCTCATTTGCTTTCTTGCCCACTCGCCCCCCAGGTTCACCCCCCACACACCCCACTTCTTCCCTCAGTTCTCCCTCCAAGTGCCTACTCCCTCCCCTGGTCTCTAAAATTTTTACCATCACTAGCTTACACTAAATAGACTGCAATACATTTTGTTGTGATGTTGGTGTGGATGAGGCAATCCATGATTTACTGACTTTCTGGATACATCCACAGCTTTTTGGGCCAGGCTGTTGGGGGACTTTTTGTACTTGTCCTTAATAGGTGGTGGTGGTGGTGGGGTAGCTGTGATTGTGCCCACTTTGGTACCCTTTTGATAGGAAAGGGAGGAGGTTCTGTAACTATGACTTGAGAGTGGGGGAAAACCCTAATCCAGGGCTGGTCTTGGGCTTAACCATCATTTTATATCCTGTGAATTGTGAAATTGTTCCTTGGGTTTGCCATCAAGTATATAACTAGATGGGGAGCAACTTACTTACTGAATTGTTCTCTGTACTCAAGTTTTTCATCCAGAGGAAGGCTGAGAGTGAGGCATAGATTCCCTCTCCAGCTGATCCCACATCATTTTTGTTATCTTCCAAAGTTGAAACAATTAAATAATTTTTATTTTAAGTAAAATGGCTCTTATTCAACTCTGTTGGCTGTGCCTGATTGTGTTCTGCCATAGTTGGCTAGCAACAGACATGTGAAGGTGGTGTTATATAAAAAAAAGGACGTACCATAGGGGTCCTTTCCCCTTTGTTCGGAATTTTAATTTTTTTAATGAACAGTATTAAACAAACGACAAGAGCTATCTCCTTTTAGTAATACAACATAACCAGGGCATCATTCCCCCCAAATTTCAGAAAGATTTGCTCATCCACTGATTTTTAGAAAATTTTACCCAACATAAACTTAACAGTATTATTTCACTGGAAGACCCCAGGGACCATCCAGTCCAACCCCCCTTCTGCCAGGTAGGAAAAGCACAGTCAAAGCATCCCCAATATATGCCCATCTAGCCTTAACAACAACAACAATAGTAATAACAATAACAAGAATAACAACAATAATAGAAAACTTACTAGGAAAACTTTGGAGTTACTACCTCTCAACTTTGCTTATCTTACAGATGTTAAGGCAGGCCTTCCTTTACATATATTCCTGGGTTTATTTCCAAATTGTAACCGGAAACGAGGAGATAATAACATAGAAGCTTTATTTCTACAGAAGCAAGCTATGATGGGCTCTGTAAAACCCAGAATGCCACACAGAACAAAGAAAATAGTAACAACATTTATACAATCACAGACAATCATACAGAATCACACTAACATTCTCTTCTGCTAGGCCCAACTCTCAACTCCTCCCAATTCCACCTCCTGGTTGTCCACCTCCCGTTTGCAGCACTGAGCATGCCCAAGATTCTTCAGACTGAGCTCTGTTGTTTATTCAGTTTGCAACTGTCTTATCTTTATCTGTTACTTTCCAAGCTGAATTTAGCCTTGACTTGAATGAGTCTTGTATGTTCCTTTGTGTTTTTAAAGCTGTCTGCTATGTCTTAACTTTTCTCTCCTCCCTTCTGATGTGTTGCCTGAACCAACAGAAATCTGTTTCAAAATGGCAATTAATACAGATTTCATTCTCTAACAATTAATAAAAATTATATTTCAGCTGGGTGCATCTTCAAAGAATTGATTCAGCTTCCAACAAACCCCTTTTATCTCGAAATCCTGAATACCGGTTCCCCCCCCCCACCACCAAAAATGTTCAGGGAGGAACTCTGTGAAATGTAGTTTGGGAAGGTGAGGACCCCTATGGTACAGAATTCAAAAACTGCATTTACCAGAATTTTGCTCACTTCAGAATACCAGGGTTGCCTGCATTAAAGCCTCAATGTGATGAATCTGATCTCTGCCTGTTTCTCTCTGGGCCAGCCATGTACCGGATGGGATTCTTCTTTGCCTGGCATCTATCCCTCCTGCCCACCCACTGTGGACCCCCTCACTTCAGGCCTTGCCATCTTCCTTGGGGCCCTTTGTGAAAACCAAACCTAGCCCTTTTGATGGAGAAGAGGCACCCAAGACAGAGACCAGAGCCACTTATGAGACTTACATAACTCTTCCTAAAAATCATAGATCAGTGTCTTGAATCTTAAGTCTTTTGCATGGGCTTTGCCCACATTTCTTAATATTGTGTCATATGCATGACACTTATGAAATAGATCCAATTTCCTAATAGGATCTGCTGTTCAAAAAGTGTTGAGAGTTAAATCCCTTACACATGCTTAACAGAAACATCTTGGAATCTGCATTACATCTGTGGAGTAAATTCATAAAAGTATAATAAATATTCAACTACTTTCTGTGGCAATCAGCTTGTAAGTTACTAGCCACAGGTAGTAATCCTCTGCTATGTTTAATAGCTATTCGTGTTCTTTCAAGCTTATTTTCCCACTGTTTCTTTGAAATTTGTTATGAGTGGGCTGCATTTAGGTCAATATAATTCTCAGCATTATATATATATATATATATATATATATATATATATATATATATATATAATCTGTGCTAGATGTTAGACATTTGGGTTGCAGCAAACTGTAGAATCAAGAAAACTGAAATTTAGACTCACTGGGGACTCTGGAAAATGTTAAAAAACTTTTCAACTACCAAGGGTCCTGTCTAAAATGTGTGAACTCCTGTAGTTCATGGGCCCAGAACCTGCAATGTTTGAACCAAATCAATGCTTTAATGGAATGACCAACTCTTGACGCATGATAAGCATGTGTATACTCACGTGTGTAATAGGTTGTGTTGTCATGTGTGTAATTAGTTGAAATTTTGGTCAGTGCAGGAATACAGAGCAAATGAATATGAATTAGCCCAGGAAAGCATTCTTAAAGATAGTCTCTCTGATATAAATAACATCTGCAGAAAGATGTTTTATGAAAAATATATTTTATATTTTATCATAATCAAGGAACACAGAGATGTACAAATGAAACAGAAAATGAAATGAATGATAAAAAAAAGCTTGGATAAAAAAGCTTGATTACAATATATGGTAACACAAGAAAAAAAGAAGACTATTTTAATATATGTTTTACACTAATGTAATGGTAACACTTTGACAACATGCCTATCTCACAAAATATCCATAGTGTTTAACTGTTGTTTCACACACTTTGATTGCACTGACTTCTGTTGCTGGTGTTGAAACTTGTTTTTCTCTACCCCTCCTTGTAGTTTTCAAGGTCTTCATTCTTGTCCAGTCAAACTGACATCTAACATTGTTTGCTGGTTTGCCAAGATCAATAGAATTAAATGGCAGAGAGGGCAAATGAGGACGAGGACAGGATGGAGAAAGAAGAAATATGGAACACTGTACTTCTATATAAATAAAAATGTAATGTTCGTTTGTGATACCATCAGAACTCAAAAACCACTGGGGGAATTGACACCAAATTTGGACACAAGACACCTAACAGTCCAATTTATGTCCTCCACTCAAAACAACAGCAAAAAAACAACCGGAAATTGACTTTAAAACCCCCCAAAATAGTACACATGCACAAAAAGACTGCCCTGGCCTCGCTCCCTCCAGCGCAAGGGAAAAGCACGTGGCCACACACACCCAACTGTCACAATGGCAAGGGAAGCAAAAAGGAAGGAGGAGGTCACATTCTCTCAGGCGGAGGATCTCCACTTACTCCTCTTCCTCCCTAGCGCCAGCAAGAGAGAGACAGAGAGAGACAGAGAGAGGCAAGGAATCCAGTCAGAGAGGCAAGCAGTGTCCGGGCTTGGCTGGCTCTCTACAGCCGTCGCTGTGGAGAAGGGGTGGCCCAGCCACACCTCTTGGGAGGTGAAGGGGGCAAGTCCACAGCAGCGACTGTAGAGAGGAACCCTCAGCAGCCGCAGCCAGAGAAAAGCCGTATGTACAGACTTTGGGATTGGAGTCCCTTCCCCTTCTGTTTCCCCTCTGCCTTGGCCTGACTTTCTCCCCTCCCTTCTCCTAATGTTTTGACCTTCTATCTCTTCCCCTCCCCCCAACTAAACACTCATCCCTCAGGCAGAGATTCAAAGGGGAGGGGGAAAAACTCCAGAGCCAGGAGTTTGCATCCTCCCAACACATTTGCATCCTCCCAAGCAAAGTGGGAAAGGGACTCACCCGAAGTCCTGGCCTGCCTTGCTTCCTCCCTCCCTTCCTCTTCCCCTCCTTTTCTTCCCTCTCTTTGGGAAGATGCCTGCAAGGCCTGCTTGGAAAACTCAGGAACCCAATCTGCCATCTGCTCTGGGTTTTAGTCAAAACTTTAAAGGAGCCATTCCAGACTGAACTCAGTCTTCCTCCTTCTTCCCCTTGAAGAAAGAAAGAATAGAACAAGTGTCTGGACTAAATTCCAGGAAAGATCCCCCCCCCTGCTGTCTTTCTTTCTGCCTTGGCCCACCAAGGAGTTTACCAATACACACACACATTCTTTCCCAATACACACACACATATACATACGCATGTATGTACACACATAAATACTAGGCCTGGGTAACAACGCAAAAATTTGTTTCTAAAATCGATTTGTATTTGGGGGTTTTTTGCGTTTTGATATTTAAAATAATTACAAAATTTTCCTTTGAAAAAGTTCAGTATTTACGAAATTTCGTTAATTTCGTTAATTTTGTTTTTAGAATATTTTTTGAATTTTTTTGAAATATTTATTTATAAATATTTTTTGAAATATTTAAAAATGGAAAATTAACAATGCTTGCCCTGTTGTGGAGCGAACACAGCCACAGGACAGGGACAAACTCACACACACAGGCACACAAGAGTCTTTTCTTTTTTTAGAATATTTTTTGAATTTTTTGAAGAATAAAAGAAAGATATTTTTCAGAAATATTTAAAAATGGAAAATTAACAATGCTTGCCCTGTTGTGGAGCGAACACAGCCACAGGACAGGGACAAACTCACACACACAGGCACACAAGGGTCTTTTCTTTTTTTAGAATATTTTTTGAATTTTTTGAAGAATAAAAGAAAGATATTTTTCAGAAATATTTAAAAATGGAAAATTAACAATGCTTGCCCTGTTGTGGAGCGAACACAGTCACAGGACAGGGACAAACACACACACAGGCACACAAGGGTCTTTTCTTTTTTTAGAATATTTTTTGAATTTTTTGAAGAATAAAAGAAAAAGATATTTTTCAGAAATATTTAAAAATGCAAAATTAACAATGCTTGCCCTGTTGTGGAGCGAACACAGCCACAGGACAGGGACAAACTCACACACACAGGCACACAAGGGTCTTTTCTTTTTTTAGAATATTTTTTGAATTTTTTGAGGAATAAAAGGAAAAGATATTTTTCAGAAATATTTAAAAATGGAAAATTAACAAAATGCTTGCCCTACCCTGTTGTGGGGCGAAAACAGGGCAAAGCCTCCCCGCTGCTCCCAGCAATGAATGAATGAATGAATGCAAGCACAAGCAATGAATGAATGAATGCAAGCAAGGAGCCAAGAGCCAACCATCAAGCCTCCCTCCCGCACCTCCCGTCTCCTTCGCAATGAGCAATGCGGTCATGCGGAGCCGCTTTTAAAGGGCAGCCCGCCCAATAACAATGAGCCACGGTGCTTGGGAGCGCCGGATTGGCTCCCGGCGCACCCAGCATCCTCCATCCCTAAAACGTCATTTCCGAAATGGGCGGAAGCCCGTAAAAAAGATGGAGGATGCCGTTTCGATATTTAAAAACACTTCCGGGTTTGAAAATATGTTTTGTAATCGTTTTGTAATTGTTAAAAATAACGAATATTTAACGAATTACAAAATTAACGAACGAAACCGCCCAGGCCTAATAAATACATAAAGACACACCTACACATACATAAAACACACACACATATATACACATGCATATACACATACACTTATTATTATTTATTTATTTAGAGGTTTTCTATACCGGCCTTCTCAACCTCGACAAGGACTCAGCATATATAAAGTACAATCATATAAAAGAGCAGCAAGTACAAATCATTACACATTAAAATAGTACAACACAGTATAATAAAAACATCATCATTACATCATTACAGTTTCCTACGCCAAATCGTCACTCCAGTCATAGGCATAGTCATGCTCGTAGTCACAGTTCATCATAATTCATCACAGGGAAAGGTTCTAGGTTCAGTCCTCGAATGCCACATTCCAGAGCCAGGTTTTTAGTGATTTCCTGAACATCAGGAGGGAGGGGGCAGATCTAACCTCCAGTGGGAGGGAGTTCCAAAGCTGGGGAGCCACCACCGAGAAGGCCCTGTCTCTCGTCCCCACCAACCGTGATTGTGAGGGTGGTGGGACCGAGAGCAGCCCCCTCCCCAGAAGATCTTAATAGCCTTGATGATAGGGGAGAATCCGTTCGGACAGGTAAACTGGGCCAGAGCCGTTTAGGGCTTTATAGGTCAAAACCAGCACTTTGAATTGTGCCCGGAAGCTGATCGGCAGCCAGTGGAGCTGGCGTAACAGAGCGGTCGTATGGTCTCTGTACCCCACCCCTGTTAACAATCTGGCTGCCGCACGTTGGACTGATTGAAGCTTCCGGGCAGTCTTCAGAGGCCACCCCACATAGAGAGCATTGCAGTAGTCTAAACTTCCCAACGAAGATCATCCACGAAGGCGACCATGCCCCGGCCTGAAACCAGACTGCGCAGGATCTAGATAATCCGTGTCTACCAGGAACTCTTGGAGTTGCGAGGCCACCACACGTTCCAGGACTTTGCCCAAATAGGGGAGATTGGAAACTGGCCGATAGTTGACAAATTGAGTGGGGTCCAGTGATGGTTTTTTCAACAGCGGTTTTATAACAGCTTGTTTTAAGCTGGCTGGAATGATTCCTTCCCGAAGGGAGGCATTAACCACCACCTTTACCCACTCTGCCAAACCCCCTCTGGCTTCCTTTACCAGCCAGGATGGGCAGGAGTCTAGGATGCATGTGGTTGGCCTCGCCTCCCCTAGAATCTTGTCAACATCCTCGAGTTAAACAGATTGAAACGAATCCATCAAAATTGGACAAGCAGGTGCTCATGTTACATCCTCAGAGGCTGCCGTTAATATGGTGTCAAAGCCCGAACGGATCAAAGCGACTTTGTCCGCAAAGTACTGAGCAAATGCTTCACAGCGCGCTGCTGAGTCGTCAGGGGACCCACTCGAGGTGGGGTTCAACAACCCTCTTGTAGGGGTCATTAGGGAAAAAATAATTATAATTTAAAAATGAATTTAAGAAATGGGAAAGGATCTTACCTGGGATGGGGAATTTGCAGAGTAAGAGTCAATAAGAGGTCAGGATGACTTGTTTGAACAAGCCGAAATGTTTATGTTTAAGTTGGACATTGACCAGTAACCTGACCACTCATAAGAAAAACGATATTATTGATCCGAAACTGAAACATCTACGGTCATATAGTGAGAGAGCGCCATCTCCTGTCTATTTGATGTAAATAGCAGGTAATTTCAGAAACGTTTTATTTGATATCCAATGCATGAATGTAAGGCTATAATTGAATTGTTGTTTACAGTGAGTTATGACCTTGGAATGCTGGTAAAGATACCTGACATTTTCAGAAGTTGATTTACCATAATAAGGTGTAGGGGTCATTAGGGAAAAAATAATTATAATCTAAAAATGAATTTAAGAAATGGGAAAGGATCTTACCTGGGACGGGGAATTTGCAGATTAAGAGTCAATAAGAGGTCAGGATGACTTGTTTGAACAAGCCGAAATGTTTATCTTTAAGCTGGACATTGACCAGTAACCTGACCACTCATAAGGTAAATCCAAGACTGATACATCTAAGGTCATATAGTGAGAGAGCGACATCTCCTGTCTATTTGATGTAAATAGCAGGTAATTTCAGAAACGTTTTATTTGATATCCAATTCCGGGAGAACTTAACGAAAGTAATTACAGAAGAATTAATAAGGAAATTGCTCTAAATAACTTTATGTTAAAAAACATATATAAAGTTATGATTCATTTAAGAGATCTAAGGAAATTGGGAACACGTAAACATGTCATCTGGAGATAGGGTAAAGGTTGATAGTTATATAAGGAAAAACAAATATTTGGGAGTCGTGATGATCCTGCCAGAATTGTTCTTATATAAGATTTCTGTTAATGATTGTATTGTATACGTGGCAGAGTTGTTATACGCATGTGCGAAAACTAGTAATTCCATCTATAAATACTGGGCTGCAATTGAAAGTGCTTTGTGCTTCAGCCATTTTTGGAAGCTGAGTACCCTTACCCCGGGTAAGAATAAACAACTGGAACCCTGCCAAGCTGTCTCTCTGCCTTCTTCCTTCCCCAATGGATCTCATGGAATCCTGGTAAATATTGGCTCTGCCACTACACTCTGACTACTCGAAACAGCTCTGCCGGACGGTTCTTTGTGGACGCAATATTGGCTGAGTAGAAGGAATTTTGAGCAGCCTCTATTGCCACACCATATGCCCTTAAATAAAGGCATAGGCGTGTTCGGTTTGACTTGTTAGGCTCTTTCCGCCACACGCTCTCTAGCTACCTCTTCATTCGCTTCCTCGCCGCCAACTCCTCGGTGAACCAAGGAGATGGTTTAGCTCAGTTGCTTAGGAGGGGGCGCTCCGGAGCGATCGTGTCTATTGCCCTAGTCAGCTCACTATTCCAATGAGCGACCAGAGCATCGACAGAATCACCTATGTGTACATACACATATACCCATATATATACACAAGCACAAGCACACAGAAATATACACACACACATATATATATACACAAGCACACACACAATATACATATACAGATATAAACACACAAATACACATATATAGACACATAATACACACACATATATACATCAATACATACACACACATACACATATATGCACACACAAAATACATATACAGACTGGGCCACAGCAACACGTGGCAGGGGACAGCTAGTTTAAAATAAAAATGGATATATCGCCTGTAAAAATGTATTGCACTCATTGAAGCTGTACCTCAGCTATGTTTCTTTCAGCCATATTGTTTTTATATTGCTTTCAATTGTGTTGTTATTTGTTTTATCTGATGTTTTGATTTGTTAAAGTGTTTTACATGTGTGTTTTAATTGTAATTTGGGGCGTGTCTCTTGTAAGTCGCCCCAAGTCCCCTAGAGGAGATGGTTGGCAAGGTATAAAAATAAAGTTATTATTATTATTATTATTATTATTATTATTATTATTATATCTACAAAGAGTACAGAACAGTTCCAAAAGCAAAAGGGCCAGCTCTTCAAAGCCCATCAAAACAAGTCTGATTTATAATTGGTAAATTCAACTGAACTGTATACCAAATATATTCCCGGTTAAAGCATAAATAGCTTGATATTGGGCGGTCTGTAATTATAGAAATTATATAGTCTATGAAGTGGGATTTCCAGGAACAGTATTAACCACTAGAACTCCTACTTGTCTAGACTGTAAAAAAAAAAGGTTGATATAACATGTGTTGAAAGTGAGAACATAGCAATATTGTCCACTTTAATTAACTGCAATCACATAGGAGGGAATTCTTGCAGGATTCACATTGTATATGCTGTATAATCCCTGGAAAATGTTTATTATGAGAATAGGGAAAGGAGGATTAGTGAAGTTGTGAGTGCTGGTTACATTTTATTGTGTGTTGCAAATAACAAGTTGATACCCTGTCCATTCAACATATAGATGATGGCTGGATGGGAAAGTTCATCTTATTTTGCAGTGACATGGAGTATGTTGACAACGACAGGCTATTCCTGACACCAATAGGCTATTTGACAGGATGGATGACAGATACTTTCATAGAATCATAGCATTATAGAGTTGGAAGAGACTTCATGGGCCATCTAGTCCAACCCCCTGCCATCCAGCCTCTGTTCAAAAGCCTCCAAAGAGTATTTGCTGTATAATCCTTCTCAGGGCAGAGAATTCCACTGCGGAACAGCTCTCACAGTTTGGAAGTTCTTCCTCATGTTCAGGTGGAATCTCCTTTCCTGTAGTTTGAAGCCATTGCTCTTGTCCTACTCTCCAGGGCAGGAGAAAACAAGCCTGCTCCCTCCTCCCTATGACTTCCCCTCACATATTTATACATGACTATCATATTTCTTCTCAGCCTTCTTTTCTGCAGGCTATACATGCCCAGCTCTTTAAGCTGCTCCTCATAGGGCTTGTTCTCCAGACCCATGATCACTTTAGTTGACCTTCTCTGGAAACATTCCAGCTTGTCAGCATCTTCCTTAATTTGTGGTGCCCAGAATTGGCATGCAGGACTTTGTCCTTCAAAACTAAAAAACAGTAAGATTTGATACAATACTATAGTCTTGTTGAAGAAATATTTGGAATACAGTCATGTAGCAAGCTCTGGTTTTCTGCTTATTCAGATGGTTGGACCCAATCCATCTAGGAATATTTGGTATCTATAGCAGAGTAGACTGCAGCAAAACCAATGCTATGTATGAGCTTATAATATGAGAGAAAAGATGCAGGGTGTCCTAGTAAGGTTAAAAAAAAGGTAAAGGCTTACTTTTATTGCCACAGATAATTTTTTAAAGGAGTAGATACATAAAAGGCGAAGAGCCCCTAATGCTGACTCTCTATTGTGTGTCAGCCATCTTGAAGCAGAAAAGCTTGATGGTGCTCCCTGCTCCAACAAAGGATGATAAGGTATACCTAAGATTATTGCGAAGCAACTGATAGAGGCAGGTAGTAAGCAAAAATACATTGAATTACACAAATCTAGAAACAGAGGTGGAAAGCAAGACAGCATACCTGCACAACATGGTGTCTTCTATCCCAAATAGTTCTATATTAAACAGGTGTTGATGCTTCTTCACTTCCAACAATCCAATGGATACAAAGTATGAAAAAGAAGATTCCAGTTAAATATAAGAAATACTTTCCTAATGAAAAAAGATGTTCAAAAGTGGATTAAGTAGTTCCAGAAATTTGTTGACTCTCCACTGGTATTTTAAAATAAAGAATAGAGGTCCAATTATCAGAGATGTATCCCCTACAGATCCTTGCACTAACATTTTGCTTGACATTTGTACACAGGAATCTCTTATAATCCCTTGATTCTGACAAAAAGCATGGGAATCAAGAAAGAATGACTGGAGCATTACTCCTTCTCCTTTTCTGTGTTTAATTCTCAATAGTGAAATAATTATTCAATAAGTTTCTTTTAGAAGGCAGAAATGAGTAATTTCAGCAGTTTTCTTCCTGCTGTGAGAAAGTATTTTAAAACCATGCCGTTTTCAAAGGTTATTCATAATTTGGGACTTATTCTGCACAACATTTGCACATGGTTGCATTGTGCAGAAAACAGCATTTTCTGTCTACAAAATAATATGTCAATGGAGAACTATTAATTCAGGTTGTGCTAGAAACAATATCACTGGCACAACCTGGATATCACAACCAGACACAGTGAAGACATTTGCCCTTGTGCTATTCTATTCTGCCGCTGAGTATGCGTGCCCAGTGTGGAACACATCTCACCAGGCTAAAACAGTGGATGTGGCTCTTAATGAGACGTGCCGCAGCATCACGGGGTGTCTGCGCCCTACACCACTGGAGAAACTACACTGTCTAGCTGGTATTGCACCATCTGACATCCACCGGAAAGTAGCAGCCAATAGTGAAAGGACCAAGGCAGTGACATCTCCAGCTCATCCCTTGTTTGGGTATCAGCCAGCACGTCAATGACGTAAATCAAGAAATAGTTTTCTAAGATCTACAAAGACACTCGCTGGAACACCTCAGCAAGCGAGAGACCAAAAGTGATAGGCTCAAAGCCAGAACCTCAATCAATGGCAGATACCAAATGAGAGACTCCTTCCTGGGCACACAGAAGACTGGGAGACTTGGAAGGCACTGAACAGACTGCGCTCTGGCACCACGAGATGCAGAGCCAACCTTAAGAAATGGGGCTAAAAAGTGGAATCCACGACATGCGAGTGTGGAGAAAAGCAAACCACTGACCACCTGCTGCAATGCAACCTGAGACCTGCTACATGCACAATGGAGGACCTCCTTGCAGCAACACCAGAGGCACTCCAAGTGGCCAGATACTGATCAAAGGACATTTAATCAACTACCAGGCTTGCAAACTTTGCACTTTGCCTCTTTGTTTGTTTGTTTTGTTTAAAATGTAATACAAATGTCTGGTTGCTCCTGACATGATAAATAAATAAATAAATTCAGGTTGGGGGGGGGGGTGAAACAACCATGTGCAAATTTTGCACAGAATAAAGCCTGGATTGTGAAGTTTCTTGTCAATCCAGGATTTTTATCAAGATTTCTTAACATTCAAAAAACACAATTTTTGACCATTTAATGGATTTTTTTAAAAAAATGATTCCCTCAATTCTTAATTGTGTGGCTGACCATGGTGGAAATGCCATGTTTTGATTATAAGCAAATATAGTCGAAAAGCAATTATTGTAAGCTATACATTAAATAGGCCGTGTAAGCCAGCATCTTGCTACTGTTCTATATGTGTGTGTAAGTTGTCCTGGAGAAGTAGCCAGGAATTTTTCCTGATGTCAAATAGTGTATTTGGTTACAGAAACAGAATCACACATGTGATGCAATTTTTTATTGGTGTTCACTAAATGACTGGATACACATATGCATTGGGAAATGTTGCACATGACAGCATTTTCTAGTTGCTCACCACTGTGTATTGCATTGCAAGTAGTCTACATTCCACATGAAGATGTACATCTACATTAGATTGTGTAAGATCACAATTGATCAATGAGGCCATACTGTAAAATTACACTCCATTCTTGGGTTTCTTAATCATGAGTGGGGAAAGGTGGGTGGGGTATAAATAAATTTCATCAACAACATCGTTTCTTTGATGGATCTTTGTAGGATCTTGATTATAGAATGCAGTTTTCCTGCTTCTTGGCAGGGGGTTGGACTGGATGGCCTATGAGGTCTTTTCTAACTCTATTCTATTATTCTATTATTCTAGTTTGCCCTCAATAATGAAAAGCTCTTTAGGGTCAGGTTGGGTCATTATTAACTTTTTTGAAAACAAATTATTTTAATTTTTGAGATCTTATTTCTGCTCCAAAAGATAGAATGAGACTATTAGAGTTGGCTAGAAACTTCCTTTAAGTATATTAGAAAACTACATACACAAAAAGAAAGGAGAAAAACTGGATAATTATTATGATATCAGACTTTTCCTTTGATGTCTTATGATAGCCTAGCATTATTTTCCCAGCTCTTTTGCATTCACCTTTGAAGTTCATTGCTAAGATGATATACTCTGTGTATTTGCAATGCATTTGAAGCTCATTTACAAAACTAGCTTCTTCTTTTGTCTTTTAAAAGGAGGTTAAAAAGATGCATCTTTATTTTCTTAAGTCCCCTGGTGTTGGTATGAGAAGGTTTATTTTGTTGTCTCATGTTGCAGTTCTATACATTATGCTTGATTATTTATTTAAGAGTGATTGGCACACCTTTTAGTCTTATGAGTTTTCTAAATAATAAGTCACCATGCTATTGCAAGCATTTTGCAGCTTCACAGTTTTTACACATATTTTAAGTGCATGTAATATGCTGTAATACCTGTAGCATGGGAGCTGTTTTCGATCAAATTCATCCCACAGCATTCCTCTACTCCTTAAATAGCCCAAAAGTAGAAATATCCAGTCATGAAAGTTTTCATCACCTCGGTTGCCACTGAGATTGGGAAGAAATAATTGTGGCTTGTGTGACTGTATCAGCCCCTGTAGGATGAATTAAAGAAAAAAAGTCTCACATGTTGCTTTAAAAACTGAAGACAGTAAAGACTGAGCAGATACGTTTGTGACCAAATTTTTAAGTATGGTATTAAGAGCTTTAAAATGTGTTAATGTGAAATAGAATGCATACTGGTGAATAAATACTGCAGTGAAGACTATCAGTTCAGATTAGAAGAATTATCTGCTTGGGAATTATGATGTCTTCAATATAAATTCTCAAGTTTTAGCTCCTGGTATCCCTAGGTGAGCAAGTAGAAAAAGACCTCTGAAATAAGATGCTGAATATTTTGTGGCAATCAGAGAAGACAGTGCTAAATGAAAAAAGTCCAAGACAACAGGTCATGATCCCATAAACAACTTCTCTGAATATTATAATGCCCAATGGCAAATATTCTATATTTTCAGTCTCAATAATGGGATGAGATCTTGGATTTGGTGACATGGATTTAATGATGGCAATTTTGTTAATTTTGTGCATATGAAAGGATTTCCGAGTCATGCAGGAAAGGTGGGGGGTGGGGGAGAGATTTAGAATTTGAATCACTCATTTTTTTGTAAATGTTCTGTAACTCCGGATGTCTCCTAAGGTCAGTTTAATTTTCATTATAAACATTAAGCAACTTTGGTAAAGCCAAGAGAACATAAAGTATATTTAAAATCATTCCCTTGGATGCATCTTCGCTGGTGCTGCCATAAGGAAGAGGTTCTGGGCGTAATTAATCACAGTCATCTTAACTGTAGTTTGGGAAGACCAGGCCCCCAAAGGTAGAGATTGCAAAAGGCCCTGTCATAAACTACATTTCCCAGAATGCAAAGCTGCTTAGGCTCCAATGAGGCTGAAGGGCGCAAGTGAGATCTGGCATCAGCAGTCGGTGTTTAGAGTTACTCTAAATAAAATAAAATTATTGAATCTGAAAAGAGCATTAAAGCAAGCAGGCACTAAGCAACTTTGGCAAAGATAAAGTGATTAAAAGCAATTCCTTTTACTTTGGACCATCATCATAAGAAAGGCACTGTGGGGGGGGGGGGGCATCCAGGCAGCTGTTTAGAGTCACTCTAATGATATTCTTAATTTATTGGACATCATTTGCATTAAAAAAAACTTTTTGTGGCCTGATCCATTGTGCACCCTTGCCCCTTATAATCCCCCCTCTCTCCCCCCTTCTCCCCACTTCTCCCTCCCCTCATTCCTCCCTTCCTCCACTTCCAATCTTTGGGACTTCTTGTGGGGAGGGGGAGCAAAATCATCCTGTGGCCCAGAATCTCCCTCCCCTGAAAGCTCATTTTTCAAAAAGAATAATTACATTTTTGATTGCAGTGCTTCTTATTTTCTTCTTACAGTCCAATTCCTCTGACAGTGCCGATTATTTTTTCCAATTTTCTTTCTCCCTCAGGTGTTTTTCCTCCCACCACTCCTTTCTCCTCCCCATCCTTTCCATCTTTGTCTTGTTTCTTTATTATTCCAAGATCCTTCAGTAGTTGTAGCCCTTGTTTCAGAAAATCCATTCTATTTCTCTTGCCTGTCCATTGGAATTTGAGAAAAGTTGGGTATCTCCAGGTATATGATATTTCAGCCTTAATTAGCTGAATGATGATTGGCTTCATTGAATATCTCCTCTCTTTTTTTAGTTTCAGCACAATAGTCATTAAATACTTCCAACTTTATTTCTCCCATCTTCAAATTTTCTGGATTCTTCCTCAGTATTTTCATCAAAGCTTCTTTTATGGCAAAGTATTGTACCCAAATTATTATATTCCTAGGTGTTATTTTATTTCTTCCAGCTGGAAAAAAATTATCTTGTTCTAGAGCCATTCCCATCCAGTTTGACATTGGTGTAATTTTTTTTCAGATTTGAATTTGAATTTTAAGATTTGAATTTTAGTTTTCAAATCTTCTTTCCTTTTCCCTTCTGGGAAATTTTTAATTATAAAATTATTTCTTCTCTGATTATCTTCCATATACACAAATTTCTTTTCCATATCTGAAAGTTTGCTATCATTTTGCTGAATTGTTGTTTGAGTGCTTTTTGTTCCTGTTTATTCTTTTCAGCTTCTGACTTAATTGCTTCTATTGTTTATAATATTTTTAACATATTGTCTAATGTTTTAGTGGGCCCACTTGCCATTGGGCAAGCTGATGCCCTGAAGACAACAATAAGAAGACTGAAGTCCACCACTGAAGACAACAGTAAGAAGACCAGTAAGTAATGTGTTGGAAGAAAATGAGAGAACAAAACCATACACCGTTCATTACTTTAATCACCTTTGCCATATGTAAATGCAGATAGCAAGAAGGAGAGATTCCAGTAAAAATCCATATTTGATTCATGGAGACAAGACAATAACCCAGGGGAAATTATTGGCTAAAAATGGAAACCACCTACTTGTAGCTTTATAACAAAAAGGTACAACATATGTGTCTTAACTGTCCACATAGAACCTTTTTGCTGTATGCTGAAACCAAGGCTGGCCAAGACTTTTGGAGAAGTTATGAGAAGAAAAAAGTAAACCGTTTTCATTGTTAACTGTTATAGTACAGAAATACACATCTATCAATATCTGGGATGAAGATCTGCTGATCTATGGACCCAATTCCCAATATATGTGCCTTTTCCAGGACAAAATCACAAGAGCATGCCAAAGAATGTTCAGATGGATTAATCTTTCCTTGCAAATCTGAGCACTAAAGAAAATGACAAAAAGTGAAGAACTCTTTAGAGGGAAGATGAATGTTCCTCTTCTATAATATTGGTGGAATTGCAATTTGAGATCCATACTAGGTAGTTGGCATTAGAAAAGTCTGAAGCTCTTTAAAATAATGATGCAGTTAATCAGTTCTGAACTACTTTGGTATTAATGTGGATGTCATAAGGAGAGTGGTTTGGGGATTTCCAGTCAGTTTCATTGTGATAAAAATGGTTGCCAAAAATGCTGAATGAAATTAATTTTAAAAGTGTCTATTATTCTCCAGTTTAACTTTATTATTCATATTTATAAATCTGCTTCCCTCCTTCACACATCAAGTGTGCATGCCCAATGTGTGTAAAAAGTACACAACCAAACTTAATTTTAATAAAAGGATTGTTCTGCAAATTGATACTGGGATGCAATAATGTCCTTCCTTGAGTATTGTATGATCAAAATAATTTCCTAACTCCCTTGTTCTATTGGATAGGAGGGGGGAAATGATTGGTAATGGTAGAAACTTAAATAATTGTTTGTAATATGATGTTGATTGCTAGGCAAGAAGCCTTTGCTGATAGTCTGTTGATAATTATCATCACCCCATGAGAAATCTTGCCCCTAATGCAAGAATAAGACACCAAACATTTTTTCAGGGGACATGCTTTCTGCCATTTAAACAACATGGCTCAAATTTCATCTTCTTTTTCTTTTAAAAAGCACCTGTCTACTCAGAGATGGGAAGACAATCCATCCAATAGTTCTACTGTTAATAGTCTGTGTCACAAGGCAACAGTAATGGTAGTTTTCAGGAATGCCCAGAAAACAGTAATCTAAATATGCAATAATTTATAAAATTGACTGATGGATACATAGATAAATAAATAAATAAATAACCATGTCACCTTGTAGTTAAGAGATTTCCCCCTGTCCTTTTTAATTTAGTACACAGAGATTAACCAGGTCACAGTTTCCATCACTAGTTGCAAGCCCCAACCATCATATGTAGTTGTTGCTATATATTCAGACTGATGTGCCATAAATTGTGCGATCCTATTATAAATTAATCAGTCAACACCAGCTGGTTACAGACTTTAGGATGACTGGAAGAGTATCACCCAAATTAATGAGGCTTAAATTATTTATAATGGTTGACTTGTCCCTTTAATTTCCAGATTTTCAGATAAATCTGTTTCCAATATACTTCACAACCTCTGAGTATGTCTGCCATAGATGTGGGTGAAACATCAGGTGATAATGCTTCTGGAACATGGCCATATAGCCCAGAAAACTCACAGCAACCCACTGATTCTGGCCATGAAAGCCTTCGACTACACAATCAGAATCCAGTTCAGTACATATTAGTTATTCTTCAACTACACCCAAGAGTACTGAAGGAACTAGCGGAAGTCATTTCAGAACCATTGGCAATCATCTTTGAGAGTTCTTGGAGAACGGCAGAAGTTCCAGCAGACTGGAGGAGGGCCAATGTGGTCCCAATCTTCAAGAAGGGAAAAAAGGATGACCCAAACAATTACTGTCCGGTCAGCCTCACGTCGATACCAGGCAAGATTCTGGAAAAGATAGTTAAGGAAGTGGTCTGCAAACACTTAGAAACAAATGCGGTCATCGCTAATAGTCAACATGGATTTATCAAAAACAAGTCATGCCAGACTAATCTGATCTCTTTTTTCGATAGAGTTACAAGCTGGGTAGATGCGGGGAATGCCATGGATGTGGCGTACCTGGATTTCAGTAAGGCCTTCAACAAGGTCCCCCATGACCTTCTGGCAAGGAAACTAGTCCAATGTGGGCAAGGCAAAACTATGGTGAGGTGGATCTGTAATTGGTTAAATGGACGAACCCAGAGGGTTCTCACTAATGCTTCCTCTTCATCTTGGAAAGAAGTGACAAGTGGAGTGCCGCAGGGTTCCGTCCTGGGCCCAGTCCTGTTCAACATCTTTATTAATGACTTAGATGAAGGGTTAGAAGGCAGGATCATCAAGTTTGCAGATGACACCAAATTGGGAGGGATAGCCAATACTCCAGGGGACAGGAGCAGGATTCAAAATGATCTTGACAGATTAGAGAGATGGGCCAAAACTAAAAAAAAAGAAGTTCAACAGTGACAAATGCAAGATACTCCACTTTGGCAGGAAAAACGAAATGCAAAGATACAGAATGGGGGACAATGCCTGGCTCGAGAGCAGTACATGTGAAAAAGATCTTGGAGTCCTCGTGGACAACAAGTTAAACATGAGCCAACAATGTGATGTGGCGGCAAAAAAGCCAATGAGATTTTGGCCTGCATCAATAGGAGCCTAGTGTCTAGATCTAGGGAAGTCATGCTACCCCTCTATTCTGCTTTGGTTAGACCACACCTGGAATATTGTGTCCAATTCTGGGCACCACAATTCAAGAGAGATATTGACACTGGAATGTGTCCAGAGGAGGGCGACTAAAATGATCAAGGGTCTGGAGAACAAGCCCTATGAAGAGCGGCTTAAGGAGCTGGGCATGTTTAGCCTGAAGAAGAGAAGGCTGAGAGGAGATATGATAACCATGTATAAATATGTGAGAGGAAGCCACAGGGAGGAGGGAGCAAGCTTGTTTTCTGCTTCCTTGGAGACTAGGACACAAAACAATGGCTTCAAACTACAAGAGAGGAGATTCTATCTGAACACGAGGAAGAACTTCCTGACTGTGAGAGCCGTTCAGCAGTAGAACTCACTGCCCCGGAGTATGGTGGAGGCTCCTTCTTTAGAAGCTTTTAAACAGAGGCTGGATGGCCATCTGTCAGGGGTGATTTGAATGCAATATTCCTGCTTCTTGGCAGGGTGTTGGACTGGATGGCCCATAAGGTCTCTTCCAACTCTTTGATTTGATTCTATGATTCACAATATTTTGAATACAGGGAGTTCCCAAGGTAGGTTTGTTCTTAAGTTGAGTGTGTATGTAAGTTGGAATGGTTACATTTTTAAAGTATAACTCCAGACGAATGTATATGAGTCATTTGTAAGTTGGATGCTTGTAACTTGAGGACTGTCTGTATTATTCAATTATTTTGAATAATTTTGTCTAGGTGTGCATTGAACCACCAGAAAGCAAGGGTGTTCACATTTCAGCTAACCATATGGACAATTAGAAATATTTCTAATATTTGAATAAAGGATGTTCAACCTGTACAACCTACAAATATGGCACCACTGTCCTGAACAGAAATGCTCATTTGTTAGCAATCACCTTTTTTATTTTTTATCATGGAGCAACTAGGAGCTTTAAGGGCTGCAGGAACTTGGAGTTAGGAAAACTGGTGAGATACACTACCCTATAGTCAAAGGACTCCATAAATATTTATCAGGTATTTTTGTACCCCATATCCCTCATGGACAGTAAAGTCAAAGTCAGCCCAGCTGTCCACCTTACCACTTTACACAGGGAACATCTCTGTCATTGACAAACATGTATATGTTGCAACCATCTTGCTTTCATATTTGAATTTAAACAGATTGGGCCTCTGATTTTTTTAAAAAATCTTCAGAAAATATGGGAAAACATTTAAAGATTTTCATAATATACATCCCTCTTAAAAGTGTTGCTTTTATTTTTGTCAGTTTTGTAATCCTTTTCAGGTAATTTCCCAAGACACTGTCTAAAATAAGTATTTATTCTGTTGCAATTGCATTTAATATGGTAGCCATAATTCATGACTAATTCATGACTAAAGGAACCTACCTGCTCCAGGATAATAAATATTCAGCAACAATATAGAGAGAAGAGATAAGTTATTCACATTGGCACTAACAAAGACTGGATTAACAGCCTAGAATGCTACAAATCATTTAATTTGGTGAGATGATTTATCGTATAAGGTAGATGAATGCAGAACTATGAAAAATAAAGCACAATTGATTTTAGATCATGTGCGTTCTATCTTCACCAACTAGCACAGGGGTCCCCAAACTTTTTAAACAGGGGGCCAGAGCAGAGGGTTCCCGCGATTGGCAGAGCAGCGCCGGGTGGGCGTGGCCAGGCCAAGCCATGCCACGCGGGCCGGAGAAATTCCCCCGGCGGGCCGCATACGGCCCGCGGGCCGTAGTTTGGGGACCCCTGAACTAGCACATACAGCTTACTAAGAAAAAAATCTTTTTAAAACTTACGTTAGTGGAAACTGCCCAGGATACCAAAGTTCCCCCTTTCCCCTTAACTTTCACTTCAGAGTAATTTTTTATTAAAGTTTCTCCCATATAAATAAAATAAAGAATTGATTCTTACTGTTCTTGGGTATCACATCAGCTTCAATTCATAGCAATCTTGGGACTGAGGGAATTCCCTTCCTAGGGAGCCAATATGGTCGTATCCTTGCTCTTTTTTTGTAATCAGAGGTGACCCCCCCCCCTAATAAAATATAGTTTATAATCAGGGAATTCATAGTTTTGCCAAGGACACTAGGGTGGAATGATATAATAAGAGTTAAGTCTTGGCCAATTTGCAAAAGGAGTAACAACTACAAGGACCCTTCCCATGTTAGATGGTGTGTACAATCAATCAAGATTTTATGCCCTATATTTCATATAATTATAGCAGAAGATAACTAAGATATTTACTGGAGTTTGCTGTAATTTACTGGAAACCCTGTCACAAAGGGTATTTGACCTTTTAGCCTAGGCCTAGCCTGAGGCAAGCACTAACAGTTGTTTCCTACACTAGTCAATGACTCACAAAAAAGGGATTCCAAGGCCTTTTGTCTAAGGCTAGCAAAAGGGGAAATGTCAAGTAAATAATATTTTATAACCTTGGCCCTTACTTCTCAAATCCCATCTTTCCTGCACATTCCTGCTTTTCTGTATAATCTTTGACTTACCTTTGCTGATACTGGACTAAAACATATCCTACCAACACACGCACACAGTCTTTTAAAAAAGAACATCTCAAGCCCCGTTTTGTTTCCTTTTTTCTTTACCATTCCCCAAGATCCTGGTCCCAACTGTACTGTTTTATCCTAGGGTGGGCCTGAGAACCCAACGGGGCCCTCACACACCCACCAATCCTGTGTGTGTGTTTCCCCGCAACTACAGGGAACCACCAAGATCCTTGGGATCTCCTTACTTGCATGTCTCCCTTCCCCTACTATCTGCTTATTTTTCTTCTCCATAAGAGGACCAAGGGAGATAGGAGCCCCTCGGAAGCCTTATGTACCCCAATCTGTATGTGTTCCCCCAAAAGCTCCATAGTGGAAGGCCTCCACAAAATATGGGTCCCCTACCCTCTATGGACCTGTTATGTGCACCTATGTGCTACTAAATAATGTCTGTATAAAATTTGAAGCAAGGTGACCTCTTTGTGAACTCTGGCCAGCATTCCAGGACCTGGGTACCAGAAGTCACCCTGGGTCTTCATTTTTGTTAAATAGACTTTTAAGCATTTCAGAATATGAACAATAGATTAATGGCCCCTCTCCTCAAGCTCCAGAGGGTCAAGGACCAGGTCACTTGAGGATTGAAAGACCTTTGGACAGGCTAATCATTCTTCACAAAGGACATTTCCCCTTTGCAAGGAGAAGGGGATGTCACAGCTCCCCAAACAATGACATTCCCCCCTTCTCAGTAGACTGGATCAGCAGATCCCATCAAGATACCAATATCGCAGTACCTTTGGAAATGGGCTGGCTCTGACTTGCCAGACAGAATGTTGTTTCAAATTTTCATGTCAATAACTAGGTCAGGCTTGAGGGCTCTCAGCAATTGTCCAGATCACCTTATCAATGGGTCCAGGAAGGACCAGACATAAACCAACAATTTAGCAACTATTTCTTTGTATTGTCGAAGGCTTTCATGGCTGGAATCACTAGGTTCTTGTGGGTTTTTTCGGGCTATAGAGCCATGTTCTAGAGGCATTTCTCCTGACGTTTCGCCTGCATCTATGGCAAGCTTCCTCAGAGGTAGTGAGACCTCACTACCTCTGAGGAAGCTTGCCATAGATGCAGGCGAAACATCAGGAGAAATGCCTCTAGAACATGGCTCTATAGCCCGAAAAAACCCACAAGAACCTAACTATTTCTTTGTTTCTACTGTTTCTGCGCCTCCTCTAACACCATTGGCTGAGAGGCCAAAGCGGATCTTGGGCTCTCATTGGCTGAGATACACCAGCCCCCATCCGCTCCTCCCAGCCCGCTGACATCAGGGATTCCCCTGACCGATCATAGCGAAGCCAGCTCAGGGGGCAGGCATGGGAAATTCAAACCAAAAATGTTTAAAAAGTGTATTTCTCTGTATTTGGGTATGCCAGCTTCTTCAGCAGATTATTGCAGCCGTCATCCTTTTCCAGCTGGAACAGAAATAAAACTTCGGTGGTTTCTGCTTCAACTTAGTGAGATTTATTCTGGAATATTGGCTTCTTTTCTCACCAGGCTAAACCCACAGCAGCTAGGATCTCACTATCCCCTGCTATTCTAAATTGCTCAATAACACTTTCATCAGCAAGTTAATACATTTTATGTAATCAAGCTTTTGGAAACTAATTAGGATGGGCTTTTAATTCTGTGTTTTTCAGTATTAAGGTTTATATGTTGTCTTTTAATTAACCTTAATGTTTTTGATGTTTTAACTTTATTACTTGATTAATTATTTTAGAATATTTATATTTATATTTTTATAGTTTTAATTGGTATTGTTTTTAATCATGTCACAATTATACTTACTACTGAGAGAAAGGTGAGATGTGTATTATTTAAATAAATAAATAACCAAGAGTCCTGGTCTTTGACAGGCTTGCTCTAGATCCATTTCACATGGAACTTGTAGTTGAGAGACGGGCATTTAGAATAATTTGCCATAGGGTTCTAATGTTTTGACAAAATGCAAATCCAAAGATTCCATAAAATAAAATCAGCAGAATTTATGAAAACATTAGGGCTGAAAAAAAGTTTCAAAACTCATTACAAAATTAGGGGGCACCAGTATTTCATTTTGTTATAGTAACTGTGCAAGTGGGAAAACTTCAAGGGCTTATTTCTCCCTAATTTTTACAGCTATTGGGGTAAACTTGCTACAATCACACAAGATTAAAAGATCACCCACCCCCAACTTTCTGAAATATTCATCTATCTACTGCTTTTAGGGAATTTTTTAAAGGTTTGACAAAAACGTCATTAAAAAAGCCACATCAGCTATCTCATTGAATGTATTTCATATTAACCAATAGAACTTCTGTTTAGGGTTTTTTTCCCCCAGCCCAAACAGAGATTTATTTACAAGAAGTATTAGTCAGTCCTCCTCTTTGCAGATTCAACAATCTATTGGAACTGCCTGGCTGCTGCTACAGAGGGACAAATCTCTCCCCATCCTGATTGGGGCTTTCTGGTGCTGAGGAGAATTCTGGGGAATGTAGTTTAGGGCAGGGTCTTTTGAATTCTCTGGCATAGAACTTCTCACCTCCCCTGTAGAGATGTGTTTATTATAAAGTGTTTATTATACTGTGTTTAAACTGTATTTATGTTTTACATTGGTTGCCGTGGCCTAGCTGTGAGAGATAGGTTGCCATGGTGACAAGGCAGAAGAGGAGGTGGGCGGAGCTTAAGGAGAAAAAGGTTTGAAAGTGACAGTTAATTTTCAGTCAGGAGGATGAGACCCTGAGAGGAGGAGCAGAGTCAGATAGGACTCTGGAAAAGTAGTTTAGTCAGGAGGAAGAGACCCTGAGAAGAGGAGCAGAGACAGTTAGGGCTCTGTGGTGTGAAGCAGTGTAAATTCAGTTAGTTCTTAGTATTTGTGAATATTTCTTCAGCAAGGGAGCTGAAGGAGAAACCTCGTTAGATTGCTTGAGTTAAAAAGAATCTAACAGAGGGGGTTTTAGGATTGCCAGTACTGGAAGACTGGAGATCAGTGGTTTGATCCGGTATAGGACAAACAGTGTGAATATTCACAACAGGGAACACTGAAATAATAAAGCACTTCACTGTAGAAGGAGTTTATAAGATTGTAACAACTAAAACCTGAATGTATCTCAACCAAGCCATATTGTAACCATCAAGCATATGCCAAGCTCAACATCTCAATATTGCAACAATTACGCTTTGTTTAACAATAAACTTGTTCTCTTTGTTATTTTAAACCTGCCTCCTCCATTGATTTTACGTTCGGTGCATTCCACTCTACCAAAGTTACCTCACAACGCAAATAGGGATAAACAGAGACTTTAAGACCAGCGTCTCTAAACATATTGGTGGCAGTTTAATTTAATAGCAGTCTAGGAACTTTCTTACATTTTTGGTGGTCCCATTTGGTGGGATTAACGCTCGACTTTACTTTTTATTGGTGGCATTGATACGTCTTTACATCCCCAAATTACATTTCCCAGAATTCTGTGCTTTTTCAATCCCTTTCCCAGAGAATTCTGCTTTCTCTCTGCTGCTTCACTCTCCTAATGGTGAGAGGCCATTAATTTAAAGAGGAAAGGCAGCCTTTTTGGCTTGGCATTGCTTGCTTGCACTGAAAATGAAACTCACTTTGGGAGGCTTCCAAGATTTACAATATTCAAATGAAAAAGTATTTGGTAAATTTCAATTCTTAAGTTTTTTGCATGGGTGATGCGCCAAAGTCGGATATAACATCGTAAGTATGAATGTAAGGCATTTAATCCTACTTATGATGACAAACAATAATTTTATACAGCCCTATAAATCACACTGCTATGTAGTGAGAAAGGATCTCTGATATTAAAAACTGGGAGATGTCCCTTCTTTGAACAAACCCATTTTTCTGTAATTTGGTCTTCCTCTTTTCCTGCTTTCTTTCACTTTGCCAAGCATTATTGTCTTTTTCTAGAAATACAAATAAATTACTGCCTTCATAACTGTCATTCACCTATGTTCTTCCATACAGTGATTAGAATAGACTAACTTTATTGTCATTGTACATTTTACAACAAAATTAAATGCTTTCCCCAGCACACACCACAAAACAACACACCCATCCTTCCAAACTCCCACCACCACCACACAACCTCAAATGCAACATGAATGCAAAGACATAGAGTTCAAAATAGTTACAGCTCTAGGATAAAAGTTGTCTCTCAGTCTATCTGTCTTTGTCTTTGTCACCCTGTACTGTCTGCCAGATGGTAATAATTCAAAGACAGAATATGAGATGGATCCCTAAGAATGCTCTGAGCTTTCTTAAGGCTGTGGGGCTATAAAGCTTTCCCAAAGAGGAGAGAGGGAAACTAATGATTCTCTGTGCAGTAGTAGTGACCCTTGGAAACACCATCCTATCTGCCTCTATGAGCAGGTGCAGTAGGTTAGGACACTCTCTAAAGCACAGTGGTAGAAAGTCACCAGCAGTTTTTCATTCAGTTGTTGGTTCCTTAGAAATCTCAGGTAGTACAGTCTCTGCTGGACCTTCTTCATCAGTGCTGCTGTAAGGGTGCCCCAGGCCAGAACCTCCTTAACAGTGATACCCAGAAACCTTAAACTGGCCACCTGCTCCACTTGGTCCCCATTTATTTTTTTTAAAAATAATTTTTATTAATTAAAAACTGTTTGCAATATCTTAAAAAGCAAAAAAACAGAAAATGTGGCTTTGAGGGGCGTGCAGGTATGGGGTTACTGACCTAGGTGTGCTAACAATAATTAAGAAAGAAAAACAATACAGTTCCATGGTAAGATTTCTCCCAATGACCATGTATCCCTTTGCTTCTTTTCAATTTTGGCACAGTACTTTTGTATGAATCCTAACTGGTACTTGGTATAGTGATCTCACTATTGTTTAATTTTCCCGTGATCATCACAAATTGTCCTTCCTTGTCTGCTATTTTTTCCTCTAGTGCAACTATATGGGTGTCTTTATTAATATTGCCACTCTTCTCTATTTGACTTCCTGGGTTCATATTGTAATTCCCAGCTTTTTATGTTCTACAATTTTGATCTGTCCTTTTTTGTGGGTTTCCTGAATTAGACATATGAGGGTTGAATGAAAAATAATGCCTCCACCTTTGTTACTTGGGTTTGGATGGGAATATTTTAATAAATCAAATGCAGAAATAATCCTCAGGATGTGCTTTTTAACTACCACTATTCACTTTTCCACATAATCACCAGACAATTGAATACATTTCTGCCAACAATGAACAAGTTTTCTGAAACTGTCACAGAAGAACACTCTGCTTCTGCAACCCATTATGCACAGATCTTCTGATAGCCAAGCAAAGCAATAATATGATGTACATGTTATTGTGAAATGCTGATTAGGTATGAAATTTCTCTCTGAGTGATACGACGATCATCCTGAATCAATCTGTCAAACTTTAGCTTGTGAAACTCAGTGAAACTGCTGTCACAGGACATCCAACTCTTTATTTGTCATGCAAGTCAGATGTTCCCACCTCAACATCTTTAAACTTACTCGCCCAACAATGCACAGTACTCACATCAACACAATCACCATAAACGGTTTGCATTCTCTGATGAATCTCCTTTGGGGTGACACCTTCTGCTGTCAAGAATTCAATGACTGCACATTGCTTAAGTCGCATTGACCGACCATCTGCACAAGGTTCCGTTCTTCGCACTTTAACAACACAACCATTCAATGTTAAGGCTACCTGCCAAAATGGAACTGTAGAGGAGAGTCTTCTGAACAAGCCAGTACATGCCGCATACCAGTACTGCCATCCATTGAGGAATTACAAATTAATCATCATCATCATTTAATTACTTATTAATCGCCCTCCATCCAAGATGCTCTAGGCGATTTACAATCTAAATTGTAAAGGATAAAAATACATACATACAGATATTGATAAAATTAACATAGATCAAAAGCTCTAGTAAAAAGCCAGGTCTTAAGTGCTAGGGTAAAAGGCCCTAACTCACGCATGGCTCTCATATAGGGCAGCAAGGAATTCCATAAGGCAGGGGCAGAAATAGAAAAAGCTCTGTGTCTGGTCCTTTCCAAGTGCACTTCTCTAGGACCTGGTATATAAAGTAAGTCACGTTGGGATGGTCGTTGCGACCTCCGATGATGGGAGAATGAGAGACGGTCCCTAAGATACAATGGACCCTGGCCGTAAAGAATTTTAAAGATCAGAACTAACATCTTAAATAGACCACGGTAATCAGTTGGAAGCCAATGCAAATGCTGCAACTCTGGTGTTATATGGCATTTCATGGGTGTTCTTTTGAGTAGCCTGGCTGCTGCATTCTGAACAATATGGAGCTTTTGGGTCATAGACATCGGAAGGCCAACATACAGGGCATTGCAATAGTCCAGCCTAGACGTGATTGTGGCATGGATGGCTGTTGCCAGAGCCTCATCAGATAGGTAGGGTGCCAATTGCCTCGCTTGTCGCAGATGGAAAAAGGCCTGTTTGCTGATAGCAGGGACCTGAGCTTCCATTGTCAGCTGCAAATCCAAAATGACACCCAAGCTCTTAACAGTAGGCGAAAGAGATAGGGCAGCACCATCGAAGGTGGGTAGCAGATGGGTCAGACCAATTGAGCGGCCATGCCAGAGAATCTCAGTCTTTGCCAGGTTCACCTTCAGTCTACTAGCACGTAGCCAGTTTGACAGAGCCTCCAGACATAAGGTACAATTGTCTGGTATTGACGTTGCTCCAGGCTCCAAATGCAGAAGGAGTTGGGTGTCATCCGCATCTAGGCCGAAACTCTGAGCCAAACTAGCAAGGGGTCTAACATAGATGTTGAAGAGAAGAGGGGAGAGAATTGCACCTTGGGGTACCCCACATAGGAGGGGAGATCTTTCAGAGACTTGATCCATATACTCCACGCATTGGCTCCGGTTTCGGAGAAATGAGTTGAACCAATTGAGGGTCTGATGGCGAACTCCGGACATGGCAAGATGGTGAATCATTAGATCATAGTCAACAGTGTCAAACGCTGCGGTAAGGTCGAGAAGTACCAGTAGCGCTGATCCGCTGCTATCAGACTGGTGACGAAGTTCATCTGTAATGGCCACCAGGACTGTCTCCGTCCCATGGCCAGGGCGGAAACCTGACTGGAAAAGGTCCAGGCCGGCTGTGTCATCTAAAAATTGTTGCAATTGTCCCCGTACAGCCCGCTCTATCATCTTACCTAAGAATGGAAGGTTAGAGACAGGACAATAATTGGCAAGAGTCATGAGATCCAAGCTAGGCTTCTTTAGCAAGGGATGAACCCTTGCCTCTTTTAGGCTGTCTGGGAAGAGAGCCATTGATTATATTACTCAACGGATCGAGTAGACCTTCCAGGCAGCTCTTAACCAGTTAAGAGGGGCACGGATCAAGGGAACAGGTGGTTGGTCTTGCAGCGGCCAGGATTCTGGCGACGTCTTCCCTGTCAAGCAGAGTAAATCGGTCAAAGATAGGCCTACCAAGTGGCCACAAAGTCTCGAGCGCACACACATATATATATATTCAAATACAAATAATTAATATGTATATGTATTCTATTCTATCATTATTATATTATTTCAACATCATTCTTTGACAACATATGATTCAAGTAAATAACTAAATAATTTCTTTGAAAATCTGATTTCCATAAGCTTAAGTACATCAGTATCTGTTTTGGATTGTGACTCATTTCTATGAATGTGAAATAAATATTATGGACACAAGTAATTAGGAATAGCTACACACCATTGCATTACACAATAACACTGCAGCCTGAAACCTAAGCTACAGCTAAAGTATAGGATAGGATAGTTGGCTAATCCAGCTAATGGAATCTAAGAGCAGGGATGTGTGAAAGCTATAACAGCAGAAAATTAAGGGAACTCTTCTTATAGTGGAATAGCATATAATAAACACTCACAAAGCAGTAGCAAGTCACAAGCTTTTAGTTACAAATTCATGGGAAGGGTAGATCTATAACACTGAGGAAAAGAAAATAAGAAATTGCAAGAGACTCTGTTCAGGTATGCAGATGAGTCTCTGAAATAATATATTTAAAAGAGGTGAATTAGAAAAAATGACATTATTTCAATCATAGAGAAATTTTTACAATGAAACGATTCTTCTAATGATGTTTGCATTTATTTCAAAATAGTTGGCCACACAATGTTAGAATTGCTGTGCCGATTTCTGTTATTTTCTGGGATTAATAAGTAAAAATATCTTTGTTTTTATTGGAAAATACAGTTGCACAGACTTTGAATGAATTGTAAGAAATATATTTGATATGTGCACATTCTCTATAAAAAGAGAAATGGCGATACAGTCAGCTTCCCACATTTGTGGGTTTCACATTTATGAATTTAATTAGAAAATAATAGAATGATTTTATTATCACTGTATGTTGTACAGTTAAATAAATCCAGCACACATCACAAAAACGACACATCCATCCCTCCACACTCCAACCACCACTGCACAGCCCTTAATGTCACATCAATGTGAAACCATGGAGTTCAATATAGTTACAGCTCTAGGATAACTAGGATAAAACCATATCTATTGGATTTTATTAACGTTCTTTCAAGGAATCCTTGGAACCTCCAGGACAACTCTATGGCCAAATTCCAGTGGTAGTGATTTATTTATTTATTTCATACATTTGTATCCCCCCCCCCCTCTCTCTCTCATACACACACACACACACACCAGGTTGGGGGGGGGGGGTTCAGGGTGGCCTCACAATAAGCAACCATTACATGCCCGAACAATTTACATTTTAAACAATTGTTAAATATCAATCTAATTAAAATTATGCAAGCTCACGTTAACTCTAGAGTTGTGCTAGAGGGTCTAGAGATTCCTAGATAGAATACTTACCTCATGTTTATAGATGTGTAAACATTTTTTTTAAAAAAGCAGGTCATACAATCATGCTGGAGGACCTAAAGATTCTAAGAGAGTTGTTCTCTAAGGCTTTAAAAAGTGGGTTATTATTTTTGTTTTTTCCACTTTTATGTCTACAGTCACCACTTCACCCCAAACCCTGGTGAATGTGAAGTGGTGACTGTACACTTGAAAGAGCAGTTGCACTGTCAGCAAAACATCCCAAGTTCAACAATTTCTCCTTCACACAGGGCTTAGGAAATAATACTTTTTGAAATGTTGGAACCATAATGGTCTAAGGTGGACCACAGATCTATTTCAGGTTAAGACAGTATCCTCTGATTGAATTTATCTCCATGACGTTGCTCATCACCCCCCCCCCCCCCCCCGGATTCCTGATGTCTATCATATCAGGGTATAGGGTTACAGCCTGTGCTGGACGGGGTCACACTCCCCCTAAAGGCGCAGTTTCGCAGTCTGGGAGTTCTCCTAGACTCATCGCTGAGCCTGGAGCCCCAGGTCTCGGCGGTGGTCAGGGAGCTTTTGCACAACTAAAACTTGTGCGCCAGCTGTGCCCGTACCTTGGGAAGTCTGACTTGGCCACGGTGGTCCACGCTTTGGTTACATCCCATTTAGATTACTGCAATGCTCTCTACACGGGGTTGCCTCTGAAGACTGCCCGGAAGCTGCAGCTAGTCCAACGTTTGGCAGCCAGACTACTAACGGGTGCTGGGTACAGGGAGCACACCACTCCACTGTTACACCAGCTCCACTGGCTGCCAATTAGCTTCCGAGCACAATTCAAAGTGCTGGTGTTAACCTTTAAACCCCTAAACGACTCCGGCCCTGTTTACCTCTCTGAACGTATTCTCCCCTATGAACCATCAAGATTATTAAGATCGTGTGGAGAAGCCCTGCTCTCGGTCCCACCGGCCTCACTAGCGCATCTGGTGGGGACGAGGGACGGGGCCTTCTCGGTGGTGGCCCCGCGACTCTTGAACTCTCTCCCACCAGAGATCAGAACCGCCTCTTCTATCCTGACTTTTAGGAAACAGGTGAAGACATGGTTATGGAGACAGGCTTTTGATGAGTGAGACAACACCCTAAGACATAGATGGAAGATGATGTATAATTGTTTTTTAGTATGACGACTGACCACTGTAGTTTTGGATATATTTGTTGTTTTAATGTGTTATTGTAATATGAACTATGATATTTTTACCGATTGTATGTGTTTTTATGGTTGGAAACCGTCTGAGTCCCTCAAAAGAGGTGAGAAGGTCAGTATATAAAACTCTGAAATAAATAATAAATAAATAAATATCAGTGGAGAGGTGAATCTGCTCTTAGTATGAAATTTAAAGGAGATGTCCAAAGTACCAGGAACAGGATTTTGCATCTTGGACTGCTTCTTTAAAATTTGGGCTAAAACCTAGAACATATTCATTGCCTTGCTAAAATGAAAACCACAAGCAACCACTTCCCATTTCTGCTTTGACCATGATTCATACACTATGTTAGGTGATGGAGTCATTCTTTTTTTTTTTGTCTCACTCAGTGTAATTTTCTACATTGTGTGGACTGAATTGGAAAAATAAGGTGCAAGATTAGTGACATTTTCTGCTGGAACATTATATTTAGAAAATCCAAATATATTAACACATAAAAAATTCCCTTCTCTAAGTATAACAAACTAGTTATCCTCAAGTTCCTGGTACTGAGAAGGTATCAGAGATATAACTCACATTTCAAATCTTCCAAGCACAGGTATCCTGATGTCTATCATATCAGTGGAGTCTATCATATCAGTAAAATGAACGTATGCATTCATTTCATTCTGTTTGCATCAACTGTAATAAGAGCAGTGTTACAACACACAAAACATTTCATCATTTGGACTTCCTTTGTGGTGGAATGGAGGCTAGCAGGGCACTCAACCAGCAATCGGTAGAACAGATTGCTCACTCCCATTTGATGGATCGAGATAAAAAAGGACAGCAGAGCACATAGACCACCAAACCAATCGTCCAAAGAGATGTTCCCCTCCCCCACCCAAGGGAGGCGGCTCAGTGACCCAGAAGAGGTGGCAGCAGGGCAAGTGAATCGCAGCAGGGTGCGTCATTTCCCAGCTGGGGAAACCTCATTAAATAGTTGTCCTATGCTCATTTTAAATTAAAGAAAAGGAAGATCCTGGTATTAAATGAAATCATAAATTATCAAGAAAAAAGTGTGATCATCTTGGAGGGAAGGCTTTCCCATTAAACATTAAAAAGAAGAAAAAGAGGAGATCTAAAATCAAAAGGACTTAAATCCAATCGGGGCACTGTGGGCAAGGATTTATAAAGTACAAGATTTAAAACTGATGCTAAGTGGTGGTAAGAATAGCTATATTGAAAGAATTTCCAGCTTCAGTTCTCACCAAAAGAAGAAAGTACATGTTCTTAATGGAGGAACTAAAAAAAACACCTTAGGTGGGAAAGAACAGAAGGAGCAATGGTGACCTACAAAGAAGAAAAATATTGGCTCACAACAGAAGATAAAGCCAAATAATTTTATAAAAAGCTGGAAAAGGACATGGAAAGACTCAAACCACAGGAACAAAGAGACTACAAATACAAGAAAAGACCACAGACTGAATGTTCAGACAAGACAGACTCTTTTTTGGATTGTCTCAGTCAAATTTGCATAATGTGGAAGAAGAACAAAAACAAGAAGTACTACATCAAAATTAGATACTATTCGAATAACGTTAATGGACTTTATTCATCGAATAAAAGAAGGAAATTTTAGTCATATTAAGAAAGGCAGTTACAATATTGTGGCTCTTCAAGCAAGTCACATGTCTCAAAAGAACTTGGGGAAAGAATTCTACCTGTCAGCATTGGAGAAAAAAAGAGAGATTGTACTATATATAAATGAGAAAATACCATCTGAGCTTGCCTTTAAATACCAAGATGGCAGAATAATTAGTGTTTTTATAAAATTAAACAATGCAAAAGTTTTGATTTGTAACATATATGCCCCAAATGGATCCAAACAACTTTTGTAAAACAAATTTTAAAAATTAATCTTAGAGGAAGAATTTGATGATTTAATTGTGCTAGGGGACTTTAATGGTGTGATAGAAAACTACCTTGGACAAAAGTAAATAAGAACAAAAACAAACAAGTCAGTGGGGAGACTTCTGAATCTTTTCTTAAATTTACTTTACGAATTCAATCTACAAGATATCTGGAAAATATACAATCCTGGAGAAAAAGACTTCACTTTTTATTCAGATAGACATCAAAGGTGGTCCAGAATTGATATGCTATGGACTTCTAACATATTGTCAACAAAAATTAGAAAAATAAAAATTTTACCAAGGTGGCATTTGGATCACTGCCTGATTAAAATGATAATAAATAAGACTAAAAATAGTGCAAATGGAGACTCAATGATAACTTACTTAAATCAGAGGAAGACATTAAAAATATAAGGCAATACTAAAAGATTTTTTTACACTCATGATATCCCAGAAACTTCTAATTTGCTAATTTTTGTATTATTTATGGTTAATTTTAAAGTCATTTTTACAAACAAGTATTTTTTTTTGTTACACCAGTTTTCTCTAACTCTTCTAACAAGTTTTTATTCTCTTTCCATCATTCGTTTTGATCGGATTTTTTTTTAAAAAAATCTGAAATAATTGATCACCTTCCTGTTTTAGCCTTTCCCTTCTCTCTTTTAATCATTTTTAAATGCCCCTTTTCATTGTGATGCATCTTCCTCTAATCACAGCTTTAAAAGCGTCCCAGATTGTGTTCTCCTTTAGATCAGGTGATCAATTAATTCTAAAATTTTGTTTTATTTCATCTTTTAACTCTTGTTTGTCTTGTTCCTTACATGTAATCCACTTGTATTCCATCTTCCTACTACTGCATCCCAGCTTAAGGAAGAGAGGTGTATGACCATACTGGCCACATACTTCCCACTGATGCTTCAACTATGGGTAATACATTATTGTTGCCAATGAAAAAATAATCAAATGTGGAAAATGAATTATGTCTTGTGAAATAATGTGTGGGAATATCAACTCTGTCTGATTCTTTCATTTACTTCCCTAATGTTCCATTTCTTTTTCTTTTTTTCAAATATTTTTATTGGTTTTCTTAGAATACATCAGTACCTTCAATAATCTTATATTCCATCCTCAATTCATTACATCAACCAAAGTGTATATATATCTTGCATACTTTTTTCCCCACCTCTAGGGGGGGTACAGAGGTGGGGGAAAAACTAATATTCCATTTCTTAAAGTTAATTTTACTTTCTTCCTCATTATTACTAGCCCTCTTATTCTTCCTTTTCTTATATAGGTGTAAATTCAGATCTCCACCCACTCTGCCTCCTATTCTATTTTTTAAAGATCTTATTAATGAATCTTTTTTGCCTCTGGCTGGGTCCATAAACACTAATAAAAGAAATTTTGAAATTATTTAATTTTCCACATACCATTATAAACCTCCCATCCCCATCTGTAATTATGTTCCCTGTTTCAAAATCTAGGTCGTTTTTTATGATAATGGCAACTCTTTGAGATTTGCTTGTGCCCTTAGAATCATATTGAGCATCCCAATTAGTAAAGTTTAACAATTTTGATCTCCCTTTTTTGTGGGGGACTCTTGCAAAAATGGCACTGTTTTCTGATTTTCCGTTAGCAGTTTGCTTAGTCTGTCTTTTTAAATTACTGATTTTAGCCCATTGGGGTTTATGGACATAATCCGTAAACCGTAAACTAAATGTCTGTTGGAGCTTCTTATTTGTTTCTGGAGCTCTTGGGTTATTGAGTTAAAGTTCTCCAGGAGAGCACTTGAGGTTGTAGCCTATGTCATGCTGATCCTTAGATTCAGTAGCTGTTCTGTCGCAAACAACTCAGTAACTCTTTGTTTCAACACTGGTGTCCATTTGGCCTGACAATAGGCTTTTCCAGCTAGATATATGATAGGTTGGTAATGATCCACTATTTCTTGAATAGGAATAGATAGTTCAAGAAGAATTGGGAAATGGTCGCCATCGAATTTTGGCATGACTTCCAGGTATCTAGCATGTGGTACTAGATCCCTCAATATGCCAATATAATAGATGGCACTGATTTTATGTCCAAAGAGATAGGTGAATTTGGCTGGGTGGTCTCCTACCAGGGTGCCGTTTAATATGTGGCAGTTGTTTGAGCCAGGCATAGTCCTGCTAATTTTGATTTCTGATCCTCAGATTGTCGCCTCAAGAGCTATAGATCATCTACAGGCTCAGGAGGGAGAGTCTTGTGTCATCTGTAGAGAGAGATGTCATCAGGGGCCATCCTTGCATTGTAATCTCCCCCGAGAACTACCAGAACTGTATTAAGGGGTTGTGGCATTAGGAAGGTTGAGAAACACTGAAATACACCTAAGTAATAGCTTTCTAAGAACAGCTTGACAATAAAAGAACAGACCTTCAAGAAGAAAAGGAAAGAGAAATCAACTGGAAACAAAGATATGAGTATAAGAGGAAGTAACTCTGAATATAATGATGGGAAACATGTGTTCTATAGGAAATTTTTGCATATTGCCCAATCTAGCTTCCAATCCGAGGCACGGATCTACCCAGCATTTTTTTTTATTCACAGAGCTTCAAGGGAAAGATGTTGCACACTCTGAACAGCATTAATATTGAATGATGTCCTCCTTGCTGGTGCTCATGGTTCCATAGGGAAAATTACACAAACCTAAGACCCCAACAAGTTTAGCATCAAAAAAGAGCTTTAATAGAGTTTGGTGGTTTGGTGGTCTGAAATACCATGCTTCTCCTCTCCCTTCATGCCACTTACTTAGCATTCCCCTATATGGTCACTTACATGTAACCTAGAGCAGAAAGCATTCTAAACCATATGTTAGAGCCGTAACTTGTTGGGGTCTTAGGTTTGTGTAATTTTCCCTATGGAAGCAAGTTTATATTTTTGCCAGAAGCAGAATATTTGTATATGCAGAATTCAAGGTTGTGGAAACAGAATTGGACATGAGGTACCCTTGTGCATGCAGATGCCACAGTGGAAAGAGATGTACACGTGGTGCACATGCACACACTCAGGTATATATTCACTTTTGCAACGTTGCCATTCAACATAAAGGTTGGATCCAATAATCAATATGTGATTCACATGCAACTATCTCCCCTGTACAGTTCAGGAGTAGCTCAAACAAAGCCTTCTCTAGCCTGCTGTCAGTGGGTACCTGCTCCTACTGCAGGAGAAGTCAATTTTAATAACACTGTTGCATTTGCCTGCCAAGTAACTGTTACATACACTTGGAAATGACATACTAAATGCATACATTCTACCTCAATATGTGTTATGACAGTATTTCCTGCCCAGTTTACCGTATTGTTGCACTTTCCCCCTCAATGGACTGTCACCTTGTCGTGGTGAGGGGGCTTGCGTGTTCCGATGAACCTGTGGGCACAACAACAGGAGTTGTGCACTCCCAGGAGTGGCCGCGGGGGAGGTTCCAACCCAAGCACAGTCCGAAGACCCAAAGACCTCAACAGCGGAGCAAGCGGAGGATAACATGGTACATGTTACAACAGCTGTGAAGGTGGAAGAAGGCTGCAACAGATTGAGAAGCCATAGTCATTGTGTTAAACTACACCACCAGTGGAACCTCACTCTGTGAAGACTGTGTGTTGATCAGTTGTGCACTGACCTCCACACATTAAAAAAAACTCATGCACAGGCATCTTCCAAAGAAAATAAAAACAAACCAACAAAAGTCCCATGGTGATCAGCGAAAGCCCCTAGTCACAGACTGGCACATGAGCGGTGGATATGGATTCAGTCATTCTACCTCAAGGTGTGAGGCAGTTGAGTAGTTCGGCAGCTGTATCCATAACTGAGCAGCCCTTTTGAGGATCCACTCTGCTCACCCCACACGGGGAGGGGGCTAGAAAAGGTGCTCTAAACATAGTGTACCTCTCTTATCCCTGACTGGACTGCCGCATCCAGTGAGGTCCCCACCCTGCAGCCAAAAAAGAAAAATAAATTTCGGTACAGGGAACGTACGGACACTGATGGATAGCACTGACAGTGAACACCCCGAACGCAGAACTGCTATCATTGCAAGGGAGCTGGGGCACTTTAATATCGACATTGCAGCACTTTAGGAGACATGGAGAGCAGGAGAGGGACAGCTGAAGGAAGAAAAAGGAGGCTACACCTTCTTCTGGAAGGGACTGCCCGAAGAAGACCAAAGAATGCATGGAGTTGGCTTTGCTATCAGAAATGATCTGGTGAAACATCTGACCGAAGCACCCACTGGCATCAACGAACAACTCTCAACCCTCTGAATTGATCTTGCTAAAAACCAACAGGCAACCATCATAAGTGCCTATGCACCAACACTAGATGCTGATGAAGACATCAAGGAAATGTTTTACTGTCAGCTGGACACCGTCCTATCAGGGATACCTAAGGAGGACGAAATCATCCTCCTGGGGGACTTTAATTCAAGAGTTGAGCGAAACTTCGACCTGTGGCCAGGAACCATAGGAAAAGACAGGGTTGGAAACAGCAACTCGAATGGCATCCTGCTTCTCACCAAATGTGCGGAACACAACCTTGTCATCACCAACACGCTCTTCCTCCAGAAAAGAAAGTTCTAGACATCATGGAAGCACCCCCGGTCAAAGCATTGGCACCTCTTAGACTATGTAATCACACGTGCCAGAGACCGCCATGACATGCTCCTCACAAGAGCCAGGACAGGTGCTGACGACTGCTGGACAGACCACAGGCTACTCCGATCCACGATGGCTATCAAGATCGTCCCCAAGCGCAGAATCCAAGGAAGAAAGACAAGGCACAAATGAACACCCAGGCCCTTCAGGAGCCCTCTAAACGAGCCTTTCTCCAAACAGCACTCAAGGACCATCTACCCACAGAACACCCTGAAAATGTTGATGAACATTGGAACAAACTGAAGACCTCTATCATCACCGCCTGCAAAGAAACTATTGGATATCAAATCAAGAAACATCAAGATTGGTTTAACGAAAATGACAACAAGATCCAACAGCTAATTGACAAGAAAAGGAAAGCCCTCCAAACATAGCAGAGAGACATCAGCTGTGCTGCTAAGAAAAAGATCTATGTCAGCGCAAATGCTGAGGTCCAAAGAAGGACAAGAGAACTCAAGAACATCTTGTGGACAAAGAAGGCTGAAGAAATCCAACACTTGGCAGATACCCATGATGCCCAGGGATTTTTCAAAGCCACAAAGGTCATCTGGGCCACAAAGGTCATCTGGGCCACAAGCCACAAAGGTCATATGGACCAAGAAACCATGGCATACAGCCTCTCCGCTCATCAGATGGAACCAAACTCCTGAAGGACCAAAAATCAATTGCACTACGTGGGAAAGAACACCACCAAAGCCTCCTGAACCGCAGCTCCATAATGGCCAAAGAGGTTCTCTCACAAATCCTGCAAGAACAAACCAGGGATGAGCTTGCAGCACTGCTATCTCCCTTCTAACCTCAGCTGGGAAAATCCTCGCAAGAATCCTTCTGCCCCTCTCAAAAGACACCCTCCCAGAATCCCAGAATGGCTTCCGCCCCTCCAGAGGAACCGTGGACATGATCTTCACTGTACAACATCTCCAAAAAAAAAATGCAGGGAACGAAATCAACCTCTGTACATGGCATTCATTGACCTTACAAAGGCATTTGACACAGTGAATCGCAGTGCTCTCTGGACCATCCTCCAAAAAATCGGGTGCCGTAACAAATTTGTGAACATCCTGCGGCTCCTCCATGATTACATGATGGCAACAGTCTTGGACAGCAATGGCTCCCAAAGTGACCCATTTAAGGTGGAATCAGGTGTCAGACAGGGATGTGTTATTGCCCCAACTTTATTCTCCATCTTCATTGCTATGATACTTCGCCTTGTTGATGGGAAACTTCCCACCAGAGTGGAAATCATCTATCGGACAGATGGCAAGCTGTTTAACCTCAGCAGACTGAAAGCCAAAACCAAGGTTACAACAACATCTGGTATAGAACTCCAGTATGCTGATGACAACGTCGTCTGTGTGCATTCAGAAGAAGATCTACAAGCCACTCTAAACACCTCTGCAGAAGCATACGAGAAGCTCAGCCTGTCATTGAACATCTAGAAAACCAAAGTGTTGTTCCAACAGTCACCAGCCAACCCCTTTCCAATGCCAGAGATACAGCTTAATGGTATAACATTAGAAAATGTTGACAATTTCTGCTACCTTGGCAGCCACCTCTCTACCAAAGTCAACATCAACACCAAAATACAACACCGCCTGAGCTCTGCGAGTGCAGCATTTTTCCAAATGAAGCAGAGAGTGTTTGAGGACTGGGACATCCGTAGGGATACCAAGGTGCTTGTTTATAAAGCTATTGTCCTCCCAACCCTGCTATATGCCTGCAAAACGTAGACTGTCTACAGACGTCACATGCAATTCCTGGAACGATTCTGTCAGCGCTGCCTCCAGAAAATCCTGCAAATCTCTTGGGAAGACAGACGGACAAACGTCAGTGTGCTGGAAGAAGCAAAGACCACCAGCATTGAAGTGATGGTCCTCCGCCATCAACTCTGCTGGACTAGCCACGTTGTCCGGATGCCCAACCATCATCTCCCAAAGCAGTTGCTCTACTCCGAACTCAAGAACGGAAAATGGAATTTTGGTGGACAGGAAAAGAGATTTAAAGATGGGCTCAAAGCCAACCTTAAAAACTGTGGCATAGACACTGAGAACTGAAGCCCGGGCCCTTGAGCACTCCAGCTGGAGGTCAGCTGTGACCAGCAGTGCTGCAGAATTTGAAGAGGTACGAATGGAGGGTGAAAGAGAGAAACATGCCAAGAAGAAGGTGCATCAAGCCAACCCCGACCAGGAATGCCTTCCACCTGGAAACTGATGCCCTCACTGTGGAAGAAAATGCAGATCAAGAATAGTCACATAGTCAATAGTCAATAGTCCAATAGTCAATAGTCCACAGCCACCTACAGACTCACAAGAATTCTGATCCTGGAAGACTATCCTACTCGGCCAACGAGGGATCGCCTAAGTAAGTAAGTAAGTAATTGTTGCACTTTCCTGTGCTCCTGTAAAAATGCATTGCACTCATTGAATCTGTACCTCAGCTATTTTTCTTTCAGCCATATTGTTTTTATATTGCTTTCTATTGTGTTATTTGTTTTATCTGATGTTTTAAATGGTTAAAATGTTTTACATGTGTGTTTTAATTGCAATCTTGGGCATGTCCCTTGTAAGCCGCCCTGAGTCCCCTAGGGGAGATGGTTGGCGGGGTATAAAAATAAAGTTATTATTATTATTATTATTATTATTATTATTATTATTATTATTGATACATTTTACTTTTAATGTAATAATGGTACAACTAAGTGTGCATTTTTGTTTTTATATCATTATTATGCAGCATTTTCTCTGATTGAAGATAACAACCTACTTAAAGTTGAGGGAAAAATTGCAATAAGATGAGCTCTGCTTCAGCTACTCAAAGGATTTGGATGGAAGAACAGCTCTGCTGTAATTTATGCCCATTCTTTGCAAGACTCTAAACATGAGCACAAGTGCCAACAACCAAAGACAAAAATGGAAGGTGAATGAGGTTCAAACATATTTTATATAAAAACAAACCTATTCTCAAGTGCAGTTCTGACATTTTTTTTATTTCCGAACCCATATTCTATTTATGTAATTGTTTTGAGCTAATATTGTAACTGATTTTGAATGGAATATGAGCTTTGATGAGTCCTTTTGGCTTCTGTAAAAAAAAAAAAAGGAATACAGAAAAAAAATCAACTGCAATGATCAACACAACTCATGGGAAATATCACATCAATAGCATTAATAGCAATTAATAATCAAACAAATTACTTTTAAGCAAACATTCAAACATTTGAGATGAGTCAGAAAAAGGAGACAGCAATCCAGTTTCAGCATCACAAATATGAGATTAACTTTCATGTTTTAATACATTTATGTTTTTAATATAATGATAATTCTCAAATCCTCCCTGTCAAATTCAGAAAGAAACCTGTGATATTCAAGCAATCTTTATCACTAAATGTATTTTTCATTAGGAGAAGTAGTGACTTTTGGAGGATTGTGACCAGTCACAGAGCAATACATATGCAGGGCCAGCTGATTGTGTGCCTTACCATCTCACTTTGGCCTATATGGCACTGCCAAAGAGAGTATGGTCCTGTGGGTGAATGTTTGATTCATGGAGACTAGAATTTGATTCCCCTGCTCAACCATGAAAACCTACTGGGTGGCCTTAGGAAAATAACATTCCCTCAGCCTTAAAAGAAGTCAAATGTAAACCTTTGGCAAATCCTTGGCATGATAATCTTCCATCTGAAAAATCTATGTCCTCTGTGTGAAAGACCATGTGGCTCCAGAATAGGTCTTCACAGTCATTTATGGATCTACTGCCAAGACTCTACCTCTAGAAGACAATCATACTCGGCCACGAGTGATTACTCATGATGATGATGAATAAAGCTTGCCAAGAAAATGTAATGATAGGATTGGAATAAAATAGAGTCAGTTTGAAGACACATAACAACAAACCATTATCAAACACACACACAAACACACACACACACAAATACATGTGTGTGTGTGTTGTGAAGTTTTCTACTAAAGAGATCAGACATGGCTAAATAGAATTCACATGAGCATTGTCTCCCTCTGCTTTCCAAAATAACCTTGATAGCCTGAGAAGTCTGTACAAGTAGAAAGCTACAGTACTTGTATTGATTAGTGCAGGGAACCTGGGAGATTACAGATACTGTGTTTCAAAGCAACTCTTGGCAGTCAAGTCTTGTCATAACTTGGTTGCTATGGTAGCTACAAACAATTATTTTCTTTCCTCCATGATAATGTCTCCTATTTTTCTTCTGCAGAGTTTTCAGGCCAGCCAAATAAATATCAGGAAGCAATAATTTTAAAAGGGTTTTGAAGGAAGATAATAATGGCTGCATTCCTCCACTGCCAAACCACACAAAGAAATCTGCTTTGAACTAGAATCTTCTCAAATCATTTTCATAACAACAATATGAGACAAAAGTGGCATTCAAGGTGGTTTTGTGGCATTATGATATTAAGCATTATCAGCAGGGGCAATGTTCGTATTAATACTTAGGCCAGTTTAGGAAAACAGTAATCAAATAATGGCATACCTATATCTATATCTGGAACATCTTCCTCTTCCACTGAGCATGTAGCTTTGGGAGGAAAGTACATAGAGCTATGAGGGAGGAAAGGAACACCTGTCATAAATAACTTTTCAATAACTTTAAAGCATAGGTTCTTTTTATTGCAATTTCCAGTGTGAGAGGGTATATCAGAACTTTTACACAAAGAATGACATTAGACATACAGACATACAGATTCTATGCAACTACATTGGATTTACAATTACATGGCTAATAAACAAAGGGGAATAACATTTGCACTCAGCATTCATACACATGTACATGAATTCATCCTCATGCATCCAGATATCACCATATCCTTTTCTCCCTCCTTGGAGAAGCACCTGTTAGGGCAGACCCTGCTTTCTTGCAGCAAAACAAAAGTTGTATACTGTTATAGACAACCGTGCTGAGTGGTTCTCAAATACATTAGTTGGTTTAATCTGAAAATAAATCACTGAACAATAACACTCACAATACAGGTCCCAATGATACTCTGTTTCCTCCCCACAGAAGTTGCTCGTACAGTCAGCGTTATATCTTCACTCTCCCATATAGTCTTATAAGCAACTGATAAATCTTGAAAAAATATTTGCAAAGTCTCTGAAGCAATAAACAAAGCACTTGAAGTGTCCTTGGGAAAGTAAAATACCATCAACAAGAGTCCCCGGGTTGTAATGCCTCGTTTTAGGGAACCTTCCCTTCTTCAAGATTCTGCAATATGTTCACATAAGCGTTAGAGTCTCAATAAATTCCTAAATGAGTGATAACAGACAACAAAATAGATATGCCAAATCAGCACCCAAAAACACTAATTGACAATAAAGTAAATATACAAATTCCTACAGAATGGGTAGCATGCATGATTATTATTTACTTCTCTCTAGCAAGAACCAGCTCTACAGATAGGATTTCAGTAGTGAGCAAGACAATTACAGAGTGGAAAGGATTTAAAGCTAGGGCTTGTTACAGAAAGACAGCTGAAATGCAATTTCTAAACAGGAAAGATTTACATTAAGGGCTTATTTCAAAAAACAGCTGAAATCCAGTCTGTCATTGAGACCAGTAGGAAAAACTGTGTAAACCTTAAAAATCCAAAAGGCTTCTCTTTGCAAAAGATAACCCTTTATGTCTATATGAGGCTTAATATAGATCTTTTCTAAAACACAACATTTGAAGCTTGTAAATTTGCATCCTTTTTCTAAAAAATGAGAATATAAAGTGCTGTTGTTATGTTTGTTTCTTATGTGGGAACGATGTTCCAAGATTCTAATCTTTACAGGTCTAGATGTCATTCCAATGTATAGGAGGTCACATGGGCATTTCCTGCAGCCTGCCAACGCATAGTTCCAAAACTTCCATAACACCAAAACTTCAAATGCTGAAATGCGAAAACTTCTTTCCGTAAAGAACAATGCCAAGAGACAGATCTCTGTTTTCCATACAGCAGAACCTGACTCCCTGTACAAAATCTAAGTCTCCAAAAGTGCACTTCTTCCTCTTCCCTTGAGAAAGAAGCCCCAAGTGAGCAGACTGCTCTCTTGCAAATCTGTCACTCTCCAAATACACTATCTCTCTCCTTCCCATGGAGGAGAGCATGGCGGATCAACCAGACTCCACAGGACTGTCACAGTTTGAGAATTGTTACATTTAGTCTGCTGATGCAGTCCCAAAGATGAAAATTAATTATAGATATCTTCCATCCTGGAATATGTTGACTCGAACTCAGTTTCCTGGTCAGATGTTGAATCTTCTTGATTGGCGTTTGCTTGTGTTGACTTCCTCCTTAACATAAGGAATGTTGTAAACATTTCTCTTAACTTGAAAGATCCATTGTCACAGTTCTTATCACAATTTACTTTTTCAGTTCTCATTAATTATAGTCCAGCAAGCAGGTAGTAAGTCATTGCAGGCCTTAATATTATATTGGTGTCTCCAAAATTATTAACTCCATCCATACATCCTTCTATTCTTCCATGATTTCCCACACATCATTAAATCCACATTTATCAAATCTGCAATGATATTTTCATGATACACCTGCCTATATCTATACTCCTGTATTTTACATGTTCAGAGACAGATGTTTTAATAAGATATTTTTTAAAAGTACTTGTACCATTTAGTTGGATGTTATGTTAATTTATGTTGTTATTCATTTTAGATCCCATTTTGAGAGGAAATCAGAATAGGCATGCCTAAATTCACAGTTCTGTGGAGGAGATTGGGCAAGCTGTTGTTGTTGTTGTTGTTTATTTGTTCAGTCACATCCGACTCTTTGTGACCTCATGGACCAGCCCACACCAGAGCTTCCTGTTGATTGTGGCCACTTCAAAGTCAAGCCAGTCAAGCCAGTCACTTCAAGGAAACCATCCATCCATCTTGCCCTTGGTCGCCCCCTCTTCCTTTTTCCTTTCATTTTCCCCAGCATCATTGTCTTCTCCAAGCTTTTCTGTCTTCTTATTATGTGGCCAAAGTACTTCATCTTTGCCTCTAATATCCTCCCCTACAGTGAGCAACAGGGCTTTATTTCCTGGAGTATAGACTGGTTTGATCTTCTTGCGGTCCAAGGCACTTTCAGAATTTTCCTCCAGCACAACCAAGCTATTCTTGGTGCCTCTCAAATCCCCTTTGCTTTCTTGGGTGGATAAAACAACAACTTTCAGGAAGTGGACATTTATAGCTTCCATGTCAGCAAATTAGGAAATCCAAGCTGTTTTGAGTCTCTTTTGTGGAGAGAAAAAGTGGGGTATAAATCATCATGTAAGTCTTTAGTACAAAATGAATTACCAAAGAAGCTAAATCTATATTGAGATAAAATTCAGTATGTTGGATGCTCATTAAATGTTCAAAGCTAAACCAGATTTACCACCCCACTGATGTAGAAGTCACCACTTCATATTGCACTCAAACAATTACAAACTTATAGAATATGAAAAGAGGTAACCACATAAGTGGTTACCTCCTCTTCATTCACTTGTCTATGGGAAGCTGCAGGATGAGCTTGCGAATTAGCATAAGTGGGAAGAAGTGTTGTGGCAGCAACACCACTGCTGAGGACCAGATTGGCTGTCAGAATGAAGAGAAAGGTATCAACACTTATAGATCCTATTATAAAGGAACTAATCTGCCTAGTACTTATACAGGCCTGATCACCTGTTTCTGACATCCCATTTGCACAAAGGGATTCAAAAGTGCTTTCCGTCCCTGAGTCACAGCTATTGTATACTCTGGACCAAAGACTGAAACCTCTGTATACCCCTTCTATACCAGGGATGTCTTCCCCTTCCACTGAGCATGCAGCTTTGGGAGGGAATCACATGGAGTAATGATGGAGGGATACCTGTCTACCCAGCCAGATCAACCAAATCAACTCTGACAATCAATTGAGAGATAGATGTTGCAGACAGATCATGCTCATATCTGTCACCCTTGGTTAAAAGTAGAGGTCTATGCAAAATCAATTTCTATTTCTCCCCTTTCCTATCATCACAACAATATATTTTCAAGACATTACAATTGCCTTTAAAAATTATTTGTATTTTCTCTGGATTGGTCCAAATCACTCTGAACAAGGCTGGTTGACTCCAGATATAAATAAGGATGATTAAACTCAAATGGAACCCAATTTAGTCCAATTTTGTCTTATTTAGTTTGGAATTCCAGATTTGATACATATCAGTTGTGCAGCCTCAATAAGGGAAACCTATTAAACCTGATTAATTAAATACAATGTGCTGATGGGAGTTCCTTCTTTCATATTCCAACTACCATTGCTCTGACCTTTCAGGAACATGAAGAGCATCCATCATCGGGTGAACTCATGTATAGAAATGTTGGTCAAATCAGTCAAAAAGTCCTGGGTTGACTTATTCACAATTCAACGTGCATACTGTACCTTAATTCTTATCTAAAAAGGAATCACCCCCTTATCTGAATAAAGTGATGAAAAGCAAAAGCCTAATCCATCCTAGGGGAACCTAAAAGAAGTGCTAACTCTATACTTTCTCCAACATGGTGCCCCTTTAGGTCTTTTTGAATGCCTGGGTGGGGAAGGTGGGAGCAGCCAAAAACAGCTGACCTCTTTAGACAGCATCCTTTCTCCACAGATAATTTAAAAGAAATAAATTAGAGAGCCATTATTTTCTCACACATGTAGCTGCCCATTGTCACTGTGACGGTTTATTGTAATCTTATATCATTAATGTATTCATATGTTTTATTTAATTATGATGTTGTTGTTTGTTGCATGTGTTTTTGGTTTTATTTTGCTGTAATTTGTTGATTGGGCTTGGCCTCATGTAAGCTGCCCTGAGACCCCATTGGGGAGATGGTGGTGGGGTATAAATAAAGATTATTATTATTATTATTATTATTATTATTATTATGTTTAAATTGCTTTATAATTTGATATTTTATATTTATTACTTGTTGTATGATGAAGCATTGAATGTTGCCATAATCTTTAAGTTGCTCTGAGTCCCCTTTAGGGTTGAGAACAGCAGGGTATAAATACAGTAAATAAATAAATAAATAAATAAATAAATAAATAGTTGTTCCAATCACCATTAAATATAGTATCTACCTCTGGGGACATTGGGTGGTCTGATAATAATAATAATAATAATAATAATAATAATAATAATAATAACTAGCTTTCCCCTGCCACGCATTGCTGTGGCCCAGTCTGTTGATCTGGAAAATAAAGTAATGAGAAAGTACTAGTTTCTAATATATGTAATTTCTTTATGCTTGTGAGTAAACAGTATTTTTTGGTCTTTCTTTGTCTTTCTTTGTTGATTTGGAGAGTGTCTGGTTTGCCTACTCTGGAATATGCAACATATCATAGTCCTTCTTCAGGGGTCCCTTTCACATCTATGACACTATATCTCTCTCTGTGTAAATCATATATATCTGCCTATATCTATGGCTGGATGGCTCTTTGTCAGGAGGGCTTTGATTACGTTTTCTTGCCCTGGTGAAGGGAGTTGGACTGGATGGCCTTGAGTATTTTCTGTTGGTCATGGGGGTTCTGTGTGGAAGGCTTGCCCCAATTCTGTCATTGATGGGGTTCAGAACACTCTTTGATTGTAGGTGAACTTTGTATCCCAGTGATTACAACTCCCAAATGTCAAGGTCTATTTCCCCCAAACTCCATCTGTGTTCATATTTGGGTAAATGGAATATTCGTGCCAAGTTTGGTCCAGATCCATCATTGTTTGAGTCCATGGTAGTCTCTGGATGTAGGTGACCTACAACTTCCCAAATCAAGGTTAATGCTCCCCAAACCTTTCTAGTGTTTTCTGTTGGTCATGGGAGTCCTGTGTGCCATGTTTGGCTCAATTCTATCATGCAATTTGATTGTAGGTGAACTATAAATCCCAGCAACTACAACTCCTAATCCATCTATCTATCTGTCTATATCTATGGCTGGATGGCTCTTTGTCAGGAAGACTTTGATTAAGTTTTCTTGCCATGGTGAAGGGAGTTGGACTGGATCGCCTAAAGTATTTTCTCTTGGCCATAGGGGTTCTGTATGGGAAATTTGTCCCGATTCTGTCGTTGGTGGGTTTCAGAATGCTCTTTGATTGTAGGTGAACTGTGAATCCCAGTGACTACAACTCCCAAATGTCAAGGTCTATTTCCCCCAAACTCCATCTGTGCTCCTAGTTGGGCGTATTGAGTGCTTGTGCCAAGTTTGGTCCAGATCCATCATTGTTTGAGTCCACAGTGCTCTCTGGATATAGGTGAACTACAACTCCCAAACTCAAGGTCAACGCCCACCAAATCCTTCCAGTATTTTCTGTTGGTCATGGGAGTTCTGTGTGCCAAGTTTGGTTCAATTCCATCGTTGATTGAGTTCAGAATGCTCTTTGATTGTAAGTGAACTATAAATCCCAGCAACTACAACTCCCAAATCACAAAATCATAATTTTTTGAGTGATGGTCACTCCTTGTGTTGTGAGACGTTTTGTTGCTAAATTTGGTGTGATTTCGTTCATTGGTTCTTTTGTTTTTAAGGTACTCATTATGCATAGAGCATTTATATATATATAGATAAGAAGAAGAAGAAGAAGAAGAAGAAGAAGAAGAAGAAGAAGAAGAAGAAGAATCACATAATCAATATCAGTATCCCACATTCCCCATCTGAAGCCACAATGTGACAAGAATCTGAAAAGTGTTTGGCTATTGCTTAGAGTTGGGAAATGCACTGTCTTCCCCAGAAGGCTTTGGGAATTTAACATACTCCTATTCTTCAATAAAAATATTCTGCATATTTTTTCAAAAGCTGAAATGTATCCAAAGGGGGTATGTGTAATGCCCCAGGGAGGGGTGTGTGTGTGTGTGAAAGAACAATATAGGCCCTGGAGAAGCTTCTTGGAAACAGGAACTAACCTGGAGATCCTTATGTCCTCAAAAATGGCCTTGGTCTCGATTTCTCAAATCCTGTTTTAGAATAATGAAGTTTCAGCCCAGATTGCAGGCAGACAATATCTAAAAGGGCATCTTCACTTCCTCTCTTTCCATTTTAAAGGTATCTAGCTCTTTTCTCCCCTCAAAAGAATAGCATTTGAAACATTCGGTCTTATCTCTATTCAGGAAGCAGAAATTCTGGTTATCTTTTCTTTCTGAAACTCTTGGGTAAGCAGGAATTAACAAAATAATGGTGGCCTTGCTAGTAATCTGAGGACCTCCACCTTTACAAGCATGCTTTGACTGGGAGAAAAAAGGAAGCTGGTTTGTAGTAGCCCACATTTTATTTCCATGTAAGTGAATTTCCACTTGTACAAGCAAGGTTATCAACCCATTCAAATGAAAACAATGAGGTACACTGCAGCCTCATTGAGCCTTTGAGGCTTCCTTCCGAGGAAACATGTACAGGAATGCACTATTAATGCCGTGTCTCTGTTTCAAATGTTATTTTGAGAAATGCTATCTGATGTCTTTTGGAAAAAAAGAACAGCTTAAATTCATTGTGTCTGTTCACTGAATAACAAGGCAATTAGAATGTCCCAGGAGAACAGCCATCATGGCTCTCTAATTTATTTCTTTTAAATTATCCAAATCTTTTAAAAAAGTATTGTCAAGAAGGATTATGTTTGGTTAATATTCATGTGCAAAACAAACAAGCCTGAAGGAGTACCCATCCTTCCTAAATAACCTACTATGGTGGAGTATGAGCTAGATTGAAAATAGATTATACATGCTGAAATGCTGTATTCCTTTGTGGCAAGCTTTCACTGCCCTAAGTGCAACAGTACCAACCTGAGATTTTCAAAGTGCTTGAAACTAAAAGTTCCCCTATCTTCTTAGTATAATTTTCAATTGTTTGTTTCTGATTCAGATGGATGCATGTGCATGTTTAGGTTTAGAAAGCATTTTACCTAGAGACTTGAGAATAGTGGAAAACATGTGCAAGATCACTTTAAAGCTTTTTTTTAGAACTCTTAAAACTATGTTCTTTGTGTTCAAAATCACTCAGAACTTTGGACTGGACTGAATATGAATCTTCTATGTTGTTACCTTTAAATTGTTATTCTCTCCCATCCCATAACAAAGTTACTGTGAAATGTATGGATAAAACATTTAAGGGTCTTTTAGCTGAATTTAGCTGGGATGAACTCTGTCACAACAGTTTAGAAACATTATTTTTAGACTACAACTCTGAGAATCCCTTAGGGCCCTTTCACACAGCCCTATATCCCAGAATATCAAGACAGGAAATCCCACATTATCTGGGTGTGGACTCAGATAACCCAGTTCAAAGGAGTTTGTGGGATTTCCCACCTTAATATTCTGGGATATAGGGCTATGTTGGAAGTCATATGTTCTGGTCTCAGGTTTCATCTCTGCTATCTTTATTGAGGTATATCCCTTTCATTATAGTTTCTAGTGTCTCACAGAGAGCATATGAGTTGGCCACGCTAGTTGGTAGATTCAGGGAGCTGCAGTCAAAAACAAAGTTCATGACCTCTGCTAGAGATTCTTGCACAAGAAAATATCTACACACCATTGAGCCATATATTTTTTCATTCCCAGTATTCATCCCTAGTCTTAACACATTAAAGTTAGTTGAAGAGCTGCCTCTTGAATGCTGTCATTTGGAACTGTCCTTAGACAGTATTATCCCTGTGGATCTGTTTGTTGAAATTCTAATATACATGCTAAATCTTTTTCTTATTAGGCTGCTTGTGATTTAATTAATGATAGGGTGTTTTTACCATGGTCTGCTTTTCCAATTAACGTATTTTATGACTTCATTAATCTATTAAAGAATTTCCCAGGAGGTAATTAATTGGATCTCTTTCCTCCTGTTGGTATGCCAACAAATTGAGTGGACACAATGGAGTGTATATTTAAATAATATAACTGTGCACATCATTTTAGAAAATAGTTACTGCCTTTTAATTGCTCTCTTTTAAGGAGATTGGATAGTTGTATTTAGTGATATTTCAATGCAAACTAACAAAAGTTAGTTGAGAGCAATATTGCAATAGCATGGACTTAGTTTACTAGACAGCCATCTTTTCATGTTATCTTTACAGTGTGTGAGTCACAGTATTGTGTCACCTTCTTCATCATGGAAAAGAGAAGAAAAGACAGCCACATTCCAACATCAAGCTGTCTGCCAGCGGCTGTTGCTAGAAAAACTAAGAAGAGTGTAATTCTTCTCCAAATTTCTTAAGTTTTAGGAAAACCTTTGAAAACCATATTTTGAAGCCTATTCAAAAATAAACACTTGATTCACAGGTGGTTGTTTTGCAGAGAAAATTGTCTTTTTTCTGTGCATAAAATAATGTGTCAACTTTGAAAAACTGTTATTTATGCAGAAAACACTACGATTTATTCTGCACAAATTTTTATGTAGTTCATTTGCACAGAAAACCTTTTCTACACATATTTTTCTGTACAGAAATAGCATCACAACACAGGAAATGCTATTTTCTGTGCAAAGTATCCATATGTTGATTTGTACACAATAAGACATTCTTCTTGTCAGAGTCTCTTGACATTAAAAAACTTTTAGTGATTCCCATGCCCACCCAAAATGTGTAAATATTCCTTTTGTCATTAGTGAGGATTCATCTTGCCTAATCTGGTAGGATGACAGAAGAAATAAGAAGAAAGACCAAGGAAGTGATGGTGGGGACATGCAAAATAAAAGAATAAAGATAAGGAGAACATAATAGCAAAGAGTACATGTGCCAACAGATGTGGAAGAGACTTATGATGGAAAGGCAGTAATTTTTGGAGGCATTGACAGGTTTGGGCCATTAATGGAAAGGAGTGCTATAGTTATGGAATGAATGCAAAGCAGCAGCAGGATGCATGCAATGTCATGTGATACTTACTGACAACAGATGTGACTATCCTGCTGAAATGCATCTTTTCACCTCATATAATGGAGTCTCTTTTTAGAGCTCAAGCCTAAGAGAAAGAATCAAATATTGATATGTTTTGTAATATTTTGCTTGGCATTGCATGTTCATGGCATTGCATTTTTCTTGCCATTGCATAACCAAGCCATTTTGCTCTTTTTGAAAATGGGGATGACTTTGATATGGGGAATGCTATAGTACCTCCTATGCCCATTGGAGAAAAAAAACATGGATTTTAGTTTCCTTTATATTGTTCAAACAACCTCAGATATGCTGGAAGGATATTCAACAGAGAAGAACATGAGTTGACTTTCATTTCCCTGGAGCCCTTTCACAGTACACAGTTATAGTATTCTCATTCCACTTTATGTCCCTAGTTACATCCTATGGAATCGTGGGATTTGTAACTCTCGAGAGTTCTCTGACTGAGAATCTAAATACTCCCACTCTAAACTGCAATTCCAGGACCTGACAAATTGAGCTATGGCAGTAGAAGAGGAATCATAGTGCAATAATGGAGTAATGTGAATAAGATTCTTACTTATCAATGAAATCTTGTTTTTAAAACACAGTGAGATAGGTAGGAAGCTAGGCACAACAATTATGGATTAAAGCATATGAGACAGCTGCCACACCAGAGGGTTATTGATTCAAGTTGCTTATAAGGGATGGCAGACTTTCATTTATAAAGTAGCTTTGCTTTTATTTTGCTATTTTGCACACAAAAAACCTATTACTTATTACTCATTTATCTGCCTTACTAAATGCTATAATTCTAATCTACCCAAGACATTTATCTAGCATTAAATGCCTAAGTATCATGTTCGCTGCATGCAGGTCATTAAAACGTCATGCAAATGGAGGATTACTGCTGGAAAAGTAGCATTTGGAGACCAAAAGTAATGACATTTGAATGACAGTAAGCCATTTACTAGAAAACCAAAAATACACAACAGGGGGAAAAACTCACTGCAATATAAGATTTACAGCTTAATGTGTGCTATCAGGATCTTTTTTGTAAAATGGACGTTTTGAAAATGATTGGTAGCCACTTGAAATTAATGATGGTTCATGCCTGTGGTATCATAAATTGATCTTATCACTGAAATGGAAGAGGAAACATATGAGAGAAATTGCCCTATTTCTGAAAAATCTGGCCATGCTTTAAGACTTGTTGGAAGGGACAACATATGCTCCTTGAGATGAGTTCATCCTATTGATTAATCATAACATCCTGAGCTATTTCCAGAATTTAACAAAAATGTGGGGATTTTTTGGGGGGAGGGGGGATGAATAATCAGTATAGAGAATCCTACTCAGTAGAAGCATAGAAAGAACACTGACAAATTTGAGCTAGTCTAGAAAATTCTGCGATATAGGCGAGACATCATGAGAAAATGCTGCTAAAACATGGCCATACAGCCCCAAAACCAGACAACACTCCAGCCCGAGATACAGTTAGATGAATGATTTTAAATTCAGGATCACATTATGGAGGTAATTAGAATTATAGGATGGAGTTGGAAACAGCATCATATGAGCTCAAGTCCAACCCTCTGCTCAACATTGGGGCACCCAGCTAAAGAACTGGAGAGAGACAATCTCACCAGTTCTCTTGGCAATTGGTCCCATTGCAAAACCATTCTTAGTGGAGCCATCTACATTAACACTGTAACACAGCTTCAACACAACTGAAAACCACAGTGACTACAAAACACATGGTGCCAATGCATTTTGCAAAGTCCAAGTTCAGCCAAATAATGTGCTTCAGCAGATGCCAGTGTATCCCAGATCCAGTTCAGTAGAAGCATAGTGAAATTGATTCTGCTGAATATAGAGCACATGGTAGACATTTGCCCCTGCTGAAACACATTATAGGTTCCAGAACAGGGGCTGCTAAAAAAGCAGCCTAAGAACATGGATGGGCAAAAGGGGCTTAATTGCCCCCCTATCTGTCACTTTCCCCCTTCCCCCCCCCCCCCCATAAGCTCCAGAGCACTGATGGCATCTTTACTGGAAACATAAAAAATGCAGAGCAGTTTAAGGTTAGGTTTTGAGTTCACTGTAATCACTCACCTGGTCTCAAACCAATTCCAGACCTGTCAGTCTAATCACCTGCACTGCCAAACCAGTTCCATGCTGCCTTATAGTCAGTATAGATGTTCTCAATGTCAATATATTTTTCGATACTATTCCATTATCTCGGCGGACTCCAAAAGGAGGCCTAGCCAGAAAAGGATAGTGCATTATGCCAGGGGTGAGGGTGGGACGAAAACGATTTCCCCCATTTTTCCTAGTTATTCCCCCCTTTCGCATTTCATAAATAAGGGTTGTTTCCACAATGCCAATATTGTGATGGTATAACAGGAAAGCAGGGGAAAAATGGTTTTGCTCCTTCAAACCTCCCCCCCCCCCCCATGGACTATCCTATGTTTAGTCCCCCTTTTGGGCTCCACCCAGCTAATGGAATAGTACCCATTTTTCTAATTCTACTGTTTATGTTCTCAGTTGAATTTATATCTAATCTTTCCTACTCTGATGAATTCCCATGTATGTATGGCTCTTCTCCTAACAAAGTTGAGGTGGGGTGAATGGCAAATGGTGACCCAATGTATTTTATGATTCAGTGGAGAAATGGGACTTAGGTATTCCAATTTCCAGTTCAGCACTCTGATAGATACAATATATTGGCTTCAAGTATATTGGTTATCAATAACTAGTCAGATGCAAGTAACTATTGTCCGATAAAAATAGATAGCAATAATAAACAGTAATATTTAGCCAACAAGGGAAAATGTTGATCTTCTTTTTGCAAGATGATCACAGCATTTCAAACTCTAAATGAGGAGAGAAACATAGCATCTCTGTGTTTACAAACATAATCCAAACAAGAATTTTTTATGGGAGAAGTGAAACTTGTCTTGTTACTTTGCGTTCAGTTCAGCGGAGGACCTGATTGATGCGGTTGAAGTGGTCGGATCCTTAGGGGCAAGTGACCATGTGCTCCTGCAATTTGAGGTACAAAGGAAGGCCGAAACTAAGACAAGTCAAACCCACATTTTGGACTTTAGGAGAGCCGATTTCCAAAAAATGAAGGAAACGCTGAGCAGCATTCAGTGGACACAGATACTAAAAGATAAGAGAGTTACGGATGGATGGGAATTTCTCAAAAGTGAAATACTCAAGGCACAATTGCAAACTGTGCCAACAAAGATAAAAAAATAGGACAAGTGCAAAGAAGTCAGAATGGATGTCCCAAGAACTTCTAACTGTGCTAAGACACAAAAGAGACATGCACAAGAAGTGGAAAAAGGGAGAAATCACCAAAGAAGAATTCAAACAAATAGCCAACACCTGTAGGGAAAAAGTCTGCAAGGCTAAAGCACAAAATGAGCTCAGGCTTGCCAGGGACATTAAAAACAATAAAAAGGGCTTCTTTTCCTATGTCAGTAGAAAAAGGAAAAACAAGGAGGCGATAGGGCCTCTTCGAGGAGAAGATGGGGCAATGCTGACAGGGGGTAGGGAAAAGGCAGAACTACTTAATACCTTCTTTGCCTTGGTCTTCTCACAAAAAGAAGGTCATCCTCAACCTCAGCAAGATGGAGTGGCTGAGGGATTAGAGGACATCCAACTCCAAATTGGGAAACAAGTCATCCAGGAATACCTGGCTGCTCTAAATGAGTTCAAGTCCCAGGGCCAGATCAGCTACACCCACAAGTACTGAAGGAACTAGTGGAAGTCATTTCGGAACCATTGGCAATCATCTTTGAGAGTTCTTGGAGAACGGGACAAGTTCCAGCAGATTGGAGGAGAGCCAATGTGGTCCCAATCTTCAAGAAGGGAAAAAAGGATGACCCAAACAATTACCGTCCGGTCAGCCTCACGTCGATACCAGGCAAGATTCTGGAAAAGATTGTTAAGGAAGTGGTCTGCAAACACTTAGAAACAAATGCGGTCATCGCTAATAGTCAACATGGATTTATCAAAAACAAGTCATGCCAGACTAATCTGATCTCTTTTTTCGATAGAGTTACAAGCTGGATAGATGCAGGGAATGCCATGGATGTAGCATACCTGGATTTCAGTAAGGCCTTCGACAAGGTCCCCCATGACCTTCTGGCAAACAAACTAGTCCAATGTGGGCTAGGCAAAACTACGGTGAGGTGGATTTGTAATTGGTTAAATGGACGAACCCAGAGGGTGCTCACCAATGCTTCCTTTTCATCCTGGAAAGAAGTGATAAGTAGAGTGCCACAGGGTTCTGTCCTGGGCCCGGTCCTGTTCAACATCTTTATTAATGACTTAGATGAAGAGCTAGAAGGCATGATCATCAAGTTTGCAGACGACACCAAATTGGGAGGGATAGCCAATACTCTAGGGGACAGGAGCAGGATTCAAAACGATCTTGACAGATTAGAGAGATGGGCCAAAACTAACAAAATGAAGTTCAACAATGACAAATGCAAGATACTCCACTTTGGCAGGAAAAACGAAATGCAAAGATACAAAATGGAGGACAATGCCTGGTTCGAGAGCAGTACGTGTGAAAAAGATCTTGGAGTCCTCGTGGACAACAAGTTAAACATGAGCCAACAATGTGATGTGGCGGCAAAAAAAGCCAATGGGATTTTGGCCTGCATCAATAAGAGCATAGTGTCTAGATCTGGGGAAGTAATGCTACCTCTCTATTCTGCTTTGGTTAGACCACACCTGCAATATTGTGTCCAATTCTGGGCACCACAATTCAAGAGAGATATTGACAGCTGGAATGTGTCCAGAGGAGGGCGACTAAAATGATCAAGGGTCTGGAGAACAAGCCGTATGAGGAGCGGTTTAAGGAGCTGGGCATGTTTAGCCTGAAGAAGAGAAGGCTGAGAGGAGATATGATAGCCATATATGAGAGGAAGTCATAGGGAGGAGGGAGCAAGCTTGTTTTCTGCTTCCCTGGAGACTAGAATGCGGAACAATGGCTTCAAACTACAAGAAAGGAGATTCCATCTGACCATTAGGAAGAACTTCCTGACTGTGAGAGCCATTCAGCAGTGGAACTCTCTGCCCCGGAGTGTGGTGGAGGCTCCTTCTTTGGAAGCTTTTAAACAGAGGCTGGATGGCCATCTGTCAGGGGTGATTTGAATGCAACATTCCTGTTTCTTGGCAGGGGGTTGGACTGGATGGCCCATGAGGTCTCTTCCAACTCTTTGATGATTCTATGATTCTATTAGCAGAGTAAAGTTGTACTTCCTTTTTTCCTAAGTCATTATTGTAGTGTGGCATAGCTTTACCATAGTCACGGGGGAAATAATTAATAACTAATTATTTCTAAACAGTAATTTTGAAGAATGAGCAAAGATGTATATGTTTCCATAGATACATTGAAAAAAACTTGCTCTTTGATTTGCACTTAGGTGAAATTCCACTACTTTTGGAATTTCATCATTTCAGTCTGCATCTCTCTTTTTTAACGTAGAGATTGTCTGCTTGTGTATAGGACCCAAGCAAGACATTTTTCTGCCTGAGGTGGCAACTCTCACTCACTGTGGTCAAGATATGTGATACCCTAAAACCAGGTGAACATGTGAGATGGATAAGCCTACAGGCATCTCTCAGCATCCCTGACAACAAAAATGCCATAATATTTCATTGTAAATAGTTCACAGTGGATGCTGTTTCACGACACACAAAATCTGCTTCCTTAGGCAGCTGACATAACCTGTCTAATTGGAGGACATGTCTCTTAGCAAAATCAATAGTACCTAATGAGGATTCACTTGCTCCTTCATGGCTATGGAATTTGAGCTCCAAAATGGATTAAATTAATTTGCAAGGGAAAGCCCCAAGAGAGAGATGTTCTTCCTGCAGAATTTAAGAAAGTAATGTCAGAATCCTCCAGGAAGTAGAAAGAAAAAGATCAAGAGATAAATTGAGTGTAGATTAAAACACAGAGGCAGTTATTTAATTTAGACAGATACGAGTAAGTAGTCTTACTGCAAACTAAGCAATAAGGATGATCATTTTCCAATTCAAATTTGTCTGATTATGCTGAGGTTCCAAAAGCTTGCTCGAAGAGCTAAGTTTTCAGTTTTTTTCTAAAAGTCAGGAGGGATATCCCTAATATCCCTAGGCAGGGAGTTCCATAGCCGAGGGGTCACCACAGAAAAGGCCATGTCTCTTGTCCCCGCCAGATGTGCTTGTGAAGCAGGCAGGATCGAGAGCAGGGTCTCCTCCAACAATCTCAAGTTCCTGGTGTGTTCATAGGGAGAGATGCATTTGAATAGATAAGCTGGGCTGGAATCGTTTAGGGCTTTTTAGGCTAAAGCCAGCATTTTGAATTGTGCCCAGTAGCAAACTGGTAACCAGTGGAGCTGATGCAACAGCGGAGTTGTGTGCTCCCTAAGCGCTGCTCCCGTTAGCAACCTGGCTGCCGCAAACTGGACCATTTGAAGCTTCCGAGCAGTTTTCAAAGGCAACCCCACGTAGAGTGCGTTGCAGTAATCTATATGGGATGTAACCAGAGCGTGGACCACTGTGGCCAAATCAGACTTCCCAAGGTACGGGCGCAGCTGGTGCACAAGTTATAATTGTGTGAATGCTCCCCTGGTCACAGCCGAAACCTGGGTATCCAGGCTCAGTGCTGAATCTAGGATCACACCCAAGCTGCAAAAGTTCTGAGGAGGTAAAAGACATAAACTATCCTTGCTATAAGGTCTCACATAGTTAGTCATCTCCAAAAATTTGGGGTGTTCCTCCTGAAACAATCTGAATGCAACTTTTCTTGTGGATGTCTGCATGCCATAGGGTTATGTACTGAAAACTGCTTATGAAATATGTTGAAAATAAGTATTTAAATATAATTTTTGTGGATTAAAGCAAAGCAATTGAATGTATTAACAGGACAGAAGACACCTATTCAGGAATTCATATGAAAGTGCCATAAACGAGAAAGTGAGTGATCCATTAGCGCCTTAAGAGGGGGGCTGTCTACTGTGGGGAAATTGATCTGATATTACCATTCTTTAAAATGTTTAAGTGAGCCAACCTGTTTAAAATCCATTTTGTAAATTTACTCAAACTAAGTATTCCTGGACAGAAGAACATGATGCTGTTTGGGTATTTAGTCTCACCTCTAACACAGTAGCAGTCTTGTCACTAAATATGCCTGGACTCTAAATATTCAGAACATAGAAAAATGATATTGGTTGAATAATTTCAACTATCTCTATTTCTAAAATATATGGTAATTTCCATAATGGGATACTAACGGTATAGTGAACTAGAGATGTAGATGAACATCTACATATTTTCTAAGTAATAGGCTTGTTTGTCAATAAAGATTGAAAGTTCTTAGCAGAGGTAAATTAAAATGACTTTCGGTAAGCACAGATGGCAATCATCTTTGAGAGTTCTTGGAGAACGGGAGAAGTCCCAGCAGATTGGAGGAGGGACAATGTGGTCCCAATCTTTAAGAAGAGAAAAAAGGATGACCCAAACAATTACTATCCAGTCAGCCTCACATCGATACCAGGCAAGATTCTGGAAAAGATTGTTAAGGAAGTGGTCAGCATACAACAAATGCGGTCATTGTTAATAGTCAACACGGATTTATCAAAAACAAGTCATGCCAGACTAATCTGATCTCTTTTTTCTATAGAGTTTCAAGCTGGGTAGATGTGGGGAATTCAGTGGATGTAGGGTACCTGGATATCAGTAAGGTCTTTGACAAGGTCCCGATGACGTTCTGGCAAACAAACTAGTCCAATTTGGGCTAGGCAAAACTATGGTTAGGTGGATCTGTAATTGGTTAAGTGAATGAACCCAAAGGGTGCTCACTAATGCCTCCTTTTCATTCTGTAAAGAAGTGCCGAATGTAGTGCTGCAGGGTTCTGTTCTGGGCCCAGTCCTGTTCAACATCTTTATTAATGACTTAGATGAAGGGTTAGAAGGCATGATAATCAAGTTTGCAGATGACACCAAGTTGGGAGTGATAGTCAATAGGCCTGGGTAACAACGGAAAATTTTGTTTCTAAAATCGATTCGTTTTTTTTAAAATGTATTTTATTAATTTTCTAACATATACATCGAAAGAGTGAGAACAATATTTTAAAGAAAAGTTCAGAAAAAATAAAAGAACAGAGAGAGATAAGGGTGGGAAAAAAAAGAAAAAAAAAGAGAGGCAATGAAAAAACACACGACAGAACCCTAAACTAAACATATCCTACTAAATAAAATTGACTTCCATTTCACACTTCGGTTTTTTAGTCCATTAATTCTCTTTTACAATCTCCAGTTCCTCTTGTTCTCTTCTTCTTTTGTCATACTCACAAAAGAGGGCCCAATCGGTTCTCTTTATCAACTTGCCCGTATTCTTTTTCAGATAAAAAGTCAAAGTGTCCATGTCTCTTATTTCTCTTACCTTCTCCAGCCATGAATCAATTTCTGGAATTATTTCCTGCTTCCAGACACTAGCAAAAGTTATTCTTGCTGCAGTTGTTATATATGTAAACAACCTATCTTCATTGTCATTAAGCTGTAACTCTTGGTCGGTGAAACCTAATAAATAGTATTCAGGTTTCTTTTTAAAAGATTTCTTCAATATTTTTTGTACCTCCACATGTATTTGAGACCAATATTTCGTAGATTCCTTGCAAGTCCACCACATGTGGTAGAAGGAGCCTATTTGTTGACATCCTTTCCAACACTTATTTGACATATTTCCATACATATGGGCCAATTTTTCAGGTGTGGTATACCATCTGTGGAACATCTTTATCCAATTCTCTTTCAAATCCATCGCATATGTATATTTTAATTTCCTGTTCCACATTTGTTCCCACTCTCTAAGGTAGATAGGTCTTCTTATATTCTCCGCCCACCTAATCATACAATTCTTAACTTGCTCCGTTTCTGTTGCCCAGGACAGTAGTTTTCTATACAAAGCTGTTATTATTTTCTTTTTCATATTTAATATTTTATCCCAAAAAGTTTCCTCTAGTTCAAAGTCTATTTTTTTATCTTGTTTATAATGATCTTTCAGTTGAAGATAGTGTAGCCAAGTGAGGCTTTTATACTTTTGTTTTAATTGTTCAAATGGTTTGATCTCCTGTGTTCCCTTAGTTAATATATCTCTATAGATAGGCCATTCTCTCCAACCCAAAAGTCTTCTTTGATGGGCTTCCATTGGGGATACCCATAAGGGTGTTTTTTTTTTTATAAAAATAGTCTTTATATTTCTGCCATACACGCAGTAAAGATGATCTTACAAAATGGTTACCAAAATTCTTTTCTTTGGATTCTCTGTTGTACCAAACATATGCGTGCCATCCCACTCGCAAGTCAAAGCCCTCTAAATTTAGACACTGTTCTTTATCAAGTAACATCCATTCCTTAATCCAAAGAAGAGCGCAAGCTTCGTGGTAAATTTTTAAGTCCGGGAAATCCAGGCCTCCTCTTGTCTTACTGTCAATTAAGTTCAAGTATTTTATTCTTGGCCTTTTCCCGGCCCATACGAATTTTAATAGTTCTTTATTCCATTTTTAAAAAAGAGATTGATTCCTAACAATAGGGATATTCTGAAATAAAAATAACATTCTAGGCAATATATTCATTTTAATCAGAGAAATTCTACCCAGTAGGGAAAGCTTTAAATATCTCCATTTTTGGAGGTCCTTTTGGATCTTCGTCCAAATCATTTCGTAATTATTCTTTAACAGTTGGTTATTTTTTGCTGTAATCCAAATTCCCAGATATTTTATCTTCTTTACTATCTCCAAACCTGTAACTTCTTGTATTTTTAATTGTTTCAACTCCCTCACATTCTTTGTTATGATTTTTGATTTTCCTTTATTCAGTTTGAGGCTTGCTACCTTTCCGTATTCATTGAGTTTTTTTAACCAATATTGGGTGTTCTTGACTGGGTCTTCTACAATACCTAACAAATCATCAGCGAAAGCTCTTATTTTATATTCGTATTTTCCAACTTTTGCCCCCTTTATGTTTTCATCCTCCTTTATTTCTCTCATCAGTGGCTCTAAGGCCATTATAAAGATAAGTGGAGATAGAGGGCATCCTTGTCTAGTACCTTTAGTTATGGAAAATTCTTCCGTCAATTGTCCGTTTATCCTTAGCTTTCCTTTTTGTGAGTTATATATTGCATTAATTGCATTGTTAAAGTTTGTTCCCATGTCCAATTCTTGAATCAATATTTTGAAGAAGTCCCAGTTTAGATTATCAAAAGCTTTTTCTGCATCAATGAATAACATAGCAAGTTCTTTTTGATGATTAAATTCATAATACTCCAATAAGTCTATAACTGTGCGGACATTGTCCTTCATCGATCTCTTCGGGAGGAATCCTGCCTGTTCCTCCCCAATCCAATCATTTAAAAATTCTTTAAGCCTTGTTGCCAAAATATTTGCAAAAATCTTGTAGTCCACATTCAACAAGGAGATAGGCCTATAATTTTTAATCTCTATCTCCGAAGTGCCTTCTTTGTGAATCAAAACCACTTCTGCCTCATTCCATGTATCTGGGATTTTTTGAGAGGACATTGCCTCATTTAGGACCTTTTTCATGATAGGTATTAAAGATTGCTTGAATACCTTATAAAAACCTGCCGAGTATCCATCTGGTCCTGGTGCCTTATCGGCATCCATTTTACTTATTGCCTGCTCAATCTCTTCAACCGTAATTTCTTTATTCAACTTCTCCCTAATTTCATCTGTGACCTTTTGGAATTTCCTTTTACCTATATATTTCATAATCTCTTCTTTGTCAATATTTTCCTTAGCATAAAGCTGTCCATAAAATTTCTTAAACTCCTCGATTATTTCATTATCCTTTGTTAACACCTTGTCTCCGATCTTTATTCTTGTAATTTGTTTAGTTTGTTTCTTCTTCCTTACTTGTCTTGCGAGCCATTTCCCTGATCTATTAGCATTCTCAAATGACTGTTGTTTCAAAAATTTTAATTGTCTAGCCTGATATTCAAGATCTAGCTCATCTCTTTCTTGCTTTAACCTTTTTAATTCCTTAATCAAAATTTTCTTATCCGGTTTTTTCTTCAATTCAGTTTCCTTTATTTCTATTTTTTCCACTATGTCACTCATTTTTTTGTTTCTCTCCTTGTTTTTCTTTGCCCCTTGCTGAATCAAGTGGCCTTTTAATACTGCTTTCAATGCATCCCACACAATTTGTGGGTTCATTTCTTCCGTATCATTAAAGTTTAAGTACTCCTGGATTAATTTCTTATAGAATTCTCTATCTTCTTCTTTTTTGACTGAGTTCTCATTAAATCTCCATTTCCTCTGTTGTTTTTTATGATTTATTATTACTTCTATTGGACAATGGTCAGATAAGTCTCTTGGAAGTATATTTATTTGTGAAATCTTGGTGGATAATTGCCTTGTGAACCATGCCATGTCGATTCTTGACCAAGACTGGTGTCTAAATGAGTAGAAGGTATAGTCACATTTCCCTTCATTTCTACTTCTCCAGGTATCCTCTAATTCAAACTCCTTTTGAAGGTCAAATTTTTTTTGGGGAAGCCTAGCGTTACCCCCTTTTCTTTTCTTTAAACTTTTATCCTTTTGAATGTTCATTACCCCATTAAAATCACCAATCAACATAAGTTCATCAAAATCCGTTTCTTTAAGTTTGGAATTCAGGTAATCGGCAAAATTTGCCTTTGAGTCATTTGGTGCGTAAATATTACAAATTAAAATTTTTACATTTCCCATTGTGATTTTGACTGCCAAACATCTTCCCTCTAAATCTTTAAATGCCAGTTCTGATGGTATGTTTTCTTTTACATATGTCACCACACCCCTTTTTTTCTTTTCGCAAGATGAATAATATGTTTGTCCCAATTTTTTGTTTATTAGGTATGCCACATGCTTGTGGGAAATGTGTGTTTCCTGTAGTGTTATAATGTCATAGTTTAGTCTTCTTAGTTTGTCAAATACCTTTTTGCGCTTCTGGGGAGAATTCAGACCATTGATGTTGTTTGAAAAGCATTTTATTTGCATTTCCTCCATTTTAATCATTCTTATTCAAATCCAGTCCCATATCTCCAATATCCAGTTGCGCCAATCCAATTGCCATTTTGTCTGATCCACAAGCACCTTCACTTAGCTCCTGAAGGGGTGTTTTTCGACTTTCGTAGGTTTTAGAGGGGGATCCATAACTTTTTGGCGAGAAATGTCTCGCTTTTTTAGGTTGATTACCTTGACTAGGAGTTACGTCTTTTCTTTCTCCTTTTCTATCTCTTTGTTGCTCTTCTTCTTGTTCTCCCATTAGACTTTCGTAAAAATTCTTCGCTTTCTGTTCTGATGTTAGCCAGAATCTTTCTTCCTTATACGTCACCATCACCCCTTCAACTCTCTCCCATCTGAACCTGATTCCACGTTTCTTCAATTCATCAGTAAGAAAGTAGTATTTTCTTCTTCTGTTTAATGTTGCTTGGGGGAATTCTTTAAGTACTGCAATTTTCGTTTCTTTGTAAAAAATTGGATCTCTGTTACTCTTGTATAAAACGTCATCTCTTATTGTTCGTCTAGAAAACTGTACAATTACATCTCTCGACGTCTTGTTCTTCCTGGCATAAAGAGAGGAAATTCTGTAGATCTGGTCAACCTCTTGTTCAATCTCGTCTTCTTCACACCTCAAACTCTTTGCCAACAATTCACACATTATTTTTCTGATGTCTTCATTCTTTTCTTCTATAATATTTCGAAAACGCAATTGATAATCCATTTGTCTCTGGAGAGTTTTTTCCTGTTCCAATTCTAACTTTTCATTTCGTTTTTCCAGTCCCTTGATCTTTTTCAGGATCTGGGATTGGACCTCTTCATTCTTTTCCTTACTACTCTTCAGTTCTTTCACCTCCCCATATAAATGAGTAATATCTTTTTTCATTTGTGCATATTCTTCTTTCATCTCTGTCTTAAGTTTCTTGAATTCTTCTGTCATAGCCTTATAATTTTCTTCTTGTTTTTTAAAATGTTCTTCTTGCTTGTCTGTCATATCCTTCTTTAGAGCCTTTATTTCTTTAAGTATATTCTCCATTTTTGGGTTGATATCTAGTGATCCTCTTCTGACGTATGTACGTATATCTCTTTCTTTCTCTGTATTAGCCTTCGTTGTCATCTGTCACTTGGCTTCCAGACTTCTAAATAGTTAATATCGTATTACTTATTAAATTTATCTGATCTATATTTCAACACTAGTAATTGTAGTCTATTAATTCATTAATTTCAATATATCAAATTTCCAATATACCTAATTCATATCTCAAATTTCAAATTTCTAATTTAAAAGAGAGAAAAATATATATATATGTTTATAAATTTGTATTGACAGTATCCTTAATTAAGGAAACTTTAAAAAAGTACAATTAAGAATTAAAAAGATCAAATTAATCCTCTAATTAATTAATTAATCAATGGCACTCACTTAATTATATATGAGTCAAAGTTTATAGTCTGTCAATTCATATAATAATTGGTAGTTAATAGTTCATTTGATAGTTATCAATTAATTTATACTGATCAATTGATTTATACTACTGTAAATAATATTGTAATTTATTTGGCTTTATCCCGTCTGAAAGGCCACTCTCCTTCTTCTCCGTTTTGTATTCTTGCAATGTCGATAGCCTCCACCAGATGGCACACTAGCTCTATCTATTTCTCTCCTGTGCTCTCGTCTGCTTCTCTTCCTCGCTCCGTGAAGAAACGTCTGCTTCTCTTCCTCGCTCTCCTTTTTCTTTATCGTCTACTTCTCTTCCTGGCTGCGTCTGCTTCTCATCCTCGCTCCTCTCTTGATTCGTCTGCTTCTCGTCCTCGCTTGTTGATTCACCGACCTTTTATCTTTCTTTTAAGCCTTGTTTCTTGTCTTTCTTGCCTCTCTGTAACGTCTTTTCTCTATGACCCTTGGAGCTTTCCTGGTTTTCTACTTCCTGTTTTCGTCCTTCCGCCCTCTTCAATTCGCTTCCGCCCTTAGGCCTCAGGCCCTCTGAGTCGCGTCACCTCCTCCTTCTTCACTGACCTCACTTCCTTCTTCCGGTCTTCAGCCTCCAGTCTCCAAAATTATTTATGAAGAAGGGCGTCTCGTAGACCAAACAATATGGCTCCAAGGTCAATAACAAAACTTCCTTTTCGAGCCTTCTCAAGGCTTCTAATATATTTCCTTAATTATTATTGTTATTGTCTTAATTATTTCTTCCGTAGTATTTTTATATTAATTGTATTAATTATTGCTGTGCCAATTATTTAAGCTATTTTAGCTTTTTCTTGTACTTTCATTTCCAAAATCTCGTAGATAGCCCTCTTCCCTCGTTTTTCTTCCTTCTTTCTTCCAATTTCTGCCCCTTCCCGTTCCCCACTTCAGAGGGAGAAGGAGGGGGTATAAATCTCCCTTTTCTCCTTATTTTCCCGTATCTCTTTAATCGCCTTTCTTCGTTCCAAAGTCCACAAATCTGAATTTAAAGGATTTCTCCTATTACCTGGTGTGAAATCTTCTTAAGGGACTTACGCCCCTTCCCCGTGGGTTTCTTCTGTTCTTTTTCTTGTTGGAAATGGGATGACGGCAGTTAAGGCGAGCTCGATATCAGCAGCTCGCTCCCTGCGGGGCGGGTGTCTCCCGGTATGGCACGGACCCTCTCGGCCCTCCCTCCTTGGGGGAAGGAAGGTCTTTTGGGGTCTACGTGCCAAATTCGGGTTCACAACACCTTTGCGCTCAATCCGGCATAAGGTGTGGGATGTCTAGCACCCCTAAACCGCCACAGCGCTGGTCCGTCGCCGAGAGCTCCCTCTCAGCGCGGCTCTCCTGTCGCTATTACCCACCGGAAAAAAAAAATCGATTCGTTTTTTGGGGATTTTTGCATTTCGATATTTAAAAGAATTCCGAAATTTTTCTTTTAAAAAGTTCGATATTTACAAAATTTCGTAAATGTAAAAAAAATTACGAAACATTAACGAAACAAATATCAAACAATAACGAATCGATTCGTTAATGGCGGACGCGACCGCGCAATACGCTAAAAAACCTCCAAATGGGACAGGGGGAACTTCTGAAGCTTCCCTCTCCCTCTGTTGTTGACTGTTGGTGTGATATTATAATTTTTTTTCACTAATTAAACAAAAAACAACTATAAAACTTGCCCCAGACATGCGGAAATAATAACAAAACGACCTCAAACCAATAACGAAACGAATACATAACGAATCCGAAGCATTTACGAAACGAATTTAAAAATTCGTTTCGTTTTTAAGTTGCTCCAGAATGGTTCGTTATCGCTTCGTTATAAAAAAATGAATTTTTAACGAATTACGAATTAACGAAACGAAACCGGCCAGCCCTAATAGTCAATACTCCAGAAGACAGGAGCAGAATTCAAAATGATCTTAACAGATTAGAGAGATGGGCCAAAACTAACAAAATGAAGTTCAACAGTGACAAATGCAAGATACTCCACTTAGGCAGAAAAAATGAAATGCAAAGATACAGAATGGGAAGTGTGTGGCTTGAGAGCAGTACATGTGAAAAAGATCTTGCAGTCCTTGTGGACAACAAGTTAAACATGAGCCAACAATGTGATGCGTTGACAAAAAAAAGCCAACGGGGTTTTGGCCTGCAGTAATAGGAGTAGTGTTTAGATCCATGGAAGTCATGCTACCTCTCTATTCTGCCTTGGTTAGACCACACCTGGAATACTGTGTCCAATTCTGGGCACCGCAATTGAAAACAACGTTTTTTTAGTAATAAAGACAATCTATTCCTAGTTTCAAAGTGTTATTTCCTGTTTAATTGTGTCATCCTTAATTTGAAAGGAGCTGTTCTGCTCCACAAACTTTGCTTTTGTGGCAGAAAATTTTGCTAAATTTTATAGACTCAACAAAGCAAAATATAGGATAATTACCCTTGGACAAAGACAAAGGTTTTTTAGTGTAATAAACTTTTGTCATAGTTTTATGACAATTATGAACTCCTAATTATAACCCAGGAACAGAAATCATAGTATGGAATATTAACAAATGTATTGGAACTCTAGCTGGCTACAGACCGATCTCCAGTCCTGATTGGGGCTTTCTAATGCTAATGCATACTAGGAAATGTAGCTTAGGGCAGATTTAACCTTGATACACAATTCCTTTCTCAAATAACCTGGTCAGTGCCGGGTCCCCAAGCTAGTTTATATATAAAAAGGGGGCATTGCCCCCATTAACTTTTCTTTCAGTCCTCTTATTTATAACAAAGATAAGCGGATAGTCCAAGGCCTAGCTAGATTTCATGGCTCAGTAGCCATGTTTTTCCTGTTCAGCTGCAACGCTGCTAACATATACTGATTCTCAACACACCTGGGAATTTGCTGTGTCCCCATTTTTAGAATCATCAGTACAAGTCAGCATACAGTAGGGATGGGAGTCTCATTACAGATTCTGCTGGTACCAGATTTCTTCTTTACTGAAAGAACAAAATCTAGTGGATTACTTGTCATGCTTAATTGACACATTGCTTCAGCTGTTTTTGAAGGACCAGTAGCTCTCAAAATTTAATAATTTAGTTATATAATTTATTTAGATAGTAATATTTGCAGATACTCATACAATGATGCTATCTGTCACTGGTAATCTGTCACCATTTTCACTCCTTTAGCATAAAACACCACACTTTTTCCAATCTGTGAGCCTCCTCTCTTTCGATCCAACTTCTACAAATTCTACAGCATCCTACTATTACTATGTATGTGCCGTGTACAATGTCCCTCCTCTGACTAATAACAATTTCCTTTGGCAATGCACACTTTCCTTGTGCATTGCATTTCCTCTTCATTTCCTCTTCAATTCCTCTTCAGTTCTTTGGTGCCATCTCAATATACCATGCACGCTAGATGAGAGGTAGTGCTGTTTATGAATCATTTAGTTTGATTTCAAATCCAAGTGACTGCTTCTATTCTTCTTCCCCTTACCCCAACTCAATTGCTCAAAAGTAATGGAGCTGTTTACTCATTTGAATGCTCCAATATGGTGCTGGTTATTATTTTTGTCACATACTTATAGATTATCTTCTCAAGAAGTGTCTCAATTTTTTATTCACAATGTTGAGACAGTGATGATTGATGGCGATGAAAGAGAATATTAAAAAGTACATTTCTTCATGGATAAATGCATAAATAGAAAAACATGTATTATTTTGTGTCATTGGTGGGAAACCAAAAAATCTGGAATGATTGTACTGCTGACACATGAGCAGACAGAATAACACCACAAAGCACGTAGGGTGGATTATACTTAATACATGAGTCTTTACTATAAATTTAATATTACAGTCCATTTAAAGGATCTGTTAGAATGTTTCAACTGAAGAAATGGAAAGAAAGCAGGCTCTAATAAACCAAACAACATTTCTAGGTGAAACCCACACACTTGGCACTTGAAGAAAATGTTAACCGAAATGACGAAGTTCTCTCTTGACAGAATCATCCTGGAATTCTGTCAAATGTAGACACAATATCAATTATACCATGAGTATTATAGTTTCCACACATTCCTATATTTTTTGTTTAGCTTAGTAATACAGTGGTAATAGGCCAGTAGCTGTGAATGTCTAAAATTACTTTGGAGATTTCTGTTTCTATATCTATTAGGAACATTTAAAGTATTTCAAGAGAAGTTCAAAGATTTGAAAAACTGATGATATTCCATCTATAGAATCATAGAGTTGGAAGAAACCTCATGGGCCATCCAGTCCAACCCCCTGCCAAGAAGCAGGAAAATCGCATTCAAAGCACCCCAACAGATGGCCTTCCAGCCTCTGTTAAAAGCTTCCAAAGAAGGAGCCTCCACCACACTCCGGGCAGAGAGTTCTACTGCTGAATGGCTCTCACAATCAGGAAGTTCTTCCTAATGGTCAGATGGAATCTCCTTTCTTGTAGTTTGAAGCCATTGTTCCGCATTCTAGTCTTCAGGGAAGCAGAAAACAAGCTTGCTCCCTCCTCCCTATGACTTCCTCTCATGTATGGCTATCATATCTCCTCTCAGCCTTCTCTTCTTCAGGCTAAACATGCCCAGCTCTTTGAGCCGCTCCTCATAGGGGTTGTTCTCCAGACCCTTGATCATTGTAGTCACCCTCCTCTGGACACATTCCAGCGTGTCAATATCACTCTTCAATTGTGGTGCCCAGAATTGGACACAATGTTCCAGGTGTGGTCTAACCAAGGCAGAATAGAGGGGTAGCATCGACTATAGGAGCCCCCGGTGGCGCAGTGGGTTAAACCCCTGTGCCGGCAGGACTGAAGACCAACAGGTCACAGGTTCGAATCCGGGGAGAGGTGGATGAGCTCCCTCTATCAGCTCCAGCTCCTCATGCGGGGACATGACAGAAGCCTCCCACAAGGATAATGAAAACATCAAATCATCCAGGCGTCCCCTGGGCAACGTCCTTGCAGACGGCCAATTCTCTCACACCAGGAGCGACTTGCAGTTTCTCAAGTCGCTCCTGACACAACAAAAAAATCGACTATAGTATTCTTCTGTGGATTCTCGTTGGGATGGGACTTGGGGGAATGGTTTTATTGTGGCTCCAGTCCTTCTTGGAGGGTCGTTCCCAGTCAGCGAAGCTGGGGGACTCCTGCTCGGACCCCTGGCCATTGACCTGTGGGGTCCCACAAGGATCTATTCTGTCCTCCATGCTATTTGACATCTACATGAAACCGCTGAGAGATGTCATCCAGAGTTTTGGAGTACGGTGACATCTCTACGCAGATTACACCCAACTCCACTGCTCATTTCCACCAGATTCCGAGGAAGACCCATGGATGCTTAACCAGTGCCTGGCCGCTGTGATGATCTGGATGAGGACGAACAAGCTGAGGATTAATCCTGACAAGACAGAGGTCCTCTAGTTCAGTCGTCCATCTGACCGGGGTATTGGGTGGCAACCTATGCTGGACGGGGTTGCATTCCCCCTGAAGTCACAGGTCCACAGTTTGGGGGTCCTCCTGGATTCAGCGCTGACGCTTGATGCACAGATGTTGGTGGTGGCCAGGAGAGCCTTTGCACAATTAAAACTCGTGCGCCAACTGCGACCATACCTTGTGAAGTCTGACTTGACCATGGGGGTTCATGACTTAGTTACCTCTAGACTGGAGTGCAGCAATACACTCTACGTGGGGCTACCCTTGAAGATGGCCCAGAAATTACAACTCGTCCAATGCTTGGCAGCCAGATTAACTGGGGCGACTTACAGGGAGCGGTCAACCGCTCTGTTTAAGGAGCTTCATTGGCTGCCATTCATTTTCTGGTCCCAATTCAAGGTACAGGTTCTCACCCATAAAGCCCTAAACGGTTTGGGACCTGCCTACCTTCATGACCGTTTCTCTCTCCAGGAACCAGCCTGAGCTCTTCGATCTTCAGGGTAGCATGACTTCCCTAGATCTAGACACTATGCTCCTATTGATGCAGGCCAAAATCCCATTGGCCTTTTTTGCCGCTGCATCATATTTATTGGCTCATGTTTAACTTGTTGTCCACGAAGACCACAAGATCATTTTCACATGTACTGCTCTCGAGCCATGTGTCCCCCATTCTGTATCTTTGCATTTCATTTTTTCTGCCTAAGTGGAGTATCTTGCATTTGTCATTGTTGAACTTCATTTTTTTTTTAGTTTTGGCCCATCTCTCTAATCTGTTAAGATCATTTTGAATTCTGCTCCTGTCTTCTGGGGTATTGGCTATCCTTCCCAATTTGGTGCCAACTGCAAACTTGATGATCATGGCTTCTAAGCCTTCGTGTAAGTCATTAATAAAGATGTTGAACAGGACTGGGCTCAGGACGAAACCCTGTGGCACTCCTCTTGGCACTTCTTTCCAGGATGAAAAGGAAGCATTGGTGAGCACCCTCTGGGTTTGTCCACTTAACCAATTACAGATCCACCTAACCGTAGTTTTGCCTAGCCCACATTGGGCTAGTTTTTTTTTTTTTTGCCAGAAGGTCATGGGGGACCGTGCCAAAGACCTTACTGAAATCCAGGTACGCTACATTCATGGCATTCCCTGCACCTACCCAGCTTGTAACTCTATAGATAAAAGAGATCAAATTAGTCTGGCATGACTTGTTTGTGATAAATCCATGTTGACTATTAGCGATGACCACATTTGCTTCTAAGTGTTTGCAGACCACTTCCTTAACAATCTTTTTCTGAATCTTGCCAGGTATCGACGCGTAATTGCCTGGTATTGACGTGTAATTGTTATCACAAAACAGCAATCATGAAAAAAAAAAGAGAAATACTTTCCTGTACAGGAAACCACAGCTGCTGAAGAAGCAGAAGTAGATCAGTTATCTGAGGATTTGCAGAACCTACTTGATAATACACCAAAAAGATATATTATTTTCATTACAGGAGACTGGAATGCTAACATGGGTAGTCAACTGACAACTGGGATCACAGGCAAGCATGATCTGGGATAACAAAATTAAGCAGGATGTAGGCTGATAGAATTTTGCCTGGAAAACTCACTGAATATAATGAACACTCTCTTCCAACAACCTAAAAGATGGCTTTATACATGGACTTCATCAGATGGCCAACACCGAAATCAGATTGACTACATCCTTTGCAGCCAAATGTGGTGGACATCCATCCAGTCAGTGAAAACAACACCTGGGGCTGACTGTAGTCTAGATCATGAACTTATTATTGAGCAATTTAGAATCAGACTAAAGAGATCAGGGAAAACACACAGACCACATAGATATGATCTCACTAACATTCCTAATGAATATTCAGTGGGCGTGAAGAACAGATTTAGGGGACTAGATTTAATAAATAGAGTACCAGAAGAACTATGGACAGAAGTCCATGGCATTGTTCAGAAGGCAGCAACAAAGTATGTCCCAAAGAAAAAAGAAAACCAAGAAGACAAGTTGGTTGTCTGCTAAGACACTGGAAGTAGCCCAAGAAAGAAGGAAAGCAAAATGAAACAGTGATAGATATGCACAATTCCAGAGGTTAGCCAGAAGAGATAAGGAACTATTTTTAAACAAGCAATGCATCGAAGTGGAAGAAGACAACAGAGTAAAAAGGACAAGAGACCTCTTCCAGAAAATTAGAAACATTGGAGGTAAAATGTATTGTCGAACAGAAGCTGAAGAGATCAAGAGAAGTTGCTGAGACTATACAGAAGATCAATATAGGAAGGATTATAATATCGAGGATAGTTTTGATGGTGTGGTGAGTGAATTAGAACCAGACATCCTGAGGAGTGAGGTTGAATGGGCTTTAATAATAATGGGCCTTAATAATAATAATAAGGCAGCAGAAGATGAAGGGATCCCAGCTGAACTATTTAAAATCTTGAAAGAGGATGCTGTCAAGGTGATGCATGCCATATGCCAGCAAATATGGAAAACATAAGAATGGCAATCAGACTGGAAAAAATCCACTTATATCCCCATAAGGGAACGAGGCCCAGCCCAGCGGCGGCGGCCATCAAGCCTGCAAGGCTCCTCCGTGCTGCCCCCTCCCTCCTGCCTCGCTGGGGGAGGAAGAGAAGGGAACGAGGCCCAGCCCAGCGGCGGCATCCATCAAGCCTGCAAGGCTCCTCCGTGCTGCCCCCTCCCTCCTGCCTCGCTGGGGGAGGAAGAGAAGGGAACGAGGCCCAGCCCAGCGGCGGCATCCATCAAGCCTGCAAGGCTCCTCCGTGCTGCCCCCTCCCTCCTGCCTCGCTGGGGGAGGAAGAGAAGGGAACGAGGCCCAGCCCAGCGGCGGCGTCCACCAAGCCTGCAAGGCTCCTCCGTGCTGCCCCCTCCCTCCTGCCTTTCCAGTCCCGGCATTTCAGCTGATCTCTATCGTCCAGCAGTGCCTGCAACAAGGCTTGTCGCGTCCTGAACGGCCTTTACCACCTTCCACCTTTTGGGCCTCCACCATCTAGGCAAGCCGCGTGTAGACCTTTGTGTTGACCTTTGCTGTGTTGCTGTGTTGACCGATATTGTGTAGACCTTTGTGCTGGCCTTTCCTTGTGTTGATAGATACTGTAATAGACCAATTGTGCTGACCACCGCCGTGTTGATCATCTCCGGAAGATTGAAAACCCATCCGCTTTTTAGATCAACCGTCTAGAGATTACATCTTGAATCACAATAACCTGACCTAATTGCTATCACCGACATCTTCGTAATAGTGTGTTTACATATTACTAACATAGTACGTTCCTTGGTTGTCTTTCACTGCTAAGTTAATACAAGAACGCATTTAGCACTTTAAGGCGCCTGCCTCTTGCTGCTAAACTATACTAGCACTTACGCCCCCTTCCTTATCCCTCTATGCCGCACTTTAGTTAGCGTTGAGAGCCAATTTCTGTTGCACTTTAAGATCTTTGCATTTTATGAATTTGCCCCAACGGCACGCAGTTGTGTTGTTGACTGAGTTGTGTTATTGACTGTGTTGCACTTTAAGACTCTTGCACTTTACGAACTATCTAACTGGTGTGGCTGGAACGCCTATCACCATCTGAATCTATAGTTATCCATGTGGTTACCCATCCCCCTATTTGTACTGTCCCTGTTATTATTGACCAGTGGAAGGGGCAAGGGAGGAGGTGGGCTGGAACCTGTGAACAAAAATGAGGCGGGGAGGGGGGAGGAAGGGGAGCAAGGGAGTTGGCAAGGGCCAACAAACCAAACAACTAGCGGAACAGAAACTAAGACCTTGGTTTTGGATTGCGGCATGGAGGAGGGGAGGTGTTCCACTAGCCGAGGGGCCCCGATAGAGGTCGTGGTGGGGAGGGGGAGATGTGGAAAAAGGAGACCTCAAATTCGGCCTAATTTGGACCGCGTATCTACATTAATAATCCCAAATCGGTCTCCTAAGGTAAATTGGTGTAACCAGGTGAGCGGGCCCCCTGGATTGAAGGTGGTGCTGTTGAACGCCAGGTCTGTCAACGGAAAAATGACCTTTATCCAGGATTTAATCCGGGATGAGCGGGCAGACCTGGCGTGCATTACGGAGACCTGGCTGGATGAGGCTGGAGGCGTAAATCTTACCCAGCTTTGTCCTCCAGGCTTCTCCGTACAGCACCAACCGAGATCCGGGGGACGGGGAGGCGGGGTTGCAGTGGTCTATAGAGATTCCATCCATCTGACCAGGAGTCCCATCCCGCAGACCACAAATTTTGAAGGTGCCCACCCGAGGGTGGGTGACCGGGACAGAATAGGGATTCTGTTAGTGTACCGTCCACCTCGCTGCACTACAGTCTCCCTACCTGAGCTAGCGGGGGTGGTCTCGAGCCTGGCGTTGGAGTCCCAACGGCTTCTTGTGCTGGGGGACTTCAATATCCATGCCGAGGCGACCCTCACAGGAGCGGCTCGGGACTTCATGTCTGCCATGGCGACCATGGGGCTGTCCCAACAAATATCTGGCCCCACCCACTGTGCTGGACATACATTGGACTTGGTTTTCTGCCAGGGATGGGAGCAGGGTGGCGGTGTGGAGGAGTTGTCCATCTCTCCGTTGCCATGGACTGACCACTTCCTGATCAGATTTAGGCTCACTGCGCCCCCTAACCTCCGCAAAGGTGGAGGACCCATTAAGATGGTCCGCCCCAGGAGGCCTATGGATCCGAATGGATTCCTGACGGCTCTTGGGAATTTTCCCGCCACCTCGGTAGGTGACCATGTCGACGCCTTGGTCGCTCTCTGGAATGGGGAGATGACCAGGGCAATTGACATGATCGCTCCAGAACATCCCCTCTCAAGTAGCCGAGCTAAACCAGCTCCTTGGTTTACTGAGGAGCTGGCAGTGATGAAGCGAAGGAAGAGGGAACTAGAGAGCGTGTGGCGCTCGGACCCAAGCGAGTCAAATCGAGCACGGTTTGTGTCCTTTCTAAGGGCATATGCCACGGCAATAAAAGCCGCAAAGAAAACTTTCTTTGCGGCCACTATTGCGTCTGCAAAAAACCGTCTGGCGGAGTTGTTTCGGATTGTCAGAGGTCTTTTAACTCCCGCCACCTCAGGCAGGAGCCCTGACAATTCGGTCATGCGCTGCGAAGCATTTGCTCGGTTCTTTGCAGACAAAGTCGCCTTGATCCATTCTGGGCTGGACACCATGTTAAATGCAGTCTCCGAGGATGTGACACGAGCACCTGCTTGTCCTATTTTGATGGATTCTTTTCAGTTTGTGAAGCCCGAGGATGTGGACAAGATACTCGGAGGAATGAGGCCCACCACGTCCATCCTAGACCCCTGCCCATCCTGGCTTCTGAAGGAGGCCAGAGGGGGATTGGCTGAGTGGGTAACGGTGGTGGTTAATGCCTCCCTTCGGGAAGGCAAGATTCCAGCGAGCCTAAAACAGGCTATTATAAAACCGCTGTTGAAGAAACCATCATTGGACCCCACTAAATTTGACAACTTTCGGCCTGTTTCCAATCTCTCCTTTTTGGGCAAAGTCATGGAAAGCGTGGTGGCCTCACAACTCCAGGTATTCTTGAGAGACATGGATTATCTGGATCCGGCACAGTCTGGTTTCAGACCGGGGCATGGTACCGAGACGGTCTTGGTCGCCTTAGTGGATGATCTGCGCTGGGAGCTAGACAAGGGGAGTGTGTCCCTGTTGGTGCTCCTGGACCTCTCAGCGGCCTTCGATACCGTCGACCATGGTATCCTTCTGGGGCGCCTTGCGGAAATGGGTCTTGGGGGCACTGCTTTGCAGTGGCTCCAGTCATTTCTGGAGGGCCACACCCAGAAGGTGTTATTGGAGGACTCCTGTTCAACACCACAGCCTTTGAGCTGTGGGGTTCCTCAGGGCTCTATATTGTCCCCCATGCTGTTTAACATCTACATGAAGCCGCTGGGTGAGATCATCCGGAGTTTCGGGGTGCGGTGTCATCTGTACGCAGATGATGTCCAACTCTGTCACTCCTTCCCACCTGCTACTAAGGAGGCTGTCGAGGTCCTGAACCGGTGCCTGGCCGCTGTAATGGTCTGGATGAGGGCGAACAAATTGAAATTAAATCCAGACAAGACAGAGGTACTCCTGGTCAGTCGCAAGGCCGAACAGGGTATAGGGTTACAGCCTGTGCTGGATGGGGTCGCACTCCCCTTGAAGGCGCAGGTTCGCAGCTTGGGTGTGACCCTGGATTCATCGTTGAGCCTGGATCCCCAGGTTTCAGCGGTGACCAGGGGAGCATTTGCACAGCTCAGGCTCGTGCGCCAGCTGCACCCGTACCTTGGGAAGTCTTACTTGGCCACGGTGGTACACGCTCTGGTCACATCCCGCCTTGACTACTGCAACGCTCTCTACGTGGGGCTGCCCTTGAAGACGGCCCGGAAGCTCCAGCTAGTCCAGCGCGCGGCAGCCATATTACTAACAGGAGCGGGACGCAGGGAGCACACAACCCCCTTGTTGTTCCAGCTCCATTGGCTGCCGATCTGCTACCGGGCCCAATTCAAGGTGCTGGTGCTGGCCTACAAAGCCCTAAACGGTTCCGGCCCAAAATACCTGTCTAACCGCATCTCGGCCTATGAGCCCACGAGGACTTTGAGATCATCTGGGGAGGCCCTTCTCTCGATCCCGCCTGCCTCACAGGCACGCCTGGCGGGGACGAGGGATAGGGCCTTCTCGGTGGTGGCCCCCCCGAGCACCCTCCCTGTCGACATCAGACAGGCGCCCCCCCCTCATGACATTCCGCAAGAGATTAAAAACGTGGTTGTTTGAGAAGGCATTTAACTAAATGCTACAGTAACTGGAAATGACAACTGGAACGGTATATATATAGACTACGAGATTGGTTATGATTCTATGATAAGACGAAGCGGATTATTTTAGTGTAATTAGACGATAGTGTATTAGTGATATGTTGTTTTTTGTCGTTGTAGTTATTGTAAAATGTGTTTTTTATATGTTGTACACCGCCGCGAGTCACCCTAGGGCTGAGAGCGGCGGTTAACAAATGCAGCAAAATAAATAAATAAATAATACCAAAAAAGGGAAATGCTCAAACTTTCATACAGTGCCACTTATTTCATATGCCAGTAAGGTAATGGTCAAGATCCTGCAAGGAAGACTCCAGCAATACGTGGAGAGAGAGTTGCCAGATTTACCAGAGTTTTCAGAAAAACATCTATTTCTGTTTTATTGACTATTCTAAAGCCTTTGACTGTGTGGATCATAATAAATTGTGGCAAGTTCTCGGTGGTATGGGGATACCAAATCACCTTGTCTGTCTCCTGAAGAATCTGTATAACGACCAAGTAGCACAATAAGAACTGACCATGGAACAACAGACTGATTCAAGATTGGGAAAGTTGTATGACAAGGTTGTATATTCTCATCCAACCTATTCAACTTGTATGCAGAACACATCATGCAATGTGTAGGGCTTGACTAATCCAAGGCTGGAGTTAAAATTGCTGGAAGAAACATTAACAACCTTACATATGTGACTTTGATGACTGAAAGCGATGAGGAGCTCAGGAGCCTTCTAACCAAGGTGAAAGAAGAAAGTGCAAAAGCTGGGTTGCAGTGATAGATAGATAGATGATAGATAGATAGATAGATAGATAGATAGATAGATAGATAGATAGATATAGATAATGGCAACAAGACTGATTGATAATTGCCAAATAGAGCGAGAAAATGTGGAGACAGTGACAGACTTTATATTTCTAGGGGCAAAGATTACTGCAGACACAGACTGCAGCCAGGAAATCAGAAGACGTTCACTTCTTGGGAGGAGAGCAATGACCAATCTCGATAAAATAGTGAAGAGTAGAGACATCACACTGGCAACGAAGATCTGCATAGTCAAAGCAATGGTATTTCCTTTAGTAACCTATGGATGTGAGAGCTGGACCATAAGGAAGTCTGAGCGAAAGAATATTGACACTTTTGAAATACGGTGCTGGAGGAAAATTCTGAGAGTGCCTTGGACCGCAAGAAGATACAACCAGTCCATACTTCAGGAAATAAAGCCTCCCCCGAAAGTAAAGGGAGAGCAAAAGATATAGATTGATAACCCATTGGGAAACAGAATGGAAATCACTTTTAATTATGTTGTGTTATGTTGTGTCTTGTCTTGTGGTGTATGTCGGTATGAAGGGGAGTAAAAGGATTGACATATTTAGAAGTTATATGTTCGTTTATGCAGATATATCCGCATACTTGTATCGAGAAATGAGGAATTACAGCTGTACCTCTACCCCCCCATCCCCCCCTACCCCATCTTCCTGTGTTTTCATGTTATTTCTATATGTGTTTGAAAACTTAATAAAGATTATATATTTTTTTTAAAAAAAAAGGAAATAAAGCCTGACTGTTCATTGAAGGGAAGAATAATAGAGGCAAAGATGAAGTACTTTGGCCACATCATGAGAAGAGAGGAAAGCTTAGAGAAGACAATGATGCTGGGGAAAATGGAAGGAAAAAGAAAGAGGGGGCAACCAAGGGCAAGATGGATGGTATCCTTGAAGTGACTGGCTTGACTCTGAAGGAGCTGGGGGAGGTGATGGCCAACAGGGAGCTCTGGTGTGGGCTGGTCCATGAGATCACAAAGAGTTGGAAGCGACTGAACGAATAAACAACAACAGAAAATGCTGTTTTCTAAACAAACCAATCACTAGTGAATTTTGTATAGAATAGGTCCTGCATTGTGAATAGAGTTTGAAAACTATGTGGATTTGGAAATATTTTTGCAGAGGGGAGAAATTTGGTAAATTGGTTGTAGCTTTCTTAAATAATAAATCAAATGAAGAACTGCACCCCTAATTTAAAATGTGAAGAAATTTGCAGTTTTTGGCAATTTTGTAATGAAATGTTCATCCTTGCTTCTAAAGCCTTTAGTATTTAAAGAGGCTTAACACTTAAAGCTGTGTATCTGTTTTGGCTCAAACCTCGATAATAAAGTTCATACTAATTTGTAAGAGCTCCAGAGTGAATTGGATTGTCTCAGATCAAATCTGTAGCAGAAAAGCCTGTCCCAGAGCATTTCAATAAACCAGATGTCAGAGCCTGTCCCAGAGCATTTCAATAAACCAGAGATCCAGATGTCAAAAATGAATGGAGAAAACTACTCCGTGCATCTTGATTATGAACATATAGAAAAGAAATAACAATGATGAGATTCTAAAGGAAAGAACGGTGGCTCACTGATGACTACTGATATATGTAGTTTTAAGCATATACCTCACCAGTAGCTTCTAATCACAGTGCTTACAGGAAAGTATTATGTGAAATCAATGAAGTTATATCATCAGTCTCTTTCATCATTTTTTCTTTTTTAAAAAATTATGAAAGAGTTGTGGCAAGGAGTGGGTGGTTGTGGATCTCATAACCTTTTCTTGATTTTGTTTTGTCGTTTTGAATAGTCTCTACTTTTCAAAGAGTCTATATATTCTGCTCTACCTCATCCCACTAGGTGCTTGTTGTCATTCTTATCACTTGGATCTTAGATGGAAGACTGAGTTAGGACAAAAAATACATACTATTGTGTTGTCCAAGGCTTTCATGCCCAGAATTACTGGGTTGCTGTAAGTTTTTCAGGCTGTATAGCCATGTTCCAGAAGCATTCTCTCCTGACATTTCACCTGCATCTATGGCAGGCATCCTCAGAGATTGTGAGGTCAGCCCTCACAACCTCTGAGGATGGTTGCCATAGATGCAGGACAGAATGCTTCTGGAACATGGCACACTGCAAATGGGCAAGAAACAGTATTATAGCATCAGCAGCTTGCCATAATTCCTGAAGCAGCAGTACCAATAGGTATTTCTGAAACAGAGGTTAATAAAAGACACAACAACCAGGGAGTGGGGTGGCATCCTTAGGAAAAGGGAAATAGTACCTCTCTCCCTACACGATAATTGGGCTGGCAGCTCTGGAAGCATGCAATGGTGCCATGAGAAGGAAGTTTTCCACCATTGTTACCAAAAGATATAATCAGGGTACAGGCGAAATCACTTGGTAATTTCACCATTTGAACTGTTGATAAAAAGAAACCATGCTGTCATCACCCACAAACACCTTGTTTTGAATCATTGAATTACATCCGTTTGTTTCCTCATATAATGTATTCTCTTTCCTAATACCATGTTGCTGCTGCTACCACTATCAATATTGTTATCACCATCACCATCATCGCCATCATCACCACTATCTGAAATTTTAACCCACTGATTCTGTAGTGGTACAGTATCATGAATCACCAAAATTTTCCTAGAAGTTGAATAAGAGTCTTATCTTCAAAGCCTGTTGCTAGTACACAAGGTTAACACACTTTACTCACATTCTGTTACTGGGAAAATGATACATTTCCTGAACTTAGAGTAAGAGAGGCATAGAATAAGAGAGCTGGAAGAGACTACAGGGGCCATCTAGTCCAGCTCTCTGCTACACTGGAAAAGCACAATCAAAGTACCCCTGATAGATGGCCATCCAGACTCTGTTTAAAAGCCTCCAAAGAAGTAGCTTCAATCAATAACAACAGCAATAATAATAATAATAATAATAATAATAATCATACTTTATTTATACCCCGCCACCATCTCCCCAAGGGACTCAGAGCGGTTTACATGAGGCCAAGCTCAACAACACATCACAACAGAAAAGCAGTAACAAATAATGTAAATCACATATAACAATAACACACAGGATTTAAAAGCTTATGTCCAGGCCAGATGTAATGATTTAAAATTTAAAAAATAATGCTGGGTATGACAAGATAGGATATATCTCGTAGGAAGGTTTTTAAAAAGTGAGGGTTTAAAAAAAAGTAAGGGTACAGTCCAATGCAGTGCAATGGTTAAAGTGCATTTGTAAGGACATTTTGCTGGGAGTTGTTCCTTTATTCCGGGAAGGCACATTGGAATAGCCACCTTTTCAGGCTCCTCTTAAAGATTGCCAATGTTGGGCATGCCTAATATCCTTTGGAAGTGAGTTCCAGAGTCGGGGGGCTACCACGAAGTAGGCCCTCTCCCTCATCCCCACCAATCGTGCCTGTGAGGGAGGCAGGAGCACGAGCAGGGCCTCTCCAGATGATCAAAGAGATTGTGTGGGTTCGTACTTTGAGACTGAGAGTTCCACTGCTGAATTTCAACAGAAACATGGCAAAAGTTACAGTTGGAATGAAAATAGAGTCTAAACTTGTAATTGTATTTTCATAGTTATAGAATAGGTCTATGCATGCCAAGGTTCATTGAGAATGGGAACTCCACTTTTTCTTTGAGTAGACTAAATGTAAAATTAGGTGGCAGCAATAAAATGCAATGGGCTTAAAATATACTGGCGTTACAAATACCCAGCAATAGAAATAATGACATCCCATTTACCTTTGTGTTTGTTTCTTTCTGAAACAATTGCCCTTTTATTAGGAGAATATCACAAGTAGTATAAAATAAAACTTAGTATAGTCTTAAACAGTTACACGGATTCATTATAGCACATGTAGTGTACTACATCAGGCCAAAGTATGACTTTTTTCTATCCCTCCTCCCCCACCCCAAGAATGTTCAAGGCAGGGCAGAAAAGAATAGTGCTGATGGTCCAAAACCCCATTTTGAATGGCAAAGGTAATTCTGGGTGAATGTTATGAGGAACAGAGTAGTGAAGGTGGTAGGATGGAGGTTAACTTTTTAAACATATGTAATTTCACTACTAGAAATCAGTTGTCATGCAGAGTTTCCAATGTAAATCAATTCTCAAGCATGCTTGCATATAAAACTCTCTAAAGAAAAAGGCCACAAAGAGAAAGATGATTTTTAGTAGCAGAAATGTTAAATGCCTGCTTCTCATTGTTTGTTTGCATTGGAATATACTTCATATTTGGAATCTACAGAAGTGGGGATGGAAATTATCAGACATTGTTGATCAACATATCCCATAATCTGTCAGGGGTGCTTTGAATATGATTTTCCTGCTTCTTGACAGGGGGTTGGACTGGATGCTTCATGAAGTCTCTTCCAACTCAATGATTCTATGATTCTATAATATAGATAAAACAGAGGTTAGTTAATCAGAAGGCAGACCAGGGGAAGGGATCCAGTCTGTGTTGAATGGGGTCACACTCCCCCTGAAGACACAACTTTGCAGTCTGGAGGTCCTCCTGGACTCAATGCTAAACCTGGGAGGCCCAGGTATCTATGGTGCTCAGGAAAGCTTTTGTACAATTTGAACTTGTGCAACCACTGTGTTCGGTCCTGGAGAAGCTGGATCTAGCCACTGTGGTACATGCCTTAGTTACATCCAGTCTGGATTACTGGAAAGTGCTCTGCAGCTCTCTTTGAACTGTCTTCAAAGAGAGCTGCAGCCAGGTTGCACATTGGGCTGGCTACAGAGAGTGGACAACTTCCCTGTTGCAGCAGCTGCACTTTCTGCTAGTTTGTTGCCAGGCACAATTCAAAGTACTAGTTATGATCTTTTGAACCTTAGGTGGCTCAGATCCAGGCTATTTAACTGATTGCATGTATTGCTTATATAAGTCTGCCCTGGCCCTGCAGAGAGGCCCTTCTCTCAGGCCTATCTGGATCACAAGTTCAGTTGATAGGAATGAGGAAACAGGCCTTCCAGCTCAGTGACTGCACATCAGTTTTTGAATTCCCTACCCAGCGAAGCCAGATTGCCCCCCCCCCCCTTCCATTGGCAGGCTAAAGACTTTTTATTCAGGCAGGCATTTAAAGAAGGAAATTTTAAGATAAAATTAAGAGGTGCTATGGTTTTAGCTTTGAATATGTTTTTAACCAGATTTAAGGATTTTAACTGTTGATTTTAATTAATACAGTTGATGCTTAATTAAATTGGATTTCAAATTTTATTGAAATGCTTTTAGTGTAAGTGAATCTTCTATGTTGAGGGGAAAAAGCAGGTATAAATAAACATAATAATTTTCTTCTTCATCATCACCAATAAATAATAATAGAAATAAATAAATAAATAAATACATTTGCAACCACATTTTATAATTATAGCAGTATGATATTCCCATGGACTTTTTGAATATTTTAGTGCAGAAATGTACTTGAAATGCACTTGAAATTTTGTGCAAGATAGTTCTACAACACTACTGCAACTGGCTAGCAATATGTCTAACATATAAATTGATGTATAATATTGAGTGGAGCCATGGTTTTTAAAGTGTAATCAAACTGTAATATCTCTGGAGTGAAGATACACATTCTGGAAGGTCATATGATTTCCACCTCTGCTTATAAACGTTTCATATTCTTCATTAGTTATCCAGCATCAGAGGATCACTAATGTCATAAATACTTTTTAAAGATTAAAAAGGTTCTTCTATCTTGTTCACAGTGAGACAGAGTATTTGGCACTTTACAGAGAAATAGACACACGGACTATAGGGATATACCAACAAAAGGGATACCACATTTCACTCAACATTCACACACACAAAAACATTTAGTCCATACATTACCATCCCTTCTTCCATCTCCTGGAAAAGTGAACCACACATAGGCCAGATTGCTTCCCTGCAAATCTGCCATTCTGCAAATATACCATCTTCTTTCATCCCTTCGAGAAAATGGCGGGTGGACCACACCATTCCTGTTTGACATGCTTTTGGAAAATTATAAGGTCATTTATATAGCAAATTTCTGATGATATTGTTTCAAAAAGTTGTAAATGAAAGACAAATTGTTTTGCCAGCTAAAACATGCTGACTCCATCAGTCCCAGACAGATGTTGGCTTTCCTTCTTAACTGATCCTGGTTTTCCTTCTTAAGGAGCATTGTGCTTCCATCCTTAACTTAAAAGAGTAATTGTCACTGATAATGTAAATGTGTTGTTTTCCACCAAGAGTTAATCATTGCCTCTGGTCATCAATGTTAGCAGTTCTCATCAGCAATTTTAAATACATCAGTTAATGAATTTTCCTTTTTTACGTTTTCCAGGCCTCAAGTTTCCCGAGCCCCAACCATACACCTTTCATACAATTTCATACAAAACATACATCACATATTCACCACACACTGAGATGCAGTATGCTTTTAAAATTGATATATTTATCTTAGAAAATATCTGTGTTTTTCAAGAGATGAAGAAACCTGACAAGGATATCCTTAGAACGATCCTTAACACTGCAGGATTTCTTCTTTGCAAATCCATACACGAAGAAGAAGGCATAGTGTTATGGGTTTTTTTTTTGCACAGGTAACAACATTTTTCATATTTGTCTGTACAAAATAGTGTGTATTTTGCCCAGTACAAGTGCTAAACCAAGAAGATGTTTTGAGACTTTCTCTTAACAAAGAAAATTGCTACAAATTATATTTTGCTTTATATGGGAATGAAATCAGCTAATTGCATACCTATATTTGCTCCCCATGCTCTCCATATAAGAAAAATGGCAGGACAGAAAAGGAGAACTATAGTTTTTGGACTCTGGTTTCTATTTACTGTAGATTTTATTGATGACTATGCCAGTGCAGGGAGGGGAAACAATGTTCATTTATACATTAGGGCTTGTCAGTATCTGGTAATTTCTGCTGTGTATTATACCATACTGGAGGAAAAGATTTAACTTGCTTATTGCAGAATTGCTGTTGCTTTTTATCTTGTTTATTTATTTTAATTGGAGTGACATTACAGTATTCGTATTTCCGTTATTTTGAATTGCGTTCCGGTTTTCTTTCCACCTAGTTGACTTAATGTAACTTACATAAGTGTTGACCCAAGAGTTCCCATTTATTTAATTTGTCCATTCATTGAGTTGGGAAGAACAGCTGGATTCAACTTGCTTCCTAATGTTTCTTTCCATATAATTTGAATACATCATTCTAAACTTTGGAGCAGCAGAAAACAAGCTCATTCTATCTTTGTCTGACATTCCTTCAGATATTAAAAGATGGCTGTAATGGCTATCATGCAATCTTTCAGTCTTTTCTTCTTGGAGCTAAACATAACTCAATTTCTCATAAGACTTGGTTTGTGGACCTTAAATTATCCTAGTAGCCCTTCTTTGGGCACACACCAGATTGTCTAGTCTTAACTTGTAGAGTCAAAAGTATTGTCTCTACTTTAAAAACATTGTAGAAGGGATCAACAAGTTTCTTTAGAATAGAAATAAAATCGCATTAAATGGAGCAAATAGAGCAGAACCTTTTTGAATTTTAACCTTTGTCTGTATGGTAGTTTTTAAGTATTTAATTGCATTGAAGCAAGCACCTAGGTTTTTCACCCCCATCTCATGAAAGTATGGTTAAGTGAAGTAGAATTAAAAGTGCAGTAAGTAAAGAGAATATCAAATATTTCAGATTAAATGCTCTCACTTTTTTCACTGCATTAAATGCTCCAATAGCTTTCTTTGTATAATGAGTAGCAAGGAAAGAAGCAAAATCTCAAATGACTGCTTAGCAGCCTGGCACCTTGATCCCTCTGCTCGAAAATTACTAGTCCAAATCTGATGTACCCTGAGCATCAGCCATTCTATTCAATTTTGATTTTGCTCAAAGAAGTGAAATGAATTCATCCCAAGGGCAAACTGCTGAAGCTTGTTTACAAACTTGATTGTCTATCTTTGGGTAAGCATCCAATTGAAGAGAAGTCATTTTCTCTAGCTCCTGTTAACTTGTTAAATTGCCTGTTAGATTCATCAATTTCGCTGGTGCTGTCGCACAGAATGAAAGGTCTTTCCACTTTGAAGAGCATGCTTTAGAAACTTTTCTCAGTTTGAATTTTATGAAGCATTTATCTCCCACAGGAAAGAACTACAGTAGGATTCAAGTTTTATGTATTTCCAGGCAAGTGCTGATTCATTTTCTTTTCATTTTATGGATTGGATTAAGGAAAATCTGACTCAGCCTTCATTTAAGTGGCCTCACAGAAATGTGGCTGAATTCCATTGGTAAAGCAGATATTTTTCTTGCCTAATGTCAGAAGTGGCCTGGACTAGACTGAAGATTTGCTAGGATCTGACAGTGTTAAAAATGGCTTATTTGTGTCTGTAGTACATGCAGAACACACCTTTACATGGTGTCGTTTTGCATTGTATCGCTGCAAACAAGGCATAAATCTGGAAAATTCCATTTCCCAATATCTTGTTCTTCCATCTTAGCTTGCATTCATTCAGAACTTTGAGAATTTTTCAATCTTATGTTTATTGGGTATTTTTCTTTTTTTTCTAAAAGAAAGTTTTTGTGTGCACTATTCTAGTGATAATTACGCTTGTGCATTTCGGCTAAACCTCGATCTATTTCTGCAGGCCGAATACCGGTAGACCCCCATATCCATTTTCGCATGACTCCCAAAAATGGATGGGCAGCCAGATAGCCGTTTTTGATATGTAGCCAAAAATGCAGCTAGATCTGGCCCATTAGCAACAATGGGGAACTTATGAGGCTTGCCTTTCCATTCCTGGCACCCTTTCCTTTTTCCCTTAAAGAGAGCCTGGGTATCAGCAATTGAGTTAAGAAAGAACCCTTCCTGTGTCCCTTTCCTTTTTTTCCCTTCAAGGGAGCCTGAGTGACAGCAATGGGGTTAAGAAAGCACCCTATTCACACATTATCGGGGGGGGGGGGGTGGCTTCCTACAGGCTTTCCTTCCATATCCTTCATTAAGACCTGGATTAAAAGAATCAGAGTTAAGATAACACCCTTTCTGTGATCCTTTCCCTTCTGTTTAACGGGTTTAACGCTTTGTTAAAGCTGTTTCTTTCCATTCTAGAGGAGACAGGCTGCAGGCACCTATGCTCTCTCCCTGTGTGCAATTTTCCAAGGCATTTGAGGAGGCTTCTCACTCCCCAGGGAAGAAAGAGTGATAGACCTGGAGCCTTCTCTCTGGGATTCCTTTTAAAAAAAACAACCCTTTTTTTCTCTACTGTAGGTCCTGTCTGGAGTGAGCAAGCTTCAATCTCTGGGTTTAATGTTTCCTTAAACCTTTTTCTACTTTATACTCTAGAAGAGAGGTAACTAGGTGGTAGTAGTTTTCAGAGAATGACTTTTCTTTTTGTTTGCTGGGATTACTAATAGTAATAATAATAATAATAATCTTTTAGAAGTATTTGAAGGAGAGAAAGGGAAGAAGAAATAAAGCTAAAAAGGTGACGCTCCCAAGCCACCACCCACTCATCCCTGCACATCCCCGACTCCCAGTCAGTCCCACTAAATAAAAAGAATCAAGAAAATAAAGGAAAAACAAAAAGATTAAACTGTGGTGCCGAATAGGGTAGGAGGAGCAGAGATCAGCTGCCACATGGTCCTGTTTCAGACGGGAGTCCATGGTGGCTAGTCCCTTGCCATTACTGACACCCAAACAAACTGAAGAAGCTGGATTGACTGAAGGAAATGGCTAAAAACAGTTTCGGGTTGAAGCCTAGTGATAATGTATCTGTGTATGCAATTTTTGTGACTAATAATCCCATCAATGAGCCGCAGTAGTGCAATGGATTAAACCCTTGTGACAGCTGAACTGCTGACCTGAATTTTGGCAGTTCAAATCTGTGAGATGGGGTGAGTTGTCATCTGTCAGCTCCAGCTTCTTGTGCGGGGACATAAGAGAAGCCTCCCACATGATGGTAACACATCTGGTTATCCCCTGGGCAACGTCTCTGCAGACAGCCAATTCTCTCACACCAGAAGCAACTTGCAGTTTCTCAAGTCGCTTCTGACTCAATAAAAAAAATCACATTAATGGCAAACATTTTAATATAATCATTATAATCACATTTTATGTCGAAAATACATTTAGAGTGTATTTTCCCATAATATACCTGCCACCAAAATATGTGTGTAAAGTATGACTTTCGAAGGATAATATTTGAAAGACTTTCCATTTGTAAACTAATTTCAAAGTGCAAAATAAGGAGAATTAGTTTTAAAATGTAAGTCAAATGAATGCTTTTTCTTTTCTTAGCATGAATCTACACTGGCAAAGTAGATTTGGAGTCAGAAGCACACCAGAAGAAACTTGCAGTTTCTCAAGTCGCTTCTGACTCAATAAAAAAAATCACATTAATGGCAAACATTTTAATATAGTCATTATAATCACATTTTATGTCGAAAATACATTTAGAGTGTATTTTCCCATAATAAACCTGCCACCAAAATATGTGAAAAGTATGACTTTTGAAGGATAATATTTGAAGGACATGAGAGAAGCCTCCTTGCAGGATTGCAAGACATCCGGGCGTCCCCTGGGCAACGTCTTCGTAGACGGCCGATTCTCTCGATCCAGAAGCAACAGCAGATCACAGGAGCTGTCTTCATAGACTTGTCAGCAGCTTATGATACTGTGAACCACTGCCTCCTCCTGAGAAAAATGTATAATATCACAAAGGACTACCACCTCACCCGCCTCATAGGAAACCTGCTACAAAACAGGAGCTTCTTTGTTGAGTTCCAGGGCCAGAGAAGCAGATGGCGGAAACAGAAGAACGGCCTGCCTCAGGGGAGCGTGCTTGCTCCATCCATGTTCAACATCTACACAAATGACCAGCCACTGCCAGAAGGGACAGAGAGTTTCATCTATGCTGATGATTGTGCCATTACCACTCAAGCAGGGAGCTTTGAGATGGTTGAACAGAAGCTCTCCGAAGCTCTAGGTGCTCTAACTGCCTATTACAGGGAAAACCAACTGATCCCTAATCCATCTAAAACAGAGACATGCGCCTTTCACCTTAAGAACAGACAAGCATCCCGAGCTCTGAGGATTACCTGGGAAGGGATCCCACTGGAGCATTGCAACACACCCAAATACCTGGGAGTCACTTTGGATCGTGCTCTGACCTACAAGAAGCACGGCATGAACATCAAGCAAAAAGTGGGCACTAGAAACAACATCATACGAAAGCTGACTGGCACAACTTGGGGATCACAACCAGACACAGTGAAGACATCTGCCCTTGCGCTATGCTACTCTGCTGCTGAGTATGCATGCCCAGTGTGGAACACATCTCACCACACTAAAACAGTAGATGTGGCTCTTAATGAGACATGCCGCATTATCACAGGGTATCTGCGCCCCACACCACTGGAGAAATTACACTGCTTAGCCGGTATTGCACCACCTGACATCCGCCGGGAAGTAGCAGCCAACAGTGAAAGGACCAAGGCAGAGACATCTCCAGCTCATCCCCTGTTTGGGTATCAGCCAGCACGTCAACGACTTAAATCAAGACATAGTTTTCTTAGATCTACAGAGACACTCGCTGGAACACCCCAGCAAGCGAGAGTCCAAAAGTGGCAGGCCCAAACCCAGCACCTCAATCCATGGGTGATACCAGATGAGAGACTCCCCCCTGGGCACACAGAAGACTGGGCAACTTGGAAGGCGCTGAACAGACTGTGCTCTGGCACCACGAGATGCAGAGCCAATCTTAAGAAATGGGGCTACAGGGTGGAATCCTCGGCATGCGAGTGCGGAGAAGAACAAACCACAGACCACCTGCTGCAATGCAACCTGAGCCACATGCACGATGGAGGACCTTCTTGCGGCAACACCAGAGGCACTCCAAGTGGCCAGATACTGGTCAAAGGACATTTAACCAACTACCAAGTTTGCAAAATCTGTGTGTTTTTTTCTTCTTTTTTCTTTTTTTTATTTTTGTTTTTAATCTGTGTGTTTGTTTTGTTCTGTTAGAATTGTAACACAATGGTATGGTTGCTGATGACACGATAAATAAATAAATATTTGTAAACTGATTTCAAAGTGCAAAATAAGAATTAGTTTTAAAATGTAAGTCAAATGAATGCCTTTTCTTTTCTTAGTGTGAGTCTACACTGGCAAAGTAGATTTGGAGTCAGTGCAGAAGTGTCCACACAACCCTGCCAAATCCTTTGTTGCAGTGCATTGGACTCCACTTGGACTGATAATGGGGGCCTTGCTAGACTGATTTCTTGAAGCCTTCCAAATAGTACATTAAAAGAGAAGCTGAGAAGAGGAAAATCTGGAAATTGTGGTAGATTTGGGCAATTGGAAAAAAGGGAAAAAAGAAAAAGAAAATATATTAGCAATGCAAGAATGGTTGCTTCAAAAACATTGCATTTGATTCATTCATACAAGAAGCTCATAAAAACTAAGTATAAGAAATGCAACAATAAAGTGTCTGCAAAGATGTATATTTATAATCTGTAAAAGACTGGTGGGAATGAAAGCCTGCCAAGGTGCTCACCAATGTTTTGTCTTCATCCTGGAAAGAATTGATGAGCAGAATGCCGCAGGGTTCCGTCCTGGGCGCGGTCCTGTTCAACATCTTTATTAATGACTTAGATGAAGGGTTAGAAGACATGATAATCAAGTTTGCAGATGAAATTGGGAGGGATAGCCAATGCTCCAGAGGACAGGAGCAGAATTCAAAACGACCTTAACAGATTAGAGAAATGGGCCAAAACTAACAAAATGAAATTCAACAGTGACAAATGCAAGATACTCCACTTAGGCAGAAAAAATGAAATGCAAAGCTACAGAATGGGGGACGCGTGGCTCAAAGGCAGTGCATGTGAAAAAGATTTTGAGTCCTCATGGACAACAAGTTAAATATGAGTCAAAAATGTGATGCGGCGGCAAAAAACGCCAATGGGATTTTGACCTGCATCAATAGGAGCATAGTGTCTAGATCTAGGGAAGTAATGCTATTCCACTATTCTGCCTTGATCAGACCGCACTTGGAATACTGTGTCCAATTCTGGGCACTGCAATTGAAGGGAGATGTTGACAAGCTGGAAGGTCTTCCAGGCGTTCCATTCTTCTATATTTTGGTCCTTACGTTCGTATATCTTGTTGCTGACACGGTCAATTTCTTTACCTTCCATATTAGAAATTTGTCAAGTCAATTGTTATGGGTATGTCTTTTGCTTTTAGATATTCCTTAAAGCCTGTCCAGTCTGTTTTCTTTTTCACTCCATTTATTCTTTGAGATAAGTTGTCCATTTGTATAATTTCGAAGGCTTTTATAATCCAATCTTCTTGAGTTGGTATTTCTTTTAGCTTCCATTTTTTTGCTATCACTATTCTAGCCGCCGTACTCAGTAAGAATAGCATTTTATCTTGGTTTTTATTTAATTTTGATTCTTTGTGTATGCCTAGTAAATATAGTTCTGGGATCTTTGTAAAGGTTATTTTAAGTATTTTTTGAGTTGCCCTATGAACTTTGCTCCAAAATTTTTGAATTTTTGCACATAGCCACCATTGGTGGAAGAAAGTGCCCGTCTTCCTCCCACATTTCCAGCATTTATCTGAAGTGAATTGGTTTTTTTTAAATTTGGCAATTTTTTCCGGTGTATAATGCCAGCGATAGAACATTTTGAACCAATTTTCTTTAATATCGCTGGCTGCGGAATATCTAATTTTTGTAGTCCAGATCTCTTCCCATTGATTTAGCATTATATTGTGTCCCAAATCCTTGGCCCAGTTAATTTGGCATTCTTTTATTTGCTCTTCTTCGGTATTCCACATTTGTAATTGTTTGTATAATAGTTTTATTAATTTTTTTTCTTTTTCCATAATTACCTCCCATAGACCCTTTTTTTGCTCAAAACCTAGTTTATTGTCTACCTTATAACCTTCCCGTATCTGGTAGTAGTTTAGCCACGTAAGTTTCGGGTTTATTTTTTTAAATTCCTCATATGATATTATTTCCATATTTCCTTTCTCGTTTTTCTTGAGTAGTTGCTGATATGTTGGCCAATTTTCTATCCCTAATTCTTTTTTGTGTTTTGCTTCGAATGGCGAAACCCAAAGCGGGGTGCGCCTGTAAAATCTATTTTTGTATCTGTCCCACGTTTTAATTAGGGCGGCCCTTATCATATGGTTTGTAAAATTTTTTTCTACTTTTCTTCGGTCGTACCATATGTAACTGTGCCAACCGGCTCTTAGGTCGTGGCCTTCCAGGGTTAGTATATGTTCATTTTTTATTTTTGTCCAGTCCTTAACTGCTACTAAATTACATGCTTCATAATAAATTTTTAGGTCTGGCAGACCTAGGCCCCCTCTTTTTTTGTCATCCGTCAGAATTTTCAGGCTAATTCTCGGTTTTTTATTCGCCCATATAAATTTTGAGATGTCGGAATTCCACTTTTTGAAAAGGTAATTACTTCTGAGCACCGGGATGGTTTGAAAAAGGAAAAGTAATTGCGGTAAAACTATCATTTTAATTAGCGCGATTCTTCCTAAAAAGGAATGGTTTTGGTTGCCCCATTTTGCCAGATCTTTTTGAATTTTTTTCCATAGGGTTTCATAATTGTTTTTTATCAATGCGGCATTACTTTTGGTGACGTTAATTCCCAGATACTTTATTTTGGTTGCAATTTGGATGCCTGTTGTTTTTTGTAACATGTCTTTGGCCTTTCCATCCATATTTTTAACTAACAGTTTAGTTTTTTGTTTGTTTAGTTTGAATCCTGCTAGGATTCCAAAATCCTCAATTCTCTTTAGCCAGTCTTTAATGTTGTTCGTGGGGTCTTCGATGAAACACACCACATCGTCCGCATATGTTTTAAGTTTGTATTGTTGTTTTAGTATCTTAAGCCCTTTTAGATTTGGATCTTCGTTTATCTTTCTCACCAAAGTTTCCATTATTAATATAAATAACAAAGGTGATAAAGGACACCCTTGCCTTGTTCCCTGGGAAATTTGGATTGATTTTTTTGTTTCTTGTCCATTAATCACTAGTGTGGCCTCTTGCTTTCCGTAGATTGCATTTATAGTATTTTGAAAATGGAAACCCATGTCTAATTCTTTGATTAATAATTTTAAGTAACTCCAATTTACCTTGTCGAATGCTTTTTCCGCATCCACAAAGAGTAAAGCCAGTTCCTTTTCGGTGTGTTTTTCATAATATTCAATTATATTGATTAATATCCTTGTGTTATCTTTTATTTGCCGGTTAGGCAGAAAGCCTGACTGTTCCTTAGACACCCATTTTTTTAAAAATTCCTTTAGTCTCTCCGCCATAATTAGTGCAAAGATTTTATAATCGTTATTTAAAAGTGAAATCGGCCGATAATTTTTTATTTCCGTTGTATCTGTATTTTCTTTGTGGATTAAGACTATATTTGCTTTTTCCCAGGACTTTGGGATGGTTCCTTTTTCCAGTATGTTGTTTGCGATCTCCTGGAATAAAGGGCTTATTTCGGTTTGAAAGGTTTTATAAAAGATGGCGGTGAAGCCATCTGGTCCTGGCGCCTTATTATTTTTTAGCTTGCTGATGGCTATATCAATCTCGGCCATTGAGATAGTTCCATTTAGGGCCTCCCTCTGTCTGTCCGTAAGTTTTACCATATTGAGCTCGCATATATATTTGGTTATTTTTTCCTTGTTTACTTCTGTACCCTTATATAGCTCTTTGTAAAATTTCAGAAATTCCCTGGTAATGCTGGTGTCTTCTGTGTGAATTTTCCCTTCGGTTTGTATTTTTGTTATCAATTGTTTTTGTTTTTGCTTCTTTATCTTATTTGCCAGCCATTTGCCAATTTTATTTGCGTTTTGAAAGTGGTGTGCCTTCGTGAATTTCATCTGTTTTTCTATATTTTCGTTTTGTAATAGTTGTAGCTGTTTATTAAGGGCCGCTATGGTAAGTGACCTCTTTTTGTCTCTTGGGTTTTGTTTTAGCAATCTTTCATTTTCTGTTAATTTTTCTAATATTTCTCTAATTTCCTTGTTTCTATTTTTTTTATGTATTGCATCTTGTTGCATGAGGTATCCCCTCATGACGGCTTTCATTGCCTCCCATTGTGTGTATTTCGATGTTTCCTCCCCTTTGTTTAATTCCAAGTATTCCCGTAGTAAGATCCTGTTCCTTTCTATGTCCTTCTCTTTACGCAATAAGTAATCTTTTAGTCTCCATCTATACATTGTACTCCTCCCTTTGATTACCAGTTCTATTGCACAGTGGTCTGAATGAGTCCTGGCTAAGATGTCTATTTTTTTCACTTTTAAGTTTAGGGAGTTAGTTGCCCATACCATATCAATTCTCGACCACGTAAGGTGTCTCCCGGAGTAATATGTATAGTCTTTTATGCTCCCTTTGTGCTGTCTCCATGTGTCTCTCAGATTTAGGTTTTCTAGCTGTTGTGTAAATATTTTGGGTAATTGGCTTGTTTTGCTTGTAATTTCTCTATCTTTAACTTTCTTTTTAGTTTTATCTAAATTTATATCCACCACCCCATTGAAGTCCCCTAAAATTATTAGTTCGTCCCAACTTTGATTATCTATCTCCTTTTTTAATTCTCTTATGAATTTACCTTTAGCTCCATTTGGAGAATAAATATTGCAAATTAGCCATTTTTGATTATTTATTTCGATAAAGATTCCCACATATCTCCCTTCCATATCTCTAAAGGCTAGTTTTGCATTTAACCACTCTTTCGCGTAAATCACCACACCCTTCTTCTTCCCATTGTTGGATGCGTGGAATTCTTTTCCCAGTTTCTTGTTTATTAAGTATTTTGTATGTCTACTTGAGATATGCGTTTCTTGTAAAGCAATCAAGTCCAGATTTTTTTGTTTTAGAAGATTGAAGACCTTTTTGCGTTTGTTTGGTGAATTCAGCCCATTGATGTTATTGGTATGTATTTTGATGTCCTTACTCATTGGTATTTTCAGTCATTTCCCATTGTAGGATTTCTTGCGGAATAAGTTGGTAGTTTTCCGGAGAGAACTCCCTTAATCTCTTATTTTCTCTTTCATCCTTACTTCTCCATGGGGTCCCTTCTTTGCATTCTCCTTCTTCTTCTTCTTCCTCCATGTTCTCTTCCTTATCATCTTTACTTTCTTGATTTGTCTCTGTGCTTTCTTGTCTTTTTGTGTCTATTTTAGTCAGTTTGGTTAGAAATGTTCTCTGCGGGGTATCCTGTGGGTTAGCTTTCATATGGTCCTTGTGGAAGAGTCTTGCTTTTTCTTCGGTATTCAGCCAATACCTTTTTCCATCTAGTGTAACTGTAATCCCTTCATCTCTTTCCCACTTGAATTTTATTTTTCTTTTTTTTAATTCGTCTGTTAAGAAGGCGTACCTTCTTCGTTTCGCCAGTGTCTGTTGTGTCACCTCCTTCATTATTGTAATTTTTTTCTCCTTGTAGAATACAGTTTTCTTTGAGTTTTCTTTCAATATCGCGTCTCTGGTACTCTTTCGGCAGAAGGAGATGACCACGTCCCTTGCTGTTTTGTGTTTCTTGGCGTACCCAGTGGGAACCCGGTATACTCTGTCCACGTCGTTTCCTATAATTTCAGTGCTGACGTCCAATAGGTCTGCCAGCAATTCGATCATTATTTGTTTTACGTTTTCCTCCTTGGTCTCTTCTAAATTTCTAATCCTCAACTGGAATTCCAGTTCCCTGTTCTCAATCCGTTCCGTCTGTAATTCTATTTTTTGTGTCAAGTTTTCCAGTTTCAGCACTTTGTTTTCCATTTTTCCTTGGTGGTTCATAATTTTTTGGTTCTCTTTTTTCATTTTGTCTAAGTCTTCTTGCAGCTTATTCATATCTTTTTTGAGGTCCGCTTTCATGTTCTTGATTTCTTGCTGCAGTTCTTTATGCTGGGTGTCTTGTTTTGTTGAGATTTTAATAATCTCTGCTAGTATCTGACTGAGGGTGTTCTCTTCTGTCAGGGAGTCTTTCTTTGTTGGATTTTGTGCCTTTGCTAGAGGTGTGCTTTTCCCTTTTGCGCTTTGCGTTGCCATTCTGTTTTTTGGTTTGGATTGAGTGATCTGTAGGTATTGTGTATGTGTATGTATGTGTTGTTGTGGTATACTTATTGTAGTGTTATGTTGTTGTGTTGTTCTATACTTTACTCTGTGTTTTATTTAATTTAGCCTAGTTGGGTAATTTTTTTTTTTAAATTAATTAATTTATTTTGTGTTGTTTTTTATTTTATTTTTTATTTATTTATTTCTTCTCCCCTATTGCTTTGTCTAATCTTACCTTCCGCTATTCTCCAAAGTCTTTCTGCTATCTTCCAATATCTTCCTCTTTTTTGTACGTCTTCCCTCGTATATATTGTCTTCTTAAGACTCCGTTTCCCGCTTGTAGCTCTTTAACATTGGCTCACTTCCGGGTTAGCGTGCTTTACGTCGTCGCGCTGTTGCCGTGTCCGCACGCCGCTGCGTTCCAACGTCGCTGCTCGTCCTCTCGCGGCTCCGGCTCTTCTCGCGGGAATGGGTTTCTCTCTCTCCGTCTCGCGGTACTTCTTTCTCCGCTTCCTCCAGGCCGCGTGGCCACGCGCCTACTGCTGGATCCGCCCTCGCCTCCTGCTCTTATCTTTTCTTCTCCCTCTCAAGGACTCCTTTTGGCGCTCTGCCAATGCCTGGGGTTGAGAAAATGTCCTGGGGTTCTGGCGTGTCCAATTCAAGGTCAGTGCATGAAGGATTTTGATAAGCTTTCTTATCTTCCTCCGGCTCTTACAGTGATTAGAGCTCTTGATGTAGGAATAGGAGGGGTGAAAACTTAATAAGGCTGCGCGTGCCTTTTATTTCTTTTATTTCTTTTCCTCAAAATTCCACAAATTTGTGCTCAGGGCTACAGCTGTATTTATTTGTTACTTAACAGATGCTTAGCAAATGTGGGAGCATGGAATTGTGTTTCTAGTTCCCTCTTTCAGCCCGCTGTACCTTTGTGCCCTGGGTGCCCTACCAGTCGAACCTTGAGGGGTTCGACCGTCTGGCCCCTTTCGGCTTAGGTTATGCTGTCCCTTGTGGGAGGGAGCCTATCTTGGCTCTACCCGGCTGAGCTGGGAAACTTAGGATTTAAGCCTATATTCCCCCCGCTTGGGGATCGGAAGCTCCTTGTCTTATTTGTTTTGTTTATTTCTTTTTTTTTTGTTTCGATTATCTTTCCTCTCTTCCCTTTCTTGCTTTCTCGTTCTCTTTAGTTCAGTCTTTACTCTCTTTACTCTCTTCGATCATTCTTTTACTCCCTTTTGTGGTTTATTATGTGTATGTTTCTTATTACCTTGCTTTAAGTCCTCGATGTCTCCGTCTCTGACTCTGTCATTCCATCCTTTCCGGGAAGGTAATGGCTTCAAATCTTCTTTTCCTTATTGCCTTATTGCCTTATCAGCTGAGCCGCTTGTCCGACCATCGCTTTGTTGTCCTCTGGATTCGTTAGTTGTTTTCCTTTATTTGTGTGCCGGCCGCCGTGGAGCGTCAGGAGCTTTTGCTCCGGCTTCGGCTTGTGCTCACCCTCCGCACCTCGTTGCCGGACGTCTCTGGATGCCTCCTTGAGGGGGGTATCACTTAGACGCCGTCGGCCGAGAATGCCTTAGGGTCTTGCCTCCACGACCTCAGTCCATCCGATGGAGGTTGGGTTGCATTTGTAGCTCCCAAAGCCCCCAAACCAAGCCGCTTCTGTGAAGCTATTCACGGAGCTCACAAAAGCATGTCCTCCATTGTGTGGCGACCAACCGGAAGTGTCAACAGTAGATGTGGCTCTTAATGAGACATGCCGCATTATCACAGGGTATCTGCGCCCCACACCACTGGAGAAATTACACTGCTTAGCCGGTATTGCACCACCTGACATCCGCCGGGAAGTAGCAGCCAACAGTGAAAGGACCAAGGCAGAGACATCTCCAGCTCATCCCCTGTTTGGGTATCAGCCAGCACGTCAACGACTTAAATCAAGACATAGTTTTCTTAGATCTACAGAGACACTCGCTGGAACACCCCAGCAAGCGAGAGTCCAAAAGTGGCAGGCCCAAACCCAGCACCTCAATCCATGGGTGATACCAGATGAGAGACTCCCCCCTGGGCACACAGAAGACTGGGCAACTTGGAAGGCGCTGAACAGACTGTGCTCTGGCACCACGAGATGCAGAGCCAATCTTAAGAAATGGGGCTACAGGGTGGAATCCTCGGCATGCGAGTGCGGAGAAGAACAAACCACAGACCACCTGCTGCAATGCAACCTGAGCCACATGCACGATGGAGGACCTTCTTGCGGCAACACCAGAGGCACTCCAAGTGGCCAGATACTGGTCAAAGGACATTTAACCAACTACCAAGTTTGCAAAATCTGTGTGTTTTTTTCTTCTTTTTTCTTTTTTTTATTTTTGTTTTTAATCTGTGTGTTTGTTTTGTTCTGTTAGAATTGTAACACAATGGTATGGTTGCTGATGACACGATAAATAAATAAATATTTGTAAACTGATTTCAAAGTGCAAAATAAGAATTAGTTTTAAAATGTAAGTCAAATGAATGCCTTTTCTTTTCTTAGTGTGAGTCTACACTGGCAAAGTAGATTTGGAGTCAGTGCAGAAGTGTCCACACAACCCTGCCAAATCCTTTGTTGCAGTGCATTGGACTCCACTTGGACTGATAATGGGGGCCTTGCTAGACTGATTTCTTGAAGCCTTCCAAATAGTACATTAAAAGAGAAGCTGAGAAGAGGAAAATCTGGAAATTGTGGTAGATTTGGGCAATTGGAAAAAAGGGAAAAAAGAAAAAGAAAATATATTAGCAATGCAAGAATGGTTGCTTCAAAAACATTGCATTTGATTCATTCATACAAGAAGCTCATAAAAACTAAGTATAAGAAATGCAACAATAAAGTGTCTGCAAAGATGTATATTTATAATCTGTAAAAGACTGGTGGGAATGAAAGCCTGCCAAGGTGCTCACCAATGTTTTGTCTTCATCCTGGAAAGAATTGATGAGCAGAATGCCGCAGGGTTCCGTCCTGGGCGCGGTCCTGTTCAACATCTTTATTAATGACTTAGATGAAGGGTTAGAAGACATGATAATCAAGTTTGCAGATGAAATTGGGAGGGATAGCCAATGCTCCAGAGGACAGGAGCAGAATTCAAAACGACCTTAACAGATTAGAGAAATGGGCCAAAACTAACAAAATGAAATTCAACAGTGACAAATGCAAGATACTCCACTTAGGCAGAAAAAATGAAATGCAAAGCTACAGAATGGGGGACGCGTGGCTCAAAGGCAGTGCATGTGAAAAAGATTTTGAGTCCTCATGGACAACAAGTTAAATATGAGTCAAAAATGTGATGCGGCGGCAAAAAACGCCAATGGGATTTTGACCTGCATCAATAGGAGCATAGTGTCTAGATCTAGGGAAGTAATGCTATTCCACTATTCTGCCTTGATCAGACCGCACTTGGAATACTGTGTCCAATTCTGGGCACTGCAATTGAAGGGAGATGTTGACAAGCTGGAATATGTTCAGAGGAGGGTGACTAAAATGATCAAGGGTCTGGAGAACAAGCCCTATGAGGAGCAGCTTAAAGAGCTGGGCATGTTTAGCCTAAAGAAGAGAAGGCTGAGAGGAGACATGATAGCCATGTATAAATATGTGAGAAGAAGTCATAGGAAGGAGGGAGCAAATTTGTTTTCTGCTTCCCTGGAGACTAGGACGCAGAACAATGGCTTCAAACTACAAGAAAGGAGATTCCATCTCAACATTAGGAAGAACTTCTTGACTGTGAGAGCCGCTCAGCAGTGGAACTCTCTGTCCCAGAGTGTGGTAGAGACTCCTTCTTTGGAGCTTTTAAGCAGAGGCTGGATGGCCATCTGTCAGGGGTGCTTTGAATGTGATTTTCCTGCTTCTTGGCAGGGGTTGGACTGGGTGGCCCATGAGGTCTCTTCCAACTCTATGATTTTATGATTCTATGATTCTAGGTGTCCTAAGCATACTATGGGACTGAAGATTCAAAGGGTTAAAACATAATATATCAAATATAATTATGGTTAAGAAAAAAAAAAGAAATCTTCAAGTATAGATATGCCAATTCCACAACCCAAATGGACTGGTGAATTTTTTGAATGAAATTATCATAGTATCATAGAAAGTATCACAATAACATACTTAGAAAAAAAAGTTAAACTGCATAGATTTCTGACAGTCCTTTAGACTATAACCGACTACACCAATGCAGAGCGATATTCCTTCTAGAAATACAAGAAGGAATACAAATGAGATCTAGCCTTTGATGCACATCGTTAATATGCCTTACACCTGATAAAATATGGATTTTTATTTCCAAGGGAATTCAATTTGGGAACCATTTTACAAATGAGAAAAAAACCCATCAGAATTAGTTGTTGGCCCATATATGAAATTGTTCATAATGTATACACAATCTGTCTCAATTGGTAATGTATAACTACAGTGGAACCTCGACCTATGAACATTCCACTTTAAGAGCATTTTGAGTTAAGAGACATCACTTGACCCAGGTTTCACTTTGGCATATAAGCAGAATTTTGAGTTAAGAGGTAGCACCAGAGGGAGTACTTACTTACTTTAGTTACTTAGGCGATCCCTCATTGGCCGAGTAGGATAGTCTTCTAGGATCAGAATTCCTATGAGTCTGTAGGTGGCTGTGGAGCCCTATTCTTGATCTGCATCTTCTTCCGCAGTGAGGGCATTGGTCTCCAGGTGGAAGGCGGTCTCCGTCGGGGTTAGCTTGACACGCCTTCCTCTTGGCACGTTTCTCTCTTTCATCCTCCATTCATGCTTCTTCAAATTCTGCAGTACTGCTGGTCACAGCTGACCTCCAGCTGGAGCCCTCAAGTGCCAGGGCTTCCCAGTTCTCAGTGTCTATGCCAGAGTTTTTAAGGTTGGCTTTGAGCCCATCTTTAAATCTCTTTTCCTGTCCACCAACATTCCGTTTTCCATTCTTGAGTTCGAAGTAGAGCAACTGCTTTGGGAGATGATGGTCGGGCATCCGGACAACGTGGCCAGTCTAGCGGAGTTGATGGCGGAGGACCATCACTTCAATGCTGGTGGTCTTTGCTTCTTCCAGCACACTGACGTTTGTCCGTCTGTCTTCCCAAGAGATTTGCAGGATTTTCCAGAGGCAGCGTTGATGGAATCGTTCCAGGAGTTGCATGTGACGTCTCTAGACAGTTCACGTTTCACAGGCATATAGCAGGGTTGGGAGGGCAATAGCTTTATAAACAAGCATCTTGATATCCCTAAGGATGTCCTGTTTCTCAAACACTCTCTGCTTCATTCGGAAAAATGCTGCACTCACAGAGCTCAGGCGGTGTTGTATTTCGGTGTTGATGTTGACTTTGTTAGAGAGGTGGCTGCCAAGTTAGCGGAAATGGTCAACATTTTCTAATGTTACACCATTAAGCTGTATCTCTGGCATTGGAAAGGGGTTGGCTGGTGACTGCTGGAACAACACTTTGGTTTTCTAGATGTTCAATGACAGGCTGAGCTTCTCGTATGCTTCTGCAAAGGTGTTTAGAGTGGCTTGTAGATCTTCTTCTGAATGCACACAGACGATGTTGTCATCAGCATACTGGAGTTGTATAACAGATGTTGTTGTAACCTTGGTTTTGGCTTTCAGTCTGCTGAGGTTAAACAGCTTGCCATCTGTCTGATAGATGATTTCCACTACGGTGGGAAGCTTCCCATCAACAAAGTGAAGTATCATAGTGATGAAGATGGAGAATAAAGTTGGAACAATAACACATCCCTGTTTTACACCTGATTCCACCTTAAATGGGTTACTTAGGGAGCCACTGCTGTCCAGGACTGTTGCCATCATGTCATCATGGAGGAGCCGCAGGATGTTCACAAATTTGTTTGGGCACCCAATTTTTTGAAGGATGGTCCAGAGAGCGCTGCGATTCACTGTGTCAAATGCCTTTGCAAAGTCAATAAATGCCATGCACAGAGGTTGATTTTGTTCTCTGCATTTTTCTTGGAGCTGTCGTGCAGTGAAGATCATGTCCACGGCTCCCCTGGAGGGGCGTAAGCCGTTCTGGAATTCTGGGAGGGTGTCCTCTGAGAGGGGTAGAAGGCGGTTTGCAAGGATTCTTGCGAGGATTTCCCCAGTTGAGGTTAGGAGAGAGATACCTCGATAGTTTCCGCAGTCTATTGGTTCCCCTTTTTTGAAGAGGGTGATGATGGTTGTATCCTTGAAGTCTGCTGGGATTTTCTCGGTCACCCACACTTTTTCTATGAGCCAGTGGAGTTGTTGTGTCAGTTCAGATCTTCCCTCTTTAAAGATTTCAGCAGGGATCCCATCAGGTCCGCTGTTATTTTTTTGTTGGCTGATGGCATTGCTGACTTCTTCCAAACTAGGCAGTGCTGCAAGCTCATCCCTGGTTTGTTGTTGCGGGATTTGTGAGAGAACCTCTTTGGCCACATTGGAACTGCGGTTCAGGAGGCTTTAGTAGTGTTCTGTCCAATGCAGTGCAATTGATTTTTCTTTAAAAAGCTCAATTTGCTGCTGATAAGTTTCTGGTCCCAATTCAAAATGCAAGTTATGACCTATAAAGCCTTAAACGGTTCTGGTCCTCTCTATCTTCAAGATCACATCTCTTTCTATGAACCCACATGGGTTTCCATGGGGGAAGCCCTCCTCTCACTCACACCGCAATCACAAGCATGGTTGGTGGGGATGAAGGAGAGGACCTTCTTGGTGGTGGCCTCCCGACTTTGGAACTCCCTCCCAAGGGAAATTAGGCAAGTCTGTACATTGTCCTACTTTCTCAGGGATTTAAAAACCTGGTTGTTTCAGCTTACATTTGAGAATGACTAGTCCCTAGTTATAAACACCCAGGTTCCTTAAAAATATTTTGTTCTCTGCACTTCATCCAATATCCAGTCTTATGAGATGCTACTTGCACTATCCCATGCTTGGCCCTTTTATAGCCTGATTATGCCCATTGTACTACTGGAAATTGGATTTTGTTTAGTATTGTTTTGATTGAGTTTTAAGACTGCAGTTTTATGTTTTATTGAATTGTGCTTTTATCTGGATTGTTATATTTAATTATGCTTTTATTTTAATTTTAGTTTTCCTTGGATGGACTTTTTGTATTTGTGTCTGAGGACATTTTGTTCCATATGTAAGTCGCCCGATAGTGGCAGATTATAAGAATAAAGTTGTTTGTTTGTTTGTTTATTGTTACTATTTTAAAGTTGACCATTCTTTTTTATTGTTCCATGTGAATGTGCAGGTTTTGCCTTGCTGTTACACTAGCCAACATACATTTTATTGCCACAGCTTTATGCTTCTACTAGGGCTGGGCGGTTTCGTTTCGTAATTTCGTAATTCGTTAAAAATTCGTTATTTTTTTATAACGAAGCGATAACGAACCATTCAGGAGCAACTAAAAAATGAAACGAATTTTTTAATTCGTTTCGTAATTGCTTCGGATTCGTTTTGTATTCGTTTCGTTATTGTTTTGAAATCGTTTCGTTATTATTTCCGCATGTCTGGGGCACGTTTTATAGTTGTTGTTTGTTTAATCAGTCAAAAAAAATTATAAATATCACACCAACAGTCAACAACAGAGGGAGAGGGAAGCTTCAGAAGTTCCCCCTGTCCCATTTGGAGGTTTTTTAGCGTATTGCGCGGTCGCGTCCGCCATTAACAAATCGATTCGTTATTGTTCTGTAATTGTTTCGTATTGTTTTGTAATTTACGAAATTTCGTAAATATCGAACTTTTTAAAAGAAAAATTTCGGAATGCTTTTAAAAATCGAAACGCAAAACCCCCCCAAAAACGAATCGATTTTAGAAACAAATTTTTCCGTTGTTACCCAGGCCTAGCTTCTACCACTCCAAAGTTGATCTTTGTTTCTATTGTTCCATGTGAATGTGCATTTATACATTATTTGTTATTTATAAAGTACATTTTCTTATTTAAAAACACATGACAAACAACAGGGGGCAGCAGTTAGTAGCTGAAACTGATTAATAGCATTTCAATGCATTTCAATGGGAATATCTGATTGAGGTAAGAATGATTTGAGTTAACAGCACAGCCACAGAACGAAATAAACTCAAGGTATCACTGTATTGTCTATCCTTCCCTGTGAGGTACAGAGACTACATCATCTACTAAACCTGACACTCTGCAGCTGATTTAGATTTTTAAAAACATTTTTATTCAGGCAGGCCTTTAAAGAAGGTTTTAAAAATCAAGTCAGGAGCTGCTGTGGTTTTAATTTTGAATATGTTTTTAAGGATGTTAACTTATTTTTTAAAAAATCAATGATATTTAGTTATATTTTAATATTTGTAAATGCTTTTAATGTAAGCCATTTTGAGTCTTCCGATGGGTGGGGAGAAAAAGAGGAGTATAAAGAATATTAATAATAATAATAATAACAATAAATGTGAAATGTGAAAACAAATATATAGGAAATGCATATTAGTACAGAAGAAATGCTTTAAGTGTGTGTGTATATGTGTATATCTACACACACATACTAAAACTGTTTTCTCTGCAGTTCCCAATAGTCCACATTACAACATTTCCCCTTTGAAACATTGCTATTATCAAAACTGAAAGATAGAAGACACCATGTCATAGTAGCATACTTGGGGAAAAAAAGTTTAGACAGATAATTACCATCAGTTCTGATTTACAGGTCAGTAGTTCAAATGCTGCAGGACATTTACCAAATCAGTTAGACGGGGTAATAGTGGGAATGGATGGTTCTCTTTTATTTTTAATTCCCATCGGCTAATTTGTAATTTGACTGTGCTAGACAGCTTCAACCTTTCAAGTCCCATTAAAGTCAATAGAATATATCTGATGAGTATCCTCTGCAGTGCCTTCAAAAAAGAGCATAAATTGCGTACAGTGCACATTGAAATTTTATCATTTTTGTGTTCAGCTCCAACCATAGGGAGCTGAACAGAGGAAGCAAAGAACCCCACTTAAGATCATTTTTAAAGGTCTTCCAAACTATTCCAGTACAAAAGTCCAGAAGGGCCAATGGGAATCACTCATCAGAAACAAGACTTAGACAGAAGGACAGAGAAAAAAAGGTGGATGAAATCAAAGAAAGAAAGCATCTAGGTCAGTGATGGGCAACCTTTTGAGCTTGGTGTGTCAAAGTTCACCAAAAAGCAAGCATTACTTGGGTGGGGTGTCACTAAAGAAAAAAAACCCTACAATTTTGCAATATTTATAGTTTAAATAACAAAAATGTATAATAATAATAATAATAATAATAATAAATGGCAGGAAATTGCACCCGAAACTCAGACTCTCACCTCTCCCAGCTCCCCTCACTTTTCTCAGTAATGATGGTCACTTAGAAATCCACAACACCCCAGAACAGGAAATTGGATGATGGTTGCTGTGATTATGTGGTTGCTGGTGATGGAGATCACAGGGCCCCCAGAGATGTGTCCCCCACAGCATTCCACTGCTCCCTGCTACCCTGGCTGGAAGTGAGACCAAAGATTCCCTAACGGTCTAACTGGAAGTTCCAGAACTAGACGCTAAACTATTGCAAATGTTTTATCCTCGGTTTCTGCACCTGGCCATGCAGGAGCCGAGGATGAAATGTCCTTCTTGGGATGCAGACCCAAACTTCTCTGTATGCAGCAGCATGCAGCCGCGTGTCATCGAAAATGTCTATGCGTGTCAGTGCTGACACGCGTGTCATAGGTTCGCCATCATGGATCTAGGTAGTACTGCAATTAGACCAGGATACCAGTACTTATCATTACAGTTGACCATCTTTCTGTCTTGAAGATAGATGAAGCTGCAGTCCAGAAAGGAATATTGCAGTCTCCACTATAGTGCAAGAACAGTGGAGCAGCAAATCAATACATTTTTCTACAGATATGCTAATATTGAAATACTACTGGAGTGAATGTCAGACAATTATAAAACATTTTAAAATTATCCTTAGTTGTGTGCATCTCTTTATTTATTCAGCTCCAAATATATATATTCTATTAAGAAACAGACCATGTAATTCAGTAAAATATTAATAATGCATTGACTATGGATGGCATTCTTAGTAGAGCTTGAAACATTACATTTAAAAGGAAATTGTTATGTTACTCATTAGTTATCAGTAGGTATTACTTCTTACAGGTTGAATATCCTTCATCCAGAATTCTGAAATCCAGAATGCTTCCAAATCCAAAATTGTTCACATTTTTGCCTTTTGACGGTTTAATGTACAGGCATTTTGTTTCATACATGCATTCATTAATAATATTGTACAAAATTACCTTTTGGCTACATGTATAGGATATATATTTATATATACAGTACATATGAATTTAATGTTTAGATTTTGAATATGTTTCATTCCAAGATATGAAGAGAAAAAAGCCAATCCAAACACTTGTAGCCCCAGGGACTTCAGATAAGGGACACAAGCTGTATAAAGAAACAGATTTTACCAAAACATTAGGTTTCAATAGTAACACAAATTGTTTCAATAGCAACACAAATTGTTTCAATAGCAATACAAATCAATCACCTTTCCCTTTTTTATGATTTCCTTCTTTGATCTCCTTAACAGTTATTAAATCTCGTGTGGCTGATCCTTCTCTTTGTGCAAGAAAATATGCCCTTCAACTTATACTAGGCTGAGTAGGCTCACTTCAACCCAGACAATGTAGAGGTCCATGTGCTCTGACCATATTTGCTTGCTTCAAATTGTGGCAGCTACAAAATGCATATTGCCAAAGCACACAGCAGCATGGATCAAGGCCTTTAAAGCAGACCAACTAAAGTTGGGGAAAAGCTCATTAATGTATTTTGGTGAGCCTTAAATCTAAACTACATCACATGTTGAAGCACTTTATAGAAACCCATCTGCCCTGCAACATGCTTTAACATTTGAAGGAGGAGGTGGGGCTGCTAGGTAGCAGGACTCAACTGATCCTCTGGGACACATAATAGAGTACCTCCACTGCTGTCATTTTCCCTGCCTTTTATGCCTTTGGAGCGTGGGAGCACATTCTCGCCTAAAAATGGGGCGAGTGTTTTTAAATCTGAATATTTTTAAAATCTGTTTTTTAAAAATCTGTTTTTAAAATCTCGTGTTTTTAAAATCTGAATATTTGGAATAGATGTATTCTTAAAATGTATATTTTGTGGAAGATTTTCAAATACATTAAAAAACATACAAAAACAATAATTGGCACCTGTCTTCTCTGGTAGCTACTATTCTTTCCCTTTAAAAAATCAATATACAACTAATTAAAATCAAAATTAATTAATCCAACTAGTTATTTTCTTCAAAAAGTGAATAGAGGGATAATTAATTTTATCAAATCACCCTATTAACCATTGTTGTTAGTTGTTAGTAGTAGTACTATCTCAGTTTTCTTCCAGGACCGAGACCAAAGCAGATCATAGACTTAAAATCTATATAATTTAAATATTATATCACAATAAAATTAAAAATTACAATTATGAAAACAATTATCAAAACAAGTAAAGAAAAAGTTAAAAACAATTCCATTCTCTATCTCAATTTTAAAGGTCAAAAAGGAAGCAACTCACTGAGTTAATGTTCTTACTGCAATATCAAAGATCCCTATAAGCATAAAATTCAAGTAGTAAGTAAAAATATAATTAGGTGTAGTAGCAGGCTTTCTTGCCTTTAGAGACTTGGTTTCAGCAGCAGGAGCATGATGGTCCTCACCCACCCCTGAAGGCTTTCTGTGGTTGTAGTGGAGGCTTTTCAGCAGGTCTGGAAATCTCCTCTACTCCCTTTGATTCAAGGAGAGTCAGATGTCTCTGCGCTGGTAGTCACCATCACCTAAGAATCTCATCTCATGGAGCTTTGTGGAGGCACTTCATCGAGCCAGTTTCTCAAGTCGCTCCTGACACGACAAAAAAAAATTGAGCCATTGTCATCACCCAAGAGTGATGCATTGAAAGTCTTGTTCAAGTGTGGCAGCTTGACTGCAATGTTTTGTCCCCCAGCACTTTTCACTATTTGCCCATTGATGAGCCCTCAGTGTCGGTAGTCTGCAGAGAAACATCTCCTGAAATATGCGCAGGCTCCAAAATGGAGATGACAGATCAATCCATATCAGCTCATTTTCAGTGTCACATATATTCCATCATAAGCCTGTGGTATCAGATTTTAGCTAAGTATGCAAATGGCATGGCGGCATTTGAAAAAAGCCATTTCCATCATGAATAGGAAGAAATGTTGAGTTTTGGGAAATGTTTATAAAAAGTCAACAAACTGAAATAAAATTCTCTCTAGTCTTCTGACCAATTGTTTCTGTATTCTGTCACAGTGCATCAAAATTGGACAGAAAATCTGGATCTCTGGCACTTCTCCATTTCTTTAGCTAGTGAAGTTTAATCATGTTAAGAGAAAATAGTTACAGATACATCTCAAGACATGCTGGCCAGATTGCTAGTTTCAGATACTTTAATTGGTTTGCAGTACCCTAAAGAAGTGCAGAGAAGAGAAAATACTATCACATGAAGCATGTCAACCATGTTAATTTTGAATGGACTGCCTCTGTCTTGAAGAATTTGAAGGTAAAGTTCTTTATGCCAGCAATGTGTGCTCATGTTTAATAAATCTGAGCATTCAAAGACCAGCTGTACAGCTCTCTGAAAGGCAACTCTCCATATTTGCATTCACTTTGCTTGGCAGCTCATCAGAGTTTGAATATAGCAAAACTGTCAGAGCAAGATATAAAGCATATTTATTTTGTTTAGCATTTGATGGGACTGGAAGGGAAAGGTTGCCCCATTAAAATTTACTTTTGATTATTTTCTTCAGGCTAGCTGGTGTTTAATTTCAGAAACTGACCTATCCAATTTCTAGAGGATAGGGAAAAACAGACCACAGAGAAACATAGAAAACAGCACATTAGCATTTTGATTTGAAAAGTTTTAATTATTGCACTGGCGTTTTTGTATTCTGAAAAGAGAAATGTGAAAATTAGGTTTGGCATGTTCATCTGAAGGTTCAAAATGTGGTATGTATTTTTGATTTGCACATTGGATTATATGTATACAACTTCAAAAAGTAGAATGATTGATATTATATGATTAACCTGATTTTATTTTATTTTATTTCATTTTGTTTTATGATTTAAAGATATTGGACTCAGTCTGTGAATGAGGGAAACCTAACCTACAAGGAGCATACTGGCCGCTCTTAATGAGTTCCTGGCCGCTCTTAATGAGTTCAAGTCCCCAGGGCCAGATCAACTACACCCCAGAGTATTGGAGGAACTAGCAGAAGTCATTTCGGAACCATTGGCAACCATCTTTGAGAGTTCTTGGAGAACGGGAGAAGTTCCAGCAGATTGGAGGAGGGCCAATGTGGTCCCAATCTTCAAGAAGGGAAAAAAGGATGACCCAAACAACTACCGTCCGGTCAGCCTCACGTCGATACCGGGCAAGATTCTGGAAAAGATTGTTAAGGAAGTGGTCTGCAAACACTTAGAAACAAATCATAGAATCATAGAATCAAAGAGTTGGAAGAGACCTCATGGGCCATCCAGTCCAACCCCCTGCCAAGAAGCAGGAATATTGCATTCAAATCACCCCTGTCAAATGGCCATCCAGCCTCTGCTTAAAAGCTTCCAAAGAAGGAGCCTCCACCACACTCCGGGGCAGAGAGTTCCACTGCTGAACGGCTCTCACAGTCAGGAAGTTCTTCCTAATGTTCAGATGGAATCTCCTCTCTTGTAGTTTGAAGCCATTGTTCCGCGTCCTAGTCTCCAAGGAAGCAGAAAACAAGCTTGCTCCCTCCTCCCTGTGGCTTCCTCTCACATATTTATACATGGCTATCATATCTCCTCTCAGCCTTCTCTTCTTCAGGCTAAACATGCCCAGTTCCCTAAGCCGCTCCTCATAGGGCTTGTTCTCCAGACCCTTGATCATTTTAGTCGCCCTCCTCTGGACACATTCCAGCTTGTCAATATCTCTCTTGAATTGTGGTGCCCAGAATTGGACACAATATTCCAGATGTGGTCTAACCAAAGCAGAATAGAGGGGTAGCATTACTTCCTTAGATCTAGACACTATGCTCCTATTGATGCAGGCCAAAATCCCATTGGCTTTTTTTGCCGCCACATCACATTGTTGGCTCATGTTTAACTTGTTGTCCACGAGGACTCCAAGATCTTTTTCACACGTACTGCTCTCGAGCCAGGCGTCCCCCATTCTGTATCTTTGCATTTCATTTTTTCTGCCAAAGTGGAGTATCTTGCATTTGTCACTGTTGAACTTCATTTTGTTAGTTTTGGCCCATCTCTCTAATCTGTCAAGATCGTTTTGAATTCTGCTCCTGTCCTCTGGACTATTGGCTATCCCTCCCAATTTGGTGTCGTCTGCAAACTTGATGATCATGCCTTCTAGCCCTTCATCTAAGTCATTAATATGCAGTCATCGCTAATAGTCAACATGGATTTATCAAAAACAAGTCATGCCAGACTAATCTGATCTCTTTCTTCGATAGAGCTACAAGCTGGGTAGATGCGGGGAATGCCGTGGATTTAGCATACCTGGATTTCAGTAAGGCCTTCGACAAGGTCCCCCATGACCTTCTGGCAAGGAAACTAGTCCAATGTGGGCTAGGCAAAACTACGGTGAGGTGGATCTGTAATTGGTTAAGTGGACGAACACAGAGAGTGCTCACCAATGCTTCCTCTTCATCTTGGAAAGAAGTGACAAGTGGAGTGCCGCAGGGTTCCGTCCTGGGCCCGGTCCTGTTCAACATCTTTATTAGATCTAAGGAAGTAATGCTACCACTCTATTCTGCTTTGGTTAGACCACATCTGGAATATTGTGTCCAATTCTGGGCACCACAATTCAAGAGAGATATTGACAAGCTGGAATGTGTCCAGAGGAGGGCGACTAAAATGATCAAGGGTCTGGAGAACAAGCCCTATGAGGAGCGGCTTAGGGAACTGGGCATGTTTAGCCTGAAGAAGAGAAGGCTGAGAGGAGATATGATAGCCATGTATAAATATGTGAGAGGAAGCCACAGGGAGGAGGGAGCAAGCTTGTTTTCTGCTTCCTTGGAGACTAGGACGCGGAACAATGGCTTCAAACTACAAGAGAGGAGATTCCATCTGAACATTAGGAAGAACTTCCTGACTGTGAGAGCCGTTCAGCAGTGGAACTCTCTGCCCCGGAGTGTGGTGGAGGCTCCTTCTTTGGAAGCTTTTAAGCAGAGGCTGGATGGCCATCTGTCAGGGGTGATTTGAATGCAATATTCCTGCTTCTTGGCAGAGGGTTGGACTGGATGGCCCATGAGGTCTCTTCCAACTCTTTGATTCTATGATTCTATGATTCTATGATTCTACTGACTAAGAATTTCTCTCTGAGGTTTTTACCTCAAACATAAGATAAAGCAATCTTCATCATCATCATCATTTAATTACTTATTAATTGCCCTCCATCCGAGAATGCTCTAGGCGATTTGCAGCTAAATTGTAAAAAATAAAATACATACATACAAAAATTAAAAATTAACAGGGATCGAATGCTCTAGTAAAAAGCCAGGTCTTAAGTGCTTGAGTAAAAGGCCCTAAGTCACGCATGGCTCTCATGTAGGGTGGCAAGGAATTCCATAAGGCAGGGGCAGAAATAGAAAAAGCCCTGCATCTGGTCCTTTCCAAGTGCACTTCTCTAGGACCCGGTATATAGAGTAAGTTGCATGGGCTGGTCGTTGTGACCTCCGATGATGGGAGAAAGAGAGGCGGTCCCTAAGGTACGATGGACCCTGGCCATAAAGAATTTTAAGGGTCAGAACTAACATCTTATACAGGCCACGGTACTCAGTTGGAAGCCAATGTAAATGTAGCCAGTTCGACAGAGCTTCCAGACTTAAGGTGAAATTGTCTGGTATTGACGTTGCTCCCGGCTCCAAGCGCAGAAGGAGTTGGGTATCATCCGCATATTGGCAGCAGTCCAGGCTGAAATTCTGAGCCAAACTAGCAAGGGGTCTAACGTAGATGTTGAAGAGAAGAGGGGAGAGAATTGCACCTTGGGGGACCCCACATAGGAGGGGGGGATCTATCAGAGACTTGATCCATGTACTCCATGCGCTGACTCCGGGGTTTCCCTATCAGCCCTGCCTGTTGAGCCAATCAGAAAAGAAGAAAGGCATGACATATCTTTTAGTCAAGCTGGGCTTCTATTTTTCTGTTGCTAGAAGGATTCTGACAGAGACAGATTGGTGATCTAAATTCTCAGTGACCCTTGCAACACTGCATGGCTTGGCTTGCTTTTTGACTCAAATAGCAATAAATAAGCAGTTTACTTTCTATTTTTTAAAAAAGAAAATTATTGGGGTTTTTTCCCACTTCCACCCTCCCCTCCTTGTATATACAATTTATACATCAAACTACAGAAGTTACATTTGAAATATCAGTCCCAGTCTTAATTTTTCTACTCCACATCTTAACACATTTTCTAAATATTTCCTAACTAGTTCCCACATCCTCTTAGTTATTGTGGCCTTTTCAATTTTATCTATGTTATTCCATTTACAATTTGTTATTTCCACACGTAACATATTAACTATATAGTTATACCAATTAGTCAGTGTCCATTTTGTTTTATCCTTTCAACCCATCATGAATACAATTTGTGCACACGCTATTAATTTGTCAACCATTTTTCCCTTTTGTATATTCTTCGCTCCTGTTATCCGTGCATGTAGAACATTTTTATTAACCATTACTATTTGTAAATTTAACATTGTATTGATTTCCCCGTCAATCATTTTCTAGTATTCTTGCACTTGATCACATTCCTATATCATATGATTAAACACCCCTCTTTGTTCACAGCCATGCCAACACCTATCCTTTATCCTGGTACAAAGTGTGAAAGTTGTGCAGGAGTTCTGTACCATTTTTGTAACATTTTCCTTCTTGCTCCCCTCAATAAATTATACTTTTCTTTTGCTATATTGGATGTCTTCCCTCTCAATTTCCACGTCCTGTCTCCATGTTTGGAAAATTTCCTCTATTATTTCTTCTTTTACTGTTATGATTTGGCCGTACAGATCTCCTGCCACTTTCTTCTCCCCTCTCAAACATTTCCTAATCACTTTCTCAAATGGACTATCCTGTTCTCTAATTTTTCCCCTCCATCTAAAAATTTCCTGTCTTATACCCCAGCTTTGATTCCAATTCCCTGACCCTATCCAATTCTGAATTTCTTTTTGTTCTACAGGGTTTCCATCCTCTGTATATAGATCCTCTACTAACCTTTTCCCTCTACTTTCAATTAATCTCGATGTTCTGCCTATAATTTCATGATTATTATAATTCATTTGCCATATAGTTGCCATCTTATTCTCATTGCCTGGATTTAACTTCTTCTTTTTCCCCACACTTTTACTGTTCTTTCAAAGGGCTCCTTACGTTCTATTTCCTCTCTCCTCTTCCATTCCCTAAATATTATTTCTTTTCCTTTAATATTATTTATTATCTTCTCCATATTTACCCATTTCTTTTCCGTATACTGTATTTCCAGCAATCTTTGGATTTGAAATGCACCATGATAAACTTCTAAACTTGGGATCCCCCAGCCTCCCTCTTCCTCTTTTGCATTTAACCATTTGTCCCTTATTCTGGGTCTTTTCCCACCAACTGCCCATATTTTTATTCTTCTATCCCATGTTTTTAACGTCTTCCTCTCTATTGTGTTTGGTAAGGTTTGGAATAAGTATAATAATTTTGGTATTATGAACATTTTCAATGCCCTTATTCTGTCCACTCTTGTTAATGTTTTCCCTTCCCAGTTCTTAAATTGTTTCTCTATTATTTTCCATTTTTGATTGTAATTCCTCTTAACTATACTCTTCAGATTTTTATATATCCAAACTCCTAAATATTTTAGCTTCTTTGATCCTAATTTTAATCCTGATATTTTCCTAATCTCTAATTGTTCTTTTGGTGGGGTGTTAAGACATAGTATCTCTGACTTTTTAATGTTAACAAATAATCCTGATATATTCTTAAACTCTTCCAATTTTTTATCATATCTTTTATCATAAAGCAGTTTACTTTCTATACACTTAAGAAACTGCCACCGATGATACTCTTCACACAATGCAAGCTTCAAATGTGGACTAGAGGATATATCTTACCATTTCTAAAGCCACTATAAAATGAAGGGGTAATGTATATCTTTTTAAAAGAACGGCTATATGTTCCTTTAGGTGGTGTGGCTCCGACTGAAATAAGTGTTTAAAAAGGGTGCCTCCCTTAGCTTCTTTGAAAGTTTGTTGAAGACAAACAATCCCAGAAAGGGTGGTTTCTTAAGTCTGATACCTTTAACCCAGGCTGAAGAAAGAAGAGAGAGGGGAGGGAGAAACAGACATGTCTCCCTTAAAACCTGAACCCAATCAGCTTGAGGCTCGAAGCAGCTTAGGAAAGAAGGGTGAGTGAAGGAGAAATAGCTGGGTCTCCCCTTTTAAAGCCTGAACCCAGCCAGCTTACTTAGGTTTCCCTCCATGTGATGAGGAGAAACCCTGGTTGCTACAGGGAATGGGGTATGGAGTGGGCATCACAGCAGTGTATGTGAAGAGGTCCAAGGAGATAGGGGTGCCTTGTAACTTCCCAATTGCTGCCAATGGGTCAGAACTTCCCGAATCTTTTGGTTGGAAATGGATTTTTTCCATCTAAATTTGAGAGGACCCCCAAAAAATGGATCTGGGGGTCTACCAAAATCTGGATACCAAAGCCAGAATTGGGTTCAACCGAATTGCACACCTCTAATATTTTCTTTGCTGGGTTATTTGTGCTGAAATTCTTATGTACAGATAAAATATTTTCTGTGCAAAAAATCCCCAGATATGGAGATATAACTACCAGCTTAGATACCTGCAACGCTTTCCAATTTAGGTACCTAATGATCCAGGACCAATCCAACATAAATGGTCAGTGTAAATGTACCCCAGGACTCAAAGTGGCTTACAATAAATTTTTAAAGAAGAAAAGATTAAAAGAAATTATTAAAAACCAGAAGATACAAAAATTAAAATGAAATTATACAAGCAAAAACATTCAAATAAGATGAAAACTATAAATATAGAAACACACAACAGCAGAAAACGAAATGGGGAAAAGTATTTCTCATTTACTTCAGTATATTGATGACAGCTTTTACTTTGGTTGAAGAAGGATGAGAACTTGTTTCCAATCCCTACTGGTGCATTTTGGGTGCCATCTACACTGCCATACCATGCAGTTTGAACTGCAGTATATAATAAGTGAAGATTCATATAATACAGATTGAACTGCATTGAACTATATTATATGAAACTACACTGCCATATAATCAAGTTCAATTTGCATTACAATGGCAGTGTAGATTGAGGCCCAAGTGGGAGCCTCTAGTATTCTACAAAGATGAACCTTGCTCTGTAAACAGCAGTTACATATTTATGTAATTGTGGTATTGGGGTGCTAGTTTTAGGGTCACTTTTTTGCTGATTTAATTCTTGAATGAAAGAATGATCATTTTCAAAGGGTTTCTATCCACTAGGGCCCCCTCTACACTGGCCTGTAATGCATATTTTTCCAGATTACCCTGAGGCATCCAAATGACACTTCAGACTAATCTGGTTTAACCAGGAGTAAACCTAAAAAACCAGGTTTACTCTGGGATAAAAAAATACCTGGGAAAGTGTGTGGGATATGGGGAACTAACTCTTGGGATTGCCATCCATGATTCGTAAGGTCAGTTCCCACAACTATCCCTCCTCTTCAGGCTCTAGTACCCGGGGAGGGGAGCAGGATGACATCCCCCTTCCCCTTCCCACCCAGTTTCGCTCTAAAACCTACTGGTTCTGCTGGAAAGTTCATGGTGCATCAAACTGATGCGACAGGAGCTGGGGATGTGGGAGTTGGGGGGATATCTCCAGTTTTAGGCCAATGTGGAAACAGCCTGATTGTGAAAATACTTGTATATGAACTAGTTAGAACTTGGTCCCCTGAAGGATACTATAATATTTGAAGTTGATTAATAAATTCTTATTAAAAATAGGGATTTATGAGAAGTATCAGAAGTCATGACTTCTGCCTTCCTCAATAAATGTGCAAAAATGTTTTTGTGTGAATAATTTGCAGTACCCCTTCTAAAATGTGAAACATCTTGAAATGTTTTATCATTTCTTCCAACAGTGTTGAGAATAATAATTAACATATAGAAGGATTGCCCAGTTTTATCACCTCCATTTCAGCAATTCTTGTTAAAGATCACACTGTGCCATTAAAACTATTTGATTTGGAACATGGGCTTTCAACTACATAGGACCATTATGAGATCAAAAAAAAGAGGGGGGGGGGGGAAGAGCCATTTATACAAACTTGAGTTTATCAAATTAAATGCAGAATATAAGTGTAATTCAGGAAATCAGAAGACGCTTACTTCTTGGGAGGAGAGCAATGTCCAGTCTCGATAAAATAGTGAAGAGTAGAGACATCAGACTGGCAACAAAGATCCGCCTAGTCAAAGCCATGGTATTCCCTGTAGTCACCTACGGATGTGAGAGCTGGACCTTAGGGAAGGCTGAGCGAAGGAAGATCGATGCTTTTGAGCTATGGTGTTGGAGGAAAGTGCTGAGAGTGCCTTGGACTGCGAGAAGATCCAACCAGTCCATCCTCCAGGAAATAAAGCCCGACTGCTCACTGGAGGGAAAGATACTAGAGACAAAGCTGAAGTACTTTGGCCACATCATGAGGAGACAGGAAAGCCTAGAGAAGACAATTATGCTGGGGAAAGTGGAAGGCAAAAGGAAGAGGGGCCGACCAAGGGCAAGATGGATGGATGGCATCCTTGAAGTGACTGGACTGACCTTGAGGGAGCTGGGGGTGGTAACGGCCGACAGGGAGCTCTGGCGTAGGCTGGTCCATGAGGTCACGAAGAGTCGGAGACGACTGAACGAATGAACAACAACAACAACATAAGTGTAATTAACAAAGAGACACCATCCCTTAAATTATGATGTCCTTGTCTGAAGCTTACTGTTTCAGAATTTCCCTTTCATATGCAAGCAGTTCTTGGATAGCAATAAGCTATGATATAAATAAGATTTTTAAAATGAACCAAAACTGTATTTCCTGCATATTGGGAAATGCTGACAGGAAGAATCATGGTCTGAAGAGAATTTTTGCATCTTAGGACTTATTTTGCACAAAATTCAGACTTTTTTTCCTGCCAGAAGAGCTTTTTGTGTGAATAATTTCCTTATTTCCATGCCCCAAAGTTTGATTTTTGTGCAGAATAAGTCCTGAATAGTATTTTAAAAACTGTTCAATATTTGAAGATTTTCTTGCAGCAGGAAAATTGTGAAAATTACTTTTTTTGCTTTCCTTGAGGACAAAAATAGGTGAAAAATCACTTCCCTATAGGCTATCCTACCATACGTATATAAACATTTGAGCAAGACTATTTGGAGTGATTCATTTTTATTTATATAACCCAGTGATTTAACTGAAAAAAACAAAAGGGCAATGTACATACATTTGATGCTCTGAAGGTATTATCATGTGAGAAAAACTAATGTTCTGAGCTAAAGAGAGAGAGAGAGAAGAGAAAGTAGAAGTAAATACCCCCAATTTATTTTCCTCTAAAATAGATTTGTCCAAGACCTTTCCATTTTAACTGGCACCAATAGATTGGCCTTAATGGTAACTGATACTTTTTAAACATTGCTCATCAGAAACAAATTGAAGTAAACAATTTAAACTACAGCAAAGGGCCCTCCCAGATGCTTGATTAGCAATTAAGACCCAAGTATCAGCTGCCCACCATCACAAGGCAGCTGTGTACAATTACACTTTTAAAACAGTCTGAAAGTGAAATCACATTGCAGGGCAAACACATTACACAGTCATTAACACACTTGTCTTACATAAACATAACAAGGAAGCTGAAATTAGCATATTTACAAGGTATTATAACTCTTCTGGCTGTCAGGCAGTCCTCAGAAAGATCTGATTGGTAGCCAAGTACATATTGATTCACTGATCAGACAATTGCATCAGCAAAATGGGGTTACATATTTCCTAGTGTTCTTGATATCATTCAAAAATAGCCAAAAAGTCTAATTGTTAACAAACCATGTAAATAAAGAGACCAAACAAAAAAAGTGGAACTAAAGGTAACTTTTATTGATTAGTTACCTATTTATGCTGTTTTCATGAAGAAGCCATGCCCCCTCCCCCATCAAAACAGCATGAAACATGCTGAGCCACAGTGGCTGGGCAAGGTCCCAGCAGCCCACCCCGAGATGCACCAGCCCCAACCCGCCCAGGAAAGTGGCATAGCTGCTGCAGGAGGGGGAAGGGAGCCCCAGGAAATGAATCCATCCTGGGCTCCCACTTCCAGCAGAAGCAGCACAGTGACTGGATGAAGGCCTAGAGGCTAGCCCCAGACTGTCCAGGAAAGTGGCACCCAGAAAAAATGGCAGAGCTGCTGTAGGGAGGTCACATGGGTTGAGGGAAGAGGCTGAAACAGGAAGGAGAAAACCACAAGCCCCCCCACAAGCCCCCCCCCCCAGAAAATGGCTCAATGCATGCCAGGCCAGGCAGCCAGGTGAGGGTCCAGGGGCCTACCCTAGGCTGCTGTGACCTCAAGATGCCCAGAACAGTGGTGGAGCCACCACAGGGAACAGGAAGGGTTTCCAGGGAATACACTCATCCCATCCCCCCAGTGGGAGCACCAACCAGGTGAAGGCTCAGAGGCTAGCCCCAGGCCACTCAAGAAAGAAGCAACCCCAAGCCACTCAGAGCCACCTTCCTGTGAATATGGGACTGTTGGGGACCCTTGCACTGATTGGGGGGGGGGGAGGGTAAGAGGCCAATCACCTCCCAACCCCCCTCGCCCAAAACATGGCTACTTATCTCACTTGAAGTGATATACATCCTCTCCCCTTGACAGTCCTCCAAAGAATGGAGGAGAGGGGTGAAACACTTGCCTGTAGTTCTGCCCCCAGAAAAAGCCCTGCCCAGGGTTACTTTCTTTCAGCCTCATCTGCGGGGAGGAGGCAAACCACATCCCACCCCCAGCTGTGCAGGGGAGGGAAGTTCCTTTCTTGAGGGTAATCAAATTATTTGGGGGAGCGATCTGATACAGGAGGGGTTGAGGCAGACTGTCATTTCTGACTGGAGTCCCCAAACCCCCCTTGGGCATTTCACCAATATCCCTAAGAGCAATCCCTGATTTACATGGATGCTCAAAGGTCAGTTCTTATCCTGGAAAGCTAATGAAGGGCTGTAAGCCCGCAAAGTCACTATTAACTTTTAACAGGATATTAATTTCCCACCCTCCAGATCACTTAATGCACAAGGGGGGTTAAAATTCCCATCCAACACCAAATAGTGCCAGTAGGTGAACACCAAATCATACCTCACTTCTCCCCTATATCGTCCAAGAGCAACCTATTTATTTGATACTACCTGAAGCCAATTTGTCAACTCTCCATGACATGTAAGATATGTGAAAAAAAGAGGGGGGATTCCTACTCTGCCCCTAATGTAACCTCATAATGGTACATTGCAAAAGCAGGTGGGCAGGTGGGACAATTAATTTCAAAGAGGGAGTTGAGGGTGACTTTCTGCCTTAAATCACATACTAAGACCACACACCCCTCATCCCACAGAAACATAGCAATGCTTCACTGATCTCCCCTGGATGCTAGCAAATCAGTCTATTCCACCTTCACTGTTTTATGGTGGTGTAAGTGTGCATGGTTTTTTTAAGCCTCCAGCTTCGGTTTCAGAAGTGATTTGCCACTGTATTGTCCCTGATGCGTGTTCTAAGAACTTTCTCTCTCCATTCACTTGTCATAGATGGACCCATTAACCAAACAAAATCAAGTAACTCAAATCCTATAAAATTTCAAAAGATCGATTATAGGCCAATGATTGGATATGGACATAAATATTTTTAATGTTGTGATTAAACTACCCATATTGACTATAAGACGAAGCCCCATGTACGCCTTTTCTAAGCATCCCAGAATATCAATTATTAGCCAAATAAATGGGTTTGACTACCAAATGTTGAGTAGGGAATGCTTCTTTTCACAGCACCATTCAGGGTGCTTCCACACAGGAGTAAAACCCACACCAAAGAGGGAACTGAACTGGAAGAGGGTTCCAGTCCACACCGACCAACCAAACCTGGGCTTTCGTGGGGGGGGGGGGAGGGTGCTACATGCCACTTTGAGACAAATTGGGATGGTATGAAGCCACCCCCAAGCCCCCCAAGCAATTTGCTCTATCAAACAGTATCCCAATTCAAAGTGCAGGTGCTCACCTACAAAGCCCTAAACAGTTTGGGACCTGCCTACCTGTGTGACCGCATCTCCGTTTATGAACCCACACGCTCCCTCCAATCATCTGGAGAAGCCCTGCTCACGATCCCACCTGCACCGCAGGTGTGTTTGGTGGGGACGAGGGACAGGGCCTTCTCTGTGGTGCCCCCCCCCCGACCTGGATTGTAATGGAGGCTCCTTCTTTGGAGGCTTTCAAACAGAAGCTGGAAGGCCATCTATCTTGGCAGGGGGGTTGAACTGGATGGCCCACAAGGTCTCTTCTAAATTTATGGTTATATGATTATATGAACTGTCTTTACAAATTTTATAATTACAGTTATATTGTTCAAAGAGAGAGAGAGAGAGAGAGAGAGAGAGTGGGGGAGAGAAACGAAACAGAACATATTTATTTATTTCAAAGTTTTCTATACCGAGCTTCTCACCTCTTAGAGGGACTCAGCCCGGTTTACAACCATAAAAACATACAATCAGTAACATACTACAAACATACTACATAATGAATTATTCTGATTTGGGGATTTGATATATTTGAGGATTTGATCTCCTTCCTTCATAGCTGCTTTCCAAGTCTTAGTCTTCCTCTGATTTCTAACTATAGTTTCCATTTTGATTATTGTCTGAGCAAAGAGAAAGAAAATATTTTGGCAATTTTGTTTTCTTTATCTATGGTCATCTCCCCGAGGGGACTCAGAGCGGTTCCCAGGTAAAAATCACAGAACATACAAAGTATAAACAACATAACCATAACATTAACAAAACAAAATATACATAAAAATTGTCACCATAACACACATATATTAAAAGTAATCCTGCCTGTTCAAGGCAATTTAAAAATTTAAAAGGCCGGGCTGAGATTTATGCAAGCCCAAAAATTCTATGGGGCCCGGGAATTAAATGCAATGCTATGGCAGGCAACAATAATATTAGGTACAGGTCTGTGGCTGTTCATTCCAGGGCCAACTAGGGGAAATGATCTGGGTAATTGGTAGGAAGAATAAGGCTGTATTTGACAATGTATAGGGCTGAGTTAGAACTGGCCATTTTTAAAGGCTTGTTGAAATCACCAGGTCTTCAAGCTCTTACGAAAGGAGGGGAGGGATGGGTGTCAGGACTCGGTTTCCTGGCCTTGGATGTTGGCGCAAAAAACCGGATTCCTGACATGGAGGACTGATAAGGATTTGCAGCTGGTGGCCTTGGGAGGGGCAGTTGGTGGTTTGGCGGGGAATATTGAGCGGGATCTTTGGTCGGTGGGAAGAGGGGATTCGAATGTGGGGGAGGGTATATAAGGGTTGACTTGCATCTGTATGCCAATCCTGGCTTTCGTTGTGTATGCATTTCCAGTAGTAAAAGTTCCTGATTGATTACGGATTGGCGTCCTGTGTCTTTTCTGGGAGCGGCTGCTGTGAGCTTACATTAAGCCAGGATTCTCGGTGCCATCCCACGGCCGTGGTGAGGTACCCCCATGCAACAGGAGGAAGATCCAACGGAGGGGAGAGAACCAGCCTCCCCTTTTGGGAATGCGGAAGAGGAGCTGGAGAGAGTGAATGCCTTGGCTTCATCGACTGCATACGCCCAGCCCAACGGGGTCACACAGAGGCGAGTGAAGGGGGCAGAGGCAGCAGCGAGAGAAAGCAGCGGGCTAGATTTTCCCTCCCCGCAGAGATTGGATTTCCTGGAGGAAAAGTTGGCGTCCATGGAGACCACCCTCGCGATGATGTCGAAGGTGATGGAGCGGCTTGCCCCCTTGTTAGAGGAACCACCACCCCGAGGGGAGTCGATGTGGAGCGCAGAGGAGAGGAGTGACCGGGGACCCGGGGCACGTCCTAAAACGCAGACGAGTTGGAGGACCGCCGCGGAGAGCGATGAGGAGGAGGAACAACCCCGGGGACTGGCGTCCCAGCAGACGCTCCTGGTGCCCCCGGCTGGAGCCGGGCGCGGCACAGGGCGTCAGGAATTGCCCCCGGGTCAACGAGGACTCCCGGGAGGGCCACCGCACGCGGAGACCCGGGAAAGGCAGCCCTTTCTCTACCAACCCAGAAGGGAGGAGCTGAGAATCGAATTCGGAGGAGAAGCAGGGAACCTCGCGTACTTCCTGACCATGGTGAGAGGGTATCTAGAAGATAACGCCCTTACCTTCGGATCGGAGGCAAGCAGGGTGCGAGCAGTGGGCGCAGCACTGAGAGGGGGAGCAGCGGAGTGGTACGTCCAGCTCCACGCCAGGCACGACCCATGTTTGGGATCTACGAGGCGATTCCTGGCTGCGATGGAGGCACGCTTCAGGGATCCGCTCGAGAGGGTCCGTGCGAGGGAGAAGCTGCAGACGATAACCCAAGGCCATCGCTTTGTGTCCGAGTACGTGGAGGAATTCCGGTTGAGGGTGGAGAAAGTGCCAGAGTGGTCCAATACCACCAAGGTCCAGATATTCAAAGAGGGCCTGCGGAAAGAAATCTTGACCTGGGCACTTCATCGTGACGATCCGGAGGAGATAGGCGGATGGATTGAGCTGGCCGGCCGCATCGAGACGACCTTGGCACAGGTCAAGAGGCATCAAGGGCCGGCGCCGCAGCAGACGAGAGCAAAGGAGGAGAGTCGGAGGACGGAGAGAGGCACGGTCGGGAAAGTCCCAACAGGAGGTCCCAAGGAGCAGAGGGGCGGATGTTTTGTATGCGGTCGCCTTGGCCATCGGGCTGCCGAATGTCGACAAAGGAAAGGGGGAGATTCCCATTTCCCAAAGTTCAAACCGGCTGCAGGGAAGAGAGCGGAGGAGAGCCCCCCTTCTAGGGCCCCAGTGGGAGATCTGGTGAGTCACAGCCCAGGAATGCTGGTGTTCCCGATCAGGCTAGAAGGGAAGGGGAAGTGGGCCAGCTGCAAAGCCCTCATGGATTGCGGCTGCTCAAGAAACATTATGACCCCAGAATTAGCGAACGAACTGAAATGTGAGAAAACCCCCTTGCAGAGCCCCATAGCATTCTCGCAGCTAGATGGATCAGTGGCGGCTGGAGCCCCGGCGAGATTTGAAGTGGGAGAAGTGAAATGTAAAGTGGGGAGCTGGGAAGGCAGCATAACATTTGTAGTATCCCCTATGGCTACTTACAATGTAATACTGGGGATGCCATGGTTAAAAGAAGCTAACCCACAAATCAATTGGAGGGAAGGCAGCATAGCCTTCCAGAACGAAGAAGGGGGGGAGTGTTGCAAGGGGGAAGAAGGCATGGCAGGCAGAGTGCAGGAAATTCCCCCTGAGTACAGAGACTTCGAGGATGTATTTGACGAAAAGGAAGCAGATCAGCTTCCCCCTCCTAGGAGGGTCGAAGTAAAGATTGAACTCAATGAGGATGCTAAGTTGCCCAGGAGTAAATTGTATCCCATGTCGGTCAAGGAGATGGAGGAACTGAGGAAATATATTGAAAAAAACTTGGCCCGAGGGTTTATAAGGCCATCCGAATCACCCTTGGGAGCCCCAGTGCTTTTTAGGCACAAAAAGGACGGTTCGTTGAGACTGTGCGTGGACTATAGGGGGCTGAATGCAGTGAGCACCACCAACAACTACCCCATGCCACTAACCAAGGACTTGCTATCGAGACTGTCAGAAGCAAGGGTGTTCACGAAAATTGACTTGATCGAGGCTTATCACAAATTGCGCATAAGGCCTGAGGACAGGTGGAAAACGGCGTTCACCTGTGCGCTCGGCCATTTTGAATATTTAGTTTGTCCCTTCGGGCTCAAAGGCTCTGGATCAGCATTTATGCAGATGATTAATGAGGTGTTACACCCATTATTGTATCGTGGGGTGTTTTGCTTTGTGGATGATGTAATTGTGTTTACCCGGGATAGATGATCCCACGTCAAATTGGTGAGAGAGGTGCTCCAGAAATTGAGGGAGGCAAAATTGTTTGCAAAGCTGCCAAAATGTGAGTTCAATAAGGAACAGATAGATTTCCTGGGATACCGGATCTCCAAGGGAGGGATAGCAATGGATCCGGCAAAGGTGGAGGATGTCAGGGGGTGGAGCCCTCCCCAAACGCGCAAACAGTTGCAATCATTCCTCGGATTTGCAAATTTCTACCGGGGGTTCATAGAGGACTTTGCGCAGGTAACATTGCCCCTAACTGAACTTCTCAAAACAAAGGGAAAGGGGGAAACGGTGAGGGTGCGGTCCCCGGGAGCAAAGCTAAATTGGTCAACAGAGTGCCAAAGAGCTTTTGAAGAACTGAAACGCAGATTCACTGAGGAACCAGTATTAATCCACCCCGATTTGACCAAACCGTTCGTAATCCACTGTGACGCGTCAGATTGGGCTTACGGGGCGGCTCTGATGCAAAGGGACCCAGAAGGGAGGTTGAAACCCTGCGGGTTCATCTCAAAAAAGTTCAGCGAAACTGAACGGAACTGGCCAGTGTGGGAGAAGGAGGCTCTGTCAGTAGTGAGGGCTCTGGAAACATGGAGGCACCTATTAGAGGGAAGCGGCATCCCCTTTGAAGTGTGGACCGACCATAAAAACTTACAATACCTCACTTCACCCAGGCAATTGTCAGCAAAGCAAATAAGATGGGGACAATATTTCAGCAGATTTGATTTTAAGCTGCGGTTCCAAAAGGGAAAACAAAATGTAATCGCAGACACGTTGTCAAGAATGCCGGAGGATGGAGGGAGGGGGCGAGGCCCAAAGGGGAGCATATTCTCAGAACGGCAATGGGCCATGGCAGTGCAAACCCGAGCACAAACGGAGCGCAGCCAAAGACTGGTGGGGGTTGAGAGCAAGGACGGGGGATGGGAGGAGGAGATAAGGCAAGCATGCAGGGAGGATAAGTGGCTGGAAAGAAATAAGGAAAAGGTGGAATGGAAGGATGGATTGGGATTTGTGCACAGGAAGTTATACATCCCAGGCAACCTGAGGGAAAAAATGATGGTCAGATGCCATGGCAACAAGGGAGCGGGACACTGGGGAGTAACGAAAACCCTGAAAATGTTGGCACGTCAGTGTTGGTGGCGTGACACCAAAATGTATGTATCCCGATGTAATGCGTGTGCACAAAGTAAGGCAACCACACAAAAGCCAACGGGGTTATTGCAAAAGGTGGCAGAACCATCAAAACCGTGGAGGGTAATTGCTATGGACTTTGTGGGCGAACTCCCAATTAGCCGAGGTGAACGTTACATATGGACGGTGATGGATCTGTTCTCAAAGCAAGCGCATTTCATAGCGCTGCCTAAATTGCCATCTGCAGAGAAATTGGCTGAGTTATTTATCAAACATATCTACCGGTTGCATGGTTGTCCGGACCAGGTGATTAGTGATCGAGGGGTGCAATTCACGGCCCGGTTCTGGGAAGGATTCATGCAGTTGATGGGGGTGGAAAGGACCCTGAGTTCAGCGTTCCATCCTATGACCAATGGGGGGGTCGAGCGCACACAACAGACCTTGGGACTGTTCCTAAGGACATACACGAACCAATGCCAAACCGATTGGGCCGATTTACTCCCGTTTGCAGAAATCGCATACAATGGAGCCTGTCACGCATCCACAGGGAAATCCCCCTTTGAGGTAGTATACGGCATGGAAGTAACCCCTTTACCCAAATTACCGAGTTGGGGGGAAGAACTGGAGGGAAAGGAGGGATGGCCAGACAAAATGAAAGCGAACTGGGAGGAAGTGGCAAAATCACTACGAGAGGCCCAACGAAAATATAAATTGTTTGCAGATCGGAAAAGGAGGGAAGGTGACAGATTGGAAGAAGGGGATTTAGTGTGGCTGAGCACCAAAAACCTCAAGCTAAATACCCCCTCTCGGAAATTGTCTCCCAAATACATTGGTCCCTTCAGGATTTCTGACAAAATAAATGAAGTGACATATGCTTTGAAACTACCTAAGGTGTTGGGGAAGGTACACCCAACGTTCCATTGTAATTTGTTGAAAAAATACCAAGGTCCGCTAGACAAAGAAGGGACATGATGGTGACGTGTGTTTCCCTTCCAGGAAGAAGAGGAGGTGGAGGGGGACGTTATGTCAGGACTCGGTTTCCTGGCCTTGGATGTTGGCGCAAAAAACCGGATTCCTGACATGGAGGACTGATAAGGATTTGCAGCTGGTGGCCTTGGGAGGAGCAGTTGGTGGTTTGGCGGGGAATATTGAGCGGGATCTTTGGTCGGCGGGAAGAGGGGATTCGAATGTGGGGGAGGGTATATAAGGGTTGACTTGCGTCTGTATGCCAATCCTGGCTTTCGTTGTGTATGCATTTCCAGTAGTAAAAGTTCCTGATTGATTACGGATTGGCGTCCTGTGTCTTTTCTGGGAGCGGCTGCTGTGAGCTTACAGATGGGCCTGTCTTATTTCCCTTGGAAGGGCGTTCCAGAGGTGGGGGGGGCTCCACTGAGTAGGCCCTCTCTCTCGTCCCCACCAACCATGCTTGAGACAGTAGTGGGACCGAGAGGAAGGCTTCCCCGGAAGATCTTAGAGTTCGCGCCGGTTCATAGAAGGAGATGCGATCGCGGAGATAGGCGGGGCCCGAACCGTTTAGGGCGTTATAGGTCATGACCTGCATCTTGAATTTGGCTTGGCAACTTATCGGCAGCCAATGAAGCTGTTTTAATAGGGGTGTTGTATGCTCCCTATAGTTTGCTCCAGTAAGGAGCCTGGCTGCCACCCGTTGTACCAGATCAAACTTCCGGGCCGTCTTCAAGGGCAGCCCCATGTAGAGCGCATTGCAATAGTCCAGTTTGGATGTAACCAATGTGTGGACCACCCTGGCCAAGTCAGACATGTTGGAAATAACTGAACAAATAAACAACATATTGAAGAATGTCTGCTAATACATAATATGTTGTAAGCTTGTGTCAGCTTACATGTACAAAACATTTTGAGCTATCTTAAAAACACTATGATATACTGTGTTGATGACACTAGTTAGAACATCACTGAAAAATACAAAGAATATACGTGGCATGCATAGTCTGGAAATATTACTTGTTCCTTATTGCTGGAAATGTATACTTGTTATACTGTTTGTTTGTTTGCTTGTTTGATAGCATTGCACTTATTTGTAAAAATTATATATTAATTTGGTCTAATTCATTTTGTGAGTGGAATATGGGTCTCCAAGCCAGAATACCCCTAGTGCCTCATCATTATTTCCCCAGTATTTTTTTAATTAGAAGGTCCAAATTCATTTATGGGCACTATCTCTTCTCTTTACGTAAGGAAAGTGAAAAAAAGTTCAATAACTCCTCCATGCAAATGGAATTCTTTCTTATATTCCTTGCCTGTACAGTTCTACAGAAACTGCCCATTTCTTTATTTTTTAAGTGTAAGAAACTAGAAAACTGGAAAATGCCTGAATCAGTTTGCTTTAAATAGAAATGGTAGCTCTTCACATTTCTCTCACTGTAGGCATAATGTAATCCATTATTTTCATAATGAAATCCATTATTTCCACTAACACACACATTTTTACACACCTTCTACTAATATATACTTTTTCTGAGTACATTTTTGGACTGGAGAACTGTACTGTAAAATTCAAACAAGGGGAAATATGAAACTATAAGTGTTGGCTTAGAAGATGTAAGTGAAGTGAGATTGCATTAACATGTGATGCAAACAAAATTGTCCCCCACCTCTTTTCACCTCAGGCAATATTTTGACCAAGAACAGGAACTCATATGTCCCTTTTTAATTATTGGAAAAATATATGAAGAAGTAGGTGCTACTACATTTGTATTTCTTCAGAACACGCCAGAATCTCTATGCTGAGTGATTCTACAAACTATTTTCCCAGCTGAGCAGTTAGATTAATGCAGTGCTGGTAGCAATCAACCAAGAGACCTTGGTTGGTGAGCTTGTCAATTCAGTTTTCAGGTTTTTTGTCTCAAATTGGAACTTAGTTGGAATTAACTTAGCTTGTAGGCACATAAGTCATACTTTGCTGTCACAAGATTTGTCTTTCTTAGTATTCTTATCATATGGAAGACAACACTTTGCCTTGAGGGCAATGAAATAATTCCCAACAGAGTTGATCTACAATGACACAATGGCACAGTTGCCAATGGGTAGTATTTCTGTCTCTCATACACATACACATGGAAAGAAACCTAGCAGAGAACAAGACAAGCCAGAATGGTGTGTGTGTGTGTGTGTGTGTGAAAGCTTAAAGATGTCAGCAAACATCACAGTCAAATCTATCCTTGATGTCCCACCATCATCAAGAAGTTGCTGTGAAATCAGAGCTGTGCTTTGATCCAAATCCCTTTACCTCAAAAAACATAGACATATATCATATTTCCCACTCCTATTTTCTACAAGTGCTTCCATTGAAGTAATTGGTAATGGAACCAATTGATTTCTGTGTGAATTATGTCTGCAAATGTCTTGCTTATTCTACAAATTTTCACAGGTATAGTGATAAGGAAAAAACCACAGGGCTCCAATGCTCATAAAGGGCTTGCTTTTGTGGGAGTTTGTTGTCTGAACATCACAATTTGAAGCTAGCTTTGAACTGCAGAAAACAGTCAGTATTGCTGGGGCTTAAACTATCTCATTAAGATATTTTGGTAATATCCAAAGATACAGATTGTAGGATTGATATGAAATATGCTACCAATATTTGTATTTGTATTGTGTTGTATTTCAGTGTCAATGTTGACTTTTGTGGAGATGTGGCTGCCAAGGTAGCGGAAATTTTCTAATGTTACACCATAAAGCTGTATTTCTGGCATTGCAGAGGGATTGGCTGGTGCCTGCAAGAAGAGCACTTTGGTTTTCTCTATATTCAATGAGAGGTCGGGCTTCTCGTATGCATCTGCAAAGGTGTTTAGAGTGGCTTGTAGGTCTTCTTCTGAATGCGCACAGATGATGTTGTCATCAGCATACTGGAGTTCTGTAACAGATGTTATTGTGACTTTGGTTTTGGTTTTCAGTCTGCTGAGGTTAAATAGCTTGCCATCTGTCCAATAGATGATTTGCACTCTAGTGGGAAACTTCCCATCAACAAGATGAAGTATCATAGTAATGAAGATGGAAAATAAGGTTGAGGCAATAACACATCCCTGTTTGACTTCTGATTCCACCTTAAATGGGTCACTTTGGGAGCCACTGCTGTCCAAGTCTGTTGCCACCATGTCATCATGGAGGAGCCATAGGATATTCACAAATTTGTCGGGACACCTGATTTTTTAGAGGATGGTCCAGAGAGCACTGCAATTCACTGTGTTGAATGCCTTTGCAAGGTCAATGAATGCTATGTACAGAGGTTGATAGTGCTCTTTCCAACGTAGTACAGTTGATTTTTTGTCCTTCAGAAGTTTGGTTCCATCTGATGAGTGTAGAAGGTGTATGCCATGGTTTCTTGGTCCGTAGATGACCTTTGTGTAGCTGCCAAGTGTTGGATATCTTCAGCCTTCTTTATTCACCAGATGTTCTTGAATTCTCTGGTCCTTCTTTGGACCTCAGCTTTTTCACTGGCATAGATATTTTTCTTAGCAGCACACTTGATGTCTCTCTTCCATGTCTGGAAGGCTTTCCTTTTCTTGGTAATTCACTGTTGGATCTCATTGTCATTTTCGTCAAACCAATCTTGATGTTTCATGGTTTGATATACAATGGTTTTTTCGCAGGCTGTGATGATGGAGGTCTTTAGTTAGTTCCAATATTCCTCAACATTTTCGGGGTATTCTATGGGTAGATGGTCCTTGAGTGCTGTTTGGAGAAGGGCTCGTTTGGAGGGCTCCTGAGGGGCTTGGGTGTTCATTTTGCGCCTTATCTTTCTTTCTTGGAGTCTGTGTTTGGGGTGATCTTGATAGCCATCATGGATTGGATTAACCTGTGGCCTGTCCAGCAGTCATCAGCACCTGTCAATCCTCTTGTGAGAAGCACATCGTGGTGGTCTCTGGCATGTGTGATTGCATAGTCTAAGAGGTGCCAATGCTTTGACCGGGTTGATTCCATGATGTCTTGAACTTGTTTTTCTGGCGGAAGAGCATGTTGGTGATAACATTTGGTGAGAAACAGGATGCCATTTAAATGCTGTTTCCAACCTCATATTTTCCTATGGTCCCTGGCCATAGGTTGAAGTCTTAGAATCATAGAATTAAGAGTTGGAAGAGACCTCATGGGCCATCAAGTCCAACCCCCTGCCAAGAAGCAGGAATATTGCATTCAAATCACCCCTGACAGATGGCCATCCAGCCTCTGTTTAAAAGCCTCCAAAGAAGGAGCCTCTACCACACTCCAGGGCAGAGAGTTCCACTACTGAACGGCTCTCACAGTCAGGAAGTTCTTTCTCATGTTCAGATGGAATCTCCTTTCTTGTAGTTTGAAGTCATTGTTCCTCGTCCTAGTCTCCAGGTGTCAGGATGTGGCCTCCGAGTTAAGAAAACACAGCCAGAGCCTCCTCCGGTCCTCGAAGTCTCCCTCCTGACATCGTTGTGTTTTATGGTTTGATAGGGGAGCCATCTGGAAGAAGAGAATGCTTTGTTGATGTGGGAATGGAATGTAGCCACAACTTGTGATAAGGGGGGTAGAAGGGGGGAGGAATCAAGGGGGATGTATTGCTGGGTATTGGCGGGAAACCCTCAGATCTCTCTTTCTACGTATCCTGTATAGACTGAATAAACCCGTGTTCAAGCAATTGGCCTTGTGAGCGTGGTTTTGTTCTAAGATCTGGCAGGAGCTGACACCAGGGAAGCAGAAAACAAGCTTGCTCCCTCCTCCCTGTGGCTTCCTCTCACATATTTATACATGGCTATCATATCTCCTCTCAGCCTTCTCTTCTTCAGGCTAAACATGCCCAGGTCCTTAAGCCGCTCCTCATAGGGCTTGTTCTCCAGACCCTTGATCATTTTAGTCGCCCTCCTCTGGACACATTCCAGCTTGTCAATATCTCTCTTGAATTGTGGTGCCCAGAATTGGACACAATATTCCAGGTGTGGTCTAACCAAAGCGGAATAGAGGGGTAGCATTACTTCCCTAGATCTAGACACTATGCTCCTATTGATGCAGGCCAAAATCCCATTGGCTTTTTTTGCCGCCACATCACATTGTTGGCCTATGTTTAACTTGTTGTCCACGAGGATTCCAAAATCTTTTTCACACGTACTGCTCTTGAGCCAGGCATTGTCCCCCATTCTGTATCTTTGCATTTTGTTTTTCCTGCCAAAGTGGAGTATCTGTCAACAGTATTTGTCACTGTTGAACTTCATTTTGTTAGTTTTGGCCCATCTCTCTAATTTGTCAAGATCATTTTGAATTCTGCTCCTGTCCTCTGGAGTATTGGCTATCCCTCTCAATTTGGTGTCATCTGCAAACTTGATGATCATGCCTTCTAACCCTTCATCCAAGTCATTTATGAAGATGTTGAACAGGACCAGGACCAGGACGGACCCTACGGCACTCCACTTCTTTCCAAGATGAAGAGGAAGCATTGGTGAGCACCCTCTGGGTTCATCCATTTAACCAATTACAGATCCACCTCACCGTAGTTTTGCCTAGCCTGAATTGGACTAGTTTCCTTGCCAGAAGGTCATGGGGGACCTTATCGAAGGCCTTACTGAAATCCACGGCATTCCCCGCATCTACCCAGCTTGTAACTCTATCAAAAAAAGAGATCAGATTAGTCTGGCATGACTTGTTTTTGATAAATCCATGTTGACTATTAGCGATGACTGCATTTGTTTCTAGGTGTTTGAAGACCACTTCCTTAACAATCTTTTCCAGAATCTTGCCTGGTATTGATGTGAGGTTGACTGGACAGTAATTGTTTGGGTCATCCTTTTTTCCCTTCTTGAAGATTGGGATCACATTGGCCCTCCTCCAATCTGCTGGAACTTCTCTCGTTCTCCAAGAACTCTCAAAGATGATTGCCAATGGTTCTGAGATGACTTCCGCTAGTTCCTTCAATACTCTGGGGAGTAGTTGATCTGGCCCTGGGACTTGAACTCATTTAGAGCAGCCAGGTATTCCTTAAACTGTTTCTTGTAAAAGAAAAACATAACTGGGGTTTAAAGACTCTTAAATATACAGTCTTATTTTTATGTGAACAAATGACACAACTGGTTCTACAAGGTAAGGAAGAGAAAGAAATTTAAGACATCTATCACAAAACATGTTTCATTCATTTTATAGAGAGATGCAGAACTGACAACCAATATTCAATGTTATTTCTCTGTTCCCATGTGATTAATTAATGTATTAGCTATTGATAGGTAGTATTGCTAGGTGCTCTTGCTACGTAGTAGGCTGGTGCAAAATTTTGGATTAATATTTATTCATTATTTTTGTGCATACAAAGGGAGTTCCAAGGAATGCAGGAAAGGTGGGAGGGGGGAGGGGAATTTAGAATTTGAATCACTTATTCATTTTTTTCATAAATGTTCTGTAAGGTTCAGATGTCTCCCAAGGTCAGTTTATTTTTCACAAACCATTAAGCAACTTAGCAGAGGCGGCCCAATGGTAAGCAAACAGTATTTTGCCCCTCCCCAACCAATCTCTCTCTCTCTCTCTCTCTCTCTCTATATATATATATATATATATATATATATATGGGCATGGACAAATTTTGGCCCTCCAGGTATTTGGGACTTCCTACTGGCTGTTTGGAATTGTGGGAGTTGAAGTCCAAAACACATGAAGGGTGTAAGTTGGCCCATGCCATCCATACACACACACACACACACACACTAGCCGTCCCCTGCCATGCGTTGCTGTGATCGAGTCTGGTGATCTTGAGAAGAAGGTAATGAGAAAGTTGGTTTCTAATATATGTAATTTCTTGAAGCTTGTGGGTAAACAGTATTTCTTGTTGTTTCTTTGTCAGTGTTGATGTAGTTCCAACACAAAATACTGGAGGGATTTGGGGAAAATAGACTCTGACACTTGGGAATTGCTATTGTGTGGACTTATAGTTCACCAGGCACCAAAGAGCATTCTCAGCTCCACCAATAATGGAATTTAACCAAACTTGCCATATTGGATTTCCAACACAAAATACTGGAGGGGTTTGGGGGAAGCATGTACAATAATTTAGATTTGCAGTACCTTCAGTCGCTTCGTTCATGAAGAGGCCTCCTTGCCGCCCTAAGAGGGGTGCTGGCACAGCTGCCTGGAGAGGTGCTTGCAATGCTGCCCCTCTTCACATAGGAGAAGAGGCCCTGTGCTCCATCGGCTCTTGGGTATGCGCTTTGCGCTCCCTTCCCCCACAACGCACTTTGCAACTCCGGGAGAGGGATGTGCCCCGGCGTTGCCAGGCGCACGGGGAAAGAGCCCTCATGCAGTTAGCATGCTCTCCCTCCATCCTTCCCTCACAAGTGCGCATGTGTGCATGTTGTCTTCCTCTCCTCCTCCTCCTCCTTGCAGGCCAAGTGAGACAACAACGCCAGTGTGCATCCTTCTCCCAGCGTTAGGAAGTGCGTGGAGAAGGAGAGGCGATGCAGGGCGCACACGTCCTAACGCTGGGAGAGGGATGTGCAGCGGTGTTGCCAGGCACGTGGGAAAAGAGGCCTCGTGCATGCCTCTTTTGTGTTTTATCTTGGATGCTATCTTTGAAATGTGTCATTGTGTACGTAAATAGTTATCCCATGATCCCAAACATTTTATTTAATTATTTAAAGTATTTGTATACCGCTTTTCTCACCCCCAGGGGGACTCAAAGTGGTTTACACACTTCTAGTTCAAAGCACTTTGGATCAGGAATTCTCAACCTGTATTACATTACAAACTGCTAGACCGGCTGTTAGGTATTGTGGGAGTTGAAGTCCGAAACACCTGGAGGGCTGAAGTTTGCTCTTGCATGTGCTTGACCCAGAAGCAGATGAAGAGCCCTCCTTCCATCCAACTGCCACTGCTTTGGCCTTGGAGAAACAGGCGGCATGTGAAGATATGGAGCCCTTCCAGACAGGCTCTATATCCCTGGATCTGATCCCAGGTTTTCAGCTTTAAACTGGATCATATGAGTCCACACTGCCAGATAATCCAGGATAAACAGAAAACCTGCAATCACATCCTGGGATATAGGGCCTGTTTGGACCGGCCCTTCAGCCCTTCCCACACTGGTATCTCTTTGCCTTTGTGTCATTTCTTAATTAAATTGTACACCTAAGTGTCAGGATCCAGTTTCCAGGCCCTCAGTTTTGGCGCTGAAAACTAGGGTCCTGATGTAAGACTTTGATAAGAACTCTGCAGCTGTCGACCTTGGAAGACAACGGTTTATAGTTTGCCGGGAACATTGTGCGGGGTTTTCCACTCGGCGGGAATTGTACCTTCAAATGAGGAGGAGTGTATATAAGGAGTGACCAGTGGCTGCTGGTCAATCTCGGCTTTTCATATGTTCATGTATCCAGTAGTAAAGATTCTCTTTGATAACGGATCGAGGTCCTGTGTCTTCATTGGGAACAGCTGCTGTGAGCCGACACCTCCTTTGGGCCCATCTTGACTGGTGCTGCCATAAAGGAGATGCTGTGGGCATGGCCAATCACAGCCATCTAAACTGTAGTTTGGGAATGCCAGGCTCCCAATGGCAGAGATTGCAAAAGGTCTTGTTATAAACTACATTTCCCAGAATGCAAAGCTGCTCAGGAGCCAAATGACGGCTGAAGGACCCAAATAGCTGGCTGCAGCAATCACCGATTAGAGTTTGTCTAAATAAAATAAACCTATATGGATGTGTCTTGAGGGTTCCCTCATACTCAGTAGAGGAAGCAAATGGATGTCAGGAGAGTTTGGATGGTGTCTTTCTGCCTGGAAGAAGGGGGGTCAGTCTAGATGTCCCTTGATGGTGTCTGATTTCTGTTCCTGGGTAATTTCCTAATTGTCATAAAAACATGTCAAAAGTTTATTGCACTGCAAAAACTTTGTCTCTGTGCAAGGGACATCATTCTATATGTAACAGCACATTTTGCTTTATTGGGTCTCCACCAATTTAACACAGTTTCTGCTACACAAACAAAGTTTCTGGAGTAAAACAACTACTTTCAAAGTAAAGACCACACAATGAAACAGGAAATAGCACTTTGTAAATTTTGTTAGAGTTCCAAAATTTCTAACCCCAAAATTCGGAAGGAACTTTAGAAATGAAGGACCAGCGCCCCCACTTTATAACACAACTTAGAACCATGCTTTATGGATTACAATTGCCTACTAGGTAGACTTGAGGGTGGGAAAATGGCTACCTGGCTATAGTGGTGATATCTAAGTCAGCCCATAAGTTAAATGTAGTAGAACCATAATTGGAGTTTCCTACTTCATTCTATTTGCATGAGATCACAAATTCACATACAGTTGCACATAGAAAACAAGCATAAGAAAAAAGACCAGTTTTTTTCCCCTAGTGGAATATTTGGGATGCAAATAATTATAAATTTCATTATCACCAAGAAGAATGAATAATTTTGACAATTTTCTTCCTGTGAAAGGGTAATGAAAAAACTGCTTTTTAAAAAAATATATTCTGTTTTTAACTTGATCCGTGGGGGAAAGATGTGCATGTTGAATAGGGAAAAAAAACATATTTTGCACCAAAAATTAAGTTTCTATAAATAATTTTTACAACCTCTTTTCTGTGCAAGAAGCTTGCTTTCTGCAAAAAATTTTTGCTAATTATTGCATGGAGGTTTTTTTATACATCACCCATGTGTATGTTGTGTATGTGTGCAGAATGAGTCTTGAACTGCCAAGATTTTCACCCAGCAGAGGGTGGATCTAGACAGCCCTTCTATTGTGGAAACTTGCACTATAAAAAAGGGGCTGTCCAGGCAACATTCTGGCCAAACCAGAATTAATTTGCCTCAAGCCAGGAAAACCCTAGTTTGTGGTGAATTAATTTGATAGTGGGTTTAATTTGATAGTGGGTTTATTCCAGAGAGTATTCCCACTGTTTTCTGGGATAAATTACCCCAAAAAACCATGGGAATACCAACCCTCTCCCCCAAAGACCTAAAAAAAAAACCCTATTGCAAAGAAAGGTACTTACCCAGCCTCCATTAGAGAGCTGCTGCAGCTTTCCTGCCACATAGAAATTATGAGCCAGGGGGAAAGAGGGGGAGATGGCTCCTGCATCCCCTTTCTCCTGGTGTGTCATTTCTACACACCTGGAGAACTGTGACAGCTCTTAGATGTAGGCCTGGTAAGTACTTTTCTTTTAAAAAGGACCTTTTTAGGACTTTGGGGGAGGGAGTTAGTGTCCGGATGTTGTACTGGGAAATTCCAGTACAACATCTGGACACCCACTGCAGAAAGTGCGCACTTTCTGGGGTGTGTGTGTACAGGGCCCCAGAAACATTCATGATTTTTAAATGTGAATGCTTCTGGAATAAAGCCCTGTCTGGAAAGGCATATGATTTTTCTCATCAAAGTTTCCTGACACTTGAAAAAGCTTTTTTTGTCCATTATGTTGTTAACAACAATGCTAATAATTTAATATTATTTTGTTAAATCTTACAAAGGCATTCTTAGCCACGTTGAAAATGTGAGGAGCAGCAGAAAATACAAGTGTGCTTCTTTCGTTCTCCGCTGCTAGTTTTTGCACATACATACTTTCTGAGGAAGACTTTCTGTTTGCCAACAATTTGTCCATGAATAGAATCAAGGTGTGTGCGGTCTCAAGCCTCAGGGGAAGTCCCCGGAGATAGAAGAAACTCTATCACCCTAAATATGCACAGAGCGATGAATATCGTACTGAATGGAAGTGAAACAATATTAATAGACTGCCTAATAATAATAATAATAATAATAATAATAATATTAATAATAATAATACAATTAAGGCTCTCAATACCTGGGCCATCCCTGTCATTAGATACACTGCTGGAATTGTGAACTGGGCACAAGCAGAGCTGAATGATCTGGACAGAAAAACAAGAAAACTGATGACAATCCACTACGCATTACACCCGCGTAGTGATGTCGACAGACTTTACCTGCCTAGAAAATCAGGAGGCAGAGGGCTTCTGCAAGTGAAACAAATGGTAGAAGACAAACACACACTGGCAGATTATGTGAAAGGCAGTCAAGAACTAACATTGAGGGAAGTCAATTGTAGTAAACTGCTTAAAGTGCAAAAGACAAAGAGGGAATACCATAAAAACAAGCCAGAGCAGAAGAGAAAACTGGCAAAAGAAGGCTCTCCATGGACAGTTCCTGGGAAAGAAAACACATGGCTGTGGCTCACAAATGGAACTCTGGAAAAGGAGATGGAGGGCCTGATCCTGGCAGTGCAAGAACAAGTCATTAGAACCAATGCCATCAAAGCCAGAATTGAAAAGTCGACAACAGATTCCAAATGGGGATTCTGCAAGGAAGCAGATGAAACAATAGATCACATCCTGAGCTGCTGCAAGAAGATTGCGCAGACAGACTACAAGCAGAGGCATAACACCATTGCTCAGATGATTCATTGGAACTTGTGCCACAAATACCATCTGCCTGCGACAAAAAACTGGTGAGATCACAAGCCTGAAAAAGTTACAGAAAAGGAACACACCAAACTCCTCTGGGACTTTCGGATTCAGACAGACAGTTTTGGAGCATAATACTCCTGACCTCACAATCATGTTAAAAAACAAAGTATGGATCATTGATGTTGCAATCCCAGGTGACAGCAGGATTGCAGAGAAACAACTGGAAAAGCTGGAATGTGTCCAGAGGAGAGCGACTAAAATAATAAAAGGTCTGGAAACAAGCCCTATGAGGAGCTGCTTAAGGAGCTGGGCATGTTTAGCCTGAAGAAGAGAAGGCTGAGAGGAGATATGATAGCCATGTATAAATATGTGAGAGGAAGCCACAGGGAGGAAGGAGCAAGCTTGTTTTCTGCTTCCCTGGAGACTAGCACGCAGAACAATGGCTTCAAACTACAAGAGAGGAGATTCCATCTGAACATGAGGAAGAACTTCCTGACTGTGAGAGCCGTTCAGCAGTGGAACTCTCTGCCCCGGAGTGTGGTGGAGGCTCCTTCTTTGGAAGCTTTTAAACAGAGGCTGGATGGCCATCTTTCAGGGGTGATTTGAATGCAATATTCCTGCTTCTTGGCAGGGGGTTGGACTGGATGGTCAATGAGGTCTCTTCCAATTCTTTGATTCTATGATTCTATGATTCTAAAGTTGACACGATATGAGGATTTAAAAATCGAACTGCAAAGACTCTGGCACAAACCAGTAAAGGTGGTCCAAGTGGTGATCGGCACACTGGGTGCAGTGCCTAAAGACCTACATTCTTAATGGCTGGCCAGAATGCTAAGATAACATACCAAACAACCCTTTTCCTTCATACAAATTAACTGATGTTCTAAAAAATAGCAATTTTCCCAATGTGAGAAAAATTTTGAAAACCACATTGTTTTTTAAGACTATTCACAATTTGGGACCTATCAAATGCAAAAATTTGTATGTGGTTGCTTTGTACAGAAAACAGTTTTTATGTGCATAAAATGGCATTTCTGCATGAGGAATAATGTTTAAATGAAGAAGTATTAATCCCTGTGCAGAAAATGATATTTTCTCTGCTAATCAACCATGTGCAAATTTTATGCAGACCCATTACAGCATTTAAGCTATTCAATGGATAGTGGGAAGGAATACGGAGAAACAGCCTATATTTTACACATATTCATTGTATTCTCAGATATATTTCCAAAGTTTTGGAAATTTATGTCATTCTTGTGCATCTGGCTATAGGAATACAGCTAGACACTTCCCTTTCATCTTCAATTATCCACTGGATAATAAATGGAAGCTTCTAGGAGTGGCCCATGAGGTCTCTTCCAACTCTTTGATTCTATGATTCTATGACTATAACAACTTAAAAGATAGACTGATAGGGAGCTTGCATGCACACTTTTATGGTCTGCAGAGATCTCCAACTTATGCTATGTTCTGTAAAGTAGGTTACATATACATAAGTTTATATAAATCTTTAATAATCATTAACAGGATGCCAGCCAACCATTTTGCAATCAAAACTGTTTTGCACAAAATGTTTTTTTAAGAAAATGTTTGTGGCTTTTTTATATAAAAAGAGGCATTGTGATATAGATATAGATATATAGATATAGATATCCCAATAACTCTTATAATTCTTTTTCATCAAAGAGGGAAAAACCCTTTTAAATTGATTTCTTATGGGATATGTTTGAAGTGTCTATATTAAACACATAAGTAAAGTGGAGTTGAACCTTTTAGAACACCATCCATCCACTCTAAAATGATCAAGGGTCTGGAGAACAAGCCCTATGAGGAGTGGCTTAAGGAGCTGGGCATGTTTAGCCTGAAGAAGAGAAGCTGAGAGGAGATATGATAGCCATGTATAAATATGTGAGAGGAAGCCACAAGGAGGAGGAAGCAAGCTTGTTTTTCGCTTCCTTGGAGACTAGGACGTGGAACAATGGCTTCAAACTACAAGAGAGGAGATTCCATCTGAACATTAGGAAGAACTTCCTGACTGTGAGAGCCATTCAGCAGTGGAACTCTCTGCCCCGGAGTGTGGTGGAGGCTCCTTCTTTGGAAGCTTTTAAGCAGAGGCTGGATGGCCATCTGTCAGGGGTGATTTGAATGCAATATTCCTGCTTCTTGGCCCATGAGGTCTCTTCCAACTCTTTGATTCTATGATTCTATATGGTCATGTTGGAAATCTTAACATTAGCAAGCTGTCTAAAAACATAAGGCAGAAAAGCATGATTATTATTTCTCCTGACATTTACAACTCATTTTCTGCAAATCAATTGGCTCTATTATTATGTTAATCACTTTTCTTCAGAGTATATACATATGTGAGTGTAGACACACATGCACAAATGGTAATTATCCAAAATATATAGTTAACAGAAGGTGCCTGAGGGTACGTTTTCTGTGGTTGTAATTTCCTTTTCTGGACAAATGGGACCTATATTTCCTTGGTCTGCATAAAATATAAATGAATTACAATGCTGCTATAAATAACAAAATTCCCATAGGCTTCCTGACAAATTGCTTACAAAAAGCAATTATTTGCAACCTGTAAATTAGTAATATATGCTTATGTCTTGCTATTTGTTTATTGAGCTATTATGGCATTTTCAAAAATGCCTTGGTTAAAAGCATTTGAAAGCTTTTTTGTCACAAAAGTTTTGGTGAACTATTTATAGAAAAGGCCAAAAAATTGCTGCAGCCTCCTAGTCACCATTATCACAGAAGTGTATAAGGAAAATCAGGTAGAGAACTGTACAAGATTGAATGTACTAAGACACATTACAGCAATACCAAGTTAAGTCATGTGTGATGGCCAATTATAAATATGTTTGAACTCTTTGCCTCCAAAAATCAGAGTACTGTTGAAAATCCTTTTCATTATATGTAAATGTAACAAGGAGTCACATCACTCTACACAATTATAAGGTTATAATATAGTTCATTTGAACTATTACAGCAAGGGCCAATAGAATTCTTAGAATATGCAGTGTGGGATTCAATCAGTATCTTGAATTTTTAACTAGAGCACTCTTGGTTTTCACAAAACTACAAAATCCGGGATTTAATAAGATATTGACATGGCAATTAAAGCTGTAATCATAGCACTACAGTAACATAGTGTGAAAAGACCCTAATAATCTAGAATTAAGCAAGCATATTTCCCTTCTCTTCCCTTGCCCCTTTTCCCTGCTTTACAAAGAACAGCTCTTTTTATGAAAGCCTCTGTATTTGAAATGGAGACTTGTTAAGCCCAGTTTAAAGATAAGGCTACAAGAAAAGATTGCAGGGGATTTGATATTACACACAAAGGTTGTGTGATCCACTAAAAATGGTTCAAAACTCATTACAAAACTAGGGGATGCTGGTGTTTTATTTCTAAAGTGTTTCCAAAATATAGGGAAAATTGTTACTATGATGAGAGAAACAAAATTTAGTTACTCTTTCATTATAGTAATTGCACATAATTACTATAATTGGGGAAAATTCAGGGGCTCCTTTCTCCCTCATTTTTATGGCTATTGGGGTGAAACTCACTACCATGGTAGACCACATTTACCACTCTCAGCCCACCAAATTTCAGTTTTTATAAACTACATTTTTAATAATAAAGAAAATATGTTCCTAGTTTGAAAGTGTTAATTCCTGTTTAATTGTGTAGTCCTTACTTTGAAGGTAGTGGTACTCCTCTGAGAATTTTGTTTTTGCATTGTTAAATAGGTGGATGATGGTGTTAAATTGGTGGACTGCAGAGAGACTCTAAGACACTACAGCAAAATGTGCTATAACACAATTTCCCTCACACAAAGACAAAGTTTTTTCAGTTTAATAAATTTTCACAATGTTTTATGATAGAACAGATTAGGAAATGACATTTATAAACTAAGAACAAAACCATAGTGTAGAAACCATCAAAGCACTTTTCACAGATAGCCATCCAGCCTCTGAAAAATAATAGTAATACAGAAATCATGTTCCTAGTTTGAAAGTGTTATTTCCTGTTTAATTGTGTAGGGTTTTTTTTTTTTTACTTTGAAAGTAATAGTTCTACTCCAGGAACTTTTTTGACACCAAAAACTGTGTTAAATGGGTGGGTGATGATGTTAAATTGGTGGACTGGAGACCAGCAAAATATGCTATACCATCCACAAAGACAAAGTTTTTGCGGTTTAAGAAACTTTTGCCATGTTTTTATGGTAGAATCAATTTAGGAAATGACATTTATAACCCAGAAACAAAAAATCATAGTGTATAATATTATGGTAAATGTATTGGAACTCTGGTTGGCTCTCTCTGATGTTGAGCACTGCATTTTTTCAAATTATCTAGCATAGGGCTCCTCGACTTCTCAAACTATATTTCCTAGAGTTCTGTGCTTTTCCCAGTAAACTCTGCTTTCTCCCTCCTTTTGCAGGCTCTTCTAATGGTGAGAGGCCATTAATTTACAGAGGAAAGGCAAGGCACTAAGGCAGCCTCTTTGGCTTAGCTTTTAGCTTTGCTTTCTTGCACTGAATATGAATCTGACTTTGGGACATGAGCTATGCCCACATATTGGATATTGTCCAGTTTTATGCCAGAAACAGCCTTAAATGCAAGTGAAAGCAAATAAAAAAGGCTTTACTTCAACCAAAATAAAGATAATACACAGTCTTCAAGTAAATGACCTCATAACCTCTGAGGATGCCTGCCATAGATGCAGACAAAATGTCAGGAGAGAATGCTTCTAGAAACATAGCCATACAGCCCAAAAAACCTACAACAACACATAAAACAGAAATCTTCCATCAGACAGCAAATAAAGTCTTGGAAAAAATAGACTTACAAGTTGCAAACAACAATATCCTTCAGATATCAGATGCTGAAACAATGACAGGGTTCTGGTATCAGGAACTCCCCCAAAAATAGGTCAGTTGCAGCCAGCACTGAGCCCCTGACATTGCTGCTAATTTATAGCCCTGGACTTCCCATCACAGCGCAATCTGTGGGGCGCAATCTGATTGCTCAGCATTTTCTCTGCTAGCCCAGGAGATCATCCTTCTGCCTTGTTTCTCCCTCTGATGTTCCAGCAACACAGGAATTTCTGATATATCTACCACTTCTCCTCCTCCTCCTCCTTCCTCACCACTAAACCCCAAATCCCCAAGTGCTGTTTCTTCCACCACCTGTCCTCCTTCTCCCTCAGAATCAGAGGAGCAGTCCACAATTGATATCACCTTGTACGTATGAATTTAACAAATTTGTAATGACTTATGAGGAAAAATGAAAAAAAAATGCACACCTCTATTACTCATGAGAAAGGATTGTGAAGGCAATATAGGACCTTATACACCCCTGCCTTCTCCTAATGCCTGCTGGCAAAATGTCAGGTGCCACTTCCCACATCATATCAGGGAAATGTCATCCAACCAAGGCAGGAGTTTTTCCATCTTGATGAGTAAGTATCCTAGGATGCTTTCATGCCAGCTGGGGGGTAGGGCCTCTGCCAGAAGTTGAGTAATGTCGTGTGATGGGCTACACACCCATTCATCCCTCAACTGACTGACATCCAAGGACACTTACATTGTTAAGTATGATGAGGTCAATAGTCTACCTGGTCATAATTTTCCCCATTACAGAGAGCTGTACCATAATACTCTATGAATTACAATTACGTATTTTTAAATTTCTAGCTATATAAATAAATTAACATAAACAAATCCAAACCTTGGTAAAGTCACACTTTGGGTATACAACTTCCAGAATGCCCCAGCTAGAATGGTTATATGTTATAATGGGAAGAGGGGCTAACCAAGGGCAAGATGGATGGATGTTATCCTTGAAGTGACTGGCTTGACTCTGAAGGAGCTGTGGGTGGTGACAGCCAACAGGAAGCTCTTGGCAGGTGCTGGTCCATGAGATCACGAAGAATTGGAAGTGACTGAACAAATAAACAACAACAAAAAGTATTATTATTATTATTATTATTATTATTATTATTATAGAATCATATAATCATAGAGTTGGAAGAGACCTCATTGGCCATCCAGTCCAACCTCCTGCCAAGAAGCAGGAATATTGCATTCAAAGCACCCCTGAAAGATGGCCATCCAGCCTCTTTTTAAAAGCTTCCAAAGAAGGAGCCTCCGCCACAGTCCAGGGCAGAGAGTTCCACTGCTGAATGGCTCTCACAGTAAGGAAGTTCTTCCTCATGTTCAGATGGAATCTCCTTTCTTGTAGTTTGAAGCCATTGTTCTGCGTCCTAGTCTCCAAGGAAGCAGAAAACAAGCTTGCTCCCTCCTCCCTGTGACTTCTTCTTCTTCTTCTTCTTCTTCTTCTTCTTCTTATTATTATTATTATTATTATTATTAAAGTTGCACAGGTCTGCTATAGGAATAGAAACAATTGCTGATGCATGACTTTCACAAAATCACATTCATGCAAAGCAGTAGTCTAAATTGTCAACAGGAAACTTAAGAGTTCTTCAGCATCCAGATAAAAGCATAAAAAATTTCCCTCTGCATACTTTCAAAAATCAGTGAGGACTTATATATTACCAATAGATGAAAATCCCTTCCCTCTTTAAGTGTCTATCATGGGCAAAGTACTCAGGAAAATATTTGGTAGTGACCATTAGTGTTCAAGGTAAATTGGTTTATTCTAATGGTTTGGTGGCTAAAAAATCAGCACTAAGTAATTATACCAAATGTGCTTTCTATTGATTTTGCAACTGGTGTACAACTTAAAATTAATCTAGAGTTTAGCTAATATAAAGATAAATGTTTTGCTTTACCTCTGGTTCCTTTTTCCTAAAAGTTCTGTTCATTTTATTTATAGTCAGAAAAAAGACTGGATAACTATAGTGAACTTCTTTTTTGTCTGAGAAAGGTTCTTGGATAAGCAATTTTACTGGAATCCCTTGGCACTGGCATTATTTCTTTGTTTGTTTCAACAAATATTAAGTTATGTGAGTTAAGATGGAAAAGTGGCTGTTGATTGTACATATTTTTCTAGTTATTGATGTATTTAAATGTTTCTGCAACAAGTGTGGATTTTCTGAAATGTTGGTACCTTGGGATGCAAGAGAGGGAATCATGAGACAGTCAAGTCTCGCATACATCTTGCTACCATGTGCTTTTCTCCTATCCCCTTTTCCATAGAGACCTTTTGTTTGGCTTTACATTGCATCTTCCCTTATTCATATCATGTTCTTGACCAAAGTTTCTTGCTAGATTAAAGTATTCTAAAAGTTCTGTTCCAGAGCAGGTTACAGTTAATAACAAGGTGTGGGGAGATCTTGAAACTGCAAAGCTACATGCTATGAATACACTTCACACCAAAAATGCAATTCTTTTGATTCTATGTGAGTTCATTATGAAGTTATGTAAAAACTAAGCTCATTGAAATCAATGGGTATTACTGTCAGGTGTTCATAGAGCCATAAAATACATACATACATACATACATAAATAATAACTTTTATTCCAAACCAATATGAAAGTAAATGGCATGAAATCACTGCTTATAGTGTGAGGAAAAGATTGTAACAAGGAAATGGGTGATTTTGTGATTGTGTCAGGAATATTAGGAAAGCAAGAGATTGTGATTTATTTTGACAGATGTCAGTACCATAAAAATCCTCAAGAAAGAAAGACACTTATCATTCATGAAATGTCAAATTGCCCAAGGCAGTTTGGGAACCAAACTGCTCACGTGGAATAAAAATGAGTGTTTACTTATGGAAGACTGCAACTCAAAATATTTTCAAGTTCTTATCACATAATCAGAAAGAAGCAGGGGGCATAAAGAAAAAAATCAGACTAAATAACATAATCATGTGAAGTGCTGTTCAAACAACTATTGAAAAATAGCATTCTAAGCAAAAAAAATGTAATTCAAACACCACCATATTTCTATATAATGAACAAAGTTATAATTGCAAATAGAATCTAATGTTTTCTTTACAAATGATGATGAGTTCAAGCCCAATATTTGGCCACCATAGCCCATGAAGGATCTTATGCTAATCACATGGCCCTGATCATGTCTCTGTTACTTAAATAGAGGTATAATTTATTGATGTTGCTATGTTGGCGATACTGCAACAACAACAGCAACGAGCTTTATTTGTATACTGCCATGTCTCCCCAAAGGGACTCAGGACAGTTTCCAACATATAAGGAAAACATTCAATTGCTGAAAAGAAAACCATACAGACAATTTACATCAAGACATGTTAGACAATATAAAACAACCTAATTTAACTTTTCATAACAAAAATTAAAAGCATCATAAAATACAAAAATCCTGCAAAAACACACTTAAATAATAACCAATTGCATCAGCCAAGGTTCAACAAAGCAATGGCCAGGATTACAAAATGGATATGGCCAACTATAAAAAGGGCTGGGCAAGCAATAGTGTAAAAAATGTATCATAGGGGTGGAGAAGTGGATGAAGTGCAGAATGGAGTACTATCTGGCGGCCTAGGGACAGCCAGGTTTTCAGATCCCTACAAAAGGAGGACAATGTGGGGGCTTGCCTAATCTACCTGGGGAGGGTGTTCCAAAGTCAGAGACTACTACCAAGAAGGCCCTCTTCCTCATCCCCACCAGCCATGCTTGTGACAGTGGCGGAAGGAGAGGTGAGTCTCCCTGGTAGATCTTAGAGCCTACGCTGGTTCACAGGGGGAGATGTGATCACAAAGATAGGTAGGGCCCAAACCATTTAGGACTTTGTAGGTTATAACCTGCACCTTGAATTGGGATAGGAAACATAGGTGTTATTATAGATCAGTAGAAGTCTTAATAAACTTGGAAAAAAATTATTGACTTGCTTCTTTCCATTCCAGGCCACAATGTCTGTCCTGTGTTCTATAAAAGAGATGAACCATTGAATCCATCTATGCTACAAACTGGATTATGTATGGCACAAAAGTGGTACTTGCTGTTTCATATTCCCAGATTCTTCCTTTTCCTTTTCTTTTAAATAAACAGAAGGACATACCAGAGTTAAATTTGATAGGAAAACCCAGCACACACCATGTATGAGACAGATCAAAATTTAAAAGAAAAAGTGACAATAGCGGGTAATTGTGGAAGCACATCTTATGTGGAAAACTCAAAAGACTGACTCCTGGGGAGCCCTCAGAGCACATGGTCCCATTATTATTTCACTGTGTTGTTAGACATTTTGCTACATATGGGGAACTGTTTTTATCCCCTCACCAGTTATACTACAAATGGGAAACCACAAATGACCCAACAGTTAGTTCTTCCTTTGAAAAAAGTCATACATAGATGTAAAAAAAACAGAGATGATCCTTTAAGCTATTGATCTATATACCTCTATGTACAGTTGCCTGCCTTGTCAGTGTATAAAGGCATTGAATGTTTGCTGAATATGTGTTCTGTGATTTATTTATTTATTTACTTTATTTGTATAACGCACTCTCTCAGCCCGTAGGCGACTCAGTGCGGTTTACAGCCAGGTCAATATACAAAGTGCACAACATTAGCATTTAAAACAGTGACTAAGGCAACTACATCAATATAACAATACATCAGTACATCAATATAACATCAATACATCCAAATAACTAATCCATCACGTCTCATCAGTAAAGTCATAATCCGATCCCCTCGTCCATTATTCCAAGTTCCAAGGTCAATCAATTGGTTGCACTGCTTAATTAAACGCCTGTTCAAAGAGCCAGGTCTTTACTCTTCTCCTGAATGCCAGCAGGGAGGGGGCCGATCTAATGTCTGCGGGAAGGGCGTTCCACAGCCGAGGGGCCACCACTGAGAAGGCCCTGTCTCTCGTCCCCACCAGCCGTGCTTGACGATCCCCTTTGGGGTGGGAAGGGTGGAATATAAATATAAATTTATTTAATGTAAATAAATAAATAAGCTTCTCAAATACCATAACAAATGTATCCTTCAGAGCAGATCATTGGTGTAAGAGGCACAGATTTTATTCAAATCCATGGCTGTCACACTGTTTTGCCTTTTATACTATTTTGGTCTATCTGCCTATCTATCCATCCATCCATCCATCTCCACTGGGGATCCAGAGAATCAATAAGATGTGAATATACAGTTCCCAAGTCTCAAGTTTTCTTTTGGCAGAGATGATGTAGCATCATCTGGCAGAGTAAGTAAATAGTTGGTTGTACACCTCAATTCAAATCTGTCGTTTGAAAATTAGATTACCTCAGAGATGAGGAGTGGTTATGATTAATTAATTATACAATTAAAAGCGAATGACCTAAATTCTATTGTTAGTTCTAACTATAATAACGCCAATGAATCAACTGAATGGACCCAGACAGACGGCATGTGTAATGGTTTCTTACCATGAGACTACACTGGCTGTTGTGACAACCTATTGTCAAAAATATATAATTAATATAGCATCTTTAATATGTTCTGCTACCATAAGAAATAATGTGTTGATGTTTATTTGTGGATGTGTGTACACACAAACATTCTATCTTCATGGCAACATCCAGGCAGATTAAGTTGTAAAACAGTGTGAGATGGTACTACTTTTTTTTTTGGGGAGGGGGGGTGTAATTGCTTTATTTTATATTATTGTATATTGTGATTAATTTGTTTTTAATTTGCATTTTATTCTAAATAATTTAAAGAAAAACTGGAAGTGCCTAATGTGTCTAAAATTCAATTTGTGAATTTTGGTCTGATAGGTAGGGGTTCTAAAACTATTGTTAGTTTTGTATTTGACCGGGAACAGCCTATTGGGAGCCCATGCATCCATCCTCTCTCATCACTCCTGTTTAATTTCTGGTAGTTCTACTGTATATTACCACAAGGGTTTATTTACCAACATTTATAAAAGCCCTTAATGTGTGTACATAGGCATGTAGCAAACATAAAATATTTAGTATAAAAGAAAACATAAAATCAAGAAGCAATATTCATGATATACTTAAATGCCCTAAAGGTCCTGCCTGTGAGCTTGTAATCTAAGCAGGGTCAGCACTGGTTACTACTTGTGTGGTAGTAACAATTGGAGTGATTGCCAGTGACTGCTAGGTTCTGCAGGCTAAATGTCAAAGGAAGGAACTGACAAAACTACCTCTGAGCTTCCTTGCTTAGGAAAATCCTATAACATTAATGAGGCAACCAAAGATCAACAGGTGATTTTAAGGCACACATACAAACACAATTTGAATGACTATCAGAAGGCTTTGAAATTTAGTGAAGTGTCAGGACTCGGTTTCCTGGCCTTGGATGTTGGCGCAAAAAACCGGATTCCTGACATGGAGAACTGATAAGGAATTGCAGCTGGTGGCCTTGGGAGGGGCCGTTGGTGGTTTGGCGGGGAATATTGCGCGGGATCTTTGTCAGGCGGGAAGAGGGGATTCGAATGTGGGGGAGGGTATATGAGGGTTGACTTGCGTCTATGTGCCAATCCTGGCTTTCATTGTGTATATGCGTCCAGTAGTAAAAGTTTCCTGATTGATTACGGATTGGCGTCCTGTGTCTTTTCTGGGAGCGGCTGCTGTGAGCTTACATTAAGCCAGGATTCCTTCGGTACCATCCCACGGCTGTGGTGAGGTACCCCTATGCAACGGGAGGAAGATCCAACGGAGGGGGGAGAACCAGCCTCCCCTTTCGAAAATGCAGAAGAGGAGCTGGAGAGAGTGAATGCCTTGGCTTCATCGACTGCATATGCCCAGCCCAACGGAGTCACACAGAGGCGAGTGAAGGGGGCAGGGGCAGCAACGAGAGAAAGCAGTGGGCTAGAGTTTCCCTCCCCGCAGAGATTGGATTTCCTGGAAGAAAAGATGGCATCAATGGAGACTACCCTCGCGGTGATGTCGAAGGTGATGGAGAGGCTGACCCCCCTGTTAGAGGAACCACCACCCCGAGGGGAATCGACGTGGAGCGCAGGGGAGAGGAGTGACCGGGGACCCGGGGCACGTCCTAAAACACAGACGAGCTGGAGGGCTGCTGCGGAGAGCGATGAGGAGGAGGAACGACCCCGGGGACTGGCGCCCCAGCAGACGTTCCTGGTGCCCCCGGCCGGAGCCGGGCGCGGCACAGGGCGTCAGGAATTGCCCCCGGAGCAGAGAGGGCTCCAGGGAGGGCCACCGCGAGCGGAGAACCGGGGAAGGCAGCTCCTTCCATACCAACCTAGGAGGGAGGAGCTGAGGATTGAGTTCGGAGGAGAAGCCGGGAACCTCGCATACTTCCTGACTATGGTGAGGGGATATCTAGAAGATAACGCCCTTACCTTCGGATCGGAAGCAAGCAGAGTGCGAGCAGTGGGCGCAGCACTGAGAGGGGGAGCAGCGGAGTGGTACGTCCAGCTCCACGCCAGGCACGACCCATGTTTGGGATCTACAAGGCGATTCCTGGCTGCGATGGAGGCGCGCTTCAGGGATCCGCTCGAGAGGGTCCGAGCGAGGGAAAAGCTGCAAACAATAACCCAAGGACATCGTTCCGTATCTGAGTACGTGGAGGAATTCCGGTTGAGGGCGGAGAAGGTCCCAGAGTGGTCCAACACCACCAAGGTCCAGATCTTCAAAGAGGGCTTGCGGAAGGAAATCCTGACCTGGGCGCTTCATCGCGACGACCCGGAGGAGATAGGCGGATGGATTGAGCTGGCCGGCCGCATCGAGACGACCTTGGCACAGGTCAAGAGGCATCAAGGAGCGGCGCCGCAGCAGACGAGGGCGAAGGAGGAGAGTCGGAGAATGGAGAGAAGCACGGTCGGAAAAGCCCCAACCGGAGGGCCCAAGGAGCAGAGGGGCGGTTGTTATGTATGCGGTCGCCTGGGCCATCGGGCTGCCGAATGCAGACAAAGGAAAGGGGGAGAGTCCCATTTCCCAAAGTTCAAACCGGCTGCAGGGAAGAGAGCGGAGGAGAGCCCCCCTTCTAGGGCCCCGGTGGGAGATCTGGTGAGTCACAGCCCAGGAATGCTAGTATTCCCGATCAGGCTAGAAGGGGAGGGGAAGTGGGCCAGCTGCAAAGCTCTCATGGATTGCGGCTGCTCAAGAAACATTATGGCCCCAGAGTTAGCAGACGAACTGAAATGTGAGAAAACCCCCTTGCAGAGCCCCATAGCATTCTCGCAGCTAGATGGGTCAGTGGCGGCTGGGGCCCCGGCACGGTTTGAAGTGGGAGAAGTGAGATGTAAAGTGGGGAGCTGGGAAGGCAGCATAACCTTTGTCGTATCCCCTATGGCTACTTACAATGTAATACTGGGGATGCCATGGTTAAGGGAAGCCAACCCACAGATCAATTGGAGGGAAGGCAGCATAACATTCCAGAGCGAAGAAAGAGGAAATTGTTGCAAGGGGGAAAAAAACACGGCGGGTGGGGTGCAGGAAATTCCCCCTGAATACAGAGACTTTGAGGATGTGTTTGACGAAAAGGAGGCGGACCAGCTTCCCCCTCCTAGGAGGGTCGAAATAAAGATTGAACTCAATGAGGACGCCAAGTTGCCCAGGAGTAGATTGTACCCCATGTCGGTCAAGGAGATGGAGGAACTGAGGAAATATATTGATAAAAATTTGGCCCGAGGGTTTATAAGGCCCTCCGAATCACCCTTGGGAGCCTCAGTGCTGTTTAGGCACAAAAAGGACGGCTCGTTGAGACTGTGCGTGGACTATAGGGGGCTGAACGCAGTGAGCACCACCAACAACTACCCCATGCCACTGACTAAGGACTTACTATCGAGACTGTCGGAAGCAAGGGTGTTCACGAAAATTGACTTAATCGAAGCTTATCATAAACTGCGCATAAGGCCCGAGGACAGGTGGAAAACGGCGTTCACCTGCGCGCTCGGCCATTTTGAATTCTCCGTCTGTCCCTTCGGTTTAAAGGGCTCTGGATCAGCATTTATGCAAATGATTAATGAGGTGTTACACCCACTATTGTATCGCGGGGTGTTTTGCTTTGTGGATGATGTAATTGTGTTTACCCGTGATAGACGATCTCATGTCAAATTGGTGAGAGAGGTGCTCCAGAAATTGAGGGAGGCAAAACTGTTTGCAAAGCTGCCAAAATGTGAGTTCAATAAAGAACAGGTAGACTTCCTGGGATACCGAATATCCAAGGGAGGGATAGCAATGGATCCAGCAAAAGTGGAGGATGTCAGGGGGTGGAGCCCTCCCCAAACGCGCAAACAGTTGCAATCATTCCTCGGGTTTGCAAATTTCTACCGGGGTTTCATAAAGGAATTTGCTCAGATAACAGTGCCCTTAACTGAACTGCTAAAGACAAAGGGAAAGGGGGAAACAGTAAAGGTACGATCCCCGGGAGCAAAGTTAGATTGGTCAATTGAATGCCAAAGGGCTTTTGAAGAACTGAAACGCAGATTCACTGAAGAACCAGTATTGATCCACCCTGATTTAACCAAACCGTTCGTGATCCATTGTGACGCATCAGATTGGGCGTACGGGGCGGCCCTGATGCAAAGGGACCCAGAAGGGAGGTTGAAACCATGCGGGTTCATCTCAAAAAAGTTCAGCGAAACTGAACGAAACTGGCCGGTGTGGAAAAAAGAGGCTCTATCAGTAGTGAGGGCCCTAGAGACATGGAGGCACTTATTAGAAGGAAGCGGCATCCCCTTTGAAGTGTGGACCGACCATAAAAACTTACAATACCTCACTTCACCCAGGCAATTGTCAGCGAAGCAAATAAGATGGGGGCAGTATTTCAGCAGATTTGATTTTAAGCTGCGTTTCCAAAAGGGGAACCAAAATGTGGTCGCAGACACGTTGTCAAGAATGCCGGAGGATGGAGGGAGGGGGCGAGGCCCAAAAGGGAGCATATTCTCAGAACAGCAGTGGGGCATGGCAATACAAACCCGAGCGCAAACGGAGCGCAATCAAAGGCTGGTGGGGGTTGAGAGCAAGGACGGGGGATGGGAGGAGGAGATAAGACAAGCATACAGGGAGGATGAGTGGCTGAAAAGAAATAAGGAAAAGGTGGAATGGAAGGATGGATTGGGATTTGTGCACAGGAAGTTATATATCCCAGGCAACCTAAGGGAAAAAATGATGATTAGATGCCATGGCAACAAGGGAGCAGGACACTGGGGAGTGACGAAGACCCTGAAAATGTTGGCACGTCAGTGTTGGTGGCCCGGGATGAGGGGTGACACCAAAGTGTATGTATCCAAATGTAATGCGTGTGCACAAAGTAAGGCAACCACACAAAAGCCAACGGGGTTATTGCAAAAGGTGGCAGAGCCATCAAAACCTTGGAGGGTGATTGCTATGGACTTTGTGGGTGAACTCCCAGTCAGCAGAGGTCAGCGCTATATATGGACAGTGATGGATTTGTTCTCAAAACAAGCACATTTCATAGCGCTGCCTAAATTGCCATCTGCAGAGAAATTGGCTGAATTGTTTATCAAACATATCTACCGGTTGCATGGTTGCCCGGACCAGGTGATTAGTGATCGAGGGGTACAATTTACAGCTAGGTTCTGGGAAGGATTCATGCAGTTGATGGGGGTGGAAAGGACCTTGAGCTCGGCGTTCCATCCCATGACCAATGGGGGGGTCGAGCGCACACAACAGACCTTGGGAATGTTCCTAAGAACATACACAAACCAATGCCAAACTGACTGGGCCGATCTACTCCCGTTTGCAGAAATTGCGTACAATGGGGCCTGTCACGCATCCACAGGGAAATCCCCATTTGAGGTAGTATACGGCATGGAAGTAACCCCTTTACCCAAACTGCCGAGTTGGGGGGAAGAACTGGAGGGAAAGGAAGGATGGCCAGACAAAATGAAAGCGAACTGGGAGGGAGTGGCAAAATCACTACGAGAGGCCCAACGAAAATATAAGTTGTTTGCAGATCGGAAAAGGAGGGAAGGTGACAAATTGGAAGAAGGGGATTTAGTGTGGCTGAGCACAAAAAACCTTAAGCTAAATACCCCCTCTCGGAAGTTGTCTCCCAAATACATCGGTCCTTTTAGGATTTCTGACAAAGTAAATGAAGTGACATATACCCTGAAACTGCCTAAGGTATTGGGGAAAATACACCCAACGTTTCATTGTAGTTTGTTGAAAAAATACCAAGGTCCGCTAGACGAAGAAGGAACATAATGGTGACGTATGTTTCCCTTCCAGGAAGAAGAAGAGGTGGAGGGGGACATTATGTCAGGACTCGGTTTCCTGGCCTTGGATGTTGGCGCAAAAAACCGGATTCCTGACATGGAGAACTGATAAGGAATTGCAGCTGGTGGCCTTGGGAGGGGCCGTTGGTGGTTTGGCGGGGAATATTGCGCGGGATCTTTGTCAGGCGGGAAGAGGGGATTCGAATGTGGGGGAGGGTATATAAGGGTTGACTTGCGTCTATGTGCCAATCCTGGCTTTCATTGTGTATATGCGTCCAGTAGTAAAAGTTTCCTGATTGATTACGGATTGGCGTCCTGTGTCTTTTCTGGGAGCGGCTGCTGTGAGCTTACAGTGAAGAATAAGAATTATTATGGGAAGATTAAGAGTACTTGCAAGGTGCTCTCTTTCTCACTTTGCTGTTTCTCACTCTTTTTGTAAATAGTGAATTGGGACTGGATGTGAAGGAAAATAGGAACAACAATGAAATATTTAAAGGTGGACTTTAATATTTGAAATTGATGCATATTTCAGGATATTGTTTGTTAATCTCAATGAATCAATTGTTGAATGGTGTGCCAACCATGCTGCTGTTATGTGCCTTAAAGTTGTTTCTAACTTATGGGAACTCTCAGACAATCCTAACACAGGGGTTTCTGGAGCTAAGAATGTGTGTCTTGCTCAAGGTTACCCAGTGGGTTTCCACGGCTGAGTGGAGAATTATATATATAAAGTCTGAACAAATTTTTGCTAAGAAAGCCCCATCATAGCTTTACTCTATGGTCATCATAAGTTGAAAATGAAGATACACAACAGCACAACCACATCACATAGGTTGTGACAGTTGTAATGCCATTCCCTTCCCCCTTTCTTTCCAGTTAAGTTTTGCTATTCCCCTTTTTCTTAATAAAAACTACACAGATTAAGAACCTAGAGTCAATGTAACAACAATAAATTTTAAGCAGTTAAAAACTGAGTTTTGGACCATATTGAATACAGAGTCAGGAAAGTTTTCTTGTTTTTTTCTTCTGTTAATGCATAGATTGAAAAAAATACATTTTATTTTATTTATAATAACTATGTTTTTATTAAAATGGTATCTGAGCAAATATAGCCACTGCTTAAAATCTCTAACTTAATGCCATCACTACAGCCATCCCCTGTGACTGAGCTTCAATTATTGATCCTGACATACTACAGCCTTAGATATTTCTGATCTTGAATCACTATACCATACCATTTGTCAAAGTATTCAGTGATCATGTGAACAGGACTTCAGTGTTTGAAAGACCAGTCAATGATGGCTGTTCCCTTCCATATGAGTGAGATAGCATATTTATTCTGGATTTTAGACTAAAATTTCACTAGCTATCTAGGATGATGCACCATGTTGAGAATATGGGTTAGCATCCTAATAATGTAATAAAATTTAATCTAATAAAATTATGATTAAAACCGAGTGCACACTAGAGTTGTGCGCAGAACCATTTCCCTCTGTTTCATCCATTCTTTATTTACTTTTATTGCCTTTGGGAGCATGTAATACGAAGGCCCCTCACCCTGCAAAAATCAGCTTGACACGAAAGCAAGTGAGAGCTGATCCTGGCTCCTCACCTGCTTTTCGGCATCACAGTTTAATCTTTTTTACTAATCCCCCCAGCAAGGAGCGGCTCAACCCATTACACAAAGTAAGCATTTGCAGTATAGTTGATTTTCCCCAGGGGTGCTCTTGAGGAGCTCTTGGGGGGAAATAGACCTTGACCTATGGGAGTTGTAGTTACTGGGATTATAGTTCACCTACAATCAAAGCGCATTCTGAACTCCACCAATGATGGAATTGAACCAAATATGGCACACAGAACTCCCACGATGAACAGAATATATATATTAGGCCTGGGTAACAACGGAAAAATTTGTTTCTAAAATCGATTTGTATTTGGGGGTTTTTTTTTGTTTCGATATTTAAAATAATTACAAAATTTTCCCTTAAAAAAGTTTGGTATTTACGAAATTTCGTTAATATTAACGAATCAATTCGTTAAAATGGCGGACGCGGTTGCGCGACGTGAAAATAATAGTTTTAAATAACCTCGGAGAAGGAAAGAGGGGGGAAAGAGAGAGAGGAGGGGTGAAACAAACCACTTTCTGCCTTCGTGAATGTATGGGACAGTGAAAGCAGTACTGAAAGATGGCCATCCATTCTTAATAATAATAATAATAATAATAATAATAAATATAATTAATATAATAGTTTTAACCTGGAGAAGGAAAGGGGGGGAAGGAGAGAGAGAGGAGGGTGGGTGAGATCTCTATTCTGGTTTGACAATGCTTCTTCTCAATAATAATAATAATAATAATAATAATAATAATAACAAACCACTTTCTGCCTTCGTGAATGTAAGGGACAGTCAAAGCACTACTGAAAGATGGCCATCCATTCTTAATAATAATAATAATAATAATAATAATAATAATAATAAATATAATTAATATAATAGTTTTAACCTGGAGAAGGAAAGGGGGGGAAGGAGAGAGAGAGGAGGGTGGGTGAGATCTCTATTCTGGTTTGACAATGCTTCTTCTCAATAATAATAATAATAATAATAATAATAACAAACCACTTTCTGCCTTCGTGAATGTATGGGACAGTGAAAGCAGTACTGAAAGATGGCCATCCATTCTTAATACCTTTCGGACCGCATCTTGGCCTACGAGCCCACGAGGACCTTGAGATCGTCTGGGGAGGCCCTTCTCTCGATCCCGCCTGCGTCACAGGCACGGCTGGCGGGGACGAGGGAGAGGGCCTTCTCGGTGGTGGCCCCCCGGCTGTGGAACACTCTCCCGGCACACATCAGACAGGCGCCCTCCCTCATGTCCTTTCGAAAAAGCCTTAAGACCTGGCTGTTCGAGAGGGCATTTAATTAAGTGCTAAGCAACAACATTACGGTAATGAGAACTGGAATGGTATAAGGAAGATGAGACTGGCTATGATTCTACTAAGAGACGAAGCGGATTTTTATGTAGTTTGTATTTGTCGTATAGTTATATGTTGTTGATACTGGCCTTTGTAACTGTCTTTTTATGTGTACTGTACACCGCCATGAGTCGCCCGTAAGGGCTGAGAATGGCGGTTAATAAGTGCATCAAATAAATAAATAAATAATAATAATAATAATAATAATAATAAATATAATTAATATAATAGTTTTAACCTGGAGAAGGAAAGGGGGGGAAGGAGAGAGAGAGGAGGGTGGGTGAGATCTCTATTCTGGTTTGACATTGACAATGCTTCTTCTCAATAATAATAATAATAATAATAATAATAACAAACCACTTTCTGCCTTCGTGAATGTATGGGACAGTGAAAGCAGTACTGAAAGATGGCCATCCATTCTTAATAATAATAATAATAATAATAATAATAATAATAATAATAAATATAATTAATATAATAGTTTTAACCTGGAGAAGGAAAGGGGGGGAAAGGGAGAGAGAGGAGGGTGGGTGAGATCTCTATTCTGGTTTGACATTGACAATGCTTCTTCTCAATAATAATAATAATAATAATAATAATAATAACAAACCACTTTCTGCCTTCGTGAATGTATGGGACAGTGAAAGCAGTACTGAAAGATGGCCATCCATTCTTAATAATAATAATAATAATAATAAATATAATAATAAATATAATTAATATAATAGTTTTAACCTGGAGAAGGAAAGGGGGGGAAAGGGAGAGAGAGGAGGGTGGGTGAGATCTCTATTCTGGTTTGACATTGACAATGCTTCTTCTCAATAATAATAATAATAATAATAATAATAATAATAACAAACCACTTTCTGCCTTCGTGAATGTATGGGACAGTGAAAGCAGTACTGAAAGATGGCCATCCATTCTTAATAATAATAATAATAATAATAAATATAATTAATATAATAGTTTTAACCTGGAGAAGGAAAGGGGGGGAAGGAGAGAGAGAGGAGGGTGGGTGAGATCTCTATTCTGGTTTGACATTGACAATGCTTCTTCTCAATAATAATAATAATAACAAACCACTTTCTGCCTTCGTGAATGTATGGGACAGTGAAAGCAGTACTGAAAGATGGCCATCCATTCTTAATAATAATAATAATAATAATAATAAATATAATTAATATAATAGTTTTAACCTGGAGAAGGAAGGGGGGGGGGAAGGAGAGAGAGAGGAGGGTGGGTGAGATCTCTATTCTGGTTTGACAATGCTTCTTCTCAATAATAATAATAATAATAATAACAAACCACTTTCTGCCTTCGTGAATGTAAGGGACAGTGAAAGCAGTACTGAAAGATGGCCATCTATTCTTAATAATAATAATAATAAATATAATAAATATAATAAATATAATAGTTTTAACCTGGAGAAGGAAAGAGGTTAGGCAGGCAACAGGCAGGTCTCTGAGTGCTGCACTGCTGTGTCTCTTTGCCCAATGCACGCAGGCCAGAGTGAGGAACGAGGTGAGGTGACGACAGGAGGAGAGGAGAATTTGATCCACTTAAGCAGAGGCCAGGGACCCGGAAGTGGGGTAAATGCCGACCCGACCGCTTGCAACCAGGGGGAGGGGAGGGAAACAACTATAAAACTTGCACCAGACATATGGAAATAATAACGAAACAATAACGAAACAATTACGAAATAGCTTTAAAAATTCGTTTCGTTTTTTAGTTGCTCCTGGATGGTTTGTTATCGCTTCGTTTACCCAAAAAATAACGAATTATTAACGAATTATGAAATTAACGAACGAAACCGCCCAGCCCTAATATATATCAGTGTTTGGTTGGGGGGGGGGGCACCAAAATACTGTTTGCTTACAGTTGAAAATTACCTAGGGCAGCCTCTGCCCCCAGGAAACAAAAAGAAAACCCTTATTCTCTGGAAACTACCAGATACCTCTCCTCTTCCAGGAAGTCATTGCTCTTCCTTACCTGGAAGTGGGAAGCCTCCTTAAAATGTCTTGGAAGAGTGTGTGGTTGCTGGCATGTGCATGTGTCTGACTGCAGCCAAACACCTCCTCTAGGGTAAAAAACAGCTTTACAAACTTGCTTGCCTCCTTTAAATGCTTTGGCTGCTAGTGTATGCACATCTCCTCTAGAGTGAGAAACAGCTTTAAGATTAGATCTTGCTTGCCTCCTTTAAATATCTTGGAATGGAAAGAATGTGTGGCTGCTGGCATGTGCACATCTCCTCTAGAGTGAAAACAGCTTTAAGAACTTGCTTGCCTCCTTTAAATGCCTTGGAAAGAGTGTTCGTGTGGCATGCAGGCCCGAGAGAGAAAGCACTTGCGCCTGCCTGCAGCTAAGTGCCTCTTCTCTAGATTAGAACAACTTAAATGTCTAATCCACCCCACCCCATCCCATGGGCTGATAGAAAATGGATCTTTCAGCACTCTAGAGCAAAAACAGATATCTGCCCTTCCGATCATGGGAGGCCCCCAAAAAATGGATTCAGACCCCCACCGAAAGCCGGGACACAAAATAGGTCAAGGTTTACCCTGAATGCACAACCCTAGTACATATTTACAGCTTGGACTATCTTATATAATAGGTCATGGACTAGTGCAATGAGAAAGCACAGAACTAGAAATATACCCAGGTTTACTTATGGCTAGAACCAGCTTTTTTAGTCCAGTTGAGTTCACTGTTATTCCAAAACTAAATGCACTTCAAAGGAGAAAGGGAGGGTTCATAGCAAAAAGTAAAAGAAACAAAAATGCATTCTGGCAGGGAGCACACTGCTTTGGTATTTTAAGAGGCTAGCCTGCAGGTCCTATTACAATGAAACTACCGAAGCTCAATTCCCAACGACACTTTTTTAGGTCAGATATTCCAATATAGAAATTAGGGCATGATATGCATACCAGAAAGTGTCAGGTAGAATGACTGACTTTCTAAATGAATTTTCCTGTAGGGAAGAAAAAGAACAATACAATATCCAAACAAAAGCAACAGTTCTGCAGTCTACTATACCCTGTCTACTATTTCAGGGTGATCTTCATGGCATTGAATCAAAATGCATTTCTACATGAAGGCTATCAAAGCTTGACAAATGTGTAATTGTTACAGAAAAGCTGCCAAGAATGCTATAAAGTGGGAGCTCTGGTTTCCTTTCTTTGCCTCTGTGCATATTTACAGGCAAATCCCAATGCAAGCTTAACACAATCCATGGAATTAAAGTTTACAAAAAAAATTACACTATTCCCAAGAACAGCAGCTTCATATCAAGTTCCCTCCAACCTTTTTGGAATATTCATGGCCATTTCTTCCATGATCTAGAACTGGTGCACTTTTGTTCTCTTGCCACTGGTTCACATTACATCACATGCTAGCAGAGAAATTGTACAGCATAGGAGCAGCAGGGTAAGAACCAGGTAACTTGTACAGTTGGGGGTGAGGGAGAGAGAGCACTCTACAAAAATTAAACTTGCTTATTATGTATTGCTGTTTTATTGTTTGTGTTCTCCGATTTTTATGCATTTTCTTTTCGTATATTTGAATAGCATCAAATTGCTGCCAAGTGTTAGCCGTTTTGAGTTCCTCAGCAAGGGAGAGAGGGTGGTATATAAAACAAAGCAAATAAATAAATAAATAAACTGGCCCTATACATGTGTCTATACCTTTTCTAGTACACAGAATCTTAAACTGTGGGCCCCAACTCCAATAGGATCCCCTTTGCTCAAGGTTGGGGCCACAAAAAAAAATTGAAAAAAAAGCTGGAGGGACTTGAAAGAAGAATGGATCTCTTTGCTAGTCAAAACAACAGAACAGCAGGAGTTTTAGATAGAAAATTGGGGAGATGGAAGTAGGAAATGGTTCAAGAGACCAGATTTTATGACTTAAAGAGATCGGAGGGGAAGTGCAGGAAGATGGGAAGAAAGAGGGAAATTGCCGGAATGAAGATGGGTAAGAGATAGGCTTGGGTAACCACGGAAAAATTTGGTTCTAAACTCGTTTTGTTTTTAGGGGGCCCTCGCGTTTCGTTTTTTTAAAAATAATTCCGAAATTTTCCTTTTAAAAATTTTGAAATATACGAACTTTCATATAATTACAAATCGATTCGTTAATGGCGGACGCGATTGCGCAATATGCTAAAAAAACCTCCAAATGGGACAGGGGGAACTTCTGAAGCTTCCCTCCCCCCTGTTGTTGACTGTTGGTGTGATAAAACAAACAACTATAAAAGTTGCACCAGACATGCGAAAATAATTACGAAATAATTACAAAATAATTACAAAATAATTACGAAATAATTACAAAATAATTACGAAATAAATTGAAAAAATTGTTTCGAATCTAATTTACTCCTCACACTATTCCTGCATGGCTCAATATTGGATCGTAAGCTAATTTAAATACGAATTAATAACGAATTACGAAATTAACGAACGAAACCGCTCAAGCCTAGTAACAGATATCAAGGGAAGGATAAAGAAGCAGAGAGGTGTGTGTGTGTGGCAGGGGGCAGCTTGCAGACACATTTTAAAAAACTTTTGAAACCTTTACTATAAAAAGGCTAAGTTACATTTCACCCTCATGGCACTATTTTTCCGTTGCATACCCAATAGCTTTGCTCTGGCCAAAATAAATCTATCACATTTAATCTCTTTCACTCTAGTGTCTGATTGAAAAGGAAAATCCTAGGGGTTTGGGGCAGCACCAAGTCTCAGCAGCCTGATAGCCAAACTGCTAAAAGCAGCCTGAAAGAAGATTTGTTTAAAGCTTCTATTTATTCAATCTTAAAACCTACTCAGCTTGTCAGTTGACCAATTGACATAAACAATATCAGTCCAGAAACAATGAATTCCTGGCACACTACAAATATTATAACCCTAGTTAATCCCCAGCCTCATGGGGGTTCTCTTGGCTAATTGACCTATTTCCTGGTTTCCAGTCAAAATCATACTGCATTCCAACAATCTCCTCAACTGTTCATATGGCAGTCTTCTCACTTTGATTTGAGGCAACATCTATCATCCTCCATATCATCCAAGCTTGTTTAAACTGAGCTTGTCACCTCATCACTATACCAACAAGTTATTTTTACTTGTATTCACAGGTGAAAACTGCTCAGTCATAGCTATAAAGATGAGTTCCCAGGGCACTTTACTCCAAGTAGGTGTTGAAGCAAACTAAGTCTATGAAAGTTTGCATTACCAACTTCTTTTTTCTAAGCCTCAAAGGTCCTGCAAGATCCCTCTGCATACAATAGTAACACCATTATATCTTTGAATCATACCAGCAAGGTTATCTATCTTTGCTCATATTCTATTTATATGAGAGGCATTTCTTGGGTATCTTACACATTTCAGGGTATCTTACATTTATCCTAAACTGTAACTAGTTTCTTAGTGACCCTGACTGATAAACAGACACATCCCCACATCAGGCATATAGCCGGGGGGGGGGGGGGGCTTGAGGGGCTTCAGCCCCCCCCCCCCCCCAAATTCTCATGGTGGTTCGCGAAAAGGCCTTACTGGTGCATTATTTAAACTGTTATGTTTATTCATATCATGATCTGATCACCATACTCAATATATCCCATATGCATGGGGGTATTGGGGTAACGATACAAAAGGTTTGCTAGGGCAGACCCTCTTTCACTCAGACTCAGCCCCCCCCCCCCCCCGAATCGAAATCCTGGCTACGGCCCTGCCCCACATATATGCCTATGATGCCTGAGAAGTAGCTCCAGAGGGCTTCCCATTCCTGCCAGACTAGATTTGGGCTATATGGAAAGATCTGGAGTAAGGAGATCTTTGTAATGGAAAGTCCTAATCAATCACTGGATATTTGTCATTAGATCCTGTATTGATTTAGTTTTTCTTTTTGAGATAATCACATATATATTCCTTTAGATTTTAAATTGAGTTGTGAATTCTTTTGGACTGAGATCTGTCTTGCCCTTTTGTTCTTTTTATTATATACCCCAAACCAAGCAGAGGGATTGGGGTTTAATACGCAAATGAAGATCCATAAGTGATTAGATGAGATTAGGCCTAAGTGATTAGATGAGATTAGGCCTCTGAGATTAATTTTGAGTATGGAGTTAATGAAAGTGATCAAATATATAACCCCTTTTCATTTTCTATATGGAATCACAGTATTATATTTTCATTCTGAGCAATGGCTAGAGAGAGATCAGCAAGAGGAATGACATTATGCAAAATAGCACCGGTCTTCCACTTACTATGAGATAATGCTTTGTATTTTCACTAAAACATAAAGTTTTATAATTCATCATCCATAATATAAGCACCTTCAGTTTAAAATTAGTCATAGCAGGAGGTTCTCAACTCATCACTGATGTATAAATGTCATTATGAGAGTACTAAGTTGCTCATTATGAAAAAAAAGCTGCATGTCTCATAATGTGTGAAATGGGTTTTTTCAACAGATTTTTTTCAGGCTATATTTTTTACAACAGGTTTTTTCAGGCTATATGGCCATGTTCTAGAGGCATTCTCTCCTGACGTTTCACCTGTATCTATGGCAAGCATCCTCAGAGGTTGTGAGGATGTGAAATGATTGCCCATTGGTTGTATGTTATACTTTTTGATTAAAAAATCTATCTCTATGGCTTGTCATATGTGTCTTACTCTGTTGTTTCCTACAGCACAAATAGAAATTATTATATTTGGGTAATATATCAACCTGCAGAACAGGCACAATTTATCATTTGCTGGGATGTTCATCTTTGCCCATCCTAAGACATTGATCTAGATTTATCAAAATGTTTAGTTTTTCTCTTTAAAAATTTACCCAGAGTGATACATCTTGAGATTAGTTTCTAATTTTGCTGAATTATTTAACATTATATAATTTTTCCATATTTTTCACTAAAATGAAACAAAACAATATTCTACATATTCTTTTCATTAAAACAGAAACAAAACCCTGCTACAATTTCTGAGGAACATTACTAATATGAACAAAACATGAAGAATCGTGGACATTTTAATATATACATGAAAAACAATCACTAAGAGCAGAAGGGTAATTTTAACAATCACGAAAATGTGTTGTCGGAGGCATTCATGGCCAGAATCACTGGGCTGCTGTGAGTCTTCTGGGCTGTATGGCCATGCTCCAGAAGCATTCTCTCCTGACGTTTCACCCACATCTATGGCAAGCATTCTCAGAGGTTGTGAAGTTTGTTGGAAACAAGGCAAGTGTGGTTTATTTATCTGAGGAACGTCCAGAGTGGGAGAAAGAACTCTTGTCTGTTGAGGCAAGTGTGAATGTTGAAATCGATCGCCTTGATTAGTATTAAATAACCTTAAATCTTCAAAGCTTGGCTGCTTCCTTCCTGAGCAATCCTTTGTTGGAAGGTGATTAGCTGGCCCTGATTGATTCTAGTTTGGAATTCCCTTGTTTTTTAGTGTTGCTCTTTATTTACTGTCCTGGTTTTAGAGTTGTTTAATACTGGCAGCCAGATTTAGTGCATCCATGTGGTTTGAATGATAGATTAGATCTTACATGTTTTCTTGTAATCAGCTGGTCACTCTTAAAAGGGAGTAGCCTCTAGAAGCTGACTGCTTGCAACTGTAAGTGACAGGGGTCCCTGGCCCACTGTCACTTACATTTGCTCGGTTCTTTACATTTGCTTGGTTCTTTATGGATAAAGTCACTCTGATTCACTCCAACCTGGATGCCACAGTTACTGCAGTCTCTGAAGATGTAACAAACGCACATGCTTGCCCAGTTTTAATGGATTCATTTCAATCTGTGCAACGCGAGGACATTGACAAGATTCTTGGAGAGGCAAGGGCAACCACATGCATCCTGGACCCCTGATCACCGTGGCTGACAGAGAAAGTCAGAGGGGGTTTGGCAGAGTGGGTGAAGGTGGTGGTTAATGCCTCCCTTTGGGAAGGCAAAATTCCAGCCAGTTTAAAACAAGCTGTGATAAAACTGCTGTTGAAAAAATCATCCCTGGACTCCACTGATTTGAACAATTTTCAGCCAGTTTCCAATCTCCCCTTTTTGGGCAAAGTCTTGGAACATGTGGTTGCCTCGCCTCTCCAAGATAGTTAGTTTTGTCCAAGGGTTCTTGGATGAAACTAACTATCTGGATGCATTGCAGTCTGGTTTCAGACCGGGTCATGGAACTGAGACAGCCTTGGTCGCCTTAGTGGATGATCTCTGCAGAGAGGTCGACAGGGGGAGTGTGTCCCTGTTGATTCTCCCGGACTTTTAGAATATATGTGATGTATTCCCCTTTTGTCTGTGTAACCAATATAGCTATTTTAAAACCCAGTATTGGAGTCGGCATATCTACTTCTTTCTCTGAAAGTGTGTGATACTCTGTCCCACTGGAAACAGATTATAGAACAGTGGTTCTCAACCTGGGGTCCCCAAATGATTTTAGCCTTCAACTCCCAGAAATCCTAACAGCAGGTAAACTGGAAGGGATTTCTGGGAGTTGTAGGCCAAAAACATCTGGGGACCCCAGGTTGAGAACCACTGTTATAGAACATTTTTAAGGTTCAAAAAGTATTCATGACAATTTGACTGGCCAGTTAATTACTGCTTTGGATGAACTTTCCCATATTATGTCTGTTGAACCTTAACCAAGAGATTTGAGTTTCAAAGATAAGAAGGGATGAATGGAATAAGATCAACAAGACCTTCAGTTTCAGTAAGAACTTGGGAAAATCCCATTGCTGAATAGCAAGTAAACACTTAGGTAAATGTTAGTGATTCAAAGGATATGACTTATGCCCGAAAGAAGAGATGAAAATGGCTTAAATGGTCATGAGCTCAGTATTCACTGGACATATGCAGGTCTGTTGAGGCAAGATGCATGTCATACATATGTTGTGATGGTATGTAGCAACAGCAAGAGTATTTTTCATGGTCTTTGTGATTCTCAAAACACTCAGATAAATTTGCGAGACAGGAAGAAATCCAAACATCTCAATGTACTCAGACAGAAGTGCTTGTCTGGAAGCTTATGCGTTTCCCAACCAATTTCTTGTGAGTGGTTGACATAATGTTTTGTCCTACCTCAAAAACAAACACTACCAACTTTAGCAATCATAGTGCAATGTCTATTTAAATTAAACACAAATTAAAAATGCAAATGTTTTTAAAATTTATCCAACACTTGAACTTAATTAATTATGGCTTGTCAGTACAAGGCCCACAGGGACTTCCAGGTTTTTTCTGTATCCACTATGTTTCTTGTAATGCAATTTCAACAGAACCATAGAATGGGAAGTGTTATGACATTTCTTTCCCAATTAGATAAACCCCTCTTCTCTTCAAAATGTCAGCATTTCAGCATTATTGTTTCTGTGAACGTAGCCAGTGCAGATACACATGGAACTATAAAGAAAGATTTTTGTAAGACTTTATGCTCATCTGTCTTCTCTGTTGGAATAGTTTGTTGACTTTTCAACTGATTTTCCTTCTTCAAAGGTAATTTGCTGTTTACTTTTTATGGAATAAATCATATTCTTTAGCATCATGATAATGTATACAGATTGCTCAAGCCACTTGCTGTCTCACTCTGTATATGTACGTTGACCTCAATCAACAACATTCCTATAAGTAGAACTTCTGCATCCTTTCTTGGGCAACTCATATCAAGGTAAGGGAAACATACTTAAAAGAATAGTCTCAGAACCTTGTGACAACATAGGATATATCTTCACTGTAAAAGTAATGCAGATTGATATCATTTTAACTGACGTAGCTCAATGTTATGGAATCCCATTAGCTGTAGTTTGACAGAGAAGGCTGAAGATCTTGTAGGATTCTGGATTCACTTGATCTTACATACCACCAGGAAAGAGGGGTATGAGAGTTCACCAGTCAGAGCGCCTGCTCCTGCAGAGGGACCATCACCAAAAAAATTGCTGCTCTTTAACTGCAGTTCTTTTTCGGCACTGTCATTAAGATGCTTCCTTGCTTCGCTTCTTTCACGATCAAAAATAGCAAATAAAGAAAGTAGTGTGAAGTGCATGTAGCCATAGTTATATTTCTTTTCCTTTTTTTTTTTTGCTTATTTACACTATACTCCATTTATCCATGGATTTTATGTTCATGATTTCACTTACCTGTATTCCTAAAAATACTCTCCTCAGAAGTTTTTGCAGGTCTCCTGAGGTCCCCGGGTGTGATTCTATGGTATGCTTCCAGTGCATATATAGTCAAAATATGGGATTTTTAAATTTTAAGTATCCAATGGAGGGTGGTCTTGGAAGGTATGACTAACAGAAATGGGACTGATACTTTATTACTTCATTAACACAGTTGTATTTTTGCCTTATAACTTTGAACCCCAGTGTGCCATACAAATCAAATCAAAACAATTTAAAACAAAATTTAAAGAATAGAAATAAAATTGGATTAAAACATGCTATTTTAATAGATTAAAACATAATTTAATAATTATTATGTGCATTTAGGGAAAATATCAGATATGTACTAAATACTTTTTAAAAAAATATTTTATTTGGTTCTGAAGTGAAGCTGGTATTGGTGCCATTTGGGAGTCCAAGGAGACGGCAATGTACAGTTGTAGGATCATGACCTAGATGGTCTTTCCCCATGTCCTCTCACACCACCATATGCACATTTTCTATAGCTTTCTTTCTCTCAAGTGACCTGACGAAAGGACATTCAATGTAGGTATTAATGTGAAGGGGGTGCTGAACCTGTTCAAAGACTCACAAAATATGGAACTGGAAATGCAATCTGTCCTGCTGATTTCACTGTTTATGTTGCCCACCTTTCTTTATCAAGCACTGTTGGTACTTATGCTCCAACTGTATCAAAACAAGAATATGTAAGATCTGTTTATTAAATGCATTGCAATTCACCAGTATTTTCAGTTGTTCTTTTTTGGAGAGTGGGAAAGACCTTGTTTTGCCATGCTGTTAGTTGATATTCAAAGTCATATCACCAACTATCAACTTCACTAACTTTTTGTTCTAAATTCTAAAAAGTTACATTCAACCAAAAGACGGGTCAGTTTTAAAATATTCAAACTTGGCATTGGTGATGTTAAGGAAATCTAGGCATCAATAGTATTGGACACAATTCTCACATTTGGCTTTGAAAGCAGTGTGATGGAAAGCATATATCCTGAATGTGGATTTTTCCTCCCTTTAAATCTCCTCTGAGTTTTTGAACTAAAGCCCCGCAGAGAAGGTTCTAGTGAGGAGAATTGCTGCATGAACTCATTCAATGAATTCTCTTCACTGGAGTCTTCTCTCCATGAGCCCTGCAATCCAAGCCCAGTGAGAAGTGTTCAAAATTGAGCAGACTTTCATCCATGCACGTTCAGTCACACAAGCAAAATCCACACAGCGGGAAACTTGCATTAAAATCTTTAAAAGCTATTTCTTCCTTTGCTGCTTTCTTTTAAAACCTCTCCTATTAGAAAATTAATCCCTGTTGAGTTTAAACATTGGCCAAATAATATTTACACACAGTTTTAAAACAATAAAATAAAATACCACAATAGAATAAAGAACCTATTGGGATGCTGCAATGCACATAATAATAATAAGATGGTCTCTGTTTAAAAGGGGGGAAAAGATCAAGTGTTTTGCTGCAAATGTGTGGTATATTAACTCATTACACAAACAGAGCCAGGAAGCTTGCAATCGTAACAGGTTTTATACACACACACACACACACATTCATACACTCACATACACATTAAGAAAGAGATCTGAGAGGAAGTAGAAAGTGTTATTGGACCACATTTTATAAAGTACTGATAATCTGTGATGGGAAAAATATTGTGGAAAGGCTAGAAGATCAGAGCATGAGGTGGTAATAGGCTGGATATTACCAAAGCTCATTTAATGTTTTCTGGAGAAGCCAGCTGCTAAACAGAGATAAAGCTGGAAATGCTTCCATTATTGTTCAAACCCTGTGACAGCTATGATTTTAGTGGATCTCCCTGTTAGAAAGTCAACATGAACATGAGGAACATATTCTCTGTACTGGTTGGAAAATGTGTGAATCTTCACATTAGGGGATACAATTAGGTGATTTTTCCAGATTGCCTTAAAGAAGCATTGGTCCACCCTCTCCTGAAAAAACCAAGCCTTGATGCTGCCATACCTAGTAACTATCGCTCAGTTTCAAACCTTCCGTTCCTGGGCAAGGTGATTGAACAGACAGTGGCGGGGCAACTACAGCAATTCTTAGATGAGACTGTGGGTTTGGACCCCTTTCAATCAGGCTTTCGTTCAGGTCATGGGACAGAAACTGTCTTGGTAGCTATTACTGATGGAATTTATTATTATTATTATTATTATTATTATTATTATTATTATTAACTTTATTTGTACCCCGCTAGCATCTCCCGAAGGACTCGATGCGGCTTACACAGGCCGAAGCCTCAAAACAACAATACAATAGAGAGCATAACATCACAATAGCACTAACTGACAAATTTGTTGTCAGTTAGACCGAGGCGAATCAGCGCTATTGGTACTCTTGGACCTCACAGCTGCATTTGACACTGTGGACCATGACTTGCTGATTCATCGATTGGCTATATCTGTTGTACGAGGTTTAGCCCTCAAATGGTTCAATTCATTCCTCCGGGACTGGAGACAGAGGGTGGAGTGGTCAGGCCAAAGCTCTGAAAGCTCCTGCCTTTGCTGTGGAGTTCCCCAGGGTGCTATCCTCTCGCCCCTGTTATTTAACATCTACGTCCGACCACTTGCTGGACTGGTGCGGAGCTTTGGCATAGAGTGCTACCAGTATGCAGATGATACCCAGCTACTCTTGTGTCTCGAACCTGGAACAACTGCGATTCCTGAGAACTTTAAGCTGTGTTTGGAAGCAGTGATGAGTTGGTTACGAGCAAGCAGACTAAAAGTAAATCCTGCAAAAACTGAGATACTCTGGCCCGGCCAGCCGCCAGAATTAACCCTGTCTCTGCCTGATTTCGATGGGGAAGCTCTGGTTCCGTCTGCCACTGTTAAAAGCCTTGGGGTTGTGTTGGACTCATCGCTGACGATGGAGGCCCAGATCACTGCCAGATCACTGCCTTTTTTCATCTTCGCCAGGCAAGGAAATTGGCATCCTATCTTTGGGTAGAAGCATTGGCAACAGTAATCCATGCAACAGTCACCACGAGGTTGGACTATTGCAACACCTTATATGCCTGCCTTCCAAAGTCAACAACCCAGAAGATTCGGATGGTCCAAAATGCGGCAGCCAGGCTGCTAGCGGGATCATCTATAAGATCCCATATTACACCGATTCTGCAACGACTGCATTGGCTACCAATAGAATATCGGATCTCTTACAAGATACTGATCCTGACATTTAGAGCTCAAAATGGCCAAGGACCTTTATATCTTAGGGACCGCCTCATTCCTTTTCCCCATCAGTGGTCACCTCGATGCACCCAGAAAAATCTCCTCTACATACCGGGTCCTAGGGAGGCACATTTGGAAGCTACAAGGCGTAGAGCTTTTTCGATCTATGCTCCAATTCTGTGGAACTCATTGCCTCCATATATTAGAGCAATGTCGGAGTTGCGACCTTTTGCAAAGGTGCTCAAGACTTGGCTGTTTGGTTGTGCATTTAAGTAATTGGATCACATTTTGCCATAGTTACTGCTGAATGTTTTTATGTTGAATGTTTTATGTTGAATGTTTTTATATTGAATGTTTTTATATTGAATGTTTTATATTGTGTATAAACTGTTTTAAATTGTAAGTCGCTCGGAGCACCTTGGTGGAGAGCGACTAATTAAGAAATAAAGTGATGATGATGATGATGATTTCAGCAAGTGCCTCAGAATCATTGACTTCTTCTCTCATTACACTTATAATTCCCAAGAACATCAATTCTGAAGAGTATCAAGCAGGATTACTTTAGACAAAGGCTCACTGTCCAACTCTCAACATAGGCTTTTGGCTTTTATGTTGACAATAATGATTTTTTTTCGTGTCAGGAGCAAGTTGCTTCTGGTGTGAGAGAACTGGCCGTCTGCAAGGACGTTGCCCAGGGGACACCTGGATGATTTGATGTTTTTATCATCTTTGTGGGAGGCTTCTCTCATGTCCCCGCATGAAGAGCCGGAGCTGATAGAGGGAGCTCATCCGCCTCTCCCCGGATTCGAACCTGCGACCTGTCGGTCTTCAGTCCTGCCGGCACAGGGGTTTAACCCACTGCGCCACCGGGGGCTCCTAATAATGATGTTGATGATGTTTGGTTTCAAGTGTTGCAGGTACTTCTTCCACAAATTTTGAACTATCAGTGATGCAAACTTTATGCAATTATCTGTGGATTGCTGATACAACACTGCATAATGTAACCTGTTCCAAATAGTGACACTTTTTGCAATTTTGGGTAAGATTATTGGGTAAGATTGAGATATCAGCCCACTGATGGAATAAGAATTGGAATGAGCCCTGAACATTTACAAGGAGAGGAAAAAACAACAGCTGAATCTTTAGTTAAATGATCCACCAAGAGCGAATATTGCTTTTAGTCCAACTTACTCACAATACTAGTCAAGTTGAAAAAACATTATTCAAAGCATCAGCAATTTATAGAATTTTTGAGAATTACATAAAGAAAGACAAAATATGAATAAGCAAATTTATTTTTTCACTTCTAATGCATATATGGTATGCATACATATGGTAATCCTTCTCTTTGGTCTACATGACCAAAGTGAGGCATGTAGCAATAGTGAATCTTTTTAACAGAGAATGTTCAAATACTAAATGATGTCCTAATTAACATCAACATTTGAGTACATGATATTGCAGTTACAGCACTTATATAAATATAGAGCAGCAATAACAAAAACAGAGTTCAGCAAACAACAGAAGTGGTGGCATTTCCCCAGAGTGTCATGTAAGACGGTGTCATTTAGATTCACTATAGCATAACAAAACTTTCAGAATTTTTTTTCAACAAAGCTATCCTATGTACAAACATTCAATTGAGGTCTTCATCAGTTTGAATGGAATAAAAATTAAAATAAAATATAATACAGACAATACAGATCAAATGCTCTAACCTTTAGGAACCTGGAGGACATAGATCTGATAACCTCAACTGCCAGCATCTATCTAAGAGATACAGAGGTACTCACAGGAACACTTCAGCAGTTTATGCCTTCCCAGATTAGGAATTTCCCCCTTCCCAAGTCCTAGAAGCACCTTAGCACAACCGATGTTACTGCACACCGCACCTTTTAATCCATGTTCCTCCTGCCATCTCAGCATTTTAACCCCTGTACCCCATTGCGCCGGCCGAACCAGTTTTAATTGTGTCCTGAGGTAGTTATTGTTGTTATTTTGCTTGATTGTTTTGATTTGCTTTGTTTATTATTGTGTTATGTTTTATTGTATTGTGTTTTGAGGCTCTGGCCTGTGTAAGCCGCATCGAGTCCTGCGGGAGATGCTAGCGGGGTACAAATAAAGTTAATAATAATAATAATAATAATTCAGCAAGCACGAGTCCAAAAGTAGTAGGCTAAATCCCGGAACCTCCATCCATGGCTGATACCAAATGAGAGATTCCCTCCTGGGCAACTTGGAAGGCACTGAACAGACTGCACTCTGGCACCACGAGATACAGAGCCAATCTTAAGAAATGGGGCTACAAAGTAGAGTCCACGACATGCGAGTGTAGAGAAGAGCAAATCACAGACCACCTATTACAATGCAACCTGAGCCCTGAGGACCTTCTTATAGCAACACCAGAGGCACTCCAAGTGGCCAGCTACTGGTCACAGGACATTTAGCATAATGCCAAGTGTTTAACGTTGTGTTTTTAAATACATTACAACTGTACCTTCAATTCACTTCTGACATGATAAATAGATAAATAAACTGCCACAATGTTATCACACCAGAAATGGACAGAGGGTTTGACTGCTGACAAAACCCATGGACCCAGCTCTGTCAGAGGACACCTGCAATGCATCATCATCTATATATATATAAATGCTCTGTGCATAATGAGTTCCTTAAAAACAAAAGAACCAATGAACGAAATCACACCAAATTTGGCAACAAAATATCTCACAACACAAGGAGTGACCATCACTCAAAAATTATGATTTTGTCATTTGGGAGTTGTAGTTGCTTGGATTTATAGTTCACTTATAATCAAAGAGCATTCTGAATTCTACCAGTGATGGAATTGAACTAAACTTTTGGTGCATTCTCATGCCTTCTTATTTCCATATTTGGTTGATGATTTACACACACACACACATACACACACTTTCCAGTATATAAACATGTGCATGTTTTGGTATGATGTTTCCCAATGTAGTCAGTTTTTATGGGTTTTTTAAATGTATTTTAATGTATTGGTTTTTATTTGTCCTGGACTGCATAAGGTACCTTAAACAAATGCTTAAACAACATTTGTTTAAACCACATGCCATAGATTCAAGTGTCAGAAATCTACCTTCTGCCAGAAGCCATTTCCATCTCCTTGGAAAAACTTCCTTTAATGATTTGTTGTTGTTCATTCGTTCAGTCGTCTCCGACTCTTTGTGACCTCATGGACCAGCCCACGCCAGAGCTCCCTGTCGGCTGTCACCACCCCCAGCTCCTTCAAGGTCAGTCCAGTCACTTCAAGTTTGCCATCCATCCATCTTGCCCTTGGTCGGCCCCTCTTCCTTTTGCCTTCCACTTTAATTATTAGTCATCAAAAAACATGGCATAAGCAGCTACTACAAGGGATGGAAAATAATTTCACAATATCAATTCATTATTATTTTCCCTGTCTGTTAGACTATTATCAGAAACAAATATGTCAATTTCCAGGTTTCTGCCATTAATGGAAATCATGAATATCATGTTTTTGATGTGTTTGGTTGTTTGTTTAAAAGAAATATCCAGAGAAACATAATTTAGTCAACTGTAAAATAGCATACAAAAATTAATGGATTTAAATAATGTTAAAGTTGCAACCCTCAAGAAAAGTGTTGCCAAGGTACAGGCATATTTTTCTGTAGGGAGAGAAAATACAGTACAAATCAAGGACTAGAAGAAAGTGCAAATAGAGTTGAGAGGAAAAAACAATTTAATCCAGATTGACTTTTTTTACATCCTTAGCTTTCGTCAGAAAATAAAATTTATAGTCTCTTTTGAATGTATAGCACAATCTTACAAAAATGATTGGGTCTTCTTGGATCATGCCCCACATATTCTTAGTCTATAAGAACGGAGGTTATATAACTATGACTATCTGGCCTGTCAATCAAACATTGATGAAACAGCAGGTACACTTTAGGTTGTCGAAAGTTGCTTTAATGCTGCAGATTCTCCTGATTATGAAGTGGTGAATTGTATAAAGAAGCATTTATAGTAAACAGAACAAATGTCACTATCACATTTTAAAAATACAAAACTTGTTTGAAAACTTGTTCTCCATTTTTGTCCTGAACTATATTCTCTAACCTGTTACTCAAAGAAGAATATCGTTTGCTAAGAGGATATCAAGTGCATTTGAATGAAAATGGGGCAATGAGTCTTTATTACTCAAACGTTTCCATAACGAAGAAGCATAAACTTATCACAAAAGCCATTTTCTTCCATTGATTGATGGTAATTTCAGTGCATGCTCAATCCTCCATTATGAAACATTAAACCTTGCAAAATATTCATTATGAAATGATAACATTCCATCTGCTCTACAATGAGGACATAAAGTGATAAAATACAAAACTGTATTATTAGCTGCATTGTTAACACTGATTCACAAACCACTTACAGCTGCTGTGAACATTATGAGAAGTGGTGATAAAGGTTGCACAAAACCCACTTACATCCCCTGTTGGCAGATCCAAGTACTGTGCTGAAGGATCTTTTTCATGAACAGATGAGTGCCCTGTATTGCATGGGAAAGGTTGATAAGTTCTTCCATCACATCTCACTTTGCTGTCTTCTGGACAGGGACAATGACAGAACCAAACTGACAAGGATCATCGTTATTTTGCTCACATGAAAATTGGTGGGTTTTCTTTGTTCATCTTTCAGAGGTAGAGTAAAAAATTGTTAGTGTAGAATTTTAGTGTTTTAATTTCCCATGGAAATTTGGGGAGTTCAAGTGGCATCTACTATTAAAAATAATGGTTGGTTCCTACTTCCTTTGACATTCTGTGATTATAACAGACAACACAGGAATGTCTACATTGGCAGACGTCATCCACTCTTTCATCTCTTTTCTTCACCTCTTCTCTTCTACGTCTTCTTTAGCCCAATTTCCCCCTTTCCTACATTTTCCTTTTCCCTTCATAGATACAGTTTCTGTTCTTCTCTCTTTGTTCATTTCTGCACATTCTCTAAAAATGCAAGGAAATGTGTAAAGAAAGTGAAGGAAACAAACCCAAGCCTCCAAAAGAAATATGAATGATGCTCATATTACTTCACCATTGCATATGGATGCCTAGGTTTTAAAGCCACCAGATAGACAACAATCAAATTCTCTTTTTAATAATGGCCCTAGCAGAGTGAGAGAAAAAAAATCCAAAAATTATATTGTCAGCAATTATAAAAACCAGAACATGCAGGCTCAAGCCAAATCAGTGCTCAAGGTGGCAAAGGTTATTAATAAGAAGGAACACACAAGACTACAGCAGATAGCTTTGGACTGAGCTTTCCTCACTCCACCGTGTAAGCTCACAGCAGCCGCTCCCAATAACGACACAGGACGCCAATCCGTAATCAATCAGGAACTTTTACTGCTGGACATTCATACACGAAGAAAGCCAGGATTGGCCTGCAGCCGCAGTTTAACCCTTATATACCCTCCCTCACAATTGAATTCCCCTTTCCCGCCGGCCGAGAATCCTGCGCAATATTCCCCGCCAAACGTCAACTGCTTCCCCCCAAGGCCACCAGCTGCACATTCTTATCAGCACTCCATGTCAGGATTCTGTTTTTTTGTGCCAAGACTCAAGGCCTGGAAACCGGTTCCTGACACCACCCCCAAGGCCACTGAATGCAAACTTATTTTGCACTTTGAATTCAGTTTGCAATGATGGAAGTAAGCTGAGTACAAAGGAGGTAAATAGGAGGTATTTTAAAAAGCAGCTGAAATGTGGGGCAACTAATGATTAACCATGACTGTTCCTGCCAAATCAGGGTAGTTGAAAATATGGAGTACTTTATCCACTGCTGAGGTTCTTAGGATCAAAGAAATCAACATGATGATTTCATAATGGTCAGTCTCTCTGCCATAGCAAGGGCACTGAACTATTCACAATTATCATCATCATTATTTCATTTCTCTTTCTGAAATGAGACCCAAGCAAATCAGTTCCTTGGTGGCATAATGCATTAAACCCTTGTACTGGCAGGACGGCTTATCAAAATGTCAGTGGTTTGTATCCAGGGAGTGTGGTGAGCTCCCATCTGTCAGCTCCAGCTCCTCATGCAGGGACATGAGAGAAGCCTCCCATAGGGTGTCCCCTGGGCAATGTCATTGCAGATGGCCAATTCTCTCACACCAGAAGTGACTTGCAGTTTCTCAAGTTGCTCCTGATATGGAAAAAAGTACTACAGTTTCCTTCTTATATAAATTGCAACCTTCTTCATTATTGTGGAGCCATGTGCTTGATATACTGGTATATGACTTGCAAGCAAGCTTTTAGGCAGAGAAATGCTTCCTGCCACAGTCTGAATAAAAACCTTGGTACTGAATGATTTCCTGGATTTCTGGCCATCTTGAAAAAAGGCAAACTTGATTGTAAAAGTAAAATTGGAATTATCTTTTGGACACTACCCACCCCATTGTTGTATTCAAGAGAAATCAATGCTTAACTATCCCAATCATTTGCAATGAGTGGAGATCTCGCAAAAATGTTTTAGCATGATACACCTTATATAACATTGGTATTGCCCCATGTAGCATCACACTTGTTTTCATCAGAACACCATTTAAGAGTCCTTAGGAAATATTACCAGGATGTGACAAGCAGAGGTCACGTTTATTCCTGACCTTTGCACGCAGATTCTTTTTAGACACATTACCTCAACACATAGACATTTTTCTTTTGATATTTTTAAGCTTATGTGTTGCCCCATCCAGCAGTGTTTCCCTCACTGCATATGACAGCCCCCAAGTTAGAAACAGGTTAAACATATAGAGAGGGGGAAAGTAGAGATCCCAAGATTAGAAAATCTGAAGCAAAAGAGAGAAGTATCATGGCAGTGGGGCATGTTCCACCAATTCTGCAGCACTGGCAGATATCCACAGAAGGAAAAAGAACCAAAGGGTCCTCGACAGAGAAGGAAGGGGAGGGGGAGATTGTTTCACATAGTCCCGTTCAACTAGAACCTGCTCTCTTGCCTTATTTGAACTTTTCCTCACTTCATAGGTTGAGAAAATCCATATCTGTGTTAATCTGAAGCCCTTTTAAGTTTTGCTGCACTCAGACTGATCGAATACAGAGTTTTTAACAGATTTTTTCCCCTTGAGAAACAATCTATATTGCACACAATGTTGTGTTAGATTTCTAGTGTTGTCTTCTTTTTTTCTATCTTCTTAATAAAAATGATTGTTTTTGCTCCAAAACAATATTGTATTTTTTAAGGATCACTTTGGTTCAATTGTCCATGTTTAAAATGTATAATGGAATGGAATAGGCCTACCATGAAGGGCTGGTGTGTGAGGAGTTCTAGGTTCTAGAAAAAAAGGCCTTGTCTAAACCAAAAGGGGGGTGACGACCGACAGAGAGCTCTGGCGTGGGCTGGTCCATGAAGTCACGAAGAGTCGGAAACGACTGAACGAATGAACAACAAAGCCAAAAGGGGGAGGGAGCACCCACTCCTTATATGATAGTGATGCCTGATTGGTGGAGAGATTAGAGAGCTTTGCATAGCAACAGAAGGCAGAGGGGGCCCAAGGGCTGTAATCTGAATCAGTTGGGGAGGAGTCTGGTCAAGACAAAGGAAGTGTGGCATCCGGTGGGTGATGGCGACGGGCAAACCTCGTTGAGAGGGAGCTCCGACGAGGGACCAGCGTAGTGGCGCTTTAGGGTGAGCAAATTGCTCCCCCACCTTTGCTGGATTGAAGGCAAAGGTGCAGCGAACCCGCAGAGACCTGTAGAGCCCCGAGAACCCCTTTCCCTCAAGGAGGGGGGGCGAGGGGATCCGGGTCGGTGGGAAGCAAGCACCCCGCTGGGATCGGGCGAAAGCCCGTTTCAACCGCAGCCAGCCCGCACAAAGAAAAGAAGAAAGAAATAAGAACCTCAAAGGAGAAAAATAAGAAGATCTCACCATCAGGTAACGTGAGAGTTAATCTCAGAGAAATGAATAGAGCAGGAGGGTGAAGATTGGAGATATAAAGAGTTAAAGAAACATACAGAACAATACTGGGAAAGCAAGAGAAAGGCAAGGAACACTAACGAAAGAGCATGAATGCTGGCCCGAAAGGGATCCGGGAAGGAAGAGAATTTGATTAACTTGGGAAATTAATTATGGAATTATTGAACTATTGAATTATATAATTGACTGCCACGTGGGAGGAAAAGTTCGGAGTGACAAGAAAATTTAAGCCCAGAGTGGGATTCGAAGAATAAGCAGCCGCCCGCCTACCCTATTTTCTATCCCAGTTTCCCACTTCCCCCGATTGAGTAAAGAAGAGGAGTTGTACTCTGACCTTGAGCGCCATATTGTTGTGGCTACAGGGTCCCTTCTTCATAAACAAAGTCTGAAAGAGGAAAACAGGAAGTGACGAAGAGGAAAGAGGAAAGGGAAGTGAAGTCAGAAGGAAGAGGAGGGGCAAACAAGAAAAAGGGCGGAAGAGAACCTAGAAGAAGGGCGGAAGAAGAGCGGAACTATAGAGAAACAAGAAGATCATAGAGAAAGATCGTTATGGAGCGGCGGAACGGCGGAAAGCGGCAAAACGGGCAGAAATTGATATATTTTTTGGAAATAAGCAACGTTCAAGGGCCATTCGAGGACGAGAAGCAGACGGGAGGAGCGAGGACGAGAAGAAGACGAGCCACGAGGAAGAGAAGTAGACGAAAACGACGAGGACCAGGACGAGAAGTAGACGCTATCCAGGAAGAGAAGCAGACGAATTAGGGGAAGAGAATTAATTGTTTAAAGAAGATTGATGATTGAAGAAGATTGGGAGATTAATGGAGAAGATAAGATAATTTGATGAATTAAATATAATTAAATTTAAATAAAATAAGTTAATAATAATAATTAATTAATTAATTATAGTAAATTTAATAAATTGCAAATTAATTCAAATAAGTAATAAGTAATAAGTAATATAACAAAGGAAATTGCCTTAAATTGAAGAAAAGAAATAAATTATAGTTTTATATACGAATATATATAAGAACATATATAAGAATCATAATTTAATGAATTAAAATAGATACACTGATTGGAAATTGTTGTTGAAATTAATAAAGAATAGATGTCATTAAAAGGGAAGCAAGAGAAGGAGAAGATTCAGTTAAGAAGAGGTTCCTTGGATACTAGTCTCAATATGGAGAATATTTTGAAGGAAATTAAAAAACTGTCAGAAAAACAAGACTCACTAAAAAAGGATATGGCGGATAAACAAGAAGAGTTCTTCAATAAGCAAGAAAAGAATTACAAAAAAATGACGGAGGAGTTTCAGGGAATGAAAAAGAAGATGGAAGAGGAATTTGGGCAAATAAAAAAAGATATATCCCATTTATATGGAGAAGTAAAGGAGTTGAAATCTAGTAAGGAGAAGATGGAGGAAACACAATCTCATATGTTGAAGAGAATTAAAGGAATAGATAGACAAAAAGAAAAGATGGAAATAGAGCAAGAAAAGATACTACAAAAGCAAATGGATTACTACCTACGATTCAGAAATATTCAAGAAGATAAAGAGGAAGATATTAGTCAGTTGATAACAAATTTGATAGCAAAATGTCTGGAATGTGAAGAAGACGAATTGGAGATGGAGTTAGACCAAATTTACCGGGTTTCTTCATTCTACTCAAGGAAAAATAAGACGCCACGAGATATTATAGTACAATTTACACGGAAAAAAACTAGAGATGAAGTGTTATACAGAAGTAACAAAAACCCAATTTACTATAAAGAAACCAAGATTGCAGTTCTGAAAGAATTCCCACAATCGACCTTAAGCAGAAGAAGAAAATACTACTTCCTTACTGATGAGTTAAAGAAAAGATCAATCCGATTCCGTTGGGAGAGAATTGAGGGTATCATGGTAACCTACAAAGAAGAAAGGTATTGGTTAACATCAGAACAGAAGGCTAAGTCCTTCTACGAGAATTTAATGAAGGAATCTGAAGCGGAGAAATCTGAAGGAAGGAAAGGAGATAAAAAGGCATTGACACCAAGTAATGGAAATGGAAATGGTAAAGAGAAGAAAAAACCAAGAATTGAAACCCCAGAGGAATATAGGCGATTTAGTAAAAGTCAAGGGAGTAGTGCATTAACATCAGAAGACTTTGGAGAAGGAGCTTATGGCCCGGATATAACAGCGCAAGGAATTTCGGAACTGAACCTAGGCGACTTGGGATAAGACACAGACCTACTTGGATAAAATGGCAGAAAGACAAATTAAATGTTTCTCAAATAATATTAATGGTATGAACTCCCCCCAGAAACGCAAAAAATTATTTCGTAAACTACAAAAGGCAAACCCAGACATCATCTTATTACAAGAAACGCATATCTACCACAAACATGTAGCACATTTAGAAAATAAAAGACTAGGTAAGACGTTTTATTCATCATACGAAAAGAAAAAAAGAGGAGTTGTAACATATATAAAAGAAAATTTGACCCCGGAATTGGCGTTTAAGGATGAGGAAGGAAGATGTGTGGCAGTTACAATCTTAATGGGATCTTTGAAAATCTTAATATGTAATATATATGCACCAAATGGCCCAAAGACTAAATTTATTCAATTTTTATCTACAAAACTAAGAGAAACAGAATTTGATGAGCTCTTGTTGATTGGAGATTTTAATGGAGTGATGGACAAACAAAAAGATAAGAATAAACCAAAAAGGAATGGAGATGGAGGGGGGTTACTCCCACAAAAATTTTTTGATCTTCAAAAGGAATTTGATTTGGAAGATACTTGGAGAGTAAGAAATGAGAAGAAACAGGATTATACTTTTAATTCCCATCGACATCAAACATGGACAAGGATAGATCTGGCGTGGATATCAAAAAAATTAGCTACTAAGGTAGTACAAATGGAAATACTACCCAGAGATATCTCAGACCATTGCCCATTGGAAATAGAAATAAACGATAAAAACTACCAAAGAAAGTGGAGACTGAATGAAAATTTGATTAAGACTGAGGAAGACAAAGTACATTATAATAAAATTATTAAGGACTATTTCGAAATTAATGATATTGAAGAGACAAAAATACAAGTAACATGGGACGCGCTGAAAGCCGTTTTAAGAGGACGCTTCATACAACATGGAGCCAGAAAAAACAGAGAAAGAAATAGACAAATGAAGGAAGTGATGAACAAAATTGGAGAGAAAGAGTTAGAATTAAAAAAGAAACCAGATAGTAAAAAATTGAATAAGGAATTAGCGAGTCTTAAACAAGAAAAGTCTCGCCTAGAGGTGGAAAAACAAGTAAGAGAGCTAAAATTTCTGAAACAACAAAAGTTTGAAAATGCGAATAGATCTGGGAAATGGTTAGCAAGACAGGTCCGCAAGAAGAAACAAGCTACACAAATAACGAAAATAATTGAAAGAAACAAGGTATATACGACTGATAAGGAAATTATGGATGAATTTAGAAAATATTTCAGCAAATTATATACAAGTGATGGAATAAGAAAAGAGGAAATTACCGAATATATAAGTCAATTGAAACTGCAAAAAATCTCAGAGGAGATACGAGAAAAGTTGAATAAAGAGATTACGGAAGAAGAAATTGAAAAAGCGTTGAATAAAATGGATGCAGATAAGGCCCCAGGCCCTGATGGATTCACGACGGGGTTTTACAAATCAACAAAGAAGGCTGTTCTACCAATGTTAAAAAAGATCTTAAACGAGGCATTATTGTATCAAAAAATTCCGGAATCTTGGAACCAGGCCGAAATAGTGATGATACATAAAGAAGGCTCATTAATGGAAGATATCAAGAATTACAGACCCATTTCCTTACTGAATGTAGACTACAAAATATTTACGAATATTTTGGCGACTAGATTAAAAGAATTTCTGTTGGATTGGATAGGGGAGGACCAGACAGGATTTCTCCCAGGAAGGTACATGAAAGATAATATACGAACTGTTCTTGATTTGATTGAATATTTTGAAGTGAATCATCAGAAGGAAGCTGCCATTTTATCAATTGATGCAGAGAAAGCATTTGATAATTTAAATTGGGATTTTTTTAAGATGTTGATCCAGGAATTGGACTTGGGAGCACAATTTACAAATGCAATCAATGCTATTTATGATGTACAAAGAGCAAAAATTCGAATAAATGGCCAAGAATCTGAAGAGTTTATAATTACGAAAGGAACAAGACAAGGCTGCCCGTTGTCCCCCTTGATTTTTATTATGGCTTTGGAGCCATTGATGAAGAAAATAAGAGAAGATACAAATATCAAGGGAGTTAAAATCGGGAAATATGAATACAAGATCAAAGCCTTTGCGGATGATCTGTTAGGGATCGTTGAGGATCCTATAAATAATCTTCAGAAGTGGATAGAGAAAATTGAAGAATATGGAAGAGTGGCAGGCTTCAAACTGAATAAAGGAAAAACAAAAATTTTAACCAAAAATGTAAAGAAAGAAAACCAGGAGAAGATTACATCTATTACAGGAATGGAAATTGTTAAAAAACTAAAATATTTAGGAATCTGGATATCTGTTAAGAATGGCCAATTGTTGAAGAATAATTATGAAGCGGTCTGGAGTAAGATACAGAAGGATATTAAGAATTGGAAAACACTGAAATTATCTTTATTAGGAAGAATAGCATTAATAAAAATGAATGTGTTACCGAGATTACTATTTTTGTTTCAAAACATACCCGTAATCAGAAATCAAACAATTTTCAAAAATTGGAATAAAGAATTGCTGAAATTTATCTGGGATGGTAAAAGGCCCAGAATTAAATACATAAACTTAATAGATAAAAAAACGAGAGGAGGTCTTGGTCTCCCAGATCTGAAAGCGTATCATGATGCAAGTGCTCTTTTATGGATCAGAGACTGGATGTTACTAGAAAATGAAAAAGGATTGAATTTAGAAGGACACGATCTACGTGTGGGCTGGCACGCCTACACGTGGTATGATAGGGAGAAAAAAGAAAAAAAATTTGGAAATCACTTTGTTAGAGCATCTTTATTGAGAGTATGGGGGAAATATAAAAATTATTTTTATACTAAAACGCCCCTTTGGGTTTCCCCAATGGAGGCACATCAAAGAAGACTATTAGGCTGGAGAGCGTGGCCAACATATAAGGATATTTTAAAAGAAAATACAGGAGAGATTAAGACTTATGACCAATTAAAGGAGAAAAATTTAAATATGACATGGTTGCATTATCTACAAATGAAAGATTATATTAAGCAAGATAACAAAATAGGTTTTGCTTGGGAAGGCTCAACCTGGGACAAAGTTTTGAAGGCAAGGAAAAAAGTTATTACAGTTATTTACAATATCCTCTTGACGTGGCTAACGGAAGGTGAACAAGTGAAACCATGTATGATAAAATGGGCGGAAAATATAAGAAGACCAATTCAATTCAGAGAGTGGGAACAGATGTGGAACAAGAAATTAAAATATGTATATGCAACAGATTTAAAGGAAAACTGGATAAAAATGTTCCACAGATGGTATACCACCCCTAAGAAATTATCTTTAATAAATAAAAATTCCTCTGATAAATGTTGGAGAAATTGTCAACAGATAGGGACCTTTTACCATATGTGGTGGACGTGTAAAGAAGTAATGAAGTATTGGTCCATGATACACGAAGAATTGCAAAAAAATTTGAAAAGAGTTTTTAAGAAGAAACCAGAATACTACTTACTGGGCTTCACGGATTTGGAATTACAATTACAAGAAAATGAGGACAAACTTTTTACCTATATGACGACGGCAGCGAGAATAGTTTTAGCAAAGGTTTGGAAACAAGAAACTACCCCTAATAAGGAGGAATGGTTAGGGAAAATCAGAGAAATAAGGGAGATGGACGAACTGACTTTTTTATTGAAGAAAAATACCGGAAACCCTATAAAAAAGACTGATTGGACACTTTTTGATAATTACGAGAAGGAAAGGAAAAAGTAAATACGAGACAATGGAATGAAAAGCAACAGTAACATTTTGGGAGACACAACACCTGATGAGGAGATGGAAGTCAACCTTTTTTTATTATCTTTTTATATGGATTTTTATAGATTTTTTTTCTTTTTTCTTCTCTTTTTATTTTTCTTTTCTTTTTTCCTACTGTTCTATCTTCTTTGAATGTTCCCCCTCTTTCGTTGTATTTGAAATACCTTAATAAAAATTATTATACAAAAAAAAGACAAAGGAAGTGTTTTTAGGCAGGAGAAAGAAACCTCTGTGAAGAAGGGTTTTAAAAATTAGAAGCAGCCTTTGGGGAGAAGTGCTGAGCTTTAAAAATAGCCTCTGAGAGACAGAGTGCTGGTGTTTTGAGATCCTCTAGTGGGGAAAACTGAAAGTTCTGAAAGCCCTTTAAGGGGATACTCTGGTAGATATTACGGATATCCCACTATGTGCCTCCAAATTATATAGCCAACTACCCTTAATACTGACCAGCAATGGAGGCACAATAGTTAAAATTTGCCTCAGGCACATTTACACACAAAATGGGGGACAAAGGGCAAACTGCAAAACTTGGCCCTAAATGGCGAAGTCGCGAGGGAAATAGTGCTCACACACACCCTCCCTCATAGATAGCAACACAGTGGGGGAGTTGCCACTGTTTATTTTATTTTGCCTTTGCCCCTTTTAATTATTTATTAAATTTATACTCACTGCCACCAATAATATTGCTACCACAGGCCACCTCCTTTGTTGAAATTTATGAAAGGCACATGGAGACATCAGTTGGTTCAAAACAGGAAAATGTTATTTATTTACTTAAACAGGCAAAATAATCTTAATGGTTGCAGTAATGTGTTAGACTCTTCTTGGTTACAGAGATGGTAATTCAAACTTGAATTGCTTTAGAACAGGTTCCACACATAAGATTTAAACAGGAATCTTTTAAAATCTTTCCTAAAAGTCCCTTTTCTACTCAGTACTCTAAACTTTGGAGTCTGATTAATTATAGTTCCTCAAAGAGGCAACTATTTAAAAAACCACAATTCCCTCCTCTTCACTCTCCACAACCCTAACCAATGGCTTCACCTCTGGCTCCACCCATCTTCATCTACTGAGCTTTTTCCCTCCAATTTTTAACAGCCAATCATGCTTTACCTCTGGCTTTAGAGACTGCCTGTTAGGTCCACCCCCTCAGCTATGCTTGGCTTCAACAAGCTGGAGGCCTGGTTTCTGGCCTTTTAAACCAAACTTTATTCAGCAACCCTTTCACACCAACCCTTAAGAGTAAGAAAATCTGTTACACCATATGAGTGAATATTGTTTTTAATGAAGGAATATTATATTGTAAAGAAATAACTTGACAACCTGCTATAACAAATACGTGTTTGCATCTCTCATAACATCTGAGAAGTCTTCAAATAAACTTTATAAATGTGTTTGTTTGTTTTTTTACTTCACCACATTCAGTGTGTCTTTCTGTGCAAGAATATAATAAGGGGGCCTGTCTGAACAAAAGCCAACTCTCTTTATATCGGAGTCTTCCCTCCAATTTTGAGTGGTTCTGAGGGCTAACTCAGGTGGTTGGACTGACTGGTGTACATTGGTGGCAGAGATATAGTGGGTGGCCAGAGGTTGGATTGTTCATTGTATATAGCCTTCAAGATTCTGAAGAGTTAGTGCTTTGAAGAGCTTTTCCCCTATGCCAATAACTGAATATCACTTGGTTCCTCCAAAGTTGTTAAGACTTCATCAGATGGAACTGGGGAAAATGGGGGAAAGTGGGGAAATAGTCTTCTTTTCATCTAGAATCATCATGTATGTATGGGATTCTGTCTTTAAAGAAGATGGAAAATTTACTTAGTCCCATCATGCAATATTACCTCCTCCCATTTCTTGCTCAATTGTCAATGGTCCATACAGAAGATAGAAGGCATCATTATTAAGTCATACACCACTTCTTTTGGCTTCTTTCCAATCTCTTTACTCTCAATTGCAGTAGTCTGGAACCTACTGGGCTCTAGAACATAGAGTAGTAGGTAAAAATAAAAAGGGAAAATGAAATTAAAAGGCTAATAGTAGCACAATTTTGAAAACCAATGTTACTATGAAGGATAAATGGCACAAAAAACAAAGTGGTGATATTTTGAAATTGTGGTATTCCTAATTATTAAATTAATTAAAAAATGCCATAGCAAGGTCATGAAGCAGGATTTTGGGATAGAAGTTGTTACGGTATATTGCTTTAAGTCCAGTGTGTGTGTGTTAAAGGAAACCTTGCAGAAAAGCCTTGTTAATGATTAACTGCAGCTGCAGAATGCTAGCTCAGCTCAGCTAGGCCACACCTTTTAAATTGTAACAATTTGGGGCTTGTGCAGACGGCTGGCAGTTGGAAGTTTGAATTGCTGGAGAGAAGAAGCAAGAAGCAAGAACCTTAGGTTATGGTGACGTAACCATGTTTTATTTTGTTATGCTCTATGATTTAAAACACAGAAGATTTATTCTGTATTACTTACAGAGACTATGTAAGTGTGCCTGTTTTATTTCCAACTTTGCAATCAAGAGTAAAGTTCTACTGGTTTATTTCTTCTGACTGGTCTGTGTCTTTGGCATTGGGTTTATTTTTGGGCATATTGGACATTGCTGCTGCGCGTCAAATTGACTCAGCGCAACAGGTTATGGGCCCAGCATAACCCAGTATGCACCAGTATAACCCAACCTAATTTTGCAAAGACCCTAACAGAGGAAATTTTTTTTGACTTTACTTTGTTGTGGGACAAAACTCTGGAAGATGGATCCAGGAGTGAATATTGCAGCATTCCCTATTGCCAGGCTGAATGGCAGGAATTACTCCATATGGAAGGTTCGTATGGAGAGTTACTTAAAGAGGGAATCTCTGTGGGATTGTATTGTGAACCCACCACCACAACAACCAACAGCAGAGGAGCATAGAGCATTGGAGAAGGCCAAGGCAAGTCTCATTCTCGGAGTCGACGACGAACAGCTGATTCATGTTTGCAGTTTGCCAACTGCACATGTCATATGGGAGCGGCTTAAGGAGGTGCATGTCTCGGACTCTTCAGCAACTGTGGCTATATTAGCTAAAAGGCTGTACAGAAAGCGTCTCCAGAGAGGAGAGGAGCTGAGAGACCATTTACAGACATTGCAGAGCTTATTTGTTGAGCTGGAGCAGAGAAACTTCACGCTCACTGAGGCAAATAAGTGTTTTATTTTGTTATCCTCCATGGACGATTCTTATGATGGAATTGTGAATTCTTTGGAATCACTCCCACAAGCGCAGCTGAATCTGCAGTATGTTTCTTCGCGTCTTCTTGCCGACGATGAACGATGAAAGGATCGGTGTTTGGAGACCACAAGGTCAACTGGTCGTGTTCAACACAGACGGCCTGCTGGGGAAGCAGCAGAGCAAGGAAGAGAGACAGTTTGTGCTGTGAGAAGGTGCTTTGTTTGCAATTCTCCAAAGCATATGAAGAAAGATTCCCCAAAGCTGCGAGACAAGCAGAAGGGGAGTCAGCCTCAACAGAAAAAGAGCGGTCCCTCGCACGTAAGGGTTGTACAGACAAATTCAAGCCCAGAACAGAAGGATGACTTTCATGTTGACTCAGGGTGTTCACAACACATTGTAAATAACAAGACTTTGTTTAGAAAATTTACTAAGCTGAATGGTTTCAATTGACACTTGCTGATGGAAAACATTACTCCGTTCAAGGAAAAGGAGAGGTTTTTGTTGATAGTTTGGGTATAACCTTGGAGAATGTATTTTATGGTCCACAAATTGATTATAATCTCATATCAGTGGCGAAACTTGATAGTGAGGGGTTTGATGTTATATTTTCAGGAGGCCAGGTCAAAATCCTGAAAGGAACCAAACTGTATGGAACAGGGACAATACAGGATGGTATATATGTCTTAGAGCCAAGGAGTGCAAATAATATCAACATAGTGAGCAAGAATACTTCTTTACACCATAGGTGCATTCATGAGTTGCACAGGATTTTGGGTCATCCAAGTTTTAAAGTTCTGTACAATATGTAGGAGTACAGTGAGGGTTTAAAATTGGAAGACTGTAAAAATTTCCTGGATTGCACTGTATGCAAGGGAACTAAAGCTCAATCTGCACTGTAAGCAAAAAGAGCTTAAGGAATTCTGAAAAGCCTTTTCAGTTAGTGCACGCAGATTTAATTGGACCATTTCATCCCAGCAAAGGAGGGGCAATTTATTGTTTGTGTATTCTTGATGACTACTCCAATTTTGCGTGGAGTTTTTTGTTAAGACATAAAAGTGAAGTGTTTGAAAATTTTAAGAACTGGGTTGCTTACGTAAGGAGACAGTTTGAGGTAGATGTGAAAGCCTTGCAAACTGATAGAGGAGGTGAATTCACATCACACGATTTACAGGGTTTCTTGAAGAAAGAAGGGATTAAACACAGACAGACGTGCCCATATCAAAGTGCCGAAAATGGCAAAATAGAAAGGTTTGTGAGAAAGATTCAAACAGTTAAGGATTCTCTCTTGACAGACTCAGGGTTACCCAGTAACTTATGGGGAGAGGCAATGATGGCTGCCAATTACTTAATTAACAGAATATGGTCTGAACCTATTCAAAATACCCCATATTTTCTTTTGTATGGAAAGAAGCCACCTTTGGGACATCTAAGAGCTTTTGGGACTCAAGCATGGGTTTTAGTGCCCAAAGCAATTAGAAGGAAAGGTCAGGAAAAATCCAGAAAGTTAGTCATGGTTGGATATGCTCAAGGAGCTAAGGCGTGGAGATTTTTGGACAAGGATGGGTCCATAGTAATTTCTAGGTCTGCAAACTTTGCCTGTCTTCAAAGTTAGGATAGAATACATACTAACCACGAGGTGTTTCTCCCAGTTTGCAATGAGGAAACACTTGAGGAGACACAAATCTCAAAGCAGGAAAGTGCTGCTGCAACAACTCCTGCTTCTGCTCAACTCAAGAGTAGTCCAGTGACTAAGAAATTTAAAATATCTAAGTCAGATGAGGTTGAGGTAAAGGAAGAGCAGATAGATCCTGAGGAAGGCACTAGTCAAGGCACAGGACTCAGGAGGACCACAAGAATTAGAAAAGCTCCTGAAAGATTTAAAATCCAGCATGTTAAAGTGTGTTTGGTAACAGATGAACCTCAAACTTATGAGGAAGTTGAGAGTTTGCCTCATGAAGAAAAAGAAAAATGGCTGCAAGCTATGCAGGAGGAATTAGAAAGCATGAGGAGGTTGAATGTCTATGAACCAGCTAAATTACCAGAAGGTATAAAGCCAATAGAAACTAAATGGGTTTACAAACAGAAAGTGAACTCAGAGGGACAAGTGCGCCACAAAGCACGTTTGGTAGCATGTGGGTTTAGTCAGAGAAAGGACATTGATTACTCAGAAGTGTACTCACCTACTCTTAACCCAAATTCATTAAGGATTGCTTTAAATATAGCAGCATGTTTGAAATTAAAGGTCAACCACTTTGATGTAAGTACAGCTTATTTGAATGCTACATTGAAGGAAGATGTATACATCAAGTCACCTCCCGGAGTCAAAAGCAATGAGTCAAATTCATATTTCAAACTGAACAAGGCCCTTTATGGTTTAAAGCAATCTGGTCTAGCGTGGTACGATTGTCTTAGTGAAAATTTATTGAAGATGGGTTTTGTTAGGAGCAGAGCAGACCCATGTGTCTATACTAGGAATGTTAATTGTGATTATCAAGTTCTTTTAGTATATGTTGATGACCTTTGCTTTATTGCCGAGAGTGATAAAGAGATTAACCATTTTGCTGAGGAGTTAAAGCAACAGTTCCAGATAAAAGATCTTGGGCCAATACATTACTTCCTGGGGTTACACATCATGAGAACTGAGCAAGGAGGTTTTATGTTAAGCCAGAAAGGGAAAATATTGCATGTGTTAAAAACCATAAGAATGGAAAATTGCAAAGGTGCCCAATCACCTATGATTTTAGGGTTTCAGAATGAAGTTGAAAATGCTGAGCCAATTCAACAGAGGGATTTATACAAAAGTGTAATTGGACAATTGTTATATATAAGTAATTACACCCGTGTTGATATTGCTTTTTCTGTAAATTTCTTGAGCAGGTATACAAATAATCCAACCACAGCAGCATGGAATGGTCTTAAGAGATTGCTGAGATATTTGAAAGAGACCCAAAATTTTTGTTTAGTTTTGAATCCTGACGATTCACTAATTCTAGAAGGCTATGTAGATAGTGATTTCGGAAATAGCCCAGATAGGAAGTCAACAACTGGCATTTTGTTTATGCTTAGTGGTGCAGTCATAGACTGGAAATCTAAGAAACAAAGTTTTGTGGCTTTGAGTTCGAGTGAAGCCGAGTTTGGTGCTCTTTCTCAAGCATACACAGAGTCATGTGTGTTAAAACAACTATTGAGGGATCTATTGATTCCTGTTGGAGAACCAACAAATATTTTCGAAGACAATCAAACTTGTATTTTGATGGCTACACAAGCAAGGGTTAAACAAAGGAGTAAACATGTTGACATAAAATATAATTGTGTCAGAGATGCAGTGAAAGAGGGAAGAATTTCACTGACATATTGTGAAAGTGCAAAGAACCTAGCTGACATTTTGACCAAGCCGTTTAACTGCAGCTGCAGAATGCTAGCTCAGCTCAGCTAGGCCACACCTTTTAAATTGTAACAATTATGGGCTTGTGCAGACGGCTGGCAGTTGGAAGTTTGAATTGCTGGAGAGAAGAAGCAAGAAGCAAGAACCTTAGGTTATGATGAAGTAACCATGTTTTATTTTGTTATGCTCTATGATTTATGACACAGAAGATTTATTCTGTATTACTTACAGAGACTATGTAAGTGTGCCTGTTTTATTTCCAACTCTGCAATCAAGAGTAAAGTTCTACTGGTTTATTTCTTCTGACTGGTCTGTGTCTTTGGCATTGGGTTTATTTTTGGGCATATTGGACATTGCTGCTGTGCGTCAAATTGACTCAGCGCAACAGAAGTCACTGAAGCAATTCAACATGGGGAAATTTGACACTTTCTTCCATTTCTATGCGCATCGGGAGCTGAGAAGAAACTATCTAACCAGCTCCTACTCTCCCCCCCCCCCCCCCCAATTTCCCTTCACTTCAGAGACAGTTCACAGATGAAATAGTACAGGTAAGAGAGAGAAGTCCCCATGTATCATATGATGGGATCCATCATACTTCATCTATGAACTCTTTATGTATGCATGTGTTGAGGTTTTCTATCTTGCATTCTCAGTATCCTTAATTAGAATGGACAATGAAGGAAGGCAAGACAAGCAAGAGGTGGGGAAACTCTCAAAAAGCTTTCCAGGTATAAGTCATCTGTGATTGTTTTGTGACTTTTTTTATAATCAACAGCACTTTGTATTCACCTCCTGTAAGTATGAGTCTTCATTTTAGTCAGTGGATTATCTTTAAATTAAGTGAACTAAACAGTAAATAAGCTGTCCTCCAAAAGTTGAAAACAGCATGGGAAACTTTTTTAAAACAAAAAGGAGGCGAAAAACCCAGATACATTTGTATTCAGAGATTTCTAGTGCTCTTCCAAATAGAAATCATTACACTTCTGCACTCATGAGAACACAAGTGACAAGAAAAAAGATAAGATATAATATGGATTTTGAAGAAGTCTGTTTCCCAGGAGACAATGCAATTCTCCTTTAGAGAAGTCTCCCTTAGAACATCTACAATATGTTTCACACAAGAACCTTTCAAAAAGTTGAGTGCTTATTTTATTTTTAGGACATTCAAAGGTATTTAGGCTATAGTAGGATAAAACAGATTTTGTAGCAGGAAAACCAAAGTCTCCACTCAATTACGAAGGCGAAAAAGAAGAAGAAGAAGAAGAAGAAGAAGAAGAAGAAGAAGAATCACCACAATGCATATTAGCTCTGGAAAAGTAGAGATGTGCAAAATTATCATTACCTGCAAGAAAGGGGAAGGGATTTTTTATTTGAAATACTCACCAATCATTTTTGTTAAAATTCTGCAACATTCAGATGCCTCCCGAAGTCAGTTTAATTTTCAGTATAAACATTATGCAACTTTGGTAAAGCCAAGAGGAAATAGTGTGATTTTAAGACTGAGGCTCCTTTTTTTTTGTTGGCTGGTCTCCATAAGGAAGGGCAAATGGGGGAGGGACTAGCAGAGCTGATTGGGAAACTGAGAACAAAGCATTCTGGAAAATGTAGTTTGGGAAGGCAAGGCCCCCTTGGCAGAAAATTCAAAAAGTCCTGCCCCAAACTGCATTTCCCAGAATGCAGTGCTCAGTATCAGAAAGCTCCAATGAGAGCTGCAGCAGCCAGTCATTTAGAGTGAGTCTAATAAAGAAAATTACTGAATCTGCAAAGAGGACTAAAGTTAGTAGTAGAATAATAGAATCATAAAATCAAAGAGTTGGAAGAGACCTCATGGGCGATCCAGACCTCATGGGCCATGCATTCAAATCACCCCTGACAGATGGCCATCCAGCCTCTGTTTAAAAGCTTCCAAAGAAGGAGCCTCCACCACACTCCGGGGCAGAGAGTTCCACTGCTGAACGGCTCTCACAGTCAGGAAGTTCTTCCTCATGTTCAGATGGAATCTCCTCTCTTGTAGTTTGAAGCCATTGTTCCACGTCCTAGTCTCCAAGGAAGCAGAAAACAAGCTTGCTCCCTCCTCCCTGTGGCTTCCTCTCACATATTTATACATGGCTATCATATCCCCTCTCAGCCTTCTCTTCTTCAGGCTAAACATGCCCAGCTCCTTAAGCTGCACCTCATAGGGCTTGTTCTCCAGACCCTTGATCATTTTAGTCGCCCTCCTCTGGACACATTCCAGCTTGTCAATATCTCTTTTGAATTGTGGTGCCCAGAATTGGACACAATATTCCAGGTGTGGTCCAACCAAAGCAGAATAGAGGGCTAGCATGACACTATGCTCCTATTGATGCAGGCCAAAATCCCATTGGCTTTTTTGCTGCCATATCACATTGTTGGCTCATGTTTAACTTGTTGTCCACGAGGACTCCAAGATCTTTTTCACACATACTGCTCTCAAGCCAGGCGTCCCCCATTCTGTATCTTTGCATTTCGTTTTTCCTGCCAAAGTGGAGTATCTTCCATTTGTCACTGTTGAACTTCATTTTGTTAGTTTTGGCCCATCTCTCTTATCTGTCAAGATCATTTTGAATCCTGCTCCTGTCCTCTGGAGTATTGGCTATCACTCCCAATTTGGTGTCGTCTGCAAACTTGATGATCCTGCCTTCTAACCCTTCATCTAAGTCATTAATAAAGATGTTGAACAGGACCGGGCCCAGGACGGAACCCTGCGGCACTCCACTCGTCACTTCTTTCCAGGATGAAGAGGAAGCATTGGTGAGCACCCTCTGTGTTCGTCCATTTAACCAATTACTGATCCACCTCACTGTAGTTTTGCCTAGCCCACATTGGACTAGTTTCCTTGCCAGAAGGTTATTGGGGACCTTGTCGAAGGCCTTACTGAAATCCAGGTACGCTACATCCACGGCATTCCCCGCATCTACCCAGAGTGTAACTCTATCGAAAAAAGAGATCAGATTAGTCTGGCATGACTTATTTTTGATAAATCCATGTTGACTATTAGCGATGACCGCATTTGTTTCTAAGTGTTTGTAGACCACTTCCTTAACAATCTTTTCCAGAATCTTGCCTGGTATCGACGTGAGGCTGACCGGACGGTAGTTGTTTGGGTCATCCTTTTTCCCCTTCTTGAAGATTTGGACCACATTGGCCTTCCTCCAATCTGTTGGAACTTCTCCCGTTCTCCAAGAACTCTCAAAGATGATTGCCAATGGTTCCGAAATGACTTCCTCTAGTTCCTTCAATACTCTTGGGTGTAGTTGATCTGGCCCTGGAGACTTGAACTCATTTAGAGCGGCCTGGATGACTTGTTTCCCAATTTGGGGTTGGATGTCCTCTAATCCCTCATCCACTCCATCTTGCTGAGGTTGAAGATGACTTTCTTTTTGTGAGAAGACTGAGGCAAAGAAGGCATTAAGTAGTTCTGCCTTTTCCCTATCCCCTGTCAGCATTGCCCCATCTTCTCCTCAAAGAGGCCCCATCGCCTCCTTGTTTTTCCTTTTTCTACTGACATAAGAAAAGAATCCCTTTTTATTGTTTTTAATGTCCCTGGCAAGCCTGAGCTTGTTTTGTGCTTTAGCCTTTTCCCTACAGGTGTTGGCTGTAGTCGAAATCTGTGCTAAGCTGAAGTCGTGTTGTTAATTGTGTCATATAGACACACAATTTACAAGGGGAATGCTGTTGTGGCTTTTGGGGGGAATAATTTTTTTTGTCTAAAGTTTTAAAAATTCCCAAAAATTCATAGATGTGTGACTCTTTCTGAAACTTCTGGGGATTGATGCCCTGGTTATCTTGTAAATTGTATCATTCAAGATTTCCCCCAAAATGGAAAATGTGTGGTAAAATTATAGCAAGATTCATTATGATAGCTCTAAAAATGAGGGAGAAATGAACCCCACTTGCTCAAATTCTTAATGATAAAAGTATCAAATTTTTATTACATTTGTTATAGTAACAACATTTTTGCTAACTATACTTTATAAGCACTTTGGTAAGGAAGCTCTGCCCCTCCCCCCCCCTGTCTTGTATGACTTGATTTTTTTATTGATCGCACATGCTATGTGTGTGTGTGTGTCACCCATTTTACACATGCTCTTACAATTCATATGCCTGTCAACTGATTACATATTTTTAATAAGCAATTTTTGCAGTGTTAACCATCTTACCTATTTTTAATTAATTTTTAGCTCTGAGATTGTATGGAATGAATGGAATTTGTAGCCCTTACTTCAACACAGAAGTCTTCTTCTGGTTTCCTGAAGTTTATTCAAAAGGCCTTATCATCAAAAGTCGAAAGTCCAAGAAGTGATGAAGGGATTTTTTTCTCATGATGCTAAAATCCTGCACCATGAGCACAATCAGGGATAACGGCATGGTGGCAGCTTACCGACATGATGACCCTTGATATTGCACTGCTGAAAGCTTCAGTGATTTGCAGTCCTGCACCTGCATGTGTGGTTAGGCAATATAACTCTGCCCTTCCACTGTTCTAATTTTCTGGTACTTCCAACAAAGTTGAAGAGAAGAATGCTTTAGTCTTACAGCTAGATTGTATTGCCGTGACATGATCACAGGCTATTGATGTGTTTTACCTATAAATAGCAGAGGATGGATTTGACTTGGGGAAGTGGCAGACCAAAGCTGGTGATCTCTATCATACAATGCTCTGAACAATCTATTGCTGGTCTCCCACCTCCTCACAACAAAAAGATGACGATTCTGGTATGGTAGAAGGTTGAAGTTTTTGTTGTTGTTGCTATTGCTTAAAAAAATCTCAATCAGAAATCTTTCCCAATCTACTGGAGAGGAACTAACAAATCCAAAACTGCTTTCTGCCCCACTTGTGTCTCAGTTTGGACAAGTGGTGAAAAAATGTTTTCTTCTCAACCACTCATTGTATCCCACCCCCAGCATAATGGAAAGCAGAAATATTTGGTTTAAAAGTGCTTTAAATAAATTGGCTTCAGTTTCCTATAGTCTCTGAGATGGGTGCATTAGCAAAATACCAGCACGTCATTGATTTTTTTTTCTGATTAAAAATTTACACATCTTTGACTCCAAGTGACACAAGAATAACCAAAGGATTCTGTGCCCAGTTCAATTTTTCTCAAAGCATTTGTTTTTTAAAACCAAAAAATACTACAGTGACAGGTTAGTTTTCCTTTGCTGTAATTTTCCTGAAATGTTACTGTCTTTTAAATCTTTTATAATTCAAAAATACACATGTCGACACAAACATCTTATACCTTCCAAAATGAGCAAAAAACACTTATAGGCTCACTCCAGAAAAGGAAATATTCACTTGATTTTCAAAACAAAATGCTTTAAGAATGTGATTATTCTGAAATCAAATAGCTTCTTTCTTCACCCTCATCTATCCACTATTCACTTGCAGGTACTCTTGTTCAACAATGAATATGGATAATTTATTTATTTATTTGATGCACTTATTAACCGCCATTCTCAGCCCATAAGGGCGACTCATGGCGGTGTACAGTACACATAAAAGACAATTACAAAAAAGCCAGTTTCAACAACATATAAACTATACAACAATTACAGACTACACTAAAAATCCGCTTCGTCTCTTAGTGGAATCATAACCAGTCTCATATTCCTTGTTCCATTCCAGTTCTCTTTACCGTAATGTTAGCACTTAATTAAATGCCCTCTCGAACAGCCATGTCTTAAGGCTTTTTCGAAAGGACATGAGGGAAGGCGCCTGTCTGATGTGTGCAGGGAGAGTGTTCCACAGCCGGGGGGCCACCACCGAGAAGGCCCTCTCCCTCGTCCCCGCCAGCCGTGCCTGTGAGGCAGGCGGGATCGAGAGAAGGGCCTCCCCAGACGATCTCAAGGTCCTCGTGGGCTCGTAGGCCAAGATGCGGTCGGAAAGGTATTTTGGGCCGGAACCGTTTAGGGCTTTGTAGGCCAAAACCAGCACCTTGAATTGGGTCCGGTAGCAAATCGGCAGCCAGTGGAGCTGGGACAACAAGGGCGTTGTGTGCTCCCTGCCACCCGCTCCAGTTAGTAACATGGCTGCCGCGCGCTGAACCAGCTGAAGCTTCCGGGCTGTCTTCAAGGGCAGCCCCACGTAGAGAGCGTTGCAGTAGTCCAGGCGGGATGTGACAAGAGCGTGTACCACCGTGGCCAAGTCAGACTTCCCGAGATACGGGCGCAGCTGGCGCACGAGCCTGAGCTGTGCAAATGCTCCCCTGGTCACCGCTGAAACCTGGGGGTCCAGGCTCAACGATGAGTCCAGGGTCACACCCAAGCTGCGAACCTGCGCCTTCAAGGGGAGTGCGACCCCGTCCAGCACAGGCTGTAACCCTATACCCCGTTCGGCCTTGCGACTGACCAGGAGTACCTCTGTCTTGTCTGGATTTAGTTTCAGTTTGTTCGCCCTCATCCAGACCGTTACAGCGGCCAGGCACCGGTTCAGGACCTCGACAGCCTCCTTAGTAGCAGGTGGGAAGGAGTGACAGAGTTGGACATCATCTGCGTACAGATGACACCGCACCCCGAAACTCCGGATGATCTCACCCAGCGGCTTCATGTAGATATTAAACAGCATGGGGGACAGTATGGAACCCTGTGGCACCCCACAAGTCAAAGGTTGTGGTGCAGAACAGGAGTCCCCCAATAACACCTTCTGGGTGCGGCCCTCCAGAAATGACCGGAGCCACTGCAGAGCAGTGCCCCCAAGACCCATTTCTGCAAGGCGCCCCAGAAGGATACCGTGGTCGACGGTATCGAAGGCCGCTGAGAGGTCCAGGAGCACCAACAGGGACACACTCCCCCTGTCTAGCTCCCGGCGCAGATCATCCACTAAGGCGACCAAGACCGTCTCGGTACCATGCCCCTGTCTGAAACCAGACTGTGCCGGATCCAGATAATCCGTGTCTCTCAAGAATACCTGGAGTTGTGAGGCCACCACGCTTTCCATGACTTTGCCCAAGAAGGGGAGATTGGAAACAGGCCGAAAGTTGTCTAATTTAGTGGGGTCCAGTGATGGCTTCTTCAACAGCGGCTTTATGATAGCCTGTTTTAGGCTCGCTGGAATCTTGCCTTCCCGAAGGGAGGCATTCACCACCACTGTTACCCACTCAGCCAATCCCCCTCTGACCTCCCTCAGAAGCCAGGATGGGCAGGGGTCTAGGATGGACGTGGTGGGCCTCATTCCTCCAAGTATCTTGTCCACATCCTCGGGTTTCACAAACTGAAAAGAATCCATCAAAATAGGACAAGCAGGTGATATATGACATCAGGCAGAATTTCACCAATTAAAGCACAAGAAATTACAATGTAAAATGGGCTAGAATATAAGGAGGAAAACTGTGAAAGTGTTGGATTTTTAAATCATTCTTTAAAACTGACAACAGTTTTTCATTTGTACATAACCCTCTTGTGTATTCATAGGCTTATGTGAGAAAATATTAAAGAATATTTGCAAATATTCTAAAAGCTTGTGAAAAGTAGCAGAATGCTGAAAGATGAGAGATGGCATGAAATGTGAAAGTGATTGCCTCCAGGAGGAGGTTTGTCATGAAGAAGCCAATGATTTTCAACTGAAGTGGCATGCACACAAACAATGGAGGAGAGACTGAGCTTAAGAGTAATATATGTAATCATCAGGATCAACACCACCATCACCACCATATATATAAAGGGGCTTATTCATGACAGTTTAACTGACATGTCTGTAGGCTAAATAAAATATTCTTTGTAAAAGTCCCATTTAACATAGTGGGTCTTAGCAGGGCACAATTTCTAAGACCCATTATTTGTTTTTGGTCACAGATAGCTTTTTCTCTAATATGAAGAAATATAGAAACGATTCTAGGAATGCAGGGATGGGGGGGGGGAGTTGAGTTTATTTGCACATTTAGAAAATTGTCTAAATGTGCAAATCTGTCATATTTATCATAGAAAAAAAGAGAGGTAAAACTTCAAATCTGGGATTGGGGGGGGGGGGAGTCACAAATCTAGTGCAAGGTTTTGAGTGTTTAACTCTTCAAATTTTCAACTTGAACATCCCTGTATTCAACCATAGGCTGAATTAAAAGGCCCACCTCTTTTTTCATAGAGCTTTCTAATCTTTAACACATATATGGCAAGAAGGTATGGAACCTTTCAGAGCCCTTCACGTGACACAAGGATACTTCAGGTGGGGCTCCGTCCTGGAAGCATCATAGGATAGAGCTTAGAGAACATGGGATGCACTTCGTGTTCTCATTACTTACAATGGGGCCAGTAAATGGGCAGCAATGCTCCCCCCCCCCCACGTGATGGGGAAAATGATAATGCATGTGATGCAAGATGGGGAGCAACAGTTTTTCCTGCTGCCCCACCTATTTGCCACTCTACCCAACGAATCCCTCTGGTATCACCCACATTTGGAGCTCAGTGTTATGAGGTCCATAGTCCTTACCATATTGGAAAGGTGCACCTTATGAACTTGGCCAATGGAAATTGATAGGGGTGGGTTGGAATCAGTTGATTCTAAGGACTTTATCACTGTTCAGAAATCACATTTCAAGACAAAATAATGGGAGATTCTTTTTTTTCCCTTTTAAAAATATGGATTGCAAACTGAGCATAAATGATTTTTTTCCATTATGTTTGTGTATGTTTATGTTTGTGTAAAACATATTCCAGAAGACAGTATAACTTTAACAGATTTGAGAGCTGGGGCAAAACTAACAAAATTAATTTCAAAAAGGAGAAATGTAGGATACTATACTTAGGCAGAAAAAAAATATTAAATGCACAGATACAGGATTGGTGATGCCTGACTGGTGCTAGAGTAGACACTACCTGGTAGCTCAAGGATGATGGTCTTCCAGATATGGTGTCTTGGTGGTGGGTCCGTAGGTAGCTGTGGAGCTCTATACTTGATCTGATTGTTCTCCTGCAGTGAGGACATCGGTTTCCAGATGGAAGGTGGTCCCAGTCAGGGTTGGCTTGACACGGCTTCCTCTTAGTATGTTTCTCCCTTTCTCCCTCCATTCGTGCCTCTTCAAATTCTTCAATACTGCTGGTCACACCTGACCTCCAGTCAGAGCGCTCAAGGGCCAGGGCTTCCCAGTTCTCAATGCCTATGCCACAGTTTTTAAGGTTGGCTTTAAGCCCATCTTTAAATCTCTTTTCCTGTCCACCAACATTACATTTCCCATTCTTGAGTTGGGAGTAGAGTAACGGCTTTGTGAGACAGTGATTGGGCATTTGGACAATGTGACCGGTCCAGTGGAGTTGATGGCGGAGGAGCATCACTTCAGTGCTGGTGGTCTTCGCTTCTTCCAGCACATTGACATTTGTCTGTCTGTCTTCCCAAGAGATTTGCAGGATTTTTCAGGGGCAATGCTGATGGAATCATTCCAGGAGTTGTATGTGATACAACTCCAGGGGTGGCTCAACCCATTACGCAAAGTAAGCATTTGCAGTATAGTTGGTTTTGCCCAGGGGTGCTCTTGAGGGGCTTTTGGGGGAAAATAGACCTTGACATATGCAAGTTGTAGTTACTGGGATGTGTAGTTCACCTACAATCAAAGAGCATTCTGAACTCCACCAATGATGGAATTGATCCAAATATGGCACACAGAACTCCCACGACGAACAGAAAATATATATCAGTGGTTGGGGGGGGGGGCACCAAAACACTGTTTGCTTAGCGTTGAAAATTACCTAGGGCCACCTCTGGTGATATCTGTAGACAGTTCACATTTCACAGGCATATATCAGGGTTGGGGGGAAATGATTTATAAACAAGCACTTTTGTCTCCCTATGAATGTCCCTCAAACACTCTGTGCTTCATTTTGAAAAATGCTGCACTTGCAGAGCTCAGGCGATGTTGTATCTCAGTGTCAATGCTGACTTTTGTGGAGAAGTGGCTGCCAATGTTCGCGGAAATGGTCAACATTTTCTAATGTTTCACCATTCAGCTATATTTCTGGCATTGCAGAGGGATTGTCTGGCAACTGCTGGAAGAGCACTTTGGTTTGCTCTGTATTCAATGAGAGGCCGAGCTTCTCATATACATCTAAAAAGGTGTTTAGAGTGGCTTGTAGGTCTTCTTCTAAATGCGCACAGATGTTGTCATCAGTATATTGGAGTTCTATAACAAATGTTATTGTGACCTTGGTTTTGGCTTTCAGTCTGCTGAGGTTAAATAGCTTGCCATCTGTCCAATAGATAATTTCCACTCCGGTGGGAAGCTTCCCATCAACAAGATGAAGATTAAAAGAATTAGGGAAGGCAAACTCTTGTTTTTCTGGTGGAAGAGCATGTTAGTGATGACAAGGTTGTGTTCCGCACATTTGGTGAGAAGTAGGATGCCATTCGAGTTGCTGTCCCCAACCCCATCTTTTCCTATGGTCCCTGGCCGCAGATCGAAGTCTTGTCCAACTCCTGCATCGAAGTCCCTCAGAAGGATGATTTTGTCCTCCTTAGGTATCTCAGATAGTACGGTGTCCAGCTGACAGTAAAAAATTTCCTTGATGTCTTCATCAGCATCTAGTGTTGGTGCATAGGCACTTGTGACTTATATGTATAACATGCCCATTTATTGTGCAGGGTGAGAGGTAGTGTTTTTATAGATGGTACCAATATCGTAAAAGTTTCTCCTATATAGGGTACAATATGAATTCCCATTATTGTTGTGGTATGAAGAAAAGCTATGAACTAATATAAAATAGCTAAGTACAAAAAGTGCATTGATCTTTTTTTTCCAAATGATTAATATTGAACATGTTAGTAAACATACTTTTTGGTGGAATATGGGAAGCTGAATTTTAAATTGACAATACATTACTGCATTTGTGTGACTTGTTTTTTTTAAGTGGTACTGTTTTATATGCTGTAAACTGGTTTTGGTAGACAAAAGAAAAATGAGGTATTTATGATCTCTCTCTCTCTGTCTCTCTCTCTCTCTCACGCACACACCTTTAAGTCCTCTTGGATTCATCGCTTACCCTTGAGGCTCAGGCGTCGGCGGTGTCCGGGAGGGCTTTTGCACAACTGAGACTTGTGCGCTAGCTGCGACCGTACCTCGCAAAGGTGGATCTGGCCGGGGTGGTCCATGCCTTGGTCACCTCTAGATTGGATTACTGTAATGCGCTCTACGTGGGGCTGCCCTTGAAAACAGCTCGGAAATTCCAACTGGTCCAACGAGCAGCGGCCAGGATGTTAACTGGTGCTCCTTACAGAGAGAGGTCAACCCTCCCGTTTAAGGAGCTCCACTGGCTACCGTTTACCTACCAATCCCAATTCAAGGTGCTGGTGCTTACCTACAAAGCCCTAAACGGTTTGGGACCTGCCTACCTGCGTGACCGCATCTCCATCTACGAACCCACACGTTCCCTTCGTGAAACCGGAGAGGCCCTGCTTGCGATCTCACCTGCGTTGCAGGCGCGTCTGGTGGGGACGAGGGACAGGGTCTTTTCTGTGGTTGCCCCCCCGACTTTGGAATACCCTCCCCAAAGACATCAGACTAGTACCCACGTTGGCAGTCTTCAGGTTTGAAGACTTGGCTGTTCCGATGTGCCTTTCCGGAATAGGAAAACTCCAGTATTGTCCCAGAAGCACTTTATTAGAATAATATGATTCTCTGCACATTGCACTTGCCCTGAAACCCAATATATCACCTGTCACACCCAGCACTTTTAATTCTGTACCCATTGCTTGGCCCAGCCATAGTTTTTACTGTGCCATGGTTTAATGTTTTGTTGTTATTACTTATGTTTTTGATTTTGCTTGAGTTGTTCGTTACGCTGTTGTTGTGTTGAGGCCTTGGCCTTTGTAAGCCACATCAAGTCCCTCGGGAGATGCTAGCGGGGTACAAATAAAGTTTAATAATAATAATAATAATAATAATAATAATAATAATAATAATGGCCAAAGGTGGTTGGACTGGATGGCCTTTGGGGCTCCCTTCCAACTAGTGGGCCAACTGGTGGGCCATCTGTCAGGTATGCTTTGATGGTGTCTTCCTTTACTGCCAAATGAGGTTGGACTGGGTGGCCTTTGGGGCTCCTTTCCAACTGGATGGCCATCTGTTGGGAGGACTTTGATGGTATTTCCTTTACTGCCTTCCTGCCCACTGGAACCTTGTTCTCCACTCCCTGCCTTGGTAAAGGGGTGACACTACTGTCATCCTCCCTCTGCCAGCCGAGGGAATGCGGGGAAGGAGGCCGAAGGAGCAGAGGTGCTGCTGCTGCTGCCCAGGAAAGAAGGCCTGGGCCCCACTGCCTCCAGGCTCTGCCCATGGCTGCACTGCTAAGGAGGAAAGGAGAAGGCCATACTCGCCTCAGAGGCTTCCTGCTTTTGACCCTGGAGAGATTTACCTCATTTTTGGCAGATAGACAGACTCCACAGCCTTCTTTCCTGCCACTTGGGAGCTTCTCCTCTGCCAGGATGACCCAGTGGAGGCCATCCAGTCCAGCATCCTTTTGCCGTAGAGGAAGACACCATCAAAGCCCTCCCTACGGATGGTCTCCTCTACTCTCTCTTCTTGAGAGAGGTGGGGCAGCTGTTTGGTTTGTTTTCCCTTGTGCAAGAGGGGGGCAGGGCCAGGCAAGTCATTTGCATGCATGCATTTTAGTGTATTATAGGTTTTGGGGATTTTAAGTCCCTGTTGCTGTGTTTTTGGAGTTTTTCTGAGTGCTGGTTACTCCTTGGGTTAGTAGGTGTGTTGTGGGAAAATTTGGCATTATTTTGCAGGGAGAAAGCAGAATTTGCTGGGAAAGGAAGCATAGATCTCTGGGAAATGTAGTTTGGGAAGGTGAGGAGCCCTATGCCAGAGAATTCAAAAGGTCCTACCCTAAACTATATTTCCCAGATTTCTACTCAGCATCAGAAAGCCCTAAGTAGGATAGGGGAAAGATTTGTCCCTCCATAGCAGCAGCCACCTAGTTTTCCAAGAAAATGTTGAATTTGCAAAGAAGAGGACTGACTAACACTTCAAGTAAGTAAATCTCTGTGCTGGGCTGGGACAAATTCCCTAAATGGATGGCCCTTCCAACTCAACAGAGGAAGCATATTAATTCGTTTAAAGACTGAATGGCAATCTGTCAGGAGAGCTTTTATGGTACCCTTCTGCCTGGAAGAAGGGGGTTGAACTACATGGCTCTTGGGGCTCCAGTCCAACTCTAGGATTCTATGAAAATGTATAATTGGTCAATATTGGTTTCTATTGGTTAGTATGAGAAGCATTCAATAAGATAGCTGTTGTGGCTGTTAAAAAAACATTTTAGTCAAAACTTTAAAAAAAATCCCTAACATCAGTAGATGTATTCATTTTATTTATTTACAACATTTATAGCCCACTCTTCTCACTCCAAAGGGGACTCAGGGTAGCCTTACAACACGCAGCAACTTGCTGTCATGTGCATATATGTCCATATATGCTTGGGCAGCAGGTAATGGTAGGCCCCAATCAAACAGAAGTAAGCCACTCATGCAGGCAGCAGCAATGGCAGATGAAAAAAAAAACCCAGTGGGTAGCTGTAGGCTATGGCAAGCCCAGACTGGTGATGGGAAGATGGTTGGCCTTCCATGCCTTCCACGGGATGATGGCAGGCCCCATGTCAGCACCAGCAGGCCTTCCACACAGCAGCAGGAACAGTGGGCCAGTGGCAGGTTGAGAACAGGCTTCCCATGTATTCTGCACAGCCCACGGGGCGATAGCAACTCTCTGGCCTAGTGCTCGTAGGCCTCCCGTGTGACACCCCTCACAAAGCCCATGGGGCAATGAGGAGCCTAGGACTGCAGGCAGCTCACAAAGCGGAAACCCAATCCTCTCCAAGGTAGTTGATGGCAGCGATCGATGATGAGTCTGTAAGCTCCCCTGGTGATGGTGATCAAATATTTCTGAAAGTTGGGAGGAATGGTCCCCTATAAACTTGTCGTGTTGTACAGAAAATTCAAGGAGATAACTAGTTTCTTTTCAAAAATGTTGTTAATAAAATATTGAAAATTCCATGGATAATGAAATGTTCTGAAACTTGTTGGCCAACAATGGTAAATGTGTTCTACCATTGTAGCAAGTTTCACCCCAATAGCCATAAAAATGATGGAGAAAGGAAACCCTAATGACATTTTTACTAACTCTACTTTAGAAACACTTTAGAAATAAAACGCCAGCACCCCCTAATTTTGTAATGACTTTTGAAACATTCTTTTTATCCATTGCACATTCCTAAATATATATCCATCCTTTTTAATATATATGATTCTATCATTCTATGAATTAACATACAAACACATGCAAAATACCTTTAGAAAAAAATCTACAATTTAGCATGAGAAGTATTCATTCATCTTGAACCTTTAAATAAATTAGATAAGAGACAACAAACAAAAGTCACATATTGCCTGGGATAGCATACATCCAATTATTGTTTCATTTTACATTTCAACATGACATTTCTGGAAACCAAGCCCATCAAGTGGAACTGTTCTTGTTAACAATTAGAAATATGGTTCAAGATATTACCTCAAAAGTAAAAGTACATATTTCCTGTTGTTGTTGTTGTTGTTGTTGTTGTTGTTGTTGTTGTTGTTGCTATTATTATTATTATTATTATTATTATTATTATTATTATGGTTGTTGTTATTGTTTGTTGCCACAGAATTATTAATACTTAGCACTTAATGTTCCAAAAAGACCACAATAAGCAGCAGTCTAATGTTTGTCAGGAGGCAATTAATTCACAGGGATGCACACAGCAACTCATTAAAAAAGGAGCATATTGATGGCATCTGTTCTAACATTAAAGGAGATATCCCAAAGCAAAGCTTTTGTACTTTGATCCTTTCCCTCTTCCAATCAGCCATTGCAAACAGGGGAAATGAAAGATGACACCCACACCAAAGTGATGCCATGCAAACTAAACATTTCCAGTCCCAACAGATGCAGGTGGTTCAAAGTCTCTTTTTGCATCCTCTCTCCATTATTTCAATACAGTTATTTTCCCTGATATAATGAAATAGAAAAAGAAAGAGCCAAGGCAGTTTTCATTGAAATTATCTAATTAGGTCTTGGAATAATTCTGAAGGTTGCTCCTTTGTGAATTCACAATTCCTCCTTTGTTAAAATTAGTACTGGGAGCAATTAGGTCAGGTGTCTGCTGTCAATTCTGTGTCCCTAGGATGTGTCTTACATTTGGTTTGCTTCCAGTAGTCTACTTTGCATTAAGTTCTGGGCCTGTTTCACAGTTGTGAGTTCTGGTATTGTAATTCAACTTTAACAGCAATGCTAACATCATATGGAATCCTGAGATTTGCAGTTTAAATAGGATCATTTAGAATTCTCAGTCAGAATAGTTCCCTGATAAAGTAGAAATATGAGAATTTCATAGGCCACAAATACAGACTCTCCTTCCACATGAAGCTGGAGGAGGAGAGCAATTTTGACTCCTCCCCCAAGACAAGAGAGAAGGGTTCAAGAATAGGACTCCACAGCCACCTACAGACTCACAAGAATTCTATTTCTGGAAGACTATCCTACTCGGCCAACGAGGGATCGCCTAAGTAAGTGAGTAAGTAAGTAGTAAGGTAAGTAATAATTCAGAGTCTTCACAAGAGAATATCTGAGAGACTTTTTTCTGGTCTCCTTTTACAACAAGTATAGTAGTATTTTACCTGTCACAACTGAATAATATTGCATTTTTGGACAACATTGCACATTGAGTGACCTCAAAAGATAATGTAAAGAGCACTCCATTTTCTGTTAACTGAAAAACAAGCTTTCACTTTGCTTTCTATTGCTGGTTTCTTTTCAAGGTTATCAGCTCTACGGAACAATGGCATGGCAAAACATTTAATTGGCTTTCCTCATGATCTGCTCAAGTATTTGTATTTGAAGTGGGCTTTGAGTGATTCCAAAATCTATTTAAATCCAGTTCAATTAAAGTATTATGAGAGTGAGATGCAGGTTTGTCCTTGTCAAAGTACAATTGAAATAACCACTGGATGCAAACATGGGAAAATCTTTCCGTAAAAGAAATATGCTTTGGTATTTGGTATAGAAGATTTATTAATGATTGTGAAGAATTCCTGCATTAATTACTTTTCTGTAGAGTGCCAATTTAAAAGTAAGCTCAATCTGAAAGATATTTCAGTGTAATGTAACTTACAAGTGTTAAATCTGCAAATATGGAAGTATGATGTACAACATTTGGTTTCTTTGTTGTTCAAAACATGTGGTCCATTGGAAAATATTGTAGTACTGGACAAGATATTTTTTCTTTTAGAAATTCTGACAAAACACGCAAAATATTGCCCCACCTGGCTCCCTTATGTTTTGGTTGATATTTAGCTCTGTCAGACAAAGCTATTCTCCAGCAAATGAATATGATGGTTGGAAATTATCCCTAAAATTACATTGTTCCCTGCAATTCCTTCATATTTCTGAGATGCCTATTCCTTGAATATGGCAAGGCAAAGGGAAGTCATGTTTAGATATATGTAAAATTTATTTATTTAGGACATTTATATCCTGTCCTATCTCAACCTCCACAGAGGGACTCAGGGCTGCTGACAACAAAAGCATAAATATATATCTTAGATAAAAACAGTATAAAATATCATAAAACATCATAAAAACAGTAAAACATTAGAACAATCACCAGAATTAATTGTTGTCCTACACACAGTTCATTCGAGACCATCAGAGTCCATTAAACCATAGCTCTACCATCACGTCAGTCTCTAGTCAGCAAAGGCCTGATCCCACAGCCAGGATTTCACCTTTTTCCGTAAGGTCAGGAGAGGAGGAACAGATCTGATTTCACTTGGGAGGAATTCCATAGCCAAGGGGCCACCGCAGAGAAGGCCCTGTCTCTTGTCCCCACCAACCGTGATTGCGATGGTGGGGGGACAGCGAGCAGGGCCTCCCTGGAAGATCTTAAGGTCCTAGGTGGTTCATAGTGGAAGATATTTTTGCACAGGTAAACTGGGCAGTATGGTAATATATGTTTGTTTTTATTTTCATTTCTCTCTGAATTTTATCTTCTTCCCATCTTGTTTGCTACCCCCTTTCCTCCTATTGATTCATTTATTTACTCTCTTTGTTGCTTTGTTTTTTAAAGAAGTCGAAGGACTACAGAACCTATCTCTTTCTCCCCCCCTCCAATTCACACATATGTGTTTATGTGTGTATATACATATGTCTATTATGTATTATGTATATGTGTGTGTGTTTATGTATGTATATAATAAAGTACTAATTCCAAAAAGCAACATTTAAGAACAGATACTCTCATTTGATAATTCACATGTGATTCAGCATCCAGTACTCCATTCACATGACACATAGAAGGGTTCCAGAATAGGAAACATTTGCATTTGGACATTTGATTTTTGTCCATCTGCAGGAAATTTTGACCAACTTTGGATTATAAAATGATAATACACTGTTGACAATACAAATAAATATACAATTTTTGTTTTGGAAAGGATATCAGAACCTGTATATAAATTTGCTTTGATTTTAGGCCCTCACAAATAAATTTCACAATTTATTCATACATTTGATTCAAATAATTTCAGTTTTTAAATTTGAATATGGGACAAAGTTAGCCTGATACATTTGTCTAGCTTTAATATGTAGTGACATTCCAAACACTCTCTCTCTCTGATTTCTCTCTTAATTTCTCCTTCTCTTTGGAAATCCCTCAAGACCTTGGGGGAGCACAGTGACCTCCGTTTAACTACTTTGCCACTTAATGGAACACTATCGTTCAGAATATCTTGCCAGTTCATGATAAGCTGTTTGTGACCCTCCCATCTATGGGAAGTTTGTGAGGCCTCAGAATGGGATTGAATTAATTCCAATTTAATGCCAGGGCAAAATATCACACCACCAGTGGAAGTTTGGACATGATCTTAGGCCAATAAAAATCCCATTCAATTTTGTTTTCACCAATAATGTATAGAAGACAAATTATTTTTATTCAAGAACAAGCCTATGAGCTTATTATTATTTTAAAAAACCTTCCACTTGTATTAAAATCCAGCCATTTTGCAGTCATTTGAATGTTCTCTTAGAGAATATTATACCTCCATCTGGTTTAAGGACGATTGATTATTCTGCAGTTTTAATTCCAGGCATAGGCAAAGATGTTGGTTTAGGATGCCTTGGAGTCTTTCATGGCCGCTTTGTACTTGCCAGCCATCTCCTATGGTACCGGCACTCTACCAGGGCAGGGGACTTGGCCTTCAATCTCACACATACATTCCCGCAGGTAGTATTTCCTGGGGCCAAACGTTGCAGGATGTCGTAGCTTCATTTTTTTCTAGGGCTTCTGTCTGGAGTGTTTTCTCACTTTTACCAAGAATTTTCTTAATATGTTGAGTTATCTCTGTGTTAGTCTTCTCTTCTACATCAACCAGGACTTGCTCTCCAGTATCTAAATAGAACCTTAAGAAGGGCATCATGTTCTTGAACATCATGATCTGGAGCCAAGGGTTCTTGTACTGAATCTGAGGGATGTTGAAAAGCACAAATTTTCTGGCTCCCTCACTGTGTGGGCCCTGGGTTCTGTAGTTGACCGTCATGACCTTCACAGTGTTCTTGAAGATGATGTCGCCTTGGCTCAGGTACTGCAGTGTCCTCAGGATCAGGAAGCGGCCTTTCATTGGCATGGCGGCGGCGGCGAGACAGCAGGTGGAAGGAGGTCCTATTTGCATGGGTTTTTTAAAACTATAATGCAAATGTTGAGAACTCAAAAAAGAAAATGGTCAAATCAGATAACCTTGTGGAAAACTGTAAACGGATTGTAGTTTGACACCATTTTAACTGTCATGACTTAATGGAATCACTGCAGTTGTAGTTTTACAAAGACTTTAGTCTTTTCTTGCAAGGAGTGGTGGTGCATCACCAAACTGCAAATCTCAAGATGCCACTGAATTGAGCCATGACAAAGTGATATCAAAATGTGGGATCATGATATCAAAATGCATTAATTACAGGTGCACCCTGTGCTTTGTAGTTGCTCCCTGCCCTTTCAGTTTTAAACTATACATTTTGAAATTGAATGTTTATGGCTTTGAATGATTTTAATGTCTTAATGGACCTCATCATTATAATTGGAAAATTCCCCATTGTAGAACACTTTGCTGACAAAGCCAGCATGGAGCCCACCAGATGATCCGGTGGGCTCCATGCTGCCTGTGTCAGTAAAGTGTTATATGACAGGGAATTCTGAACATGGGAGACCACTTGTGTTTGGATTAGAAATTGTGGGGACAGTGTGGGAGCATGCCAGAAAGGTACATTTTCCAGCATGTGATGGGAAACGGGTGATGCAGGTGAAGTGGGTGATGTGGGGAGCCGGGTGACTAATTTATCCTGATGCCCTGCAATTTGCCCCACTTCTCTCCAGATCCCCCACATTAAGGACCTCTATGTGGTGAGGTCCTACGTGTTTTAATGTTATATTTTTATCTAGTGTGCTTTAATTATGTTGTAACCTACCTCAAGTCTTTGGAAGGAAAGGAAGAAGAGGAGGAAGAGGAAGAAGAAGAGGAGACAGAGAAAGTGGGAAGGGGAGGAGGAGGAAGAAGAAGAAGAAGAGGAGGAGGAGGTGTCAGAAAGTTTCCTGATAAATCGTTTGTTATGTTCTAATATGGGCATGGTACATAGAAAGTCCAACAGCTTTGAAAATGGGATTATAACAAATACTGACCAATTCACTATGAAGCTTTTTGTTCAGTTGACTGTACAGTTTTCAAGTACCATGTATAATTGCCTTTTCTACCGAATGTATTTTTAAGTACAGGTTTCTGATTGCTGGTACAAAGAAAGCCCATCAAAAGAGAATTCAATAGATTGACCTTTAATTTGCAGTGCTTGGACTTGCACCTCCACAAATCTTTGAAAGAAATATGATTAGAGCTTTCTCACATAAGATGTGAAAAGCGAACAATTCCAGTAAATATCTATCATATAGACTCACAAAAACAGCACATACTCAAGGACAACTATTTGTGATTGATTAAACTGAAGTAGGACTGAGGATATGAAGGAACGGTCATTGTAAAAAATTCCTGTTAGTAAATTGTTGAAAGTTCCTCTTGAATTTGAAGTTTTTTATTCATCCTCCGTTTCCCATTCAGCCTCCATGGATGACTTATATTTGCTAGCTTCCAAAAAGAGGTGCTTTTGAATTTCTTCACATCTATTTCTTCCCATCCTTGGAGATAAAAACCCACAATACCTAGTCTTGCCAATGTCTTGGAAATAATTTAAGCATGTTTTGTAATATGCAATACAGTCACAGTTTGCTGCTCTTTTGACTAATTTGCCTGCTTGTTTTTTCTACATCATTTATACATGTCTGCATTGAAAATAAATCACTCAAAAACAATTTTCACAATTGGTTGAGATGAGTGAATCAATCTAATTCTTCCTTTTATCATTTCTACATGTTTTCAGCCATATCCTCCTTTACCTGTTTTTATTTATTTGTCTTATTTGCACATTTTCACAGGTGAAGCAAAATCCAAATGTGTTTTCAAAAAACCTCTAAAAAGTTATATTTTACTTTTAGATATGAATTTTAAATTTATATTATTTCTAAAAATGTGCTTTCCAATGGATTTCTCCAAAACTTTGCAGTATAAAGTCAGTAATACAACAATACAATACAAGGAACTATATTAGAACATTCAGTTTCAGTGTTCTGGGCACAGAAAGTAACAAAACTGTTGTTTTTTTCTGATCTCTCCTGAAAGATCTGGAGTGAGGGAATGGACGACTTCAAATTAGCAAGGGTCATATGAACTTAGGTTAAGGCCCCACCTATACTTACCATTTAATACAGTTTAAAGGCAGATTCAAACTGTGGTGTGCAGACAACAAATTCCCTCAGAAGTGCACAAAGGAAAATGTTCTGTAGTTTGTGTAATCACCATCTGAGCCTAAGGCCCTTTCCTCGCAGTTGTACAAAATCCACATTGAACTGGATTATATGTCAGTGTGGACTCAGATAATCCAGTTGAAAGCAGATATTCTGAATTATCAGCATTGATATTCTGAGTTATAGGGCTGTGTGGAAGGGCCCCCATATTGGTTCCAGAATTTCCTATGAAATCATCAGCATAGCAAAAAACACTTTCTTTGGTGTGCTGAATGGGGTTGCACTCCCCCTGAAAACACAAGATTGCAGCTTGGGAGTCGTTCTGGATTCATCACTGAGTCTGAAGCCCTAGGTTTCAGCGGTCATCAGGGGAGCTTTTACACAATTTAAACTTGTGCATCAATTGTGCAAGTTGGGAAGTCAGACTTGGCCACGGTGGTCCATGCTCTTGTTACATCCTGAATTGACTACTGCAATGTATGGGGGGGGGGGGTTGCCTTTGAAGACTGTTCAGAAACTGTTCAGAAACTTCAAGTGGTCGAATGGGCGGCAGCCAGATTGTTCACTGGAGTAGTATACAGGGAGCATACAACTCCCCTGTTACATGAGCTCCACTGGTTGCCAGTTTGCTGCCAAGCACAATTCAAAGTTCTGGCTTTAGGTTATAAAGTCCTAAACTGTTCCGCCCAGCTTACCTGTCTAAATGTATACTCTTCTATGAACCATCGCAAAAGTTAAAATTGTTTGGGGAGGCCGTGATCTCAGTTCCACCTTCTGAGTGGTGCCATTCAACTGTGGAACTCCCATCCCATTGATGTTTGATCAGTTCCTTCCCCCCTAGCTATCAGAAAGAAAGTTCAAACATGGCTATGGGACCAAGCTTTCAAAAAAATAACTGCAGTGCAATAAATTATTGAAGATGAATGTACTGTGTTTTCTATATTTGTTGTTCTTCCTTCTAATGGTCTGTATTTTATTTTATTTTAGTTATATTTTCAACTTTTGCATCAATAGAAGCAAAAGGGAAGTAATGCTACCCCTCTATTCTGCTCTGGTTAGACCACACCTGGAATATTGTGTCCAATTCTGGGCACCACAATTCAAGAGAGATATTGACAAGCTGGAATGTGTCCAGAGGAGGGCGACTAAAATGATCAAGGGTCTGGAGAACAAGCCCTATGAGGAGCGGCTTAAGGACCTGGGCATGTTTAGCCTGAAGAAGACAAGGCTGAGAGGAGATATGATAGCCATGTATATATATGTGAGAGGAAGCCACAGGGAGGAGGGAGCAAGCTTGTTTTCCAGGTCCTGAACCGGTGCCTGGCCGCTGTGACAGTCTGGATGAGGGCGAACAAATTGAAATTGAATCCAGACAAGACAGAGGTACTCCTGGTGAGTCGCAAGGCCGAACAGGGCATAGGGTTACAGCCTGTGTTGGATGGGGCCGCACTCCCCCTGAAGATGCAGGTTCGCAGCTTGGGTGTGACCCTGGACTCATCGCTGAGCCTGGAACCCCAGGTTTCGGCGGTGACCAGGGGAGCATTTGCACAGCTAAAGCTTGTGCGCCAGCTGCGCCCATACCTTGGGAAGTCTGACTTGGCCACGGTAGTCCACGCTCTGGTTACATCCCGTTTAGACTACTGCAACGCTCTCTACGTGGGGTTGCCTTTGAAGACAGCTCGGAAGCTCCAACTAGTCCAACGCTCGGCAGCCATGATTTTAACAGGAGCGGAGCGCAGGGAGCATACAACCCCCCTGTTGCGCCAACTTCACTGGCTACCGATCTGCTACCGGGCTGAATTCAAAGTGCTGGCGTTGGCCTTTAAAGCCCTAAACGGTTCCGGCCCAAGCTACCTATCTGACCGCATCTCTGCCTATGAACCCACCAGGAGTTTGAGATCTTCCGAGGAGACCCTGCTCTCGATCCCGCCTGCTTCTCAAGCTCGGCTGGCGGGGACGAGAGATAGGGCCTTCTCGGTGGTGGCTCCTCGGCTGTGGAACGCCCTTCCTACGGACATTAGACTAGCACCATCTCTAATGGTATTCCGCAAAAAGGTGAAGACCTGGATGTTTGTGCAGGCGTTTGAGTAATTTAGTGCAATCTGGTAATGGAACATAGGAATGGAACAATGGACGACGAACCTGGACTACGCTTGGATGATGAGAAGATTGGGTACGGTTGTTTTTTTTTGTAATAATTGTGCATTGTAATTGCTTATTGGTAATTTATGGATAATGTGTTAAGTCAATTGTTATATGTTGTATGGAACCACTGCTGTTTCTACTGTTTTTACTGTTTGTGAACCGCCGTGAGTCGCCTTCGGGCTTGAGATTCAGCGGTATATAAGCAAAGTAAATAAATAAATAAATAATTGTTTTCTGCTTCCTTGCAGACTAGGACGCGAAGCAATGGCTTCAAACTACAAGAGAGGAGATTCCATTTGAACATAAGGAAGAACTTCCTGACTGTGAGAGCCATTCAGCAGTGGAACTCTCTGCCCCGGAGAGTGGTGGAGACTCCTTCTTTGGAAGCTTTTAAACAGAGGCTGGATGGCCATCTGTCAGGGGTGATTTGAATGCAATATTCCTGCTCCTTGGCAGGGGGTTGGACTGGATGATTCTATGATTCTATAATGTATAAAAATATCTCTATCTATTTTTTCTCCTTTAAACCTGGAGTCCCAAACTGACAGAAAGTATGAACAATAATTAATCATTCTCATTGGCATCCTTTCAGTTTCATTCTGCATTTCTGTAGAGTCCATTTGTTTGAGGTGGCCTCTGCCCCAGAGTTGCAAGCCACACTTTTTCAGCCTCCGCAATAATGATTTAACCAGAATTGCACAGTCTTATCTTAAATTACAGTTCTATGCAAATATTCATAAACATTAACCTATTTCTACCTCAACTGATGTAATTTTATTGGTATAACTGAAGGCTTTCATAGGCAGAATCGCTGAGTTGTTGTAGGTTTTTCGGGTTGTGTGGCAATGTTCTAGAAGCATTCTGTCCTGATGTTTTGCCTGCATCTGTGGCAAGCATCCTCACAACCTCTGAGGATGCTTGCCACAGATGCAGGTGAAACGTCAGGAGAGAATGCGTCTATAACATGGCCATACAGCCCGAAAAACCTACAACAACCCATTTATTGGGATCTATTTTTATTTTTATTTTTGAAACAAGCTTGACTATCCAGCATTGCACGGGTTATTGGAAAAAGTCAATTTTTAATTGTATAAAATGCAAAAGATTGTGGGTGAACTACAACTCACATCATCCCAGGTTAACCCTGAGAAATTCCATCAGAACTTAAAATTTGTTATGTTGGGTAAGTTTGTTCTAGATGCATCATTGGTGGGATTCAGTCCGGCCCTCCAATGATCTGAGGGACAGTGAACTGGCCCCCTGTTTAAAACATTTGAGGACCCCTGCTCTACATCTTCAAAGATGTGGACTTTAGTGAAAAGTCCAGACATTTGGAGATTTTTTAACCTAGAATAAATGTGGAATTCCAGGTTTATTCCACATTAATCTGCATTATCATTAGGCGTAGTTAGGACACCTCATGATAATGTACCCCTTACATCGCATTTTCATGCAGTGTAGATGGGGGCTGTGCATGCTCATTTCCCTTCCATCTCTGATGCTTGCATCCCACATTATTTGGTCAGTATAGATGGTACCTTAGTTTCTGTATCAAAAGAGAAAAGAATATACTATCCAAGTTTCACCTAGGATGATGCATCTATGGGTGGTTCTACACAGGCTCTAAAATCTGAGAAAAACTGGCATGGGGGGGGGGGCTCCATGGCACTTGCTGAAAATGTGCATATTCGCATCACTGTATGTCCCTGCACTCAAGAAAAACACAGGACTTGTTTGTGATATGCTGGTGTTGACTATGCATGTGCACATTTTAAAGTCCTGAAACAGCTGATGAGGACTGTAAACAGATGGCGCCATGGGCATACAGGGGGCTAAATGGAAGCACAAAAGTAAAGCACCATGACTGCACACATCTCTCATGTCTCAGCACCTGCTCATTTGCATCTGGCCAATCAGGCTGCTCCTATGCAAATAGCTCTTCCCCGGCTCAGCTGCACAATGAGAGCCACAAAAGGACTGCCTAACTTCCTGGTTTTACAAAATGGCTGCTCTCACACTAACCCTTTGAGGTAGATCACATACCAATTTCCCCAGGTAAGTCAGATCTGTCACAGCACTAGACTGCAGAATAAATGCAGTTTGATATTTTTACTGCCATAGATTAATGCTATAGAATCCTGGGATTTGTAGGATGGTGAGACAACAGCACACTTTGAGAAAAATAAAGACCTTACAAAACAATAACTCCTGTGATTCCATAGCATTGAGCCATGGCAGTTAAAGTGGTGTCAAACTGCATAAATTCTACTATGTAGATGTACCTTAAATATATCCAACAATAACCAAATAAAAGTTATGAAATTTCTCTTTGAAGTCCTCAACAGCCATTTTATTTTCTGCAGTTTTCAAATATGTGGCCATTCTGCTTTTAACAATAACTAACTATCAATCACACATTGCTATTTTGGTCCTTTTTTCTGCTTAGCTTTGTAACCACTACACTTGTCATAAATACACTACAACCATACCAATAACCTTTCACTTTTGGTATAATAAGAGAAATCTTTTCTGCCCAATGCCGCAAATCATACCTATTTGAAGACTGTTTGTTTAATTTCACTTTTCATTCCTATCAATTTCTAAGCTATTATATGACATAGAACAAATCAGAATACCTTGAAATTGGATGTGTTTTAAGAAGAAATGCAAGCAGACACCATCCCTCAAGTTTCACTGATAGGAGTGGAGATACTGAGGGAAAGAATGATAAAATAGTGACAGTAATATGTAAAAGTCATGTCTTGCTTAATCAATATTCATTGTGAAGAAAAAAAAGAGAGAAGGAAGGTGCATATTTAACTGAACTTCTTATGATATTCAGAGGAGCTGCCCTGAAACTATGGCTCCCGCTGCACTGCCATATACTCCATATGCTCTATATTATCAAAGTAAATAATCCACGTTATCTGCTTTGAACTGGTTTCTCTAAGTCTACACTGCCATATAATCCAGTTCAAAGCAGATAATATGGATTTTATGGCAGTGTAGAAGGGGCCTATGTTAAATAAATTTAAAGAAACAAAGCAGCAAATATTTTACAGTAATTCAATGAATAGGCTCTCCAGAGGAATCATTGCTGATATTATAAATGAATTAATTACAAGCAAGACAGACAGACATAAGGTGCATCTGCACAGCAGAAAGAATGCAATTTGACATCATTTTAAACTGCCATGGAACCATGGTGGTTGTAGTTTTGGAGGAGACGTGGTTTTAAAAAGGGAATTTTCAGATATTTCCCCAATGCCCATATGTCATGATTTACTGCCATATTGGCCTATTTCTGCAGTAGGTCTATGTTCACAGAAAATGCTGATTGTTTGAGAAATCAGTGCTCCAGAGAAGAAGTTACTATTCAAGAATAACAACATATCCAGACAAAACCAGCTAGCTGTTGGCTAGTTAGAACCCCCAAGTTTCCCAGTCGCTCTGAAGCCATGTTTGCAACAGACTAACAGATAAGATACAGTCATGGTCAGAGAACAATGGACTATAGTTATGTTATAGTTGTGCCATTGTTAGGATCCCATGTGTGCTATAATGTCAATCAAAATCATAAACAACTAATGAACAACTGCATAGCTAACTTAGACCAATGAAATGATTTGTCTTTGGGAACCAATGAAAATGTATATTCCATTTACTATAAATGCTCTGCAGCCCCATTGGGGGTTGCAACAAACCCTTTGATTGCATCCCTGTATGTTTGTTTGTCGTTATTGCTATGGCCACGCAATAATAAATAGTTTTTTGCAGTTTAAAGCATTCAACTTTCATGGTGTCCATCCTTGCCCTCCCTATAGGAAAGGGGGCTTCTGTCTTTTGGGAAATATTTTGGTTTCGTTGCCCCTACAGTTTTACAAGGTATTTTGCGTTCTCTATTGAATAGCACTGTTGTCCCACCAAACTGCAACTTCCATAAACACATTGCACATTCATAGTAGTTAATGTAGCATTAATAACCTACATTAATTTTAGATGCAACCAAAGACTGAGAGGGAGACTTCTGGTGGCTTTCCTGGATGATACTACAGAATCACAGCATTCCTTCCTTCCTTCCTTCCTTTCTTTCTTTCTTTCTTTCTTTCTTTCTTTCTTTCTCTCTTTCTTTCTTATCATGTCATAGATTAGTTACATCTTTTTCAAGTCCACAAACACCAAGACACATTGGTCAATTTTAGGAAAAGGGTGGTAAATGTTCTGATTCAGTCTGTTCATAAAATATCCTTTGAAAGTGATGTGAAGAAAGTGTGATCAAGGGCAAGATCCTTGATTCTATCAAAGCACTCTGAGTCCAGATCATCCAGTTCACAATTCCAGTTATGCATCTGATGAGGTGGTGATAGCCTTGATCGTATTTCTGCCATGTAATTTGCTCTTCAGAATTTTTCTAACCCTTTGGATATTTTCTTCGCTGACCACATTTTTTAAATGCCCATGCTTGATATTGTCCAGCTGTAGTATGCCCAGATATTTATAGATGTCAGGCTGATTGCACCTTTTAGTTTGTCCATTTAGCATTTCTATGCCCTTGCTGTGAGTAATTTTTCCTTTTCTTAATGTCACTGTAGTGCATTTGTCTAGGCCAAAATCCATGTTGATGTCAATGCTTAAGATTATGACTATGTTGGTCAGTGGCTGGATTCCATTTTCTGATTTTCCATAAAGCTTTAGATCATCCATGTACAGCAAGTGGAAGCCCAGGTTTGTTTTCTGTAGAATTTCTGATAGTCGGATCATTGCAATGATGAACAACAGTGGTGATAGTGAGTCGCCCTGGGAAATTCCCCTCTTGATGTCAACAGTTCCATAGCTTTCATTGCCCACAAACAACCCAGTTTTCCATTGTTTAATTGCATTTTCAGTGAACTTACTAATATTTTCACAAACCCTGATGAAATCCAGACAGGATAAGGAGAAATGCTAACATTCATTATCTTAAATTTCAATTCTTTCAAATCCCAGCTCGAGGGAAAGTATGCTATAGCTAAGGAGTAGTCCCGGGCAAGTGTCTATGTTCCTTTGATATTCTGATTTTTAATGTGGAATGTTAACAATTTTAAAAATAAACACCTTTTTTAAAAAAAGACATAAAGAATGATACCTTACTCAGAACTGAAAACTGGTTACCAAGAGAACATGTCCCTGCTTTCTACAAATATACTTTAGAAAAGTTAGCAAATTCAAAATGGCACTCATAATAAAGGCCAGTGTTAGTTTCATTTAACTATTAACTAAAGTTGACAACAGGAAATCTAAATTTTCATTCTTCACCATAAAAAAACAAAGCATAGAAGTAAGCATTTAGCTTTATTTATTGAAGAATAGAAATTAAAAAAAACTATTTTTCATTCTCAACAGGCCAAATTACAGAAATCCGGTTAACGAGTAATTTATTATCCCAGCAGTTTTTCCTCTTTTGTCTTCTGGTTCTGAGCAGGTATGGATTCGAGTGTGGGCAACTTATTGCAGGTCTATACAGTACTATAGTTTTATTCCACGTGGCTTTTTTGTCCAGTTAACACTTATAGATGCAATCAACTTCTTCTTCTTCTTCTTCTTCTTCTTATTATTATTATTATTATTATTAAAACAACAAAATGAGTCCACAGCAAACAAGATCATTCTGCTGGCTGTTGTATTGGATCACACGTCAGACACTTCCCAAGTGTCTAGGACTGTGTAATGTATCGGCGAATAGTGCGTGCAGATCCCAGTAAGGTGGCCATTTGCAGCTGGCAGATGGTAATTTTGCCAGTGCCGATTGTATTTAAGTGCAGGCCAAGGTCTTTAGACACTGCATCCAGTGTGTCGATCATCACTGGGACCACCTTCGATCTTTAAATCCTCATGTCGTGTCAGCGTTTCCAGTTGTTTCTCTTCAATCCTGCTGTCACCTGGGATTGCAACATCAATGATCCATACTTTGTTTTTCAACATGATTGTGAGGTCAGGAGTATTGTGCTCCAAAACTTTGTCAGTCTTAATCCGGAAGTCCCAGAGCAGTTTGACTTGTTCCTTTTCTGTAACCTTTTCAGGCTTGTGATCCCACCAGTTCTTTGTCGCAGGCAGATGGTATTTGTGGCACAAGTTCCAATAAATCATATGAGCAATGGTGTTATGCCTCTGCTTGTAGTCTGTCTGTGCAATCTTCTTTCAGCATCTGAGGATATGATCTATTGTTTCATCTGCTTCCTTGCAAAGTCTACATTTGGGACCATAGCACCCCCTGACTAGATGTTAAACACTTCTCAGCTTTGGATGCATAAATTGAAGAATGGATTTGGAATGCAATTGGTGTTATAGACCTGATATTATTCCATGTTCCCAGATCTGGGGATAAAACTAACATTATTTGAGCTGACAGTGAAGGGGTTACTAGCCAGCAATATGTACATTTTTAGCTGTCTTTTTCACCTTTAACAACATATGTACATTTTTCCTCCTACTAAAAAGAGGAAGCCAAACAACAGATTTGCTAAAAAAAAATAAAAATATTTTACTATAACCAATCTGAACAATATTTTTGAGAAACCTAGAAAGGCCAGAATTAGCAACAAATATTTCCTAAGTGACCTTCCAAAAAAGCCACACTAAGATTTAACATTTGTTTAGATGTAGCTTATGTAGCTAAATCTAAACAAATACAGTATGTAGTTGTATCGTCTTGGTAGTTTTATATATCTAAAATGACTGTATATTTTGTGTTTATCTAGAATATGATTTTTTTTAAAAAGAACACTACTATAGTCATAGCTTTGAACTTTGATTTTTTAAATACAGTCTCTAGTATCAGAGACAGTACATCAGTCTCTTAAAATTATTGCCAATTATAGTTGCTAAGGAACATAAACTCTGGTGAGTTCTACTGGGCTTTTCTACTCCTTGTGGGTTTCCTGAGGCATTTTATTGGATAATGTGGGAACTAGGAATTTTTTGCTGTGATCCAATTGGAGTCTTTTTCTATTTCAGGCAGCAGGTCTACAGTTTCTTGTAGGATGAAAGCAAGCACAAACAATGGTATGTTACCAGCATTTTGCTTCAAAACAAACAAACAAACAAACAAACAACTGATGACTGAAAAATAATTAAGATTAAATTTCTGTTCAGCATTTCCAGAGCATAAATATAATCCAGTGAGAAATGACAGTATTATGCTGTACCAGTCATACTGGATTCTGGTGTTCTAGAACTGATCATACAATCGGCAGCAATGTCTTGTATGTTCCTGTTGTCAGGAAGTTCCTCCTAATGTTCAGGTGGAATCTCCTTTCCTGTAGTTTGAAGCCATTGTTCCACATCCCAGTCTCCAGGGCAGTAAAAAAACAAGCTTGCTCCTTTCTCTCTATGACTTCCTCTCATGACTATCATGTCTCATGCAATCCTCATCCTTGCATAATATTCTAAACAATTCAAATACTTATTTATCAGATGTTGTATCAGCATTGTTCACTCTCAGGATTCTAGCCAAAGTGTTTAGTCCTTGGACATCTCATTGAGACTTTCCAAGTAGATAGAATCATATAACCATAGAATAATAGAGTTGTAAGAGACCACATAGGCCATCTAGTCCAACCCCCTGCCATGAAAGAAAAGCATAAAGTATCCCTGACAGATGGCCATTCAGTCTCTGTTTAAAAGTTTCCAAGAAGGAGCTTCCACCACACTCCAAGGCAGAGAGTTCCACTGTTGAACAACTCATATGGCCAGGAAGTTCTTCTTAATGTTCAGTTGGAATCTCCTTTCTTATAATTTGAACTCATGTGTATAGGATTTTGTTCATTTTTATGGTTTCCTCCTTTCTGTTGAAATTGTCCACATGCTTGTGGATTTGGACATTCATTCTGGCTTCTTTGCATTTTTTTCTCTTTGTTGACATGTTTGTTGACACTTCCATCCATCCGTAACTTCTTTGACTTTTAGTATCGATGTCCATAGAATTCCGATCTGTATTTTGTTCATTTTTTGGAAGTCAGTTCTCTTAGTCTAGTATGTGGGCTTGACTTGTCTTAGTTTCAGCCTTCCTTCGCAAACAGAAGGCAGAAAAGGCAACAAGGGGACTGACTACTCTCAATCTCATCCTAACAAACATGGAGGACCAGATCAATGCTGTTGAAGTGGACAGATCCTTAGGAGCAAGTGACCAAGTACCACTTGGTCACTTGCTCCTAAGGATCTGTCCTCCCTGTTTGTTAGGATGAGATTGAGAGTAGCCAGTCCCCTTGTTGCCTCTTCTGCCTTCTGGACCATAAAACTGTCTGCAAGGCAAGAGAGCTTTATTTTTTTTACCTTGTACTCTTGGCCGAGTTTGTTTTGCAGCAAATATCAGGATAGTTGAATTTGCCCATGACTACTATATCTCTTCTTAGTGCCTGTTTGGTCAACTGTTGGCAGAAGGCTTCATTGAGTTTTTCATCCTGGCCAGAGGTTTATAGTAGACACCCACAACGAGATCTTTTTTGAGTCCCGGTTCCCTTGATTCTTATCCAGATGCTTTTAAGCTGTTTTCCTAGATTGCAGTCTTGCATCTCTTCTGTGACATGGCTGTTTTTCACATATAAGGCTACTCCCCCTCCTCTCCCCTTTGTTCTGTTTCTGTGAAAGAGGTTATAGCCCTTGATGTCTACATTCCAGCAATAGGAGTCATCCCACTAGGTTTCAGTGATGTTTATGAGATTGTAAGTATGGTGTTGTGCTAAAAGTTTGAGTTTGTCTTGTTTATTTCCCATGCTCTGCACATTAGTGTAAAGACAGGTAAGCACCTGAGACCTTCCCCTGAGATGTTTATTTGGGATTGTTGTGCTCTCAGTACTTGGTCCTTGTTGTGTTTGTGCAACACTTCATTTAGCCTTTAGGCCTTGGGTAAAGTACTATTCAAAAGGGTCTTCCCCCACTCCCTCAGTGGGCCTACTTTCAAGTGTTTCTGAGTCTATGAGCAAACAAGAGTTTCATACTTGTGTGAGATAAACCACATCTCTTACCAGTAGGCCATCCTCCTGGAAAAGCAGGCCTTGGTTAAGTAAGCCAAAGTGTTCCTCCTGACACCATTTTCTGAGCCAGTTATTGACCTGTACTATTTTTCTGGACCTTGTGAGGCTGTGTATTACAAAAGGGAGGGGGGAAGAAAAGACCGCCTGTACATTACACTGTTTTAGCTTTGTTCCAAGAACTCATTTGTGATCTTTTGAAAAGTATGCCTAACAGTATCATTGGTTCCTACATTCAGTAATATAAACAACATAAAGGTTTTCCTCTGGCTATATTATATTGCTTGTGAGCATCCTGTCAAGTGCAATATGACCACACTATTAGAGAAAATCTGAAAGATTACATTTGAGATGCAAATAATGAATTGAATTGCAAATATTTGGACCTTATACTCTTCTGCACCCTTCTGATAATATTGCTCTTGGTAAAGTCGTGCTTTTCCTTGCTATTTTGCAAAATAACCTCCAACTGAGGTTGTTCCGTTATCTGTCTCTTGTGGATGAGCTTGGCAGTAGTTCAGCTCTGTTCCAAGACTTTAGGCTAGGCAGGCAACATATAGCCTGCATTACCAGCAGGGCAATTAGAGAACCAATTGACTATTTTTTTCCTTTTGCTAACTTTCCTTGCAAGTTAATTGTTTTTTGTATGTAGCAACACTGCAATAATTTAATAATTGCTTTTAAAGCAATTATCTTTTCTGAGGGGAAAACAAAGCACAGCAACAGCAACAAAAATTGCAGATTGTAAACTACAGCTTGGCTTTTTACAGCTGACTATGTGAGGATTCAAACAGCTAATTCACATAGTGATTGATAAATATACAATCTGCCAGGTTCTCTTCCTATTGAATATCTGACTAATCTTTGGTAATATGGTTCAAGCACTGATCAGTGAAGCTTTAGTTCCAAACAACTGGATGAACATGTGATAACTGCTATCACTACATGAAAGGAATGGGTGAAAAGCTCTTTGTTTCTTATACAGATGTTTCTTATGCAGATCATCAAATATGGTTGTGGCTTTTTCTCCACAAAAGCAGCTATTTAATTATTGCCAGACTAGAATTTAACGATTCTCATTCTTATCCTGCCTCAAGTTTCAAATAAAAGTGTATTTTAGACATAACTATTGTATGGTGAAGTGGGTTAAAGCACTGAGCTGCTGAACTTGTTGACCAAAAGGTCACAGGTTCAAATCCGGAGAGCGGCATGAGCTTCCGCTGTCAGCCGCAGCTTCTGCCAACCTAGCAGTTCGAAAACATGCAAATGTGAAACATGAAGACATGCAAATAGGTACTGCTCCGGCAGGAAGGTAACGGCGCTCTATGCAGTCATGCCGGCCACATGACCTTGGAGGTGTCTACGGACAATGCCGGCTCTTCGGCTTAGAAATGGAGATGAGCACCATACCCCAGAGTCGGACACGAATGGACTACATATCAGGGGAAAACCTTTACCTTAACCTTATTGTGTGGTAGGGGTGCTTTGTTTTGCCTTCTGTGCTGTGTGTGTTTTGCTATATGCAAAATATTTCTGAGTAATAAAGACATTGAAAAAATCCCTCTAGCACAGAAGGTAACAATCTATAAACTATATTTATTCTGCACATGAAGGTGAAATGTGTGAACATTTTGATCCCAGTTTAAACTGATAGATATTTTTATGTCCCTATTACCTAAAGAAAAAGAAGGATCATGAAGCAAGGTTCTGTGAATTTTTCTTTAATCATTTCCCAAAAGGAAGTCTTTGTGGCCTCTACTTCAATCTGAAAGCAAGCAAGCAAACAAACAAATAAATAAAACCTTAATTTTGCTAAATTATAAAACTGCCATTCTAAAACTACAACGAACTGCGACATACAGCCTAGGAAACAAGGTCTTAGCTTCAGTATGAACACTTTGTACTTTCAGCTATTTTAACCCAGCTAGTTTATCTGTTTGGTATGGTATTAGGTTGTTAGCAGTAGACTGAGTCACCCGCAGGAATTATATTCATCCATTGTCTTATCAAGCCCTTAGACATAATTTCTACTTTGTTAATCAGTGATCAGGGGGCAAAAGCCTAGGGGAGAAGGAACTTCATAGTATGATGGGCAGGATGACAACAATGATGATTATCACCAATCGTTTATTGTAAACCAACAGCATCTTCTGACTTTGTGCCAAGATGGGAAAAAATCATAAATGACCTTGTATTACATATGGCTTCTGTTTAAAGATAATTTGACTCAAAATCAATAAATCCCAATAATGTGTGTTGTTAATATCAGTAAAATTATGTTAAGTCCTTGGAGTATATTCCTTGCTTTTCATATGGCTGGCTATGATTCTACTAAGAGACGAAGCGGATTTTTATGTAGTTTGTATTTGTTGTATAGTCATATGTTGTTGATACTGGCCTCTGTAACTGTCTTTTTATGTGTACTGTACACCGCCATGAGTCGCCCGTAAGGGCTGAGAATGGCGGTCAATAAGTGCATCTAATAAATAAATAAATAAATAAATGGAGAGTATAAAATAATGATGGTCCTTTAGAAATACATTAGATACTTCATCTGAGAAGCAATTCCCAAGAAAGATAATTTTTCACTTGCTATTCTAATTTATTTCTCCAGAAACCTTCAAAATACATCTTGAAAAATGTGATGACATCTTAGAAATGTAGCATATCTGATGCAAAAACTGTCTAGGTTTAGCAAATTACTTATGCTTTTTCCAGAGCTTCCAAAAATGTCTTGTAGAATCTCCCAAATCTATCTCAAATTTTGCTTTAGCATAAACCTGGTGGCAACTAGAGATGCAGCTTACCAAAGTGGCCATAATTACAGGGCTTCTTTATCAATCATCAGTCTCAGAGATTGTTAAAGAAGACAGCTTGGATTCAGACAGTGTTTTCTCCTCGATTGACTGCCAAAGACTGGTGGTGCTGTGATTTATGCTCTCGGTGCTCAAGACAAATGCAGACAGCTCCACAGTTGTACAATCCTAGTTACGGTTGAAAGAACCTGGGTGAAAAAAATAATGGTAAAAGTGTTTAAAGAGTGAGTGCTTCCAGTAACAATGGACCCAAGGAGTAAAATTTAACAAGGGTGCTTTTTCTTGACAGATTGTTTTTGTCTACAATGGATGCTTCTTGGCACAGGTAGCAAGGGATGAAAAAGTGCTGTAAGTAAAACAAGCTAAAGTGGTCAAGTCAATTACAGTGCTTTCCCATCCTCCAGCCATAATTCCTATATCTGCTCCTTCAGTCAGCCTCTGCCACTTAAAAATGAAGTGTTCCAAATTGACCTAAAAGATGGATTTTGAATCCAGAAGGTTTCCAGTGCTTCAGGCTATTGTGTTGCAGTTCCTATGGGAATTAAGACACAATTGCTCTCTCTATTGCACAACACTTTCTGGAAGATGGAATGGCTGCTATTTCTGCCATGCGGTATGTGACAGCAGAAGACTGAAATATATATCTCTCTCCCTCCCTCCCCCTCGCTCATGCTCTTCCTCAGTGTAGCGAACATCTCAAAAAGAGTTCTGGGTGAGGTGTGTGAAGAGTAAGCCATGGAGATTCTCTAAGCATAATGAATGATCCTATGTTTTTAATCAGGTGATGTGTTTGGAATGTGGAATTAAGAAGAAACCTTACTTTACCTCCCCCCCCCTCCGTGAGGATCTTCATGCTTTCCTATGCCATCATGGAAGCAAATAGCGATTTTGCTCTTTTGAATCAGGATCACATGGGAAACAACAACCATCATTCAGCTCTGATAACGTATAGAGAGTTCCATGCGATGCTCAAAAGTATGTATGTATGCTTTCATAAACTGTAATTATTTTGTTGTTAAACATTTTATAATCAAACTAAATAAGGAGGCTGTTTTTTCATTATTATTAACTGCCCAACATAGTAAGATAATTGTGAAAAATACTCTGGCTATGCATCAATGTTGTTGTTGTTGTTATTATTATTATTCAAAAGTACATTAAATATATGCAGATGAACATATGATGTGAAAGCAGCAAGTTTGCTACCATTACTAATGTGTCTTTTACATATGTCCCCTCACCCTGTGTATGTGTTATACACATGTCAATTTAGATTCCAATTGCCTTACCTGAAACAAATTTAATCTAGTGGGACTTAAGTAATGACTAATTTGTCATATTGATTCAATCATGCTTAACCTCAATAATTAATTATCTGTTTCCAACTCATAGTGTTCATCCTCAGTCAGAAATTCTGAGCACAGTTCTATATAGAAAGGAGAACTTTCATGTGCGTAGTATCCTTTTTTTTAAATAATATTTTTATTGGTTTTTTGTTTTACAAAAATTGCAGTTAAAAAAAGGGACATGGAGGAAGAGTGGTGGGATAAGTTGGGGAGGGGGGAAGGAAGGAGGGGTGAGGGAAGGGGGGGGTACAAATAGGAATGGGGTGAGTACTTCCAGGATCTTCCAGGGTGGCATATCTTTCCTACAGTTTTACAATAGTGTACATTTTTGTTGATCTATACATAGTGTATATTTCGTATTCGACTTCTATTCTTGAACATATAGCCCAGTACACCTTCATATACCTATTGCTTGATTCAATAATTTTTCTTTTTTCCTTTAATTAATTTCTGAATTCCTTTTATAGGTCCATTATGTATATCTTCTCATTTTCCTCTCTTATAAATTCCAGCACCGCGCTCCAGTCTGTCACCTTGGGTTTTATGTAGTTTTGAGAAATTTTTTGTGTGAGTATGTCCATATTTATTAAATCCATTATTTTTGTTGTCCATTGTTCAACTGTCGGTACCTCTTTTGATTTCTATCTTTTTGCTAGGGTCATTCTCGCGGCAGCTATTAGGTGAAAGAAGATCTTATCTTTGTTCTTATCTATTTTGATGTCCAAAAGTCCTAGTAATAATGCTTCTGGTTTTAACTCAAATTTTATGTTGAGAATTTTTTCTATTGCTTTATGTATTTCCATCCAATAGCTTTTGATTTTTTTGCAGTTCCACCACATGTGCAAGTATTTGCCTTTTTCTTTTTCGCATTTCCAGCATAGATCTTTTATTCTGTTTTTGGAGATCTTTGCAAGCGTCCCCGGGGTCAAGTACCATCTGTAGAAGGTCTTGTACCATCTCTCCTTGAGGTCCGTAGCATACGTGTATTTTATCTTTTTGTTCCAGATCTCTTCCCAGTTCGCAAGAGGTATTGGGTGGCCTAAGTCTCTTGCCCAACTTATCATATTAGTTTTTATTAAATCAGTTTCCGTGGCCCATAGTAGGAGTTGATTGTAGATTTTTCTTAAGATTTTTGTTTCAGTATCTAGTATTTTATCCCAAAAGGTTTTCTTTGTTTCAAAGCCTTTCTTTTTGTCTATTTTGTAATTTTCCTTGATCTGATGATATTGAAACCAAGAGATGGTGCTGTCTATTGAGGCTAGTTCTTCCTGTGACTTAAGCTCTATTTCTTGTCCTTTGATTTTTAATAGTTGGTTATACGTTAGCCATATACTTCTTGGTATTTCTCTTTTATGGTAGGCCTCATTGGGGGAGAACCACATCCGTGTTCTTTGGTATATTTTGTTTTTGTACTTATTCCAGGTATGGATTAGTGCAGCTCTTATTGGGTTGTTCCTGAAAAGTTTTTCTTTATTTCCCCTCTCCCTCCAGAGATAGGCATGCCATCCCTGTGTAATGTCATATCCTTCTAGGGCCAAGATCTTCTTTTTTTCTAATTTTATCCAATCTCGTAGCCAAATTAGGGCTGCGGCGTCGTAGTAAAGTTGGAGTTCCGGTAGGGCAAGGCCTCCTCTTTTTGTGTCATCTATCAGATATTTGGCACTTATCCTGTGTTTTTTACCTCCCCACAGGAATTTAGTTATGTCTTTTTGCCACTTTTGTATCAGTGTGTTAGATCTAAGTATCGGAAATGTCTGAAATGTAAACAATACGTCTGGCAGAATGTTCATTTTTATTACCGCTATTTTCCCCATTAGGGAGAGGTTCATGTGTTCCCATTTCTGTAGTTTGGTTTTTATTTCTGACCATTTCTTCTCGTAGTTGTTCCTAATCAAGTGGATATTGCTGGGAGCGATTATTACTCCTAGATATTTTACTTTTAAGGCGATCTTTATTCCTGTTCTTGTTATCTCAGCATGTAGTGCATCAACATTGGGGATACTCTCCACTTAGATCTTCAGGCAGATGTGTCTGTAAGTAAGTGTCAGATGTTCATACAAACAATAAATGAACGTGTCATCATATGATGTCATTTTTCTGAATTTAGACGCCGGATGTATTCATTGCCATTGGATTAGATTGGGACAGATACCAAGGTGCTCCTCCTCTCCATAAGCTAAAGTGCATAGATGTGTTTTAAAAAGCTTTTCAAAGGAGAGGAGAGAGGAGGCCATTTTTAATTCTTTAAGGAGGGAGTTCAAGAGGTGGGGAGACAGTAATGAGCAGGTATATTAATCTGTATTGGCAGGACACATGGCTAAGAATAAATGAATGAATGAGACTTTATTTCTATCCCACCTATCTCCCCAGTGAGGACTCAGGGTGGCTTAAAGCATATAGAGGGGCATAAACATTCAATGCCGTATAAAAATACAAAATAACATAAACCAAAAAATAGAATCCAATTTATATTTACACAAGCAACAAAGATAATCAGACAACTGAACACAGCCCAACATATTCACATTATAACCAATTCATATTTGACAGATTTTTAAAATATACAGTTTAAAAGATTAAATTAAAATTCATACCTGGATATGTTTTCAGAAGTCTCCTGAAATCAGCTAATGGGGAAAAAAAGTCACTTTTGGCTTGGCAACTGAAACATCTGGGAAGATATGGTCCATTGGCAGCAATGGGGAACTTACGAGTCTTCCCTTTCCAGCATTGGACTAAAGAAACAACCTTTTCTGTGATCCTTTCTGTCTTTCAAGGATACTTAGATTAAGACAAGGGCTTAAGAAAACAGCCTTTCTGGGATCCTTCGCCCTATAACAGCTGTCTCCCTCTCTTCACTCCACGTGTAACTGAAAGAAACACAAAGCAGACATTTTTTTGGCAACCACTGTTCTGTTTGGGGCGGGGGGAAAAACGACGGTGGAACCCATGCCTTTACAGGCATCCAAACCAGCTGAAGACCATTTTTGAAAATGGATCCATGCACAACCTTAGTACTCAGCCTGACGCATGTGTAAGTTAACCCAGGTTTTTCGGGGTGATTTTTTTAACCAAAATTTCTAGTCTTATTCATGTATATATCTATATAAATAAAAATGTAATGTTCATTTGTGGTATTCACAGAACTCAAAACCCCCTGGATGAATTGGCACCAAATTTGGACACGATACACCTAACAACCCAATGTATGTTCTCCACTCAAAAAACCCACAAAAACAAAAAGCAGAAAGGACTTCTGAACTACATGTCCACAAAGGGGAAACTGCATGTCTACAAAGACACCCATGGCCATGCCCCCTCCCCCTCGCAGGGAAACATCCGGCCGTTAAAGCTTGAGGAGCCAGTCATGCGAGCATGGCTCACACACACACACACACACAAGCGAGAGTGGGCACCATGGGAGTGGAGGGGGAGGCTTGCCGCATGGAGCCCCTTTTCTTTCCCTGCTATGCCAGGAGGGCGGTCTCCTCCTCCACTACCTTTCCCTGTTGGAAGAGGCCGGCGGGTGGGGAATGAACTTTCTGTAGACCCTTCTTTCTTTTTTTAACTCTTTCCTTTCTGTCTGACCTGCTCGCCTGTCTCTAGCAACACGAGCACACATTTCACACACACACACACAGGAGGTAGCTGCCTCTGCCACACTCCACCTGAAAGGACTCCCTTCCTTTCTTTCCTCCCTCCCTCCCTTTCTTTCCTTTTCTTCCTTCCTTCCCCTTCCTTTCCTCCCCTCCTCCTTCCTTCCTGTCCCTCCCTCCTTCCTTCTCCTTCCTTTCCTTCTTTCACTACTTTCTTCTTCGTTTCCTTCCTTTCCTCCCTCCCTCCCTTCCTTTCCTCCTTCTTTCCCTTTCTTCATTTCCTTCCCCTTCATTTTCTTCCCTCCCTCCTTTCTTCACCCCTTTCTTCCTTTGCCTCCTTCCTTCTCCTTCCTTTCCTTCCTTCCTGTCCCTCCATCTTTCCTTTCCTTCCCTTCTTTCTCTCCTTCCTTCCTTCTTCCTTTCCTTCTTTCTATGTAAGATATAAATACAATATTTTACATATTGTTATATAGAGTACTATATAATATGTTACATATATATATATATATATATATATATATATAATATTACTATATAATATTACTATATAATACAAATTAAATGGAAGGGACAGTCAAGAAATAAAGAGGGAAAGAGGGAAGGAATAAAGGAGGGAAAGGGGGAAGGAAGGAAGGAGACAAGGTGGGAAGGAAAGAAGAAAGGAAATAAAGAAAGAAAAGCAAGGAAGGAGAGAAGGAAATAAAAAGTGAAAGGAAAAAAAGAGGGAAAGAAGGAGAGAAAGAACGAAAAACAGGGAAGGAAAAAAGGAAGGAAGGAGAGAAGGAAATAAAAAAGTGAAAGGAAAAAAAGAGGGAAAGAAGGAGAGAAGGAACAAAAAACAGGGAAGGAAAAAAGGAAGGAAGGAGAGAAGGAAGGATGCAACCAAAGAGCAAAGAAGGGGGAAAAGAAACAGGTAGAGATGGAAGAAAGAAGAGAAATAGGAGGGGAAAGAAATAGAGGAAAGGAAGGAAGGAAAGGAAGAGGGAGCAAAGTTTGGCCACAGCAACGCGTGGCGGGTACAGCTAGTAGGATAATAAAGTAACATTAGGTTTTTTATTCTGTCAGCAAATCTGTAATTTATTTATGTATTTATTTATTTACTTTTTTTGTATACCGCTCTCTCTCAGCCCGTAGGCGACTCAGTGCGGTTTACAACCAAGTCAATATACAAAGTGCACAACATTAGCATTAAAACAATAACTAGGCAACTACATCAATATGACAATACATCAGTGCATCAATATAACATCAATACATCCGTATAACTAGTACATCACGTCTCATCAGTAAAGTCGTAATCCGATCTCCTCGTCCATTATTCCAAGTTCCAAGATCAATCAATTAATTGCACTGCTTAATTAAACGCCTGTTCAAAGAGCCAGGTCTTCACTCTTCTCCTGAACGCCAGCAGGGAGGGGGCCGATCTAATGCCTGCGGGAAGGGCATTCCACAGCCGAGGGGCCACCACTGAGAAGGCCCTGTCTCTCATCCCGCCAGTCGTGCTTGTGAGGCTGGCGGGATCGAAAGCAGGGCCTCCCCGGACGATCTTAATGTCCTAACTGGTTCATAGGGAGTGATACGTTCGGACAGATAGGTCGGGCCAGAACCGTTTAGGGCTTTAAAGGCTAAAGCCAGCACTTTGAATTGTGCCCGGTAGCAGATTAGCAGCCAGTGGAGTTGGCGCAACAGAGGAGTGGTGTGCTCCCTGAGTGCCGCTCCTGTTAACAACCTGGCTGCCAATCGTTGGACCATTTGTAGCTTCCGAGCAGTCTTCATAGGCAACCCCACGTAGAGAGTGTTGCAGTAATCTATACGGGATGTAACCAGCGCGTGGACTACTGTGGCCGTCAGACTTCCCAAGGTACGGGCGCAGCTGGTGCAAACTTTTAATTGTGCGAATGCTCCCCTGGTCACCGCCAAAACCTGGGGTTGCAGGCTCAGCGATGAGTCCAGGATCACACCCAAGCTGCGAACCTGCGTCTTCAGGGGGAATGTAACCCCGTCCAACACAGGCTGTAACCCTATACCCTGTTCGGCCTTACAACTGACCAAGAGTACCTCTGTCTTGCCTGGATTCAATTTCAATTTGTTAGCCCTCATCCAGACCATTACAGCGGCCAAGCACCGGTTCAGGACCTCGACAGCCTCCTTAGTAGCAGGTGGGAAGGAGTGACAGAGTTGGACATCATCTGCGTACAGATGACACCGTACCCCGAAACTCCGGATGATCTCCCCCAACGGCTTCATGTAGATGTTAAACAACATAGGAGACAAGATTGAACCCTGAGGAACCCCACAAGACAATGGTTGTGAGGTAGAACAGGTGTCTCCCAATAACACCTTCTGAGATCTACGCTCTAGGAAGGACTGGAGCCACTGCAAAACAGTTCCTCCAAGGCCCATTCCCGCGAGGCGTCCCAGAAGGATACCGTGGTCGACGGTATCGAAGGCTGCTGAGAGGTCCAGCAGAACCAACAGGGACACACTCCCCCTGTCGAGCTCCCGGCGTAGATCATCCACTAAGGCGACCAAGACTGTCTCGGTTCCATGTCCCGGTCTAAAGCCAGACTGCGCTGAATCCAGATAATCCGTGTCGTCCAAGAATACCTGGAGTTGTGAAGCCACCACACGTTCCAGGACTTTGCCCAAAAAGGGGAGATTGGAAACTGGCCGATAGTTGTCGAATTTAGTGGGGTCCAGTGATGGTTTTTTCAACAGCGATTTTATTATAGCTTGTTTTAAGCTCGCTGGAATGTTGCCTTCCCAAAGGGAGGCGTTAACCACCACCGTTACCCACTCGGCCAATCCCCCTCTGGCTTGCTTCAAAAGCCAGGATGGACAGGGGTCTAGGATGCATGTGGTAGGCCTCATTCCTCCAAGTATCTTGTCCACATCCTCGGGTTTCACCAATTGAAATGAATCCATCAAAACCATAATAATTTTTCAACTTCAAGAAATTCAGGCCAAAATTTTAAACTTTAAATTAAATTTCTGATTTCTCATATACCATGTGATATTCTTTATTATCTTTTTGCTATGGACAACCTTGCAACTGTATTGCATAAACCTTTTGTTGAATGACAAAGTTGCATAAATAAATAATATACAACTGATACTCAGTAAATTGGTTGCAAATGATTGACTAAGAATGTGCATTTTCAGCACTACCAACACATTTTTAATTTTATGAAGTGAATGTGTATGGTGCAAATCAGACAACAATGGCCAAGCACCAACAGGACTGCAGCCAATGATTAGTAGAAGCCTCTCCTTCTCCCACTTGGCTTTCAAAACACAACATATAAAATTAGCAGCAGTACCAATATTTTATTGGCACTGTTTTCTTTTCCTGGTGATGACACAAGTCACTCTATCTATTCGACTTTCCTGTTTATTTGTTTTCTTTTTTTTAAAGGCAAAACACACTATGCTGTCTTCATACATAGAATCAATCATAGAGTTGTAAGAGACACCATGGGCCATCCAGTCCAACTCCCTGCCAAGAAGCAGGAAAACGGCATTCAAAGCACCTCCAACAGATGGTCATCCAGCCTCTGTTTAAAACCCTTCAAACCACACTCTGGGGCAGAGATTTCCACTGCTGGAACTTCCTTCCTGTTCAGTTGGAATCTCCTTTCCTGTAGTTCTAATTAGAAATCTTCATAAGGTTTCTTTACTTTTGGGGTTAGTTTTTTATTTTTTGTATGGCTGGGATCTTTTTTTTAATTGTGTGTTGTTTTTATCATGAATAGGTTGAAGTCAATGAGGTCTGAAATGAATAAACAGCTTGAAAAACATCTGTTAATTCGTCATCTTAGGTATTAGCAGTCACTATTAGGAACCCAAAATTGATGGCTAATGCACAAGATGTACTCAGCCCAACCTTTAAAGTAAGCTACCTTTTGAATGCTTACACTATGCAAATAGAATATAGAAGCATATTTCTTCAGCAGAAAATTGTGCTCTTTAACATGCTATTATACCTTTGAGCACCATTTGCCTGTGTAGACAGAGGAAAGCTTGAGTTAAGAAAATGAGTAGCAGGATTGTGTGAAATTTAAATTTTTATCTTAAATAATCTTCTTTTAAAAAGATTTAGACATGTGCTAACTTGTGTCAATAGGAAATAACAGATGCCATATTTACTAGAGTCTACTGCACCACTGAATCTAATGGCACCTTGATTGAACACTTTATGATACAGATCACAAAAAGTAGAACTACAATATAAAAAACTATTATGAAGCAAAAAGTTTGAGATTTGTTATAGAAGGAATGACAAATAAAGAGGCTTTAGAATGGTTAAAATTGGATTAAGAGGAAATGGAGAAAAATATTTGGAATATATTTTTAAAGATTCAATAAGAAAAGAAATTTGAGAAATTTGAATCCCAGTGCTGAGTAACATATTAGAAATATGGAACAAATATAGGAAAAAAGTTAATGACAGAAGGCTCAATAATAACCCCAATTATAATAAAAGGAAATTCCCAAAAAAATTAAAAATATGAAATGGATAAAAAAAACTATGAGATAAAATAGGGAGTTGGATAAAGGTTGATATGAGGAAGGAAATGATGACCGAGGAATTTGGGGAAATAAAATTCCACTGTTTACAATTAGAACAATGGTTTAAGAAACTATCAGAAATGGAAGTAAACTCACTCAGTTTGAGCAAATAGTACAGAATGGAGGGAATATGGAAGAACATAAAAATTTGCAAAGAATAACTAGTAAAATATATAAGATCATTGAAATAAACGAAGAAGAAGAAAAACAATACCCCTAAGGAGGTATGGGAAGAAGTCTTAGGAATCAAACTAAACAATATGGAGTAGTCACAATTATGGTAATAAAGACATTAAAAAAATATCAATATGTGTTAAAGAAAACTATTATAAATTGATGCGGAAATGGTATCTAACACTAGTAAAAATAGCAAATATAAAAGAAAATTACTCAAAGAACTGTTGGAGAGGGTGCCAAGAAGTGGGAACATATATATGTGGTGGCAATGTAAATATGTAAGCTATTTTTGCTGAAAGATATTCAAAGAGATAGATATTATGAATATAAAAATAGAAAGAAGTCCCAGTATTGCTTTGTTATCACTATATAATAGCAAACAGTTGAAAAAAAGAAAGAAGAAAAAGACAAAATATCTAACATATTAACAGTATCAAAGTTGCTTACAGCAAGGAACTGGAAAAGGGAAATAAATCTACAAATTGAAAAATGGTAAAAGAAATTATGGAAACTGGCAATAAACAATAAGTTGACATGTAAGTTAAAAGTTAAAAGAGGAATGAAGTGATTCCCATGATGTCTGGGGGAAAAATTAAATAATTGTATTGATTTTGCTACAAGATAAGATAAAAGAGGAGAAGGGGGGCTTTAGGAGGGGAAAAGGGAAAAAGAAAAAAAAGAAAGAATTGCTCTGTGGGTGAAGTAGGGAGGAGCTGATACATGCCACTGCCAGGGCAACAGGGAAGGGCTCCCGTGTTGCCATAGAAGCTGCATTCATCATGCACACACTTTCCCCCATCTGATCAACCTTTTGAAGGGGTGAATGGAGCTGATTAGGAAATTATTAGAGCTTATTAGGAAATGCTGAAAACTGCAAAGCCTAAGGAAGAGCCTTGTCCTTTGTCATAGAAAGGAGCAAGGGCAAGAAGAGAGACAGTTTTGGAAAAGAATGGGAAAGAACAGGATGCAGAGCTGAAGGACGGGGGACAGGATGACATCCAACAATTTGCAGTCATAACATGAATGAGAGAGGCTCTAAGTAGGTGAAAGGGAATCAGTTCTGGTAGGCTTCAAGAGGAAGGAGGTGAAAGAACATGTTTTTGGAAGGAAGTTTGGAAGAGGGGTGGATCTGTTCATGGTCTGTTCATGACATGGCAGGAAAAGGGTATAAGAATGAAATTGGAAAGATCAAATGGGACAGGCAGCCCTTTGATAGACATCTGATTGTCTGGCTGTTTCTGTCTGGTGCGGCCGCACTTGAGAAATAAAGGATTTTAGCTTCAAACCTTACGGAGACTAATTGTCTTTTTAAGAGTCACCACATTTTGCCAATTAAAATAGTTCCCTTCACTTTCCAGGATTTGGACAATACGGGGCATGGGGCACCAGGTTCCCCACACCCTGCAACGAAGCGCAATGACACCAGCAGCTGTCTGGTGAGGTAGCTGATTTGGCATTAATGCAGTCTTGAACTTCATTAACAAAAGTCTCAGGATACTCCAAAGGTTTCCCAAAATTCCAGAGCAACACACAACTTCAGACATATGTAATCAACTGTGATGTGCCTTATTGGGAATCATCTTTTATGCTTTCATGTGAATTATTCCTTAATTTGAAAAAAGTTTACTTATTCATGAGTTTTCAGTGGGGAAAAAAAGAAAAAGGAGAAATTACACTGCTCAGCCGGTATTGCACCACCTGACATCCACCAGGAAGTAGCAGCCAATAGTGAAAGGACCAAGGCAGAGACATCTCCAGCTCATCCCGTTTGGGTATCAGCCAGCAGGTCAACGACTTAAATCTAGAAATAGTTTTCTAAGATCCACAGAGACACTCGCTGGAATATCTCAGCAAGCAAGAGTCCAAAAGTGGCAGGCTCAAACCCAGAACCTCAACCAATGGCAGATACCAAATGAGAGACTCCCCCCTGGGCACACAGAGGACTGGGCGACTTGGAAGGCGCTGAACAGACTGCGCTCTGGCACCACAAGATGCAGAGCCAACCTTCAGAAATGGGGCTACAATGTGGAATCCTCGACATGCGAGTGTGGAGAAGAGCAAACTACAGACCACCTGCTGCACAATGGAGGAGCTTCTTGCAGCAACACCAGAAGCACTCCGAGTGGCCAGATACTGGTCAAAGGACATTTAATCAACTACCAAACTCACACATTTTGTATTTTGTCTATTTGTTTGCTTTGTTCTGTTAGAAATGTAATATAATTGACTGGTTGCCCTGACACGACAAATAAACTGGGGAAAAGCTAGTGAGAAAATCTCAGCTAGCTTTCAGATTTTATGTGTTGTGAATCATAGGACTTAAGTGTTGGAAGATACCACATGGTTCATCATGTTTCCTCTAAATGCAGAATCTTCAGCTGCAGCATGTCCAGCAGGTAAATGTTTAGCCTCTTTCTGAAGATGTCCAGGAAAGAACCCACCACCTCTATAGGCAATTGATTCCATTGACAAACTGCTCTTACTATCAAGTAATTTCTTCCACTATTCAATTTAACTCTATGCTCCTGTAATAGAAAATGATTAAACTTGGTCCTAACTTTTGAGACAGCTGAGAACAGGACTCTCCCTACCTCTCTGTGATAAGCCTTGAGATATTTAAATACAATCATGTGATCCCCTCAGTCTTCTCTTCACCAATTTGAATATACCCAGCTTCTTCAGCTTTTTCTCATGTTTTGTTTATGGTTGAGAAGGAGCAAGTGAAACTACATATTTTTGTTTGCATTATGGGGGGAGGGCACAATTTTGCATGTATAGGTGTGCTTGTGAGGGTTAAGGCCACCAGTAGACCTTTAGAAATTTTAGTCTATGATAGTTTACTCTTATATTTCTCAAATACCTCTTTTTTGAGAAGGAAAACAAATGAACAAATAGATAGCATTCCATTCACAAGAAATATCCACCAAACAAGGGCATTCTGAGAGACTTGAAGGAATATTTGCAAGTCCATTATAGTTTAATTAAAAGGAGGTAATTATCCCTACTTTTTCCAAAATGACTCCTCAAAATCTGAAATAGACTTCCATAGCCTAGGTATGTGTCTTCATATAATTAGAGGACATTTTTTCTGTTCACAATATAGCATACTTGATAGCAGTACTTTCTTAATTTGGTGTGTGAAAAGCAAAATTCACATAATTGAAGCATCTAGTGATAATCCTCAAGTGCGAATTTATTTATTTATTTATTATTTATTTATTTATTTCACAGTTTTCTATACCGAGCTTCTCAACCTCATTGAGGGACTCAGCCCGGTTTCCAGCCATAAAAAACATATACACTCATTAAAATATCATATATCACAATTACAAAAACAACTTTAAAAACACTATATATAAAACTACAGTGGTCAGTCATCCTATTAAGATGGATCTACATCAACTTCCATCCAGGGTCCTCATTCATCGAAGGCCTGACTCCACAGCCACGTCTTCACCTGTTTCCTAAATGTTAGGATGGATGGGGCGGTTCTGGCCTCCAGAGGGAGAGAGTTCCAAAGTCACGGGGCCACCACCGAGAAGGCCCTGTCCCTCGTCCCCACCAGGCGCGCTTGCGAGGCCGGCGGGACCGAGAGCAGGGCCTCTCCAGACGATCTTAGTAGTCTTGATGGTACGTAGGGGAGAATACGTTCGGAGAGGTAAACAGGGCCGGAGTCGTTTAGGGCTTTATAGGTCAACACCAGCACTTTGAATTGTGCTCGGAAGCTAATTGGCAGCCAGTGGAGCTGGCGTAACAGCAGAGTGGTGTGCTCCCTGTACCCAGCCCCCGTTAGCAATCTGGCTGCCGCGCGTTGGACTTGCTGCAGCTTCCGGGCAGTCTTCAAAGGCAACCCCACGTAGAGAGCGTTGCAGTAGTCTAAGCGGGATGTAACCAAAGCGTGTACCACCGTGGCCAAGTCAGCCCTCCCAAGGTACGGACGCAGCTGGCGCACAAGTTTTAATTGTGCAAATGCTCCCCTGACCACCGCTGAGACCTGGGGTTCCAAGCTTAGCGATGAATCCAGTAGAACTCCCAGACTGCGTACCTGAGCTTTCAGGGGGAGTGTGACCCCGTCCAGCACAGGCTGTAACCCCGTACCCTGTTCGGTCTTACGACTGACCAGGAGTACCTCTGTCTTGTCTGGATTTAGTTTCAATCTGTTGTCCCTCATGCAGTCCGAGACAGCGGCCAAGCACCAGTTCATGACCTGAACAGCCTCCTTAGTGGTAGGTGGAAATGAGTGATAGAGTTGGACATCATCTGCGTACAGATGACATCGCACCCCAAAACTCCGGATGATCTCTCCCAACGGCTTCATGTATATGTTAAACAACATAGGGGATAGTATTGAGCCCTGCGGGACTCCACAGTGCAATGGCCAAGGAGTCGAGCAGGAGTCCCCTAGTGACACCTTCTGGGAGCGACCCTCGAGAAAGGACCGGAGCCACTGCAAGGCAGTACCCCCAAGACCCATTCCCGTGAGGCGTCCCAGAAGGATACCGTGGTCGACGGTATCGAAGGCCGAAGAGAGGTCCAGCAGAACCAACAGGGACACATTCCCCCTGTCCAGTTCCCGGTGCAGATCATCAACTAAGGCGACCAAGGCTGTCTCAGTACCATGTCCCGGCCTAAAGCCAGACTGTGATGGATCTAGATAATCTGTGTCCACCAGGAATTCCTGGAGTTGCGAGGCCACCACACGTTCCAGGACTTTGCCCAAGTAGGGGAGATTGGAAACTGGCCGAAAGTTGACGAATTGAGTGGGGTCTAGTGATGGTTTTTTCAACAGCGGTTTGATGACAGCTTGTTTTAAGCTGGCTGGAATCTTGCCTTCCCAAAGGGAGGCATTAACCACCACCTTTACCCACTCTGCCAAACCCCCTCTGGCTTCTTTTACCAGCCAGGAAGGGCAGGGGTCTAGGAATGCATGTGGTAGGTCTCGCCTCTCCCAGAACCCTCATGACCTCATCGAGTTGAACAGATTGAAACGAATCCAACAAAATTGGACAAGCAGATGCATGAGTTACATCCTCAGAGACTGCAGTTAATGTGGTGTCAAAGCCCGTGCGGATCAAAGCGACTTTGTCCGCAAAGAACTGAGAAAATGCTTCACAGCACGCTGCCGAGTCGTCAGGGGACCCACTCGAGGTGGGATTCAACAACCCTCTGACTACTCGGAACAGCTCTGCCGGACGGTTCCTTGCGGACGCAATATTGGCCGAGTAGAAAGCATTTTGCGTGGCCTCTATTGCCGCACCATACGCCCTTAGATAAAGGCGTAAACGTGTTCGGTTTGGCTCGCTGGGCTTTTTCCTCCACATGCTCTCTAGCCATCTCCTTGTTCGCTTTAGCTCCACCAGCTCCTCGTTGAACCAAGGGGCAGGTTTCGCTCGGCGATTTAAGAGAGGGCGCTCCGGAGCAATCGTGTCTACTGCCCTAGTCAGCTCCCTATTCCAGTGAGCGACCAGGGCATCGACAGAATCACCATCCAAGGCAGCGGAAACATCCCCAAGAGCCATCAGGAGTCCTTCTGGATCCATAAGCCTCCTGGGGTGGACCATCTTAATGGGTCCACCACCCCTGCGGAGGTTAGAAGTTGCAACAAGTCTAAGCCTGATCAGATGGTGGTTGGTCCATGGCAAAGGAGAGATTGACAGCTCCTCCACACCGCCACCTTCTTCCCAGCCCTGACAGAAGACCAGGTCAAGTGTGTCCAGCACAGTGGGTAGGGCCAGATACTAGTTGGGACAGCCCCATAGTTGCCATGGTGGCCATGAAGTCCTGAGCCGCTCCTGAAAGAGTGGACTCCGCATGTACATTGAAGTCCCCCAGCACCACAAGCCGCTGGGACTCCAATGCCAGGCCTGAGACCAACTCTGCAAGCTCAGGTAGGGTGGTTGAGGTGCAGCGGGGTGGTCGGTACACCAACAACAGCCCTATTCTGTCCCGGTCTCCTAACCTCAGGTGGACACATTCAAACAAGGTCGACTGTAAGGCTGGGCCTCTGATCAAGGAGATGGAATCTTTATAGACTATTGCAACTCCGCCTCCCCACCCCCCGGGTCTCGGTTGGTGCTGCACAGCATAACCTGGTGGGCAAAGCTGGGTGAGATTCACCCCTCCAGCCTCGTCCAACCAGGTCTCCGTGATGCACGCCAGATCTGCCTTTTCCTCCAGTATCAAATCCTGGATGATTGATGTTTTCCCATTGACAGATCTGGCGTTCAACAGCACCACCTTCAATCCAGGAGGACCGTCTACCTTGGAACCCACGTTTACCAAGTCAGGAGAACATTTTGGAATTTTCTTCAGGATTTGTTCACGAATTGGCCGAATTGGTTTCTTAACTCTCCCTTTCCCGTATCTCCCCCTCCCCATCATCACCTCTATGGGGGCCCCCCGAGGACTGGAACCCTCCCCCTCCCTCCCACCCCCGTTCTTCACATCCCGACACTGTAATATTGCACTGTTATGTAGCATATCATTGCCCCAGCCAATTATCAATGCATCACTTTCATCGTTGTTGTAGCTCCACTTCTCTGATTCATAAAACCATCTCCAGTTCTCTCCGGCCATTTGACCATTATTGACGAAGATTGTAAAGTGCACTGTGTAAAGTGCAAATGCAAGCTTAAAACGACAGTTCAAGAGTAACATTGAGATTTCTAATCAGCAGGTGTTCCTCTGTTGATTAAGGTGCAAATCCAAAGTCTATCACAGTAGCATGAAGAGGAGTTAAATTACAATGGCCTTCATTTATAGTGCAATAATATCGGCAAAGAATTGGCAATTAACCGTATGGAGTCTACATATAATAAGGAGAAGGGAAGAGAAGGTGCGATTTGTAAAGCAGAATGGTTTGGGAGATACCAGCAGCTTGACCTTGAGACCCAGGGAAGCTAAGCCATTCCTCTACTCATTGCCCTCAAGCTGCAGCTGTTGGTAATCTTTCAATAAATAGATGGCTCAGAACCGCCCCAGCATTCAATACAATGTACACTATCAAAACCCCTACCAAGAATAAAACACAGAAATAACACTGAAATTGGTCAGTGAATCAAATAAATCTACTTCCCTAACCGCATACACTCCCTATTGGATGGGTAAAAGACGACGAATAGTTTCATTCCTTGATACTCAGAAATACGTTTTCTGATTATTTAAAATATAACTCTTTCTAATAAATAACAGTTTGCAGTGTTCCAAGAATTATCAGCTTATTTGTGCTTTGAAATTAGACTTTGAAATAACAATTTTTGCTCCATATTAAAACAAAACAAAACAGAACAAATGGAAGCTAAAAGACTCAGTTGTGGTGTTTATTAATGGCAACAGTCTGCATGTTCATTTTCAGACATTTTCTTATTTTCTGTATGTATGCTAAATATTCCAAATAAGTTCCAGACCAGTTTCTCCTGGCAGAAATTCACATTCCCTCTTAATTTACAATGAAGGAGCAGTGCCCAGCAATAAAATGTTTATTGAATTTCACCCAGCAGTATAGGAACCATGTAGAAAGAATTCCTGTTGGGCAGATCTAATTCACTTCATCATTTCTAAGGAAAAAGGGGAAAAGCAAAAAAGGGAAAGTAGATGTCTTGGACGTTTATGAATGTATTGTCATGAACTAAACGAAGTAATCATTAAAGCAATTCTTCTATACCATTTAACGCATCATTCCCATTGCTTTCATAATGTCATATGAATGGTAAATTAAGCTTCCACCTCCTGCATTGTATAGCTGTTTTCCCATTTAGGGATGCCAGTGAAATTTTGGCTGGTATGAGATGTCCTTCATTGAAAAGATCCCAGAATGCTTTGCCTCAGTGAATGACTAGGTGGAATAAACCATTGGTCTTAAACATATAAATATATTCAGAAAACATTGTGTCATTTTGGAAAGTGATGGATGGGCACGAAAGAGATACAAATAAAAGAAAACGAAGAACAAACATATCCACATTTACTAGCATCTAAAGTCTAGTGTGCCATCAAATCTAATGTGCACCTTAATTTTCAAAACCCTGAAACCAAAAATGTTTGCCAAGTGTAATGTGCAGCAGTAAAAAGTGCACTTTTTATAATTTGGCTAAAAGAAGCATGCATTACAGTGGCTGCATGCTTTAAAAGCAAAAGCAAAAGTGTTAGAGCACTAAAGCTTTCAGCAATAGAAAAAATTGGGGGTGCATCTATGCTGTGGAATGGATCCACTTTAGTTGCCCTGGCTCAATGCTATGGAGTCATGGGGGCTGTAGTTTGGGATCATCGGGGCTCCCAAAGAATGCTGATGTGGCACAAAACTACAAATCCCAGCATTGCATATCATTAAGCCATGGCCATTTAATTAGAGATGACATCTCTCAAATAGGAACTCCGGGTGCTCCTGAAGAAGTGTCCCCTTTTGCTTTGGCTCAGTATTAAGATTTCCATATTACATAAATCTAATGTGCATGGTATTTCTTCATGTAGTAAATGTGTACAAGTGGTTTCATATTAGATTACCTTATAGGAAAATATGAATTGTTTTGTACATTATTTTCCACCAAAACTCTGCTAGTAAAAAAAATCTCAAAAGTGCATTGCATGAATGATAAAGCTGAACGATAGCATCTTATATCCTTCCCCATATATTGGTTGGATCATGTTTGAATTGTACATCGCTATTCTCAGACATTATATAGGATAATCCATTTCTATCTTTTGCTTGTCTTCAGGCAACAATGTATATAATTCCTTCATGGCTCCAGAGAACATGTTGCTGGTACACATTACACACAAATGGTCCAATCAATGCTCATGATAAGTGCATTTCAATGAGCTGGGGACACCTTGCCAATTTACATGAGTAAAAATATATAATAGGCCTGTGGTCCATGTAAATAACCCCATAAATCAGCCTATGGAATTTTTGTCAAAATAGAAATGTTGCTACCTTTTGAAATCACATAGTTCAGTCATTCATTTGAGTATTTAAATGCTTTTGTTTTGTTTTGTTTAATTAGAGAGATTTTTCAGCTCAAATAATTATGTCCTTGATCTTATCATAAGTAATAGATTGAAATATTCCTCCAAAGACAACATTTAGCTTTTTAGAACTATGAAGTTGGCCTTAGATTGCATCCAAATGTTTAAAAAAATCGACGTAGGTATCTTATCTACAGACATTCACTTGTAAATAAAGTAATTTAACTTTTTTGCCTCCTTCTGTTCTTGCCTGGTTGTTTCCTCTCTGCTGTTTTGCTGTTGTAATTTTAGAGTTTTTTTAATACTGGTAGCCAGATTTTGTTAATTTTCATGGTCTCCTCCTTTCTGTTGAAAGGACTACACAGAGAAGCCATTGAAATCCACAAGCATGTGGACAATTTCAACAGAAAGGAGGAGGCCATGAAAATGAACAAAATCTGGCTACCAGTATTAAAAAAACCTCTAAAATTACAACAGCAAAACAACAGAGAGGAAACAACCAGGCACATCTTAACACCTCTCAACAAAACATTCCCCCAGGCTCAGCCAGGCCTTCAAATGCTAATGAAGGTGGTCAGTTGAAACATTCCCACGTAGCCCCAGCAGAGAAGAGCTCTTTGCCCCACCCCAGTCATTCCACAGATATATAACCCACTTTCCTAATTCCAACAGACCTCACTACCTCTGAGGATGCTTGCCATAGATGCAGGCGAAACGTCAGGAAAAATGCCTCTAGAACATGGCCATATAGCCCGAAAAAACCCACAAGAACCTAGTGATTCCAACCATGAAAGCCTTCGACAATACAAGGAAAATGATGTTTAATAGATACAATTTTTTTGAAAACGCAAACTAACCAGGGAAATTATTAGCTTGGCAAATAAAAGATGTAAAGAAAAAACCACTGATAATGAGAATAAAAAATAAAGGTGAAATTATCACTGATTCACAACAGATACAAAAACTATTAGAAGAATACTATGCAAACCTATATAAAAGAACTCAGGGGGAGATCAGGACAATCTCGCAGTATGTAGAGGAGACAAATTTAAAACAAATCTCAGAAGCAATGAAAGCTGATTTAGATAAAGAAATTACACCAGAGGAAGTAATTAGGACAATAAATTTGGCTAAAGTAAACAAGTCCCCTGGGGCAGATGGACTCTCAATCCTATATTATAAAACATTTAAGGAAGAGCTGGTCCCATTGTTGGTGTCAGTGATGAATTCGGTAATGAAAAAGGGGGAACTTACAGAATCATGGAAGGAATCCATAATTGTTTTAGTCCCCAAACAGGATAAAGATTTAGATTTAATTATATTTTATAATTTATATTTTATAATCACAGTTCAACAAAGATATTGGTCTGTAATTTTTATTACAGACCAATATCTTTGTTGAACTGTGATTATAAAATATTTGCCACTATATTGGCAAATAGAATTAAGCAAGCACTGGCACAGTTAATACATAAAGACCAAGTGGGGTTCCTCCCAGGAAGACAAGTAAATCAAAACATCACACTGATACTGAACACCCTGGAAATAGCAGAAAAAGACCCAAACAGAGATCTGGCATTGTTCTTCATTGACGCAGAAAAAGCTTTTGACCATGTTAGTTGGGCTTATTTGGAAAAAGTGCTAGAAAAATTCGAAGTTCACCACCAATTTAAAAGGGCAGTAGGGGCAATATACACCAATCAAAGAGCAAGATTAAAAATAAATGGTCAACTATCAGACTACATTGATATACAAAAAGGGACAAGACAAGGCTGTCCGTTGTCCCCACTATTGTTTATTATGGGATTAGAAATCTTAAATGTAAGGATAAGGGAAGAGAAAGAAATCACCGGTTTAAAGATCAGCGGCCAAGAACTAAAAATTAGGGCTTACGCAGATGATATAGTCTGTATCCTAACTAACCCACTACAAAGTATTAAAAAACTATTGGATACAATCCAAAGATATGGTGACATATCAGGATTTATCATAGATAAGGAGAAATCTAAATTTTTAGTAAAAAATATAGATGTTAAAAGTCGCAAGAAATTGGAGACCGCAGCACACTGCGAGGTGATAATGAAAGTAAAATATCTAGGAATATGGCTTTCAAACAAAAATATCAATTTATTCCAGGATAATTACATTAGAACATGGGAAGACATAAAAAAAGATCTCCCCAGATGGCAAACAACCCCTCTAACTTGGATGGGCAGAATTGCAGTAATAAAAATGATGGTACTCCCCAAAATGTTATTCCTGTTTCAAAATATACCTATTATTAAAGGAACAAAAATCTTTGAGAAATGGAAAAGAGAGATTACTAACTTTATTTGGGCTAGAAAAAGAGCAAGGATAGCATACCGAAATTTAATTGATGATAAAGGAAGAGGGGGGCTAAGCTTACCCGATTTAAGGACCTATTATGAGGCTGCAGCAATGTTCTGGCTGAAAGAATGGATAAAATTAGAAAACAAGACCCTACTAGATTTGGAAGGATTTGGATTACGATTCGGCTGGCACGCATACGTGTGGTATAATGGAGATAAATTAAATAAAGATTTTAATAAACATATAATTAGAGGGGGACTATTGGATATTTGGAAAAAATACAGAAAAGGGATGGAACCAAAAAACTCCCTTTGGCTGAGGCCACTAGAAGCAGTCACAAGACCAACCTTAAGGGTAGAAACAAGAACATATAAAGAATACCTTATTAGAGAAAATGAAATGTGGAAATTAAAAGGGCGGGAAGAATTAGAGATTAATGATTGGTTTCGTTATCACCAACTGCATGAAAGATACAAAAAAGGATTGAGGATTGGCTTTGCAACCAAAGAATAAGAATTGGAAAGAATATGGGAAAAGGGGGATAAAGGGTTAATCTCTAGATTATACAAATACATACTAAGCTATAACATGGAGGACAACAGAGTCAAGACAGTAATGTTATCCTGGGCCAAGGACCTAGGCAGACCAATAGAATTGGACAAATGGGAATACCTATGGAACAAAGAATTCAAATTTACTTTATCGGGTTCAATCAGGGAGAATCAATACAAAATGTTTTATAGGTGTTATATCACTCCAGCAACATTGGCTAAAATAGACAAATCACAACAAGGTATGTGCTGGAGGTGCACGAAAGAGAAAGGGACATTCCTCCACATGTGGTGGACCTGTGTGATCATACAGGAATTTTGGGATAAGGTAATTAAGGAGACAAATAAAATGTTACATAACAAGATTAAAAAAATCCCAGGACTGTGTCTGCTAGGTCTACAGAGAGAAAACAATAATCAAAAGGACCAAGAAATGTATCAATATAGCTTTGCAGCGGCAAGATTGACCATAGCCAAAGATTGGAAAGGGGGAAAAGGTCTAACCAAAAAGGATTGGAGGGAAAGAATGCGAGAATATATGCTAATGGCCAGACTAACTTATAACAGGAGGAATAAGAGTAATGAGGACTTTCTAGAAAAATGGAAGTTGGCCATGGCATATCTGAATAGAGAGTCAGTAATATAGAGGAGCTCCATTAGGAATTTAGGTTTACCATGAATAAGGATAGATAAATAGGCTTAAAGGTTTCATAGTGTTTTGGTGTGGGAAGTCATGGTGAAGGGTGCATGGGTGTGGGGATGAGGGTTTATTTTGTTTAAGATAGGGGTTTTGGGATGAGTGTAAGGTCTGTGGTATGTGTGTAAAATGCCATGTGATGGTTTACTGAATGTTATGGAAAAAATTAATACAAAGCTCTGATGGAAAGCAGTGGAAAACAGGCAGAAATAGCAAGTCTATGTGTATTAAGATATGTAAATGATAATAATTTGTACTTAATGACAAAATTAACTGATTGACTGAATAAGGTAGATAGGCATGTACTCATCAAAAATATTGGTACCGGATTATATCTGCCATGATTTGCTTTTCTGTTATATACCATAATCAAAATAAACAGTTTTAACACAAAAAAAATACCTTCTTGGCTTGCGAGGAATGAAAACACTTTTTGAAGAAAGGAGTTTTTCCTCAATAGTAAAAACAAATCATAACAACCAAAAACAGCTGATAGCTAGCAAGCATTGTCTGAAACAAATCAATAAGAAGATTCATGGGATGTTTAATCGACCCTATGTTATTCTGACATAAAAATAAACTATAGATGTGTTTAATGGAGCTTTGCTGTTCTCTTATGATTTATTCAAAATTTCATGTGTGTTTTTTTCTCCCTATAGGGAAAAAGAAGGGTTTAAATGGTAAATGCAATAGTTACAACAAAGTCAATTGAAAAACTTTTGTTGCCTTACAGTGCCAGAAGCAATTGGATTGCCATCTCTTGATATGCTCCTGAAACATTTTGAAAAAGAGATTCAGCTTTCATTCTTTGCAGCATATGAAGACTGACATTGATTTTGTCTTTTAAGATTTTTCACATAGACATGAATATCCACTGTTAGACAGTGGCTATCACATCATTGGGACTGGGAATGGATTTTGGGTTTTACTCCAAATTTTAAAGGAGACATTCAAAGTAATGAACCTATGGGGATAAGATTCAACACATTCGATAGGAGTTCATATTTATTTATTTATTTATTTATTGCACTTCTACCCCGCCCTTCTCAACCCCCGAGGGGGGACTCAGGGCGGCTTACAAAAGGCCCAATTCGATGCCAGCACAACAGCAAGGTAAAAATAAAACATATATAAACAGCAATTAAAACAATTAAAACAATCCATTATATATCACAGTCCCTAAAACCAATCTAATGCTCAATGTTTGCCAGCTCAGAGTCCGTGAATTCAATTCCATATTGTCGAATCCATCAGTTCTAGTTGCCGCTTGTCCTTTGTCTATCTGCCAGATTCCCCAGAAACCTGGTCCCAAATCCATGTTTTTAATTTCCTTCTAAAAGAGAGGAGGGATGTCGATGACCTAATTTCCCCGGGGAGTGAATTCCACAGGTGAGGGGCCACCACCGAGAAGGCCCTGCTCCTTGTCCCCACCAACCTCACTTGTGATAGAGGTGGGTCTGAGAGCAGGGCCTCCCCAGAAGATCTTAAACTCCGAGGTGGGACGTAGAAGGAGATGCGTTCGGACAGATATGCTGGGCCGGAACTGTATAGGGTTTTGTAGGTCAAAACCAGCACTTTGAATTGTGCTCGGAATTGGATCGACAGCCAGTGGAGCTGACATAACAGAGGGGTGGTATGCTCCCTGTATATCAGCCTGAATCCACTGATATTAATGTCATAATTATTTTATCAACATGTAAGAATACATTAATTTGCCTTCCAAAGAGTCAGCTCATCATCCCATTTAACTGGGTAGTGCCTAAAATGTCTAACTGTTAGTTATGAGAGTATACATAAAATCACATAGTTGGGAAAGGCCACAAGGAATAGCCCAACTCCTGCTATGCAATAACAATCAAATCACCCCTAATAGATGGCCATCCAGATTCTGCTTAAAAAGGGAAGGAAACTGTCACACTCCAAGGCAGCACATTTCACTTCCAAACGGTTCTTACCATTTTAAAATTCTTCCTAATGTTTAGGTGGAATGTCTTTTTCCTGCAACTGAAATCCATAGTTCCATGTCCTAGGTTCCAGAGTAACAGAAAACAAGTTTTTGCCGTCCTCAATGTGATATGTTTTCAAACATAAAAACACGGCTGTTCTGCCTTGCTTATTTTACATGTGATTTGAAAATGAAGCTGTTCTTACTCCATTGGTGAAAATGGAGATGATGTGAAAAACAACTTTACCCATTTTTGTGCAAATTGGGAGCTCTGAAGATGTTTGCTACTCTACTCCTGAAACCTTTATTTTTTCACAATTTAAGCAATGTTTTATGATGGAGTCCCAAGAGGAATGCATTGAAGTAGTTTTGCATAATGTGATGGGTCTATGGGACTGTGTCTTAAAACTGTTTTAAAGTGTGTGGAAATGAAGGGGACCTGCATCTAATGACTTCATAGATATTTCTTGGCACATACTAGGGTTGTGCAATCAATTAAAAATGTTTCAAAACTCATTAAAATTAGGGGGCACTGGTGTTTCATTTCTAAAGTGTTTCTAAAGTATCATTAATAAAAAATTTCAGTACAATAATTAGAATAACAATATTTCCATAATTTTTTGTTATAGTAATTGCACAAGTGGGAAAACTTCAGAGGCTCCTTTCGCCCTCATTTTTACAGCCATTAGGGTGAAACTTGATACAATGGCAAAAGTTTCAGAACATTTCATTTATCCGCAGACTTTTGGGGAATTTTCAAAGTTCTTATAAACAACATTAAAAAAAACTACAAGAGCTATCTCCTTGAATTTTGTATACAATGTCAGATTTAGACTCACTGCACCTCCTAACCTCCGCAGGGGTGGGGGACCCATTAAGTTGGTCTGCCCCAAGAGGCTTATGGATCCAGATGGATTCCTGATGGCTCTTGGGGAGTTTCCTGCCACCTCGGTAGGTGATCCTGTTGATGCCCTGGTCACTCTCTGGAATGGGGAGATGACAAGGGAATAGACACGATTGCTCCAGAACGTCCCCTCTCAAGTAGCCGAGCTAAACCAGCTCCTTGGTTCAACAAGGAGTTGGCAGCGATGAAGTGAAGGAAGAGGGAACTAGAGAGCGTGTGGCGTTCGGATCCGAGCAAGCCAAATCGAACATGGTTTGTGTCCTTTCTAAGGGCATATGCTGCAGCAATAAAGGCTGCAAAGAAATCTTTCTTTGCGACCACTATTGCGTCTGCAAAGAACTGTCCGGCTGAGCTGTTTCGAGTTCTCAGAGGCCTTTTAAATCCCACCACTCAGGATGGGAGCCCTGACAACTCGGCAGCCCGCTGTGAAGCTTTTGCTCAGTTCTTTGCAGACAAAGTCACTTTGATCCGTTCTGGTCTGGATACTACATTAACGGCAGTCTCTGAGGATGTAGCTGGAACATCTGCTTGTCCGGTTTTAATGGATTCATTTCAATTGGTGAAATCCGAGGATGTGGACAATATACTTGGAGGAATGAGGCCTACCACATGCATCCTAGACCCCTGCCCATCCTGGCTTTTGAAGGAAGGCAGAGGGGGATTGGCCGAGTGGGTAAAGGTGGTGGTTAATACTTCCCTTCGGGAAGGCAGCATTCCAGCGAGCTTAAAAGAAGCTATAATAAAACCGCTGTTGAAAAAACCATCACTGGACCACACTCAATTCGTCAACTATCGGCCAGTTTCCAATCTCCCCTTTTTGGGCAAAGTCCTGGAACATGTGGTGGCTTCACAACTCACAACTCACAACTTCACAAGTCTGGCTTTAGGCCGGGACATGGAACTGAAACAGTCTTGGTCGCCGTAGTGGAATAATCTACGCCGGGAGCTAGACAGGGAGAGTGTGTCCCTATTAGTTCTGCTGGACCTCTCAGCGGCCTTCGATACCATCGACCACGGTATCCTTCTGGGACGCCTCGTGGGAATGGGTCTTGGAAGCACTGTTCTGCAGTGGCTCCAGTCCATCCTAGAGGGTCAATCTCAGAAGGTGTTGCTGGGGGACACCTATTCTGCCCCACAACCTTTGTCTTGTGGGGTTCCACAGGGATCAATATTGTCTCCCATGTTGTTTAACATCTACATGAAACCGCTGGGGGAGATCATCCGGAGTTTCGGGGTGCGGTGTCATCTGTATGCGGATGATGTCCAACTCTGTTACTCCTTTCCACCTGCTACTAAGAAGGCTGTTCAGGTCCTGAACTGGCGCTTGGCCGCTGTAATGGTCTGGATGAGGGCTAACAAATTGAAATTGAATCCAGACAAGACAGAGGTACTCCTGGTCAGTCGTAAGTCCGAACAGGGTATAGGGTTACAGCCTGTGTTGGACGGGGTTACACTCCCCCTGAAGATGCAGGTTCGCAGCTTGGGTGTGATCTTGGACTTGTCGCTGAGCCTGGAACCCCAGGTTTCAGCAGTGACCAGGGGAGCATTCGCACAGTTAAAACTTGTGCGCCAGCTATGCCCGTACCTTGGGAAGTCTGACTTGGCCACGGTAGTCCATGCTCTGGTTACATCCTGTATAGACTACTGCAACGCTCTCTACGTGGGGTTGCAACGCTCTCTACTGTGCACATATCCCACCCCATCCCAATGTTCCTATGGTTCAGAAGGTATCCCCTTCACTAAGCAATGCAAATATATTTACTCTAACCCGGTCCATCAAACTTGGTTGCTGCCATAAATGTTATAGAAAGGAAATGTTTCTGTTTTCAGCTTCGAAACCATCTACATCTCCCAATACTTTTAAAACTAGGAGTCTGCTGTGCTTGCTGTGAAGGGGCAATAAAGATCTCCAGCCTGCTCCCAGGACTCCTTGTGAGTAGCCAGCAGCCCAGGCCTCCTCCAGTGGGGTGTGACTCCGCAATCTGCAAGGAGGCCTCTACATCTATAAAGCTCTACATCTGCGGCCGCCATCTTGCGTCTCGCTTTTCCATTGCCGCCGCCGTCCCTTCACCGCTGCCGCTGCGACCGGACCACCGCTGGGGCCAGGGCCGAGCCAGGGCGTCCCGCTTCTCCATCGCCGCCGCTGTCCCCTCACCGCCGCCGGTACGACCGGACCACTGCTGGGCCACGGAGAGCGTCGCGGCCGCTGAGGCCGCCATCTTGGCGCCCCGCCCTCACCATCGCTGCCGCTGCTGCGACCGGTCCACCGCTGGGGCCGTTGGGCCAAGCCAGGGCACGGAGAACGCCGCGGCTGTTGCAGCCGCCATCTTGGCGCCTCGCCTCACCATCGCCGCCTTTCCATCGCTACCGCTGCAGCTGCTGGGCCGCCGCTGGGCCATCGCTGCCGCCTTCCATCGCGGCCACCACCATTTGGCCCGCCGCCTTGTCATCGCTGCTAGATTTCACCTTTGCCACCACTGCTGGATCTTCTAGAGTTTCATCTTTTCAGCGTTGACTAATATTGTGTAGGACCTTTGTATGTGCCTTAATATTGTGTAGACCTCTTGTGCTGGCCTCAGTAGTGTGTAGACCTTTGGTGCTAGCCTTAATAGACCTTTAAGCCAGCCCCTATATTGATACATACTGAATGAGAGTTTGATTGACCATCTGTGCTGCCCACCGCTGAGTTGTCACCTCCGGAAGCCCCATCCGCTTGTATACCAACCGTCTAAAGATTCCACCGGGGATCATATCAATAGTTAACTAATTTGCCATCACTTTCATCCCCATTGGAGGGTAATATATACTACCAACTTAGTATATTCCTGGTTGTCATTTGTACCAATATGGTGAGAACATAATAGAGCACTTTAGGCGCCTGCCGCCTGCTGCTAGATTGCACCAGCACTTTCGCCCCTTCCCCATCCCTCCGTGCCGCACTTTAATTATTGTCGAATAGAGCACTTTAGACCTAGCACTTTATGATTGTGCCCGATAGCACGTAGTGTCTGCTGTTGATTAAATACTACTATAGACAGGGCTGCATTAAAAAACTTGCACTTTAAGATCTAGCCCATTGGTGTGGCTGGAACACCACCACCATCTGTATTGCTGCTATCCATGTGGTTCCCCATCCCCATTTATGTACTGTCCCTGTTACTTCTGTGTAGCGGAGGGGGCAAAAAAGGAGGTGGGTTGGAGCCTGCGAACGAAAATGGGATAGGGAGGGAGGGGGAGGGGGAGAGAGGATGTTGGCAAGAACCAAAAAATCTAACAACGAGCAAAGTAGAAAGCAATTTCTTGACTATGGATGGCGGCATGGAGGGGGGGAGGTCTTCCACTAGCCGAGGGGCCCCCATAGAGGTCGTGGTGGGAAGGAGGAGATGCGGAAAAAGGAGACCTCAAATTCGGCCTAATTCGGAACGCTTATCCATATTAACAACCCCCAATCGGTCTCCTAAGGTAAATTGGTGTAACCAGGTGAGCGGACCCTCCGGCTTGAAGGTGGTGTTGTTGAACGCCAGATCTGTCAACGGCAAAAACGACCTGGATCCAGGATTTAATCCTGGAGGAGCGGGCAGATCTGGCGTGCATCACGGAGACCTGGTTGGATGAAGCTGGGGGCGTAAATCTCTCCCAGCTTTGCCCTCCAGGTTTCTCCGTGCAACACCAACCAAGAGCCGGAGGACGGGGAGGCGGGGTCGCAGTGGTCTATAGAGATTCCATCCATCTGACCAGGAGCCCCATCCCGCAGACCACAAATTTTGAATGCGTCCACCTGAGGGTGGGTGACCGGGACAGAATAGGGATTCTGCTAGTGTACCGTCCACCTCGCTGCACTACAGTCTCCCTACCTGAGCTAGCGGGGGTGGTCTCGAGCCTGGCGGTGGAGTCCCAACAGCTCCTTGTGCTGGGGGACTTCAACATCCATGCCGAGGCAACCCTCACAGGAGCGGCTCAGGACTTCATGTCCGCCATGGCAACCATGGGGCTGTCCCAACGGATAACTGGCCCCACCCACTGTGCTGGACACACATTGGACTTGGTCTTCTGCCAGGGATGGGAGCAGGGTGGCGGTGTGGAGGAGCTGTCTATCTCTCCGTTGCCATGGACCGACCACTTCTTGATCAGATTTAGGCTCACTGCGCCCCCTAACCTCTGCAGAGGTGGAGGACCCATTAAGAAGGTCCGCCCCAGGAGGCTTATGGATCCGAATGGATTCCTGACGGCTCTTGGGGATTTTCCCGCCACCTCGGTAGGTGACCATGTCGAGGCCTTGGTCGCTCTCTGGAATGGGGAGATGACCAGGGCAATTGACAGGATCGCTCCGGAACGTCCCCTCTCGAGTAACCGAGCTAAACCAGCCCCTTGGTTCACTGAGGAGCTGGCAGCGATGAAGCGAAGGAAGAGGTTACTAGAGAGCGTGTGGCGCTCGGACCCAAGCGAGCCAAATCGAACACGGTTTGTGTCCTTTCTAAGGGCATATGCCGCGGCAATAAAAGCCGCAAAGAAAACTTTCTTTGCGGCTACTATTGCGTCTGCAAAGAACCGTCCGGCGGAGCTGTTTCGGATTGTCAGAGGTCTTTTAACTCCCCCTACCTCAGGTGGGAGCCCTGACAATTCGGTCACGCGCTGTGAAGCATTTGCTCGGTTCTTTGCAGACAAAGTCGCTTTGATCCGCTCTGAGCTGGACGCCACATTAAGTGCAGTCTCTGTGGATGTGACACAAGCACCTGCTTGTCCTATTTTGTTGGATTCTTTTCAGTTTGTGAAGCCCGAGGATGTGGACAAGATACTTGGAGGAATGAGGCCCACCACGTCCATCCTAGACCCCTGCCCATCCTGGCTTCTGAAGGAGGCCAGAGGGGGATTGGCCGAGTGGGTAACGGTGGTGGTGAATGCCTCCCTTCGGGAAGGCAAGATTCCAGCGAGCCTAAAACAGGCTATTATAAAGCCGCTGTTGAAGAAGCCATCACTGGACCCCACCAAATTCGAAAACTTTCGGCCTGTTTCCAATCTCCCCTACTTGGGCAAAGTCATGGAAAGCGTGGTGGCCTCACAACTCCAGGTATTCTTGAGAGACACGGATTATCTGGATCCGGCACAGTCTGGTTTCAGACCGGGACATGGTACCGAGACGGTCTTGGTCGCCTTAGTCGATGATCTGCGCCGGGAGCTAGACAGGGGGAGTGTGTCCCTGTTGGTGCTCCTGGACCTCTCAGCGGCCTTCGATACCGTCGACCACGGTATTCTTCTGGGGTGCCTTGCAGAGATGGGTCTCGGGGGCACTGCTTTGCAGTGGCTCCGGTCATTTCTGGAGGGCCGTACCCAGAAGGTGTTATTGGGGGACTCCTGTTCAACACCACAGCCTTTGACCTGTGGGGTTCCTCAGGGCTCCATCCTGTCCCCCATGCTGTTTAACATCTACATGAAGCCGCTGGGTGAGATCATCCGGAGTTTCGGGGTGCGGTGTCATCTGTACGCAGATGATGTCCAACTCTGTCACTCCTTCCCACCTGCTACTAAGGAGGCCGTCGAAGTCCTGAACCGGTGCCTGGCCGCTGTAATGGTCTGGATGAGGGCGAACAAACTGAAATTAAATCCAGACAAGACAGAGGTACTCCTGGTCAGTCGCAAGGCCGAACAGGGTATAGGGTTACAGCCTGTGCTGGACAGGGTCGCACTCCCCTTGAAGGCTCAGGTTCGCAGCTTGGGTGTGACCCTGGACTCGTCGCTGAGCCTGGATCCCCAGGTTTCAGCGGTGACCAGGGGAGCATTTGCACAGCTCAGGCTCGTGCGACAGCTGCGCCCGTATCTTGGGAAGTCTGACTTGGCCACGGTGGTACACGCTTTGGTCACATCCCGCCTCGACTACTGCAACGCTCTCTACGTGGGGCTGCCCTTGAAAACGGCCCGGAAGCTCCAGCTAGTCCAGCGCGCGGCAGCCATGTTGTTAACAGGAGCAGGGCGTAGGGAGCACACAACGCCCCTGCTGTCCCAGCTCCACTGGCTGCCGATTTGCTACCGGGCCCAATTTAAGGTGCTGGTACTATCCTACAAAGCCCTAAACGGTTCCGGCCCAAAATACCTTGCAGACCGCATCTTGGCCTACGAGCCCAAGAGGACCTTGAGATCATCCGGGGAGGCCCTTCTCTCGATCCCGTCTGCCTCACAGGCACGCCTGGCGGGGACGAGAGAGCGGGCCTTCTCGGTGGTGGCCCCCCGGCTGTGGAACGCCCTCCCTGCTGAAGTTAGACAGGCGCCCTCCCTTATGGCCTTTCGTAAGAGCCTGAAAACATGGCTCTTCGAGTTGGCCTTTAACTGAGTGCTATATCTTGGCAATGATGACCGGAATGGACCACGACTATGAGACTGACTATGACCCATGATATGACGAAGCGGATTTTTAGTATAAGTATATGTCAAGTAGTAGTAGCATGTTATGTATTGTTCTGATTACTGTAAATTGTCTTTTCTATGTTGTTGTTCACCGCCACGAGTCGCCCCCTGGGCTGAGAGTGGCGGTAAATAAGTGCAAGTAATAAATAATAAATAAATAAAAACATTCTGGGAAAATTGTTTGCTCACCAATTTCTGACCAAGAAAGGTTCCCTGATATGTGAAAAAAAAATCCTCCATATCATTTTATATGAATGCAAACATTTATTAACTTGCTCACTGTTCAGTATCACAAATTCCATATTCTTCAGCCAAAGGGAATTCTTTTCATTATCTCTTTTTTCTGGATTTTTTTTATGGAAAGATACTTTTTAAAGGGAAAAAAACCCCTAACATATGGTTTTCTTTTAAAGTTCCATGTCATAAAAAGAGTGTTGCCATGTTTAGCTTAACTGACATTAAGGAAATCAAGTCTCTTAGAAAGAACAAAAACTTGAAGTGATAAAGCTCACCTCCAGTAGCAACCTTGGGAAGCAATGTGGGATTCTCTTCTTGAGAAATACTCGCTAGAAGATCTTTTTAAAAAAGAAGAAGAAGAAAACAGAGAAAGGAAGATATTATCTTTCTAGCTGAATAATGATTGATTAGTATGTTAGTTAAATACCAAAGATTTAACTAGCATCTCCCTCTATGTACCATCGCGGAGATTAAGATCCTCTGGGGAGGCCCTGCTTTCCGCCCCGCCATTGTCACAGGCGCGATTGGTGGGGCCAAATACAGAGCCTTCTCGGTGATTGCTCCCAGCTATGGAACTCCCTTCCTTGTGAGATCAGGTCAGCCCCCTCCCTCCTGTCCTTTAGAAGTATGGTAAAAACTTGGCTGTGGGACCAAGCTTTCGGGACAGGACAATGAAGCGACAATGGGAAAGATGACAGGGCCAACTGGATTTGATGAGGATGGCTAGGATGGTTTTAAATTGTTTTATTTTAAATTGTGTATTTTAATATTTAGATACATTTTTTTAATGTTTATATATTGTACCCAGGCATTGAATGTTTTCCATGTATGTGTTGTGCTCTGAGTCCCCTTCGGGGTGAGAAGGGCGGAATATAAGTGTTTTAAATAAATTTTAAATAAATAATAGAACCAAGCCAAATCTATTCATTTCTTCTTTCTGTTTGTTGTGAAAATTAAGCAATAAAATAAAACATTCATCATGGTAAAATAATCCATAATGCCATAGAAAAATATAGACAGCATGAGGAAATATACATAGTGTATATTAAAAGGACTTTAACCTTTTAAGCCATAAGGAATTCTTAGGAGACCAATATCAACATTTCAAAGCAAGTGCATGAAAACATGACTGATATGAAGCATATAATGGTTCTTCCACTACCTACTGATTTCTCCTTAACACAAGAATAGTAATAATAATAATAATAATAATAATAATAATAATAATAATACATTTTATTTCTTGCCTGCCTCTCCTCACAGCTCAAGGTGAATTACAGCAAACACACATTCGCCTAAAAACATTATTTAAAATAACATGTTTAGATATATTTCCACAAGATACATGTTTAAATATACAAACCAAAAATTAGACATAAGTTACAAGTTTAACATTTGTTATTAAAATTGTCTGGGTAGGCCAGCTGGAAAAGATAAGTCTTCGCTTGTGTCTTAAATTGAGACAGCTAATCTAGATGTCGGAGCTCTTCCAGCAAGTTGTTCCAGTCCTGGAGCAGCCAAATTAAATGCTATAAATGTTTGATTTAACTTCTGTGAATAGTAGTTACATTTGTAAATTGTTTAAAAAGTCTTTGTGTGTAGATTTTTAATAGGAAAGTTTCAGTGGACATGCACAGAGGACTGATCGCCAGATTCAATTCCAACAATTAAAAATAATTCTTTATTTCATACTCTGATGATAAAAGAAAAAATATGGTTAATATTTTGTTGATTGCTCCACTTCCTAAGTTGGAATTTTAAACTGAGAGGTGCAAGAAGCCTACTCTGGGCAAGCTAACAAACATAAAGCACCACTTTGATTTTTTAAAATTAATTTTTAAAAACAAAAAAGGTCCAGTGGGCATGCACAAACACACATCAATAGTTGTGGCCCATACTGATTTTCTGTATGGTGCAGCATTTGTAAGCCAGATGAATTTCTGCTTCCTTATTTGCTACTTCCACTCTAGAATGAATAATGATAAAGAAAGGGGAATATTTGACTCCGAAACATGACTCCAAAATCACACTCCTTCTTCTTCCTTTGAGAAAAGGAGGCAAAGGGTCCAGAATATGGCTTTCCATTGCAGATCTGACACTCTTCAAATAAATCTTGAGTCCAAAGTACATACACCATCTCTCCATAGAGCATGGTGGGTAAACAGCACTGCTGTCTGTCACACTTTTTGGATTATAATAAGATTTCTTACATAGCAATATTTGTTTGCTGATGTATTTCCAAAGTTGTAAATGAATGATAGATAGATTTTTGTCCAGCCTGAAACATCCTGATTCTATCAGTTCCTGGACAGATGTTGACTTTGCGTAGTTGGTGTTGGTAACAATAAGCAGCCTTGTGTTGACTTCCTTCTTAATGTAAGGAATCTTGTGAACATTTCCTTAACACAAAAATCCATTGTCTCTGATCAATATAAACACATTGTTTTCCCCCAAAAGTTCATCAGATAAAACGGCTAACATTTTGCAGTGTAGATACAACCACAATGAGTGCTGAATTGAAATCGGCTAAAAATACCTAAAGAATGAAAACTATCTTTCTATCAGGAAACAAATTATACTGCCAGAAGATGAGCCTCCACATACAACCCATGTGAAGGCATCAAGCAGGAGGTGGGTCCAGAGTGGACCAAGGAAGGGTGGTGCTGCTCCAGCATCAAAGAGGGGAGAACAATATAGCCACACTGAGCTTGGAAATGAGGGAGCTGGAGGCCTTGCGGCATGTCCCGAGTGCCAACAGGGGAGAAGGGAGTCGGGGGCCAGTGGCCCATGGACCTCAATCTTCCTTCCACCCAGAGCTTTGTATCCAGATGTCTTCCCTCTTTGTTTTTCAGCAACCAACTGAAGAGGAGGATGGTTTGCCTGCTGTAGCTCCACTCTCCCCGAAAGTAGTCCCAAAGGGACTACTTTTGTCCCACCTCTCCTGTGGGGGATGTGGCAAAATCCTCCCTCCTCCAGCTTTGCCAGGGTTAGAACGGCCCTTCTACCAGGTAACAAAATATATGTTTAGCATAGAAGCCTAGCTTCCTGCAGTACTGAAGTACAGAATATTTCAGTGCTATTTGCTGCTGAAATTGACTGGATGATCTCCTACTGTTAATTGTTAGCATCTTATCCAAAAAAACAGTGGGTGGATCCCTGCAGAACACAGATACTCACTTTGTTTGACTTTGTAGCTTTATTTCATGGGAGGCAGGGGGCAGCTGCTTGAAAGAGTTGAACAGATGGATTTCTCCAGATGAAAGACAATAAAAAAATTAAAAATCACTTGGAATTTCAGTAAGTAACTGGTCTATGAGAAGACCACAGATTTGATTGTGTGTTTCAATATTATAAAAGAGATTTGATGAAATTGAGTTTTATTTTCTATAGGTATGATTTCCTAACATTAGGGCTTAAAATGAACTTTTCTTTTCTAAAAAAATCTTAGAGTGATAGTGTTTATTATAAATCAGATTTCATTAAGTTACTGATGTGCTGAGGTATTATTACTCTTTTTAAAAATAAAGAAGAAATTGGAGAGGAAAAGACAAAGATTTTCAACAAGGGGAAACACACAAATATAGGATGGATGACAAAAGTCCATGTAAAAGAACTCGTGGAGTCTTTGTGTTATGAATAACTTTCCTACATTGGAAAAGAATATCCCACTTCTGACACCAATTATGTCATGAATGACTTTTCAATAACTTTGAAGCATAGGATCTTTTTATTGCAATTTCCAGTGTGAGAGGGTATATCTCCTCACTTATTAAACATGCCCATCAAATTTTGTATCCATTCCTTCCAGGAAAGAGCAGTTTCCACCTCCACTAATTTTTTGTATTTAATTCTCAGATCTTCTGAAATATTTCAAGTAAAACTATTGGGGTTATGGGAGAAACTCCTGGAAATATCTTGTTTTTTAATTTAACCCATGTCTCCATAATGTCTTTAGCTAGGTTATTTTTACACCCCTTAATTACTTTGCCTATTTTTGACATGAAAAAAATTCTCCATAATCTATATGCCAACATTTTTCTTCCAGTTCCCGCCAGATTAATTTAGGTTCTGAGATCAGCCTAAACACTCCCTTTATTACACGTGTCTGATAGTAGGTTATAAAATCATCCTTGGTTGTACAATGATAAAAGAAAAACATTGAAATTATCCAATCATATAAGGTATGCAAGGTTTTTGTTTTATCAACAATGAGAGCAAAATAACTTATTGATCCGAACGATCCGAACGAGCCAAATCGAGCCAAATCGAACACGGTTTGTGTCCTTTTTAAGGGCATATGCCGTGGCAATAAAAACCACAAAGAAAGCTTTCTTTGCGGCCACTATTGCGTCTGCAAAGAACCGTCCGGCTGAGCTGTTCCGAATTGTCAGAGGCCTGTTAAATCCCACCACTCAAGGTGGGAACCCTGACAATTCGACTTCTCTCTGTGAAGCTTTTGCTCGGTTCTTTGCAGATAAAGTCGCTTTGATCCGTTCTGGTCTGGATACCATGTTAATGGCAGTCTCTGAGGATGTAACACGGGCACCTGCTTGTCCGGTTTTGATGGATTCATTTCAATTGGTGAAACCCGAGGATGTGGACAAGATACTTGGAGGAATGAGGCCAACCACATGCTTCCTAGACCCCTGCCCATCCTGGCTTCTAAAGGAGGCCAGAGGGGGATTGGCTGAGTGGGTTAAGGTGGTGGTTAATGCTTCCCTTCGGGAAGGTAAGATTCCAGCGAGCTTAAAACAAGCTATAATAAAACTGCTGTTGAAAAAACCATCACTGGATCCCACTAAATTCGACAACTATTGGCCATTTTCCAATCTCCCCTTTTTGGGCAAAGTCCTGAAACGTGTGGTGGCCTCACAACTCCAGATATTCTTGGTAGACATGGATTATCTAGACCCGGCACAGTCTGGCTTTAGGCCGGGACATGGTACCGAGACAGCCTTGGTCACCTTAGTGGATGATCTGCTCCGGGAGCTCGACAGGGGGAGTGTGTCCCTGTTGGTGCTGCTGGACCTCTCAGCGGTCTTCGATACCGTCGACCACAGTATCCTTCTGGGATGCCTCGCGGGGATGGATCTTGGAGGTACTGTTCTGCAGTGGCTCCGGTCCTTCCTAGAGGGTCGATCTCAGAAGGTGTTACTAGGAGACGCCTGTTCAACACCACAGCCTTTGTCTTGTGGGTTTCCTCAGGGCTCAATATTGTCTCCCATGTTGTTTAACATCTACATGAAGCCGCTGGGGGAGATCATCCGGAGTTTTGGGGTACGGTGTCATCTGTACACAGACGATGTCCAACTCTGTCACTCCTTTCCACCTGCTACTAAGGAGGCTGTCCAGGTCCTGAACCGGTGCTTGGCTGCTGTGACGGTCTGGATGAGGGCGAACAAATTGAAATTGAATCCAGACAAGACAGAGGTACTCCTGGTTAGTTGTAAGGCCGAACAGGGCATAGGGTTACAGCCTGTATTGGATGGGGTCACACTCCCCCTGAAGACGCAGGTTCGCAGCTTGGGTGTGACCCTTGACTCATCGCTGAGCCTGGAACCCCAGGTCTCGGCGGTGACCAGGGGAGCATTTGCACAATTAAAATTTGTGCGCCAGCTGCGCCCGTACCTTGGGAAGTCTGACTTGGCCACGGTAGTCCACGCTCTGGTTACATCCCGTTTAGACTACTGCAACGCTCTCTACATGGGGTTGCCTTTGGACGGCTCGGAAGCTTCAACTAGTCCAACGTTCAGCAGCCATTATTCTAACAGGAGTGGAACGCAGGGAACGCAGGGATACCTTGTTTTTAGCATTCTCTATAATGTTTATTAGTCTGCGGACCAAGTCAGACATTTGCTAACCCTTAACAAACCCACATTGGTCTGGGATAATATAATGTTCAATGAATTTTTAAAATCTATTTGCCAAAATTGCCATAAACTTTTTTGCGTCTTGGTTAATTAGAGAAATAGGGCTGAAATATCATCTTCTCCAGATGACTTACCCTTCCTTAATTTGTTAATTGTGTCTTTATTTTCCTCTTGTGATATAGATCTCTCCATTTCCTTAGTGTGTGTCTCGCTTAATTTCTTGCCTAAATTTTGTTTCAGATATTTGTCCAGCTCATCTATATCCACTTCTGTATTTCTGTACACAGTAGAGTAGAAATCCTGTATCACTTTAATTTTATCTATTATTCTGGCACGTACAATAACATTACTGTCCTTGATACTTCCAATCTCCCTTCTTACTCTTTTTGTCTGTGCTATTTTTGCCAGCAGTTTTGAGCTTTTATTATTATATTCAAAGAAATATCTGTATACATCATATCTTTTTTTTACTTTTTCTATATCTTTAGCCTCCTACTCTGTCTTTAATCTGGTAATATTATTTATAATCTTCAGATCCTTCATTAACAAGTACATTGATTCCAGTTTTTCTATTTCCCCTATCAGTTGGTTCTCTCGTTCCCTTTCCTGTTTCTTCAGTATGCTCGAATATTTACTAAACAATCCTCTAAAAACTGCTTTCATTGCATCTCAGAGCACCTCATATGAAGGGGGTTCCCTTGCATTTAACTCCCAAATTTCTGCCCATTTTCTTAAAATATTTTCCCTTATAGATTTCTTGTTAATAATCTTTATATCCATCCACATTCTTTTTAGAGGCTCATAGTCAGTTTGGTATTCTAATACCATATTCACATCTCGATGGTCACATATAGAATTTAAATTTATATTGACTTCTTTAACACATTTAACTAGGGAAGGTGTTATGAATATTCTAGTAAATACCGAGTGCAATGCTGAATAATGTGTATATAACTTCTCATTCCCTTTCATTATTCTTTTGTTCAGTTAATTAACAATTATAACCTAAATGAGGTACTGAGAATAATGTGAGGGGAAGTCATAGGGAGGAGGGAGACTGTATAATCATCTTTCAGGGATACTTTGAATACAATTTTCCTGCTTCTTGGCAGGGGGTTGGACTGGATGGCCCATGAGGTGTCTTCCAACTCAATGATTCTATGAGTCTAGGGGAAGAGGGAGAGCTGTGTTTGGTGCTGCTGTGCAGTGGGGACTCCCACCTCTGAATCAGCTGGGAACACTCCTGTGAGATATTTATTGGGGTCAATTGAGTGTTTAGCATACTGCATCAGCCTCAAAATAAGTGTCAGTGTAGATGTGCCCAGAGTTTACCAACATTCTTCCAAGATCTTACCTTTTAAAGACATCCTCCTCAACAGCCTGCAACAGGGCTCATGATTTCATTTGTAGAACACCAACAAAGAAGATAGTGTTTTTCCCCTAAGGTCACCAGGTTTGATCTCTCAATGAGGGACATTCCAGAAAGATGACACTAGAGAAATCTGGAAAGAACATGTCGGAACTCAGATGCCTTAAAGAGCCAGACACAGTAAATCAACAGTTTATTAAATCAAAGCAAACAAGACTCAGAGACACTTTTCTACTCAGCGGAAATTGTACTTTCAAATGAGGGGGAGTGTATAAAAGGAGTGACCAGCAGCTGCTGGTCAATCTCGGCTTTTCATATGTTCATGTACCCAGTAGTAAAGATTCTCTCTGATAACGGATCGGAGTCCTGTGTCTTCATTGGGAACAGCTGCTGTGAGCTTACATTTAAGCTGAGATTCACTGCAGTATTTCGCATTTGCGGTGAGGTGCTACTATGGACGAAGATGAAGTTCTGCAGGAGGAGGAGAACACCATCCTTGGGGCGGAAGGAGGTGAGCAGGGGTCCCTTTTCGAGGAAACAGAGGTGGAACTCGAAAGAGTGGCGGCTTTGGCATCGTCTACTGCCTACGCCCGACCCAATGGGGTGACCCAGAGACGAGCGAAAGGGCCAGTAGATGTTGTGAGGGGAAGTAGCGACCTGGATTTCCCCTCCCCCCAGAGAATGGAGTATCTGGAAGGGAAAGTGGCAGCTATGGAGACTACCGTCGCTGTTATGTCGAGAGTGATGGAGCGCTTGGCCCCTCTGGTGGAGGACCCACAGCCCCGGATGGAGTTGCTGTGGAGTGCAAGTGAGAGGAGCGACCGGGGACCCGGAGCGCATCCCAAAACCCAGACGAGCTGGAGGCAAGGGGCGGAGAGTGACCAGGAAGGGGAGAGACTGTGGGAAGCCGCACTCACCCACCAAACTACACCCCTGGTGCCCCTGGCCAGAGCCGGGCATGACACAGGGCTATGAGGATTGCCCCCGGAGCGGCAAGGGCTCCAGGGAGGGCCAACGCATGCAGACGCCCGAGAGGTACAACCACTAATCCCCCAGCAGAGAAGGGAGAAGTTGAGAATACAGTTCGGAGGGGAAGCTGAGGAACTAGACTTCTTCCTGACAATGGTGAAGGGCTACTTGGAAGACAACGCACCTACCTTCAGGTCGGAAGCCAGCTGCGTGCGGGCTGTGGGTGCAGTATTGAGGAAGGGAGCAGCAAGCTGGTATGTCCAGCTCCACGCAAGGCGTGACCCATGCTTGGGGTCGGCGAGAGGGTTCCTAGCCACCCTGGAAGCACGCTTCTGAGATCCACTCAAGCGGGTCAGGGCGAAAGACAGACTGAAAACTATTATCCAAGGCCGAAGAACAGTGTCAGAGTATGCGGAGAAGTTTCAGTGCCTGGCTGAAAAAGTTCCTGAATGGTCAGCCGTGACTAAAATCGAGATTTTCAAGGAAGGTCTGAGGAAGGAAATATTATCTTGGGCTCTTCATCGCAATGATCCAGAGACGGTCCAGGAGTGGATACAGCTAGCAAGACGCTGGCCCAAGTCAGGAGGCACAGCACGTCCGCCAGAGCGAGGAAGGCCGGAAGCCAGAGAAAGGAACCGCCGGGAGAGAGCTGAGAGGAGCAGCAAAGCGGATGCTTTGTTTGTGGCCGTCTGAACCACAAAGCAGCTGAATGTTGGCAGTGGAAGGGGGGAGGCCCCCCTCAAGCCAGAGCAAAGCTGGCTGCTGGAAAATGAGCGGAGGAAGGCATCCTCCCTGGGCCCCCCGCTAGGGAGTTTGGTGAGTCACGACCCAGGAATGCTAGTATTCCCGATTAAGCTAGAAGGGGGGGACAAATGGGCTAGCTGTAGGGCATTCATAGACTGTGGATGTTCCAGAAACATAATCACCCCTGAGCTAGCAGATGAACTAGGGTGCAAGAAGACAGCCCTGCAGTCCCCCATAGCTTTCTCCCAATTGGATGGGTTGGTGGCATCAGGAACCCTGGCAAAATTCAGGGTGGAAGATGTGCAGTGCAAAATAGGCTGCTGGGAAGGTGGGATAACATTTGTTGTGTCCCAGATAGCTACATACAACATAATCCTAGGGATGCCATGGCTGAAGAAGGTTAGCCCCCAGATCTATTGGAGAGAGGGGAGTCCGCATTTCCAAGAGGCCCCAAAAGAGGGATGTAGCCGAGGGCAGAAAAACAAAAGTGGGCTACCAGACTTGGCCTGGGACCTTCCCCCAGAGAATCATGACTTTGCAGATGTGTTTGAAGAAAAGAAGGCAAACAAATTTCCCCCCAAGAGAAGGGTAGAAGTGAGAATTGAACTAAACAAAGACGCTAGCCTGCCAAAGGGTAAGCTATATCCAATGTCGGCTAAGGAGATGGATGAACTAAAGAAATACATAGACAAGAACTTAGCCCAAGGTTTTATAGAACCATCTGAATCCCCTTTGGGAGCCCCTGTACTGTTCAGGCGCAAGGACGAGTCGCTGAGGCTGTGTGTGGATTATAGAGGACTGAATGCCGTAAGCACTACCACCAGCTACCCATTACCACTAACCAAAGACCTACTATCATGATTATTGGAGGGGAGGATATTTACGAAACTTGACCTGGTTGAAGCACCATAAAATTCAGATAAAGCCAGAGGATAGGTGGAAGATGGCTTTCTCCTGCGCTTTCAAATTATTTAATTTCTGTGTCTGCCCTTTAGGTTTAAAAGGCGCTGGGGGGGGTGGCATTCATGCAGATGATCAATGAGGTGCTGCACCAATTGCTGTATCGCGGTGTTTATTGTTTTATTGATGACATAATTATATTTAGTAAGAGTAGGTCTGCCCATGTGGAATTAGTGAGGGAAGTGCTTCAGAGGCTGAGAGAGACGAAACTGTATGCAAAACTTCCCAAATGCAAGTTCAATAAGGAGCAAATAGACTTCCTGGGGTATAGGATTTCACACAAGGGCATTGCGATGGACCCTGCAAAAGTAGAAGATGTAAAGAATTGGGAACCCCCTAAAACACGCAAACAATTGCAATCCTTCTTAGGGTTCACAAACTTTTATAGAACGTTCATAAGAGATTTTGCCCACATCACACTACCCCTCACGGAGTTGTTGAAAACCAAGGGGAGGGGGGAAACAGCCAAGGTGTGGTCTCCAGGAGCAAAATTAGTCTGGTCAACAGAATGCCAAGAGGATTTTGAGAAATTAAAGCGTAGGTTCATAGAAGAGTCAATACTGATCCACCCAGACACAACCAAGCAGTTCATAATTCATTGCAATGCCTCAGACTGGGTGTATGCGGCGGTGTTAATGCAGAGGGATTCAGAGGGCAAGCTGAAACCATGTGGGTTTTTGTCCAGAAAGTTCAATGAGACCGAGAGGAATTGGCCCGTTTGGGAGAATGAAGCACTAGCGATATCGAAGGCCTTAGAATCTTGGAGGCATCTATTGGAGGGGAGTGGTTGCCTTTTGAGGTGTGGACTGACCATAAAAACCTGCAATATATCACTTCACCTTGGAGGCTGTCAGCAAAACAGATAAGGTGGGGTCAGTATTTCAGTAGGTTCGATTTCAAGCTAAAATTCTTCAAAGGGAAGGAAAATGTCTTGGCTGATGCGTTATCTCGAATGCCACAACGGGAGGGGGGAAAGCAGGAACAAAGCGGGAGCATCTTTTCGGAGCAGCAATGGGGTCTGGCAGTGCAAACCCGAGCACAAACGGAGCGTAGTCAGAGATTCACAGGAATAGCAGCCGGAGGTGAAGGATGGGAGGAGGAGCTGAAGCAAGCGTACCAGGGGGATGAGAAACAAAGAAAGAGTGCAGTGGAAAGACGGATTGGGATTTGTGAACAGGAAATTGTATGTCCCCGAAAGCTTGTGGGGGAAGATGATGATAAGGTGTCATGATAATAAAGGCGCGGGGCATTTGGGGGTCACGAAGACAATGAAGCTGTTGGCACGGCAGTGTTGGTGGCCAGGGATGAGAGGGGATGCAAAATCAGTAAGACCTTCAACGAGGTCCCCCATGGCCTTCTGGCAAACAAACTAGTCCAATGTGGGCTAGGCAAAACTATGGTGAGGTGGATCTGTAATTGGTTAAATGGATGAACCCAGAGGGTGCTCACCAATGCTTCCTCTTCATCTTGGAAAGAAGTGACAAGTGGAGAGCTGCAGGGTTCCGTCCTGGTCCTGGTCCTGTTCAACATCTTTATTAATGACTTAGATGAAGGGCTAAAAGGCATGATCATCAAGTTTGCAGATGACACCAAATTGGGAGGGATAGCCAATACTCCAGAGGACAGGAGCAGGATTCAAAATAATCTTGACAGATTAGAGAGATGGGCCAAAACTAACAAAATGAAGTTCAACAGTGACAAATGCAAGATACTCCACTTTGGCAGGAAAAACGAAATGCAAAGATACAGAATGGGGGACAATGCCTGGCTCGAGAGCAGTACGTGTGAAAAAGATCTTGGAGTCCTTGTTGACAACAAGTTAAACATGAGCCAGCAATGTGATGTGGCGGCAAAAAAAGCCAATGGGATTTTGGCCTGCATCAATAGGAGCATAGTGTCTAGATCTAGGGAAGTCATGCTACCCCTCTATTCCGCTTTGGTTAGACCACACCTGGAATATTGTGTCCAATTCTGGGCACCACAATTCAAGAGAGATATTGACAAGCTGGAATGTGTCCAGCCCTATGAGGAGCAGCTTAAGGAGCTGGGCATGTTTAGCCTGAAGAAGAGAAGGCTGAGAGGAGATATGATAGCCATGTATAAATATGTGAGAGGAAGCCACAGGGAGGAGGGAGCAAGCTTGTTTTCTGCTTCCTTTGAGACTAGGATGCGGAACAATGGCTTCAAACTACAAGAGAGGAGATTCCATCTGAACACAAGGAAGAACTTCCTGACTGTGAGAGCCGTTTAGCAGTGGAACTCTCTGCCCCAGAGTGTGGTGGAGGCTCCTTCTTTGGAAGCTTTTAAACAGAGGCTGGATGGCCATCTGTCAGGGGTGATTTGAATGCAATATTCCTGCTTCTTGGCAGGGGGTTGGACTGGATGGCCCAGGAGGTCTCTTCCAACTCTTTGATTCTATGATTCTATTAAGGACCACTGGATAAGGAAGGATCATAGATATGATTGATGTTTCCATTCCAGGAAGAAGAGGAGGAGGACGCCATGTCAATATCCAGTTTCCAGGCCCTCAGTTTTGGCGCTGAAAACTAGGGTCCTAACGCAAGACTTTGATAAGGACTCCGCAGCTGTCAACCTTGGAGGACAACAGTTTATAGTTTGGCGAGAACATTGCGCGGGGTTTTCTACTCGGCGGGAATTGTACTTTCAAATGAGGGGGAGTGTATAAAAGGAGTGACCAGCGGCTGCTGGTCAATCTCGGCTTTTCATATGTTCATGTATTCAGTAGTAAAGATTCTCTCTGATAACGAAACGGAGTCCTGTGTCTTCATTGGAAACAGCTGCTGTGAGCTGACACTAAAGTATTTGAGATACCAAATACTTTAGATACTTTGGGATTAATTTTAGCTGGACGTTTGTCAGGTCCTTTATTCCACCTGCAGAATAGTGGAATAATTTTGTCATGCTGCAGATTTAAATATGCTTCTTTTACCTCAGTCAGCACAAAATACAGCAAAGATATTCTGCTCACTTCGAAAACTTGTCTGAATGATGAAATGAGAAAAGATTTTTTCCCTGTGCAACAGCTGATCAACAGCCATGTCAAAAGTTCATGGCCAAGGGAGAGCAGAATATTACACAGGGTATGCTTCCAAACAAAGCAGTAAATCAATATGAATTTTTACAGCATATTAAAAAAAGCAGCAGTATGTTTTCTATTAGATTCCGGTGAGCATGATAATCTCTTAGCTATTATTGCACAAACACAGCTTGTCTGCATTGCCTCTCAAAAATCCAATGATGCACATTAAAGTAAAACTAGGGCATTAAAAATAATTATCAGCATGAAGATGAGAACTGGAAGAAGCACAGGATAAATGTCTGGGATGCTACTGGGTTCTGTGTCCTTCACCTGCTAGCAATATGAATGGAAAGGGCTTGGCTTCACACCCACTTTTGAGTGTGTTAGAAGATATGAATTAGAGATATCTGTAGTGTCTGTATTGTGGAAGATAAAATACAGTAGAGAAGATGAAGTGGACCAATTCTGTAAGGATCAAAGGTTTGTAACTATATCTCTTTCCATTTCACTTTAAATTTGCCATCTAAAAACCCACAAAAATTAACTACAGAAGATTGGTTGTATTTTATGCAGTCCTCTACCCACTACATTTCAATGAAATTAAAACAGTTCCTTGGACAAATGGCAAGATACAAATGATGGTGTTAAATTTATTATTTTATAAGATGTCTTTCTTTAAGGAAAGTTCATGCCACAGAAGTTCTTTATTCCATGGATTGTGCATTTATTTCTCCAGATATTGGCAAGGTTGTTTGGTGTTAAACCCTTTAAAAAATGCCAACCAGAAAAAGGGGCCTCCCCCCAAGCTTTCAAATCCACATGTGTAAAACATAACAATGTTCAGCAATTAGTCATAATCATAGAAATAATGGCATTTTCCTGTTGCAAATTGTAAATAATTGTAAACAAGGTAGGCTCTAGGCAAGTTATGACAATATTACCTGAAATTTCAGCTAATTGTCAAAATTTTTCCAAGCTAATACTGGTACAAAAATAACTCACCAAGTACTCCATGTCCTTTTCCGATCAAACATGTTGCAAAGAAAATGTCAGTTTCCATGGTAACTTCCTATGGAGCTCTTCTAGGTACTAGCAGACTTCCAGGTTTTGTCAGAACTATCTATCCAGCTGCTAGACTTTATTGTAATCACAGGTTCAACATTGGGATAGCCCTATAAAAAGGAGTTGTAAAGGAGGTTGCCATTAAAACAAAGATAATGGAATCACTGGTTACAAAAAAATAAGAGAATTCTGCTGATATCAAAGTATTGAAGCTGTATCCAGTCTCAAAATGATGAAAAAAATAATAATGCAGCTCAAAAGGTTATGTGAATGTTCTACATACATGCATTTCAACTATAAGAAAGCAAAATTATTACACAGATAAATGGGCTAGCTTTCAGGACTTGTTTACTGAGCAGCTTTGAACATAGAATCATAGAATCAAAGAGTTGGAAGAGACTTCATGGGCCATTCAGTCCAACCCTCTGCCAAGAAGCAGGAATATTGCATTCAAAGCACCCCTGACAGATGGCCATCCAGCCTCTGTTTAAAAGCCTCCAAAGAAGGAGCCTCCACCACACTCCAGGGTAGAGAGTTCCACTGCTGAACAGCTCTCACAATCAGGAAGTTCTTCCTCATGTTCAGATGGAATCTCCTTTCTTGTAGTTTGAAGCCATTGTTCTGTGTCCTAGTCTCCAAGGAAGCAGAAAACAAGCTTGCTCCCTCATCCCTGTGACTTCCTCTCACATATTTATACTAGGGCTGGGCGGTTTCGTTTCGTAATTTCGTAATTCGTTAAAAATTCATTATTTTTTTGATAACGAAGCGATTTTGAACCATTCAGGAGCATCTAAAAAACGAAACGAATTTTCCAATTTGTTTCGTAATTGCTTCGTATTCGTTTCGTATTCGCTTCGAAATCGTTTCGTTATTATTTCCACATGTCTGGGGCAAGTTTTATAGCTGTTGTTTGTTTAATCAGTGGAAAAAAAATATAAATATCACACTAACAGTCAACAACAGAGGGAGAGGGAAGTTTCAAAAGTTCCCCCTGTCCCATATGGAGGTTTTTTAGCGTATTGCGCAGTCACGTCCGCCATTAACGAATCAATTCGTATTCGTTTCGAAATCATTTCGTAATTGTTTTGTAATTTACGAAATTTCGTAAATATCGAAATTTTTTAAAGGAACATTTCGGAATTAATTTAAAAATCGAGACGCAAAAACCCCCTAAAAACGAATCGAGTTTAGAAACAAATTTTTCCGTGGTTGCCCAGCCCTAATTTATACATGACTATCATGTCTCCTCTCAGCCTTCTCTTCTTCAGGCTAAACATGCCCAGCTCCTTCAGCCGCTCCTTATAGGGCTTGTTCTCCAGACCTCTGATTATTTTAGTCGCCCTCCTCTGGACACATTCCAGTTTGTCAATATCTCTCTTCAATTGTGGTGCCCAGAATTGGACACAATATTCCAGGTGTGGTCTAACCAAGGCAGAATAGAGGGGTAGCATGACTTCCCTAGATCTAGACACTATGCTCCTATTGATGCAGGCCAAAATCCCATTGGCTTTTTTTTTGCCGCCACATCATATTGTTGGCTCATGTTTAACTTGTTGTCCTCCAAGATCTTTTTCACACGTACCGCATTGCCCCCCATTCTGTATCTTCACATTTTGTTTTTCCTGCCAAAGTGGAGTATCTTGCATTTGTCACTGTTGAACTTCATTTTGTTAGTTTTGGCCCATCTCTCTATTCTGTCAAGGTCCTTTTGAATCCTGCTCCTGTCCTCTGGAGTATTGGCTATCCCTCCCAATTTGGTGTCATCTGCAAACTTGATGGTCATGCCTTCTAAGCCTTCATCTAAGTCATTAATAAAGGTGTTGAACAGGACCGGGCCCAGGAGAGAACCCTGCGGCACTCCACTTGTCACTTCTTTCCAGGATGAAGAGGAAGCATTGGTGAGCACCCTCTGGGTTTGTCCATTTAACCAATGACAGATCCACCTCACCGTATTTTTGCCTACCCACATTGGACTAGTTTGTTTGCCATAAGGTCATGGGGGACCTTGTTGAAGGCCTTACTGAAATCCAGGTACGCTACATACATGGCATTCCCCACATCTATCCAGCTTGTAACTCTATCGAAAAAAGAGATCAGATTAGTCTGGCCTTGACTTGTTTTGATAAATCCATGTTGACTATTAGCAATGACCACATTTGTTTCTAAGTGTTTGCAGACCACTTCCTTAACAATCTTTTCCAGAATATTTTTTAAAAATAATTTTATTGTGCATTTGATTTTACATTAAAAAGTGGGTTAGCAAGGAATAAAAAGGATAGTAGGAAATGAGAAGGGGCGAGTGGGGGGAAAGGGGGAAGAGGAAGAAAAAGAAAAAAAGAAAAAAAGGGGGGGAGGTTTGACTTCCATTCTTGTTCGTGGCAGTTCATCTGTTTTGTACATCGAAAAATTCATCTTTATGTAATTTTTTATATGTGTGTACTCTTTTCCTAAAGAGTAATGTCTTTCTCTATTTCTGTCCCTTGATTATAAGTTCTTTCTCATTTTTTTCCAGTTCTTCTTTGAGGTATTCTTCAAAAGGTTTCCATTCTGTTTGCTTTATACACCTTCCTGTACTTTTCTTCAATAAGAAAGTTAGTTTGTCCATGTCTTTAATCTCGACTACTTTCCTGAGCCATTGTTCTTTTGATGGTATTTTCTCACTTTTCCATTGTTTTGCAAAAACCATTCGTGCTGCTGTTATAAGATAAACAAACAAAATATCCTCGTTTTGATCTAGCTTTAGTTCATTATCTGTAATTCCTAGCAAGAGGTATTCCGGTTTCATTGGGTATTTCTTTTTTTTAAATCTCCTGTATTCCTTCATGTATAATCTTCCAGTAGTTGTTTGTTTCTTTGCAGGTCCACCACATGTGGAAGTTTGCCTCCTTCTCCTTCCTCTTTTGCCCTGGCCCCCGAGAGCAATGTCCCTAAAAGACCAAATTCTTCCGGTTCCGGTAATGGTGGAAAGTAGCAAGATCTGGTGCTGCGCTTGAGAAGAACTTAAATCCGAGGGAATCCAAGCGCCTTTCCCCCTCCTCACTCCCCCAACTCAAGTAAGGAGATCCGGTGTAGCCAGGGGTCTGGAAGGAGGCCCGGGCGATCCGGTGATTCCCAAGAGAAGGGAGAAAGGGAGGAAGAAAGCGGAGAGGGAAATCGAGGTCGAGCGCCGCCATTGCATCGCGGCCGGCTCCCTCAACTTTTAAGACTCACCTGCTGTCGGGGCTCCGGGGTTTGCCTTGCCGTGGCCGGCTGGCATCTGGACCGGTGCTGCCGGTGGTTCCGGGGGAGGAGAGGCAGGCTTGAGCTGCATCACTAGCCTTCGCAGCCACCACCATCGCAGCCGCCATTGCTGCCGCTGCGGGCCCGCTCCCCTTCGCAGCCTCCTGAACCCTCTGTGCGGCGTCTCCGAGCAGAGGGGAGTGGCTGTCGGCGGCACCCCAGCGCTTCCCCTCGGCGCCCTGCTGCGTTTCCTGGCCCCCAGGCAGCGATCGCGGCGCTGTTGGCGGCCCCCTCACATCGGCAGCCGCCTTTTCCATCGGCGGCGCTCTCCGGCTGGGCCCCTCGGCGCTCCCGACGGCCCTGTGCCTCCCTCTGCAGCCGCCTCTCTCCATCGGCGGCAATTCTTCCTGGCGGCGCTTCTTGGAGCCTCTGGCGGCGCCCGTCCATCGGCGGCCGCCCTCATTCTATCGGCGGCATCTTCCGGCCCTTGCTCCTTGGCGCTCTCAGCGGCGCCACTCAACAACCGCCCTCCTTCCACCCAGAACAACTAAGACCGGCCATCCAACATTGTGGGACACCATTTGTTGCACCCACTGTCATCCGGAATAATCATCGTCAATTCCATCAAAGTGGGCCTAAGTAACAACCGGAAGGCCTACCCCACAGAAGTTTCAGCGTTCAGCTGCTTGCTACTTAGAACTCATAACAACATAAACTCTGTTATTCTTTGCAACACCGCCCTCTCTGGCAGGAGGTGCAATAACATAATTCCACTTTGCTGCTAAAAACAGTCTCCTCGGAATCATCGCCCACAATTCCCACCAAGCTCTACCAGCCTTCACTTGAACGGTCAGGAAGAACTGAGGACCAGGCCAAGGGGTGCCGGCTCATTGTCCACGGGCCCCGGAAGCCGGGTCCTATGTTTCGAACTGCCCGTCCTAGCAGAATGACATTGGGAACCTCTTGTGGGCTTGGACTCTGGGTCAATGAACTATCAAGCACCTTAGTCCAGCAATTGAGACTGTATGGTATTATTAGAACTTGAGCCATAGAAACCATCCAGCACTTTAACATAGCACTTTAATCCTGCACTTTAGCCCACCTGGTCTTGCCAGAGGTTACCAACTGGTCCCAAACCACTAAATTTGCTGTTGAGGCGTGGGCACTACAGCACTTTGGACAGACTTGAGTCTCTTGTCTAACCCTAGATCTAGATTGTATACTTCCAGTAATTATTGATGTCATCACTCCTGTTACTTTGTTACTGCTGATATTCCCCCCGCTAGTAATGCACAAATGCACTTTATGACCCCCAGCATACTGGAAGGAGTAGGAAGTAATGAAGGGGGGGGGGGATTCTCAGGGTCTAGAGATATATAATTACAATCATGTCTGTTACTATGCATTAACAACCGATACTGCAAGCGAGGAGTATGGAGGAAATCCCCCCGGGGCGGGGGGTTCTACGGGTGCGGGGGCTGCCATAGGGGTGGTGACTGGTAGAGGGAGATACGGGAAAGGGAGAACAAATCATTTATTTCGGCCCAAAAACTATCATAATAATCTGGCAAATACAAAATACAACAAGGATTCGACACGAAAGCAAATTCGGCCCAAAATTCACAATAGAACATTGGCAATTCCAAAGATCACCTATACTACACCCATACAAACGATTCGGCCTGAAAATAATAGGAATATATTGGCAACTCCAAAAAATACTCCCGACAAGATACAACTGAGATGTCAGGATGGTGGCCCCTCTGGGTTGAGGATGGTGCTGTTCAACGCCAGGTCGGTAAATGGAAAAACCTCCATTATTCGAGACCTAATCCAGGAGGAACAAGCCGACCTGGCGTGTATAACAGAGACCTGGTTGGAAGAGGGGGGAGGGGTGAATCTCTCCCAACTATGCCCGCCAGGTTACTCTGTGCAGCACCAGCCAAGACCCGGAGGGCGGGGAGGAGGAGTAGCAGTAGTCTGTAAGGTTTGTATTCCCCTGATCAGGTGCCCCATCCCACAATCATCATCATTCGAGTGTGCCGGCTTTAGGTTAGGTGACCGGGACAGGATAGGGATTCTGTTAGCGTACCGACCACCCCGCTGCATGACAGTCTCCCTACCTGAGCTAGCAGGAGTGGTCTCGGACATGGCGTTGAGCTCCCAGCGGCTTTTGGTCCTGGGGGATTTCAATGTCCATGCCGAGACCTCTCTTTCAGGAGCGGCTCAGGACTTTATGGCCGCCATGACAACCATGGGCCTGTCCCAATTAGTATCTGGTCCCACCCATACTGCCGGACACACACTAGATTTGGTCTTCACCCAGGGATGGGGTGATAGTGTCGGGGCGGAGGAGCTGACCATCGCTCCATTGTCATGGACCGATCACTACCTGATTAGGTTTAGACTTACTGTACCTCCTAACCTCCGCAGGGGTGGTGGACCCATTAGAATGGTCCGCCCCAAGAGGCTTATGGATCCAAATGGTTTCCTGACGGCTCTTGGGGAATTTCCCACCTCCTTGACTGGCGACTCTGTCGATGCCTTGGTCTCTCACTGGAACATCGAGATGACTAGGGCAATTGACACAATCGCTCCGGAACGCCCCCTTTCGAGTAACCGAGCTAATCCAGCCTCTTGGTTTACTGAGGAGCTGGCAGCAATGAAGCGAAAGAAAAGGTGGCTAGAGCGCGTGTGGCGCAGGAATCCGACTAAATCAGCCCAAACACATCTGAATGCCTTTCTAAGGTCCTACGATGTGGCAATAGCGGCAGCACAAAAAACATCCTTTACTGCCAATATTGCATCTGCGAAAAATCGTCCAGCCGAGCTCTTTCGAGTTGTCAGGGGTCTGTTAAACCCGCCGAAAAGCGAGATCCCTGACAGCTCTGGAGCTCGCTGTAAAGCGTTTGCTCGATTCTTCGCGGATAAAATTGTGCGGATTCGGTCGGATTTCGACGCCACTTTACCTGCAGTCTCTGAGAATGTGACGAGAGCATCTGCTTGTCAGGTTTTGTTGGATTCATTTCAATTGGTTCAGCTTGAGGATGTGGACAGGATCCTTGGAGAGGTGCGACCCACCACATGCATCCTAGACCCCTGTCCATCCTGGCTGATAAAGGAAGCCAGAGGGGGTTTGGCGGAGTGGGTAAAGGTGGTGGTTAACGCCTCCTTACAGGAGGGCATAATTCCAGCGAGCTTAAAGCAAGCTATTATCAAACCGCTGTTGAAGAAACCATCACTGGACCCCACTCAACTATCGGCCAGTTTCCAATCTTCCCTATTTGGGCAAAGTCCTGGAACGTGTGGTGGCAACTCAACTCCAGGGATTCCTGGTAGACACTGATTATCTTGATCCAGCACAGTCTGGCTTTAGGCCGGGACATGGGACGGAAACAGCCTTGGTCGCCTTGGTAGATGATCTGCGCAGGGAACTGGACAGGGGGAGTGTGTCCCTGTTAGTTCTGCTGGACCTCTCAGCGGCCTTCGATACCGTCGATCACGGTATCCTTCTGGGACGCCTCATGGACATGGGTCTTGGGGGTACTGCCTTGCAGTGGCTCCAGTCATTTCTTGAGGGACGGTCCCAGAAGGTGTTACTGGGTGACACCTGTTCGGCCCCACAACCGTTGTCGTGTGGAGTCCCACAGGGTTCGATTCTGTCCCCAATGTTGTTTAACATCTACATGAAGCCGCTGGGAGAGATCATTCGGAGTTTCGGACTGAGATGTTATCTCTACGCAGATGATGTCCAGATCTGTCACTCCTTCTCACCTGTCACCAAGGAGGCTGTCCAGACCTTGAACCGGTGTCTAGCTGCTGTGTCGGACTGGATGAGAGCTAACAAATTGAAATTGAATCCAGACAAGACAGAGGTCCTACTGGTCAGTCGGAAGGCCGAACAGGGTATAGGGTTACAGCCTGTGTTGGATGGGGTTACACTCCCCCTGAAGACGCAGGTTCGCAGCTTGGGAGTGATCCTGGACTCACCGCTGAGCCTGGAACCCCAGGTCTCGGCGGTGGCCGGGAGAGCTTTTGCGCAATTAAAACTTGTGCACCAGTTGCGCCCGTACCTTGGGAAGTCTGATCTGGCCACAGTGGTCCACGCTCTTGTCACATCCCGAATAGACTACTGCAACGCGCTCTACGTGGGGTTGCCCTTGAAGACGGCTCGGAAACTTCAACTAGTCCAGCGAGCGGCAGCCAGATTGCTCACCGGAGCGACATACAGGGAGCACACCACCCCCCTGTTGTGCCAGCTCCACTGGCTGCCGGTGCAGTTCCGAGCACAATTCAAGGTGCTGGTTTTGACCTATAAAACCCTGTACGGTTCCGGTCCAGTGTATCTGTCCGAACGTATCTCCCTTTACGTCCCACCCCGGAGTTTGAGATCAGCTGGGGAGGCACTGCTCTCGACCCCACCACTGTCACAAGTGAGGCTGGTGGGGACGAGGAGCAGGGCTTTCTCAGTGGTGGCCCCTCACCTGTGGAACTCACTCCCGGGGGAAATCAGGACATCATCATCCCTCCTCTCCTTCAGGAGGAGGGTGAAGACGTGGCTTTGGGACCAGGCCTTCGGGCAATCTGGCAATTAAATCAGATGAATACGACCAGCAGGATGTAAGAAGTGGAATTGAGAATGAGATCTATGAGTTAGTGAACGCTGACCATGTGGGGGGATGAATTGGGTTTGTATGGGGTTTTTTATTGATTTTATTGATTTTATTGGTATTATGTATGAATTGTTAACTATGAATTTGTAATAATTTTGTATTGATTGTTTTGTGACGCGGGCATCAAATGGTGCCTTGCTTTTGTAAGCCGCCCTGAGTCCCCCCCCCCCCCCGGGGTGAGAAGGGCGGGGTATAAGAACCTGTAATAAATAAATAAATAAATAAGTAGCTTCCCTCATGTGATTGACATTTCCAACAGTTTGATAGTAAATTTTTGTACATTAGTCCTAATTTTTGAGGAGTCATGGACCATCTGTTTTGAGCTAGTTTTCCTTGAGATCAGATGAGTACGTGTATCTTGATTTCTTTTTCCATAATTGCTCCCGTTCATCCATCTTAATTTGTCTTCCTCTGTTTTTTGCCCAGTTTGTCATGCAGTTTTTTACTCCCTCTGTCTCTGTGGCCCATTCTAGAAGTTTATTATAGATTTTTCTTTTCCGTTTTTTAAAAATTGTCCCAAAAATCTTTTTTTTAATTAAGCCTGGTTTTTTGTCCTGATTAAAAGCTTCTTTTATCTGTGCATACTGGAACCATATTAAGTGGCTGAATTTCTTGGTCAGTTCTTCTTGTTTTTTCGGCTCAAATGTATCCTTACATTTTTTAAAAGATTTCTTTATAAGTTGGCCAGATTGTCCATCCTAATAGCCTTTGTTGTTTTGCTTCTAGGGGTGATAGCCACATCGGAGTTTTGGTATGGAAATATTGTTTGTACTTATTCCAAATTTTTGTCAGGGAAGACCGAATAAAATGGTTACCGAATTTTTTTCAATTTTTGTTTTACCATACCAGATGTATGCGTGCCATCCCGCCCTGAGGTCAAACCCCTCTAGTGTTAGTATTCTTTCTTTTTTCAGTCCAATCCACTCCTTTCCCCAAGTTAGGGCAGAGGCCTCGTAATAAATGTTTAAGTCGGGGTGTCCAAAACCTCCTCTGTTCTTTATGTCTGTTAATATTCTGTGTTTTATTCTGGGGTTTTTTCCCATTCCAGATAAATTTTGATAGGCCTTTGTCCCATATTCTGAATATTTTCATGTTACGAATGGTAGTGTGGCAGCGAGCAGAAGAAAAGAAAAAAATGTATTTAAAATGAATATAAGGAAACTTACCTTCAAAATGCTGAACGAAGGGGTTTTGCGGCAGGGAGGTTGGGTGGAGAGAGCAAAGCGTTCCAAAAGACGAAAGTAAATGATTGACTTAAACAAGCTTCATAGATTAGGCTCAAGAAAAGTTAAATATTAATGGAACATGACATTTGGGAAACAATGGTGTCTGACGTTATAAGCATCATCAAAGGAATATTGTTGGCAGCCAGACAAGGACGCTTGCGTAATTGATCTAAGACTAGGGAAAGGTCAGTTAGCGGCCTCTGGTGGGTCAGTGAGGTAAATAGCAGGCAACTTCAGATATATTCTAAAAGGTATTTCGAATATGGGAATAATTAAGATTTGAAACACGTCATTGTACTGCGTCATTGTGATGTATGGGAAAAGGTAATGCGTAATGCCTCTGTTAATGATTATATCTGTGCAAATGTCAAGACAGTTGTACGCATGTCTAGACCAGTGGATTCTGCTATAAATATTGAACCCCGACTGACTTACAAGCACGCTTTCAGATCATGTTCTGAGCGTCCTATCAACTTGATAGTAAATATGCCTGGAATCAAATTTGCAGTCTCCGTCTATTTCCTGCTTTGATTGTGCTCTAAAATGATCACGGGTAACGGATATGCCGCAACAGAAGGGAGATTTTGAAAGAGGTATAGCATTTTAGGGAGTATGTCCATTTTTATTATTGCTATTCTCCCTAATAGTGAGAGGTTTAAATTTCTCCAATTAATTAGGTCTTTTCTGATCTCTTTCCATTTTTCCATATAGTTGTTTTGAAGCAATTGGGCATTTCTAGCAGTGACCCATATTCCCAGGTATTTTATTTTGGTCTTAATTTGAAATCCTGTCCTTCCTTGTATTTCCTCTTGTTTCTTTTTTGTGATTTTTTTTGTTAGGATGACTGTTTTCTTATTATTCAATTTAAATCCTGCTATCAGTTCTTGTGGGGTTTTTTCAGGCTATATGGCCATGTTCTAGAGGCATTTCTCCTGACGTTTCGCCTGCATCTATGGCAAGCATCCTCAGAGGTGAGGTCTGCTGGAACTGGGAAAAAGGGGGTTTATATATCTGTGGAATGACTAGGGTGAGACAAAGGGCTTTTGTAAGTTGGGCTAGGTGTGAATCTTTCAACTGACCACCTTGATTAGCATACAATGGGCTGACTGTGTCTGGAGCAAACTCTTCTTGAAAGGTGATTAGATGTCCCTGCCTGTTTTTCTCTCTGTTGTTTTTGCTGTTGCAATTTTAGAATTTTTTAATACTGGTATCCAGATTTTGTTCATTTTCATGGTTTCTTCCTTTCTGTTGAAATTGTCCACATGTTTGTGGATTTCAATGGCTTCTCTGTGTAGTCTGACATGGTGGCTGTGAGAGTGGTCCAGCATTTTTGTGTTCTCAAATAAAATGCTGTGTCCAGGTTGGTTCATCAGGTGCTCTGCTATGGCTGATTTCTCTGGTTGGAGTAGTCTGCAGTGCCTTTCATGTTCCTGGATTCTTGTTTGGCGCTGCGTTTGGTGGTCCCTATGTAGACTTGTCCACAGCTGCATGGTATACAGTAGACTCCTGCAGAGGTGAGAGGATCCCTCTTGTCCTTTGCATTTGTTGGATTTTCTTGGTGGGTTTGTAGATTGTTTGTATGTTGTGTTTCCTCATCAGCTTCCCTATGCGGTCAGTGGTTCCCTTGATGTATGGCAGGAACACTTTTCCTCTGGGTGGATCTTCATCTTGACTCTCATGGCTTGTTCTTGGTCCTGCAGCTCTTCTGATGTCTGAGGTGGAATATCCATTGGCCTGTAGAGCCCAGTTGAGATGGTTCAGTTCATCTTGGAGGAGGTGGGGATCGCAGATTCTTTTTGCACGGTCTGCCAAGGCTTTAATGGTGCTTTTTTTTTTTACTTGGGTGATGGTTGGAGTTTTTTATGTAGATATCTATCTCTGTGTGTGGGTTTTCTGTAAATGGTGTGACCCAATTGTTGATCTGGTTTATGGATGACTAGGACATCTAGAAAAGGCAGTCTTCCTTCCTTTTCTTTTTCCATAGTGAACTGGATGTTTGGGTGGATGCTGTTAAGATGTTGCAGGAACCTGTTGAGTTCTTCTTCTCCATGGCTCCGAATGGTGAAAGTGTCATCCACATATCTGAACCATATAGTGGGCTTTTTGGTTGCTGTTTCAAGAGCTTGTTTTTCAAAGTGTTCCATGTAGAAGTTAGCTATGACTGGGCTGAGAGGGCTCCCCATAGCTACTCCATCTTTCTGTTCGTAGAATTCATTGTCCCACTGAAAATAGCTGGTGGTGGGGCAATGGTGAAACAGCGCCGTGATGTCTTCTGGGAACCTCTGGTTGATGAGTGCCATGGTGTCTGCAACTGGGACCATGGTAAATAGAGACACCACATCGAAGCTGATCAGTTTGTCATTTGTATTTAGTTTGAGATTGCTGATTTTTTCAATGAAGTGGGCTGAGTCCTTGATGTAGTGTGTTGTGAGCCCAATGTGGCTTTGTAACTGTGCAGCAAGAAATTTGGCTAAGTCATATGTGGGGAATCTTCTATGATGCAGATAACGTCATTGGCAAATGCCCTTAGTTTGTATTCTTGTTTGGCAATCATCAGTCCTTTCAGTTCTCTGTCCCATCTTATGTATTCCAACATTGTTTTTAATGCCATTATGAATATTAAGGGGGAAAGGGGACATCCTTGATGAGCCCCTTTACTAATTGGGAACTTTTCTGTTAATTGTCCATTTAGTTGGATTCTTGTTTCTTGGTTAGTGTATATTGAATTTATGGCATTCTTAAATTGGTATCCTAAGTCTATTTCATCCATCAGTAATTTGAAAAAGTTCCAGTTCAGGTTGTCAAATGCCTTTTCCGCATCCAATGATAGTAATGCTAGTTCTTTCTGATGATGGGTATCATAATACTCAATGGTGTTTAGTATTGTTCTTAAATTCTCTTTTATATTTCTTTCAGGTAATAAAAAGCCTGATCTTCTTTAATCCAGTCTTTAAGGAAAGATTTTAATCTTTTTGCCAGTACGTTTGTGAATATTTTGTAATCAGAGTTCAGCAAAGAGATTGGCCTGTAATTTCGGACATCTGTTGGATCCTTTGTTTCTTTATGGATCATAGTGATCACTGCTTCATTCCACGAGTTCGGTGTTCCTTTATTTTGTAAAGCTAAATTCATTATTTCTTTGAGGAAGGGTATAATTTCCTCTATCATTGTCTTATAGAAGCCCATCGTGAATCCATCAGGCCCTGGAGCCTTGTTGCTATCCATGTCTTTAATTGCCTCTCGGATCTCTTCCTCTGTGATGTCTTTATTTAAGAGTTCTCGTTGTTCATCTGTAATCTTCTGTAGTTTAAGTTTGCCGAAATATTTGACTATTTCTTCTTCCGATATATCTTCCTTAGTATATAGCCTTCTGTAGTACCTCTGAAATTCCTCCTGTATCTTTTTATCTGATGTAATTTCTCTATCTCCCGATGTTATTTTTGTTATTTTTGTGATTGTTTCTTTTTTCTCACTCTTCTCATGAGCCATCTCCCCGGCCTGTTAGCGTTCTCAAAGTACTGTTGTTTAACATATTTGAGCTGGTTTGCTCTGGTTTCTAGTTTTAAATGATGTTTTTTTTTTAACATTTCTAATCTCTTTTCCCTTTTTCGATTGGGTGATCCTGCTTTTAAGGCCTTTTCTTCTTCTTCTTCTATTTGCTTTTCTAAGTTGTTGATTTCTTTGTTTCTACGTTTATTTTTTGTCGCATTTTGTTGAATTAGCTGGCCTCTCATTACTGCCTTGGGTGTGTCTCAGATTATCTGTGGTTTTGTTTCTGATATGTTGTTAATAATAAATAATTCTTTGATTATGGTTCTGTTTTTCTTTATGTCTTCCCCTGTTTTTAGTAAGTTATCATTAAGACACCATCTCCTTTGTCATTTTCTCGGGTTTAATGTGAGTTCTAATGGACAATGGTCTGAGTTATCTCTTGGCAGTATTTTGGTTATATTAGTTTTTACGATCAGTGAATTTGTGAGCCATATCATATCAATTCTGGTCCATATCTTGTGTCTATTAGAAAAGTGGGTGTAGTCTCTTTCCTTGGGGTTAGTAAATCTCCATATATATTGCAGGTCTAATTCTTCCTTGAGTGATAGAAAACTCTTCGGGAGAGTGCTGGTCTGGTCTTTCTTTTTCTTTTTCTTTTGTAAATTACCAGTTTTATCTATTTTTTTATCTATGACCCCATTGAAATCCCCCACAATTATTAAATTGTTGTAAGTTACATTGGTTGTATTCTCTTTCAGATATTCTACGAATTTTGTTTTGGGGCCGTTTGGGGCATAGATGTTGCATATCAGTGTTTTTTCTATCCCTGTGGTTTTTCTATCCCCCAGCAACCACTCTCCCCTCTTCATCTCTAAATTTTAATTCTGATGGTATATCTTCTTTTATATAGGTTGCAACCCCTCTCTACTTTTTCAGTTTTTTAATTTGTTAAATATGCTGCATGTTTTTGGGAAATATGAGTCTCCTGCAACGTTACAATGTGGTAGTTTTCTTTATTAATATGATAAAAAATTCCTCCTTTTATTAGGGGAGTTCAGTCCGTTAACATTATTAGAGTATAATTTTAATTGTCTTTCATACATTCTGCAAATTATTTTCTTCATCCAATTTGTCATCTACTTCCTCTCCATCTTCCGGTTGCTCTGTCTTGGACGTTGCCTGGTTGGATTTTGTTTCCTCTTCATCTGAAGACTGAGGGCGTGGTTTTTTCTTTTTCCTTTGGTGTCTTGGAAAGGATTCCTGGGGGTTCTTCATATGATTTTTTTTAGTCTTTTAAGGAATTCTCTTGCTTTTTCCTCTGATGTTATCCATGTTCTTTGTTCTTTATATGTTAACATAATTCGTTCTTCCTTTTCCCATAATTATCTTGTTGTCTTTATGGAATAAAGGAGTTTTGTTGGATTGTTGCAGTATGGCATCTCTCATTGTTTTCCTGGTGAACTGGACTATTATGTCTCTAGAGTTTTGTTTTTTTCTTGCATATGAGGTTTGTATATGATACACTCGATCTATTTCTTTGTCTACCTATGTTTCCTGTTTTTTAAGAATATTTGCTATAAGTTGGATTATTGTCTGTCTTAAATCTTCTTGTGCTTCTTCCTGTAGGTTTCTTATTCTTGCTATTCTAGTTCCTTGAACTGTTTTCTCTATAGGTTCTTATCTAGACTTTCCTCTTTTTTCGCTATCTTTTCTATTTTCTTTTGAAGTTTGTTCTGGTTCTCTTCCATTTTCTCTTTGGCTCCTTTTAAATCTTTTATATCTGTAGTTGCTTTAAATAATTCCTCTTTCATTTGTCTTAGATCTTCTTTTATTTCATTTCTCATCTCATTTAGCTGTTCTTGGACTTTTTCATAATGTTTGTTTTGGCTCTCTATTAAAGCTTTGACTTCTTTTTGTCCCTCTTGTTTCTCTGACTATTTTTGGATTTCCTTTAATATCTCTTTAGTATGATCTTTGGGATTTGTGTTTTCTGAACCTGATCCTCTTCTGGCTGATATTTTTAGGTCCTTGATCTCTTTCTCTGTCTTTGCTTTTGGAGTAGTCATCTTTTCTTCTCTCTGTTTGTTGCTATTATTGTTGTTCTTGTTGTTTTAATTTAATTTTTTAAAATTTTGTTTTATCTTTATTTATTGTTAATGTCGATTTTTACTTGTTTATTGTTATTGTTATTGTAGCTATTATTTTTATATAAAGGTTTATTTTATAATATTATTGTCTTACTGATTGTTATTATTTATTGTTGTTATTTTAGTGTATTTATATATATATATATATATATATATATATATATATATCTACAAAAGCTAAAAGCTTAATTATTTGGATAATATTTTATTTTTATTCTTGATTGTTATTATTATATATTTTTTATTTTATTTTTTATTTTATAATTAAAAATTTAATTAAAAGGATTTTTAATCTAATTTGTTTATTTATTATTATTTATTTGTATTTATTTTTTATTTCTATTTCTTTTCTTTTTCTTTTCCCCCTTTTTATTTTATTTTATTATTATTAATATTATTATTTTAAATAATTTTATTATTATTTATAATTTTATTTATTTATTTGTTTATTGTTTATTTTTAATTATAATTTATTATTATTTAATTTTTTATTTTTTATCTTTATATATGAACGCACACACACACACACACATATATATAATATTTCTATTTTATTCTTATTCTATTTATTATTGCTATTTTTCCCTTGTTTATGTTTGTCTCTGTATAGATATGTGTATATATAAATATATATTGGTATCTGTATGTATTCGTTTCCTATAACCTTTCTCACTCCCAATTCTCAAGCCTTGTCTCTTCTCTCCTTCTGTGCACTCTTTTGTCTCAATTTGTTTTTGTTTTCGCTCCTTCCCTTTCACTTCTCCGTTGGCTGCTTCTGTTCCCTTCTTGTCTTGGTCTTTCTGTCTCTTCTTGTCTTATTTTTCTCTGGACTCAATTCTTTACCTTTCCTTCTCTCCGGTTCTCTCCACTTCTTTTCTCCTTTCTCCTTTCTCCTCCGATTTGTGTGTTACTTTCTTAGACTTCTTCTGTCCGTTATTTGTCCTCCTTCCTGGCTTGTTATTGTTTTTATTGTTATTTTTCTGTTTATTATTCTTATTTTTCCGTGGTGGCTGCTCTTTGTCGTCTTTTCTCTATGGCTATGAGCTTCTTCCATCTGGCTTCTGCCCTTCCTCCGCCACTCTTTTTCGTCACTTCCTGTTATTGGCTATCCCTTTAGACCTTGCCTCTCCGTTTCCTCTTCTGTCCCCCTTCTGTCACCTTCTCTTTTCTCTTTCCTCCTCACGAGAATACCTTTCCTCCTCGCAAGAATACCTTCTCCACCTCCTGGGGGGGGGGGGGATTTGTTTGTAAAGAAGGCTTCGCGATCTAAACCATGTGGCTCCCAGGACTCCCAAGGTCTCTTTGAGTCTTGCAAGGTCAGTTAATTTAATTTAAAGACAATTTTAAGACAATTGTTGCTTTATCTTTGAGGGGAAGCCTATTAAAGGTTTCCCCTTATGGGTATTTTCCTTCTTTTCCTTCCCTCTTCTTTCCTTTCCTCTTTCTTTTACACTGATATTTTCTTAAGTTTACCAAGGGAACTTCCCGCCTCAAACAAGAATTATTTCTTTTCGAAACGTACATTTCAGCTTCTGGCCTTCTTATTTTCCTTTCCTTGTAGATTAAAATGAGCGGGGCTGGCAGTAAGTGTGGGTCCGTTTGGGTCCGCTTCCCCAGGAGTGGTCCGCTAGTCCTCCGCTGTTCCCAGACCCACTCGGTACCTCTCCCTTGAGGGGGGTCCCACCGGGGTCTTCGGGTCAGGTCTCCAGACTCCGCCAGGGGTTTGGGAGCAACTGCTCTACCAGGCCTCTCCTTGGAGCTGAGCCGCCAGGAGCTCCTAGCTGCTCCTGCTTGCCGCCATTGCCACCCACTGGTAATTGTTTGAGTCATCCTTTTTTCCACTTCTTGAAGATTGGGACCACATTGGCCCTCCTCCAATCTGCTGGAACTTCTCCCGTTCTCCAAGCCATCATTCTTTCCCATTACTTCATTAGGAGAGCAGGAGAAAATAATCCCAACAGATGCTGTACTATGTGTGGAAAATGTGTTTGTGAGAACAATTCCAGCATCCAAGTTAAAGGTGTGCAAAGCTTCAGAGTTGCCATTTGTAATTCAGAAATTTGTACAATTCAGAAATATGATCCTCTGATTTACAAAGCAGGAAGAACCCCTCTGAAGCAATTACAAATCAAAACAGAAGGCTCTGAAACTTTTAGAGAAATTTGTAAAATATTTGTTGTTCCGGAGGTTTTTCCCCCTCAATGTAACATATTCCATCGTCCCAGGGTGGGAAGGGGAGAGGGCTGACATGATTGACAAGGGCTGTTTTTTTTTCCTTGTCAGCCAATGAGAAGAAGAAAGCTGGCTTTCACCAAAGTCAATCTTATATACGGCTTAGTGGGTGTTTGTAGGAAGGAGATAATGTTTCCTTTAGATCTCCGTTAAGTTTTCTTATGTTTTTTAAAATATATAGTAGCTAGCTTTTTTAGGCTTTTGTTTCTTTCTGTCCATCCAGTCTATCTTCCTTTGTTGAAATTATTCAACCCCCCAAAAGTATATTTTCAAAATCCCATAGCTAGCTAGTAGATAATCCCTCCCCAGCCCTACTACTAGTTTTTGAGAGTTCTGTTCCTTTCTGTCATTTCATCCTATCTTCCTCTGTTGAAATTAACCAACTTACCCACCACCACCACCCCACACACAAACTTACATTTTATACATTCAAACTAGCTAGTTAGCTAGCTATTCCCTCACCTTTCCTGCCTATCTTCCCCTCAAATCCATCTGGTATCAGCTTACTGTGTGTTGTTTTGTGTGCCTGCCTATTCACACCCAAAAATATTTTAAAATAACAAAAAAAACCTTTATTAGTTCTGTGTCTTATTATGTGACTGTGTGCATGTTGATCTATTTTCCTTGCTGTTTGTGTGTGTGCATTACAAACTCCTGCACCACACACAAGCAACCAACTACTGCAGAGAAGCACACATACAAATTAATAAAATATTATTGCATATAATATAGGTAATAATAATAACAACAACAATACATAATGGGGCATGGGGTGGGTAATACTGCTGTGTCCAGTGGCCACCGGGCTTCTATCTGAGGGTAAGGAAGAGGAAGAGGAGGTATTGTTTCTGCTTCTGTCACCACAACAAAAATTAAGCACACATCTCTTGGTGCTGCTTCTGCATTTGTTCCTCCTCCTGCTGTTGCTGTTGAGATGAGGGCAGCCTCACAATTTGGGCTGGCAGTCCCATTATTAGTTCTAAGGAGGTAGAGGTGGGTTTCTTTCTTTCTTTCATACATTTACAATTCCTGTCCTTCTCACCCGTGGAGTCAGGGTGGCCTCACAACCGGCAACTATTAGATGCCCAAGGTAAAGTAAAGATAAAGGTTTCCCCTGACATTAAGTCTAGTCATGTCCAACTCTGGGGGGGGGGGGTGATCATCTCCATTTCAAAGCCAAAGAGCCAGCATTGTCCATAGATGCCTCCAAGGTAATGTGGTCGGCATAATTGCATGGAGCTCCGTCACCTTCCCTCAGAAGCGGTGCCTATGGATCTACTCATATTTGAATGTTAACTGCTAGTTTGGTAGAAGCTTTGTCCTAAAGGATAGGAGGGAGGAATTAGACCCTTGAGACAACTGAGGAACTTACACAGCATTCAGAAGAAGGGTCTGAGGGGAAATTTCATATGGATTTACCCCTGGCTTAAGAAGTGAGACTGTTGAGCAGTGTGGGGGCTGTACACCAACGGAATCCTTATTTTGTCCTAGTCATCTAACTTTAGATACATACGCTCCAATGCTGTTGGCTGTGGAACCTGGTCAGGGGGATGAAATCATGATAGACCACTGCAATTCCACCTGCCCACCCCACAGGTCTTATCTGTTGCTGCACAGAGAATCCTAGTGGGCAGAGCTGAGAGAGATCAACCTCCCAATCTCATGCAGCCTAGGTCTCTCTGATTCAGAAGCATTTTCTCCTGACATTTCACCCACATTTATGGCAGGTATCCTCAGAGGTTCTGAGGTATATTGGAAACTAAGCAAGGGAGATTTATATATCTGTGGAAGTTCCAGGATGGGAGAAAAAACTCTTGTCTGTTGGAGGCAAGTGTGAATGTTGCAATTGATCACCTTGATTAACATTGCAAAGCCTTGCAGCTTCAGGGCCTGGCTGATTCCTGCCAGGGGAAATCCTTTGTTGGGAGGTGTTAGCTGGCACTGTTGGATCCTTGTCTGGAATTCCCCCTTTTTCAGAGTGTTATTCTTTATTTACTGTCCTAATTTTAGATGTTTTTTAAAAAAATACTGGTAGCCAGATTTTGTTCATTTTCATGGTTTCCTCCTTTCTGTTGAAATTGTCTACATGCTTGTGGATTTCAATGGCTTCTCTGTGTAGTCTGACATGGTGTTTTGTTAGAGTGGCCCAGCATTTCTGTGCTCTCAAATAATATGCTGTGTCCAGGTTGGTTCATCAAGTGCTGTGTTATGGCTGACTTCTCTGGTTGGGTTAGTCTGCAGTACCTTTCATTTTCCTTGATTCATGTTTGAACACTGCATTTGGTGGTCCCTATTTAGACTTGTCCACAGCTGCATGGTATATGGTAGACTCCTGAAGAGGTGTGAGGATCCCTTTTGTGCTTTGCTGAACATAGCATTTATTGGATATTCTTCATGGGTCCGTAAATAGTTTGTAAGTTGTGTTTCTTCATCAGCTTCCCTATGCCATCAGTGGTTCCCTTGATGTATGGTAAGAACTAGGCTTGGTTGATTTAAAAATGATTCAAAACTCATTTTGGATGTAGGAGGCGCTGGTGGTTCAATTCTAAAGTCACTTCAGATTTTTTTTTAAAATGAAAAATTTCTGAAACTTCTGAATCACTTTGTTAATGGCAGACACATGTGCGGTAGGAAAAAAACAGCACTGGCACGGGGAAAACTTCAGGGGATTCCCCCTCCCTCATTTTTAGGCAGTGTAGACAATCCCAAGGTAAGTGTCTTAGAAACACCACTTTATCTTTTACTGCAATACATTGCCCTAGTCTTTTATGGGAAATATAAATGGCAAGTTATTTTCTGATGTTTCTCAAGTACACAGGTGGGCCTCAGATATAGGGCTGATCATACTAAAGTGTGCTTTTACTGAGGCCGCACACACTTTTACTTTTTGGGAAAAGACAATGTAGTTTTCAGCGAGAACCACAATTTTTCACACACAAAAAAATCTCACTTCGGAAACATTGTTTTGTTTGTTCATACTTTGGTCAAAAATTAATGGTGGCCAAATCAACCTTGGTGATCAGTGGGGTGACAGATGAGCCTTCACATTCAAATTATGGTGGTTTTCCCTTCAAAATGCACATTTTTATTTCTATAAAACTGTGAATGTTACTACTTTCAGGTTCAAAATGTAGTTTTCACACCAAAACAACATAGATGTACAAACAATGTAAGTCTGTACAGAATAAATGCCTGAAACATTCAGGGATTTATAAATAATTTGTTTAAACTACACCAAAATATTTGTTTTCACAAAGGAATAACTTTAGTAGTTTTCCTCTGGGAGAGAAAACAAACTAGTCAGAGATTTACATCTTTAGCTGGGAGATAGAGCTTGCACTTATGCTCATGCCCCTGAGTTATGCCTATATCACATTCATTTGTATGCCTGAAGTGGAATGTTACTAGAGATATTGGCTGGAACGTTGTACCAAGATCCAGTTCCCAGAAGAGTAGACCTTCTCACCATAACCCCATAAAGCAGGCTGGGGTTAACATGTTACAATCATGACAATAATATTACATACATAACTAAGAATCCAAGACAGTCGTTATAAGGTTTCTTGGTTAAGTATAGTAAGTAGATGCTTTTGTTCATTGTTAACGAGTAGATTTTACTTGTAGTGTATTTGAAAGCAGAGCAGCTGAAGGCAGGTGGAGATCTGCCCATCTTCCATTGGGATAACAGCAACAATATCCAGAAGGTAGCATATAATCTTGCATTGAAATTATAATTTTTGCAAATAGAATGAGTTATTATTCAGCTTTACCTTATTAGCATGGCTTAAATACTCTAAAGGCACCTGTCTAATCTTTGAAGATAAGCAAGGTCAACTCTGGTTATAATTTTAATGTGAGGCTACCAATGAATACCAGCAGGTATGGGCTGTGTCAGATGAAGGAACTGGGAAAACCACCTCTGAGTATTCCTTGCTTAAGAATAAATTCATTGAGTTGCCATATGTCAACATAAGACTTGAAGAGGCAGATATACATACAGTTTATGTTTGTTGAGGTTTTTTTTTTACTATATTTTAGACACATTTAAATAAAGAGGAACCACACAAAGTGCATCAAGTTCTCTTAGTCTTTTTTTTATTATTATTTTATTGATTTATCACAATTATTACATACTGTTGCATTTTATACATCAACCTCTTTAACATGTTGTTTTGTTGTTTTGCTTTGACATTTCCTCCCCTTTTCTCTTTTTTTTTTTTCCCCCTATTTTCACCTCAGTGCTCCCCTCCACCCGTCTCAAGCCACATTTTTTACATTTCATCTGTCCAAAATTTCATTTCTTCTTGTGACGGTAATTTTCCTTCCTTATTTTTTAATCCATTTACCACAAATTTTCCCCATATAGCATCAAAATCACTTTGTTTCCATATACCTTTTTTAACCTTTAATATACATGTCAGTTTGTCATTTAATGCTATTTTCCATGCTTCCTTGTACCACTCCTCTATTCGTATATTCATTTCTTTTTTCCAATTCCTTGCTATGAGCAGTCTTGCTATAGTTAGTAAGTTTGTTATCGCTTCTTTATCCTCCTTTTTCAGTTGCTTATTGGTATATAATGATAATAAGGCTATACTAGGACTTTTGTCTATTTTCATATTCATTATACTTTCTATTTCTCTAAATACTTTCTCCCAAAAATTATTTACATATTTACATTGCCACCACATATGTATATATGTTCCTGGTTCTTTACATCCTCTCCAACAATTTGTTGAATTGTTTTTATTCATATATGCTATTCTTACCGGTGTTAAGTACCACTTCCATATTAACTTGTAATAATTTTCTTTAACACGTATCGATAGGTTTTTTAAATGTCTTTGTCCCCATAACTGTTGCCACTCTATTTCACTTATTTTTATCCCTAAATCCTCTTCCCAAATCTCCTTAAGGGTACTCTTTTTCATTTTCCCATCCTTCATTTCAATTAGTATCTTATAGATTTTGCTAATTATACCTCTCAAGTTTTCGTGTTCTTCTACTGCCCTTCCCTTCTGTATTATTTGTTCAAATTGATTGAGTTGGCTTCCATTTCTATTATTTTTTTTCCAGTTTATTAACCATTGTTCTAGTTGTATACAATGAAACCATGATAATTTTATTTCTTTAAACTCTTCCAACATCCTTTCCCTCTTCATTTCCGCCTTCATCCAATCCCCTATTCTATCTAAATTTATTTCCCTTACCTTTTTATCCATTGCTTTTTTTAAATTTTTTGGGAATTTCTTTTCCATCACTATTGGGGTTATAATTGATCCTTCCTTTATTAACCTCCCCTTGTATTTATTCCATACTTTCAGTATGTTGCTCAGCATTAGGTTTCTAATTTCCCTCAGTTCTTTTCTAGTAAGCTGTTTAAAAAATATATTCCAAGTTTCATCTTCCACTTTTCCTGATTCATTACTAAGCCAATCTATTCCCTCTTTTTTAACCATTCCTTCTATAACCAAATTTAATCTACTTGCTTCATAATATTTTTTTATATTAGGTAGTGCTAGTCCACCCTCCTTTTGCGATCTATACCATAACTGTTTGTTTAGCCTGTTTCTTTTACTTCCATTGCAGTACTTATTAATCATTTGTTGCCATCTAATTAGCTCTTCTTCTGTGATTTGAAGTGGTAACATTCTAAATATAAAATTTATCTTTGGAAGTATTTTCATTTTTACTAATGCTATTCTTCCAAACCAGGATAAATGTATACCTTCGTACTCTATTAACTTTTTCTGAACTTCTTTTCTTAAAGTTACTACATTTACTTCCTCTATCTCTTTTAAATCCTTAGTTATTATTACTCCCAAGTATTTTAATTTATTCTTAATTCTTATTCCCATTTTTCTCTGTTCTATAAATTTTTTTTCTTCTTCTCTTGTATAATTGAGTAGCATCATTTCTGACTTGTTCCAATTAACTTGTAATCCCGTTGCTTTCCCAAATATCTCCAAATGTTCTTTTATTCTATCTATTTTCTCCACTATATTTTCTATAAATAACAATGTATCGTCAGCGAATAAGCTCACCTTCTGTTTCTCCTTTTTTCCTAATCCTTCTAAATTTTTATCGTTCCTTATATTATTAGCAAAAAAGTTCTATCACCATAGCAAATAATATCGGGGACAAAGGGCACCCTTGTCTAGTTCCTCTAGTCACTTTTATTTCGTTTGTCACTCCATCATTTATAGTTATCACTGCTGAATTCTTTGAATAAAATTGTTTCAGTACTCCTTTTATTTTATTTCCCATTCCAAATTTATTCACTATTTCCCCTAGTGTCTCCCATTCCACACAATCGAACGCTTTAAAAATGTCTAATGATAGTATCCCTGCTTTTCCCTTCCCCTCTTTAACCCAATGAATTTTATTTAGTGCTCTCCCTATCAAATTTGACATTTGTCTTCCTTTTATAAACCCACACTGATCTTCTTTTATGTACTTATACATACATTTATTCATTCTATTAGCTAATATCGCGGACAATATCTTTGCATCCTGGTTTATTAATGATATGGGCCTGTATGACCCTGGGTCTGTTAAGTCTTTGTCAGGTTTGGGTATTAATATTATTAATGATCTCCTCCATGAATCGGGTATTTTATCTCCCTTCATTATTCCATTATACAATTCCAATAATTTTGGGGTTAAAACTTCTCTAAAGCTTTTATAATACTCTGTCCCTAGACCATCCAGGCCTGGGGCTTTTCCTACTTTTAATTTATTAATGACTTCCTCTATTTCTTTTTTCTTAATAGGTTGGTCCAATAGCTCTTTATCTTTCTCCTCCAGCTTACTCTCCCAATTTTCTTCCACGTATTTCCTGATTGCCTCTATGGGACATGCTTTAGTTTGATATAGATTTTTATAAAATTCCTCAAATACTTTCAATTTCTCTTTCATAGCTCTACATAATTTACCTGTTTTATCTTTTATCGTGTTTATCATTCCTTCCATTTTCTTTTTCTGTGTTGATTTGGCTAGGATCTTTGAATTCCTATCACTAAACTCAAAATATTCCCTCCTTAAATAAATTAAATTTTCTTGTACTTCGTCTATTTCCATTTTATCCAATTCCTCTTTTTTTGCTCTTAACCTAGCATAAATTCGTGTATCTCTCTTTATTACATATGCTTTTTCAATCTCTTCTATTTCTCTTTCTAGATTCCTTTTCCTTTCTTCTTGCCTTCTTTTTAAGTTAATTGTCTCTTTTATACATAACCCTCTGGTCACTGCTTTCATAGTATCCCATAGGACTCCTTTTGTCACCCCTTTTTCGTTGAAGCCCCATATTTCTTGCCATTCTGCTTGCACTTTATCTACTATCTCTTTATGATTTAGTATTCTTGTGTTTAACCTCCACCTTTTCATTTTATCATAATCACATTTCAACGCAATCTCAATTGAAACCAAAGCGTGATCCGAAATCTTAATCATACCTATATCAGCATTTAGCACTTTACTTGTCATGTTCTTGGAGACAAAAATATAATCAATTCTTGTATACACCTTGTGTACCGATGAATAATATGTATATCTACTTTCATTCCCTTTTACCAATCTCCACACATCCTTTAATTGCCATTTATTCATTACTCTGCCTAAAATCCGTTGTTTCAATATTTCTAGCTTTTGATGCTATCGTAGTTTTATCCTTCTTCAAATCCATACAGCAATTACAATCTCCTCCAAATATTACATTTTGTTGATGATAATTCTCTATTTGCTCTAGCACTTTTTCATAAAATTCTTGCTGTTTCACATTTGGTGCGTATACATTTACTAATACATATTTTTCCTCCCCTATTTCCCCATATATTATTATATATCTTCCCTCTTCATCTTTCAATACCTTGTTTATGACAAAATTACATTTCTTTGCTATTATTATTGCTACTCCTCTTGACCTCGAGCCCCGTTTATTTTGATGTGTTTCCTGTAGGAAGATGGCGTCCGCCGCGTCCTTCTTCAGTAGAGATTCGATCCGCCTTCTCTTAATTACCGTCCCCAATCCCCTCGTGTTAAGCGTTGAAATTCTTAATTTATGGGACATCATTTCCCTTTCCCTTTAAAAGCTTTTTTGTGGCTTGAAACAACGTGAACCCTTGACCCTTTCCCTCCCCTACCCTTAGTCCCCATTTCCCCCTCCCCCCCAGTCCCCCCACTTCCCTCTTTCCCCCCTTCCTCCCCTTCCAATCTTCGGGACTTCTCGTCCCAATCATGGCCCCCGGCCTTCCCAATTGGGGAGGGGGGGGGTGAAGTCATCCTGTGGCCCAGAGTCTCCCTCCCCCCGAGTGCTCATATTAGATAAAAAATAAAAAAGAGCGTTGTTGCAGTGTTTAATTTCTTCTTACATCTCGATTCCTCCAACGGCACCAATTAATTCCTCCAGTTCTCCTCCATCCGGATCCTTTTCCTCCTCCTCCTTCCGGTCTCTTTCTTGTCTTCTTACTATTCCAAGCTCCTCCAGTAATTGATAACCTTGTTCCAGTGAATCTATTCTGTATCTCTTGCCTTTCCATTGGAACTTAAGAAAGATAGGGTATCCCCAAGTATACAAAATTCCAGCCTTCATTAACTGAATCGTGATAGGCTTCATTGAGTATCTCCAATTCTTGGTTTCTGGGCAGTAGTCGTTAAATATCTCCAATTTTGAATCACCCATCTTTAGGTAATCAGGATTCTTCTTAAGTATTTTCATCAGGTCTTCCTTCTTTGCAAAATTATGGAATCGAATTATTATATTTCTGGGTGTTATTTTATTTCTTCCAGCCGGGAGGCGATGAGCTCTCTCTATATCCAATTCTGACCAGTTCAATACCGGCGTAATCTTTTGCAGCCACTTCAGGATTTCAGCTTTCAGGTCTTCTTTTTTATTCCCTTCTGGATAATTTTTAATTATTGCATTATTCCTTCTTTGATTGTCTTGCATATAAACAAACTTTCTTTCCATATCTGAAAGTCTATTTTCATTTTGTTGTGTTTGCCGTTTAAGTACAAGTTGTTCCTGTTTGTTTTTTTCAATTTCTGCTTTATTCGTTTGTATTTCTCCATGTATTGTTTTCAAGGTTTCTTGTATTGCCTGGAATTTTTTATCTGAGCTTTTTCGTTCCATATCTAATTCTGATTTCATTTCTTTAGCACTGGTCAGGATATCTTGTTTTAATAGCTGAGTCTCACTTTTGATCAGATCTGCTATTTTATTTAACATTTGACTATTGCTCATTTCTTTCTCTGATTTCCCCAGTTCTTCCCTCTCACTTCTTCCTTCTGATCCAACTGATTTTGCAGTTAGACATGGCAATGATGTTGAAGTTCCGCTCCCTGATTGGGGAGGGGTCCGTTTTAGCTGATTTCCCTTTTGAAGGGGGGGGGGCTGCGTCTAACTGCACTCATGTCTTTAGGAAGCTGAGGAGCCTGGGGAGCTTCAAGATTTTCCAACCTGTCCAATCCAGTAAGCCTTGCAAGAGATCTGTCTGAGGGCTTGGTACGTTCCCACAGAGGGTTTTTTGGAGTCTCTCTTGGTGTGTCTTTCCCTTGGTGTGTCTTCCTACTCCTACTCATTCAGTCCATTCAATCATTCAGCACAGTCCAAAAATTTCCAACCAAATATGTCTTGTATCACTTGCAACTTTTCCCTTATACCGAGGGATTTGCTTTAACTGATAATAATAACTCACTCCTTCTTCATAGGAAAGGCATGCCTTTGATCATTGCTTTGGACATTGCTTTTGCCTTCCAAATCATTTAATCCAGTCTCTCCAAAAGTTTTCTTTAAGTAGGAAAGCTTATGACGCACTTGTAATTAATAGGTTAGTTTCACTTTCGGCCGGAGTGGCCAGCCAGCTATCCAAAGTTCATAAATCAAAAGCAATTAAACAGTAGTAATTTACCTTTAGACTCCTCTTTTTTCAGCTCCTTAGACACACCACACTTTCGCCTCTTTTCCAGTCCATAAAGAGAAATCCTTGATCCATTTATCACTGCATTCTGATCTTTTTGCTCGGGAGCTACCAAGGAGACGTCTTCTACACGGCCATGGTGGCTCCTCCCCCCCAAGTTCTCTTAGTCTTAATCAGATCTTCCCTCCACAAGAAAGAGCTATTCACAAGAGCTATTCTTCTGTTTGTCTTGAAGTGAATATCACTTTAAGTTATCCCAGTAGACTACCAGCTGGATTCGTAAAAGGGCAAACTATGTATTCATAAACCACTTAGATTGCTGTAACTGAGAAGAAACAGAAAGTTAAAATGTGTGAAATGATGTTCTACACAATGAATCTCTTATTGGGCTGATTGGAGATGCTTCCATCAAGGGCTAGAATTTTTGATTGAATTAAATATGTCCCTATATACAAATAGATAAAAAAGAGTCATTGTTGAAAACAGAATTGCCTAAATGCATCTAAGGTCAAAAGTATTTTTGCCTCTTTCCAGGTCACCTTTTTTCCCTCATGTAGTTCCAATCATCATCAACTGACTGACAGTAATTTCACAAATTAAGTATTATGGCTGCAGCAATATCGAGCTCAAGTAAAGTGGCCTGTGAGGATAAAATCATCATTTAAGACAAATGGATATCCACATTTAGAGGAATGGCAAGGGAAATTATAGGAAACAGAAGGGAAGCTTAGTTTTAAACCCAGTATTTTAAAGACTGCTTCGGAGCTGAGATAAGTGAGAATAAATACTTCCTAAATGTGCTGATACTACTAAGCTTAACGTAAGGGGGTTTTTTTAAATCTTGTTTTGTATTCTGATCACAATGTCATGAATGAAACTTATTGTCTGACCACTGAAAAGTACTGTTAGGGAAAGCCATTCATTTTAATTGGAGTATACATGTCAAACATGTATCTCATTGAGTGGACATGCATAAGATCTCTGGTAGCTTAAGACTTAAGATGCAGGCACTTAATGCAGCTTGGGACCGGCATGAAAAATGTCAATGCTGAACTTTATTCAGGCCACACAAGAGTGTCCTGAATTGCCTTAGTGGCATGACACTGGCCCAACAACCTAACCAAGACAAAGTTGGTTTGGCTCAAAATAAGGCAGGATTTTATCTATCCTAGCACCCAATTCTCCCAACAAACAAATAAACTCTCCTCTTATGAGTGCAGTCTTCTCTTCTTTTCCTGTTTTATCATCATTAAGTGAGCAAAGTAGCTTGAGAGAAGTCACCCCTCTCCCCACCTCTGAAGCTGATAGGCTCACTTTGTGTTGACAAAACAGCAAGGGAAGAACAGGTAGCTCTTACTTTAGGGGGAGGGTGCTGGGGGTCAGGAAGGGACTGCCACTCAATCTTCCTGGTTTGTCTGTGCCTGGGGAGCTGGAGGTGACTGGATTTGGGATCTGGGAGAGATATCCCCACTTCCCCAAAATGGGAGAAGATCCAACGTTTACTTCTTGGGAGGAGAGCAATGACCAATCTCGATAAAATAGTGAAGAGCAGAGGCATCATACTGTCAATGAAGATATGCATAGTTAAAGCAATTGCATTCCCCATAGTAACCTATGAATGTGAGAGCTGGACCATAAGGAAGGCTGAGCGAAGGAAGAAGCTTTTGAACTGTGGTGTGTTGGAGGAAAATTCTGAGAGTGCCTTTATAAAGGATGTTGATGGGATATCCGGACAGGGTGGACACAACGATCACACCTCTGCCCTTCGATATAGCGTAATTAAAAGCTGACCCTATGTGTATATGCAAGTGACCGAATGATCTTGGTAGTATTAGCCGCCACCACCTCAGAAATACTGGCCTGAGGAACCAAAAGAGTGTGAATGTATTTAGGTAAAGGTGTTTGAGCTCTTGGTCTTCTATGGCTTCCTCCCTAGCTGACTGGACTTTAAAAATGAGTTGAGAGAATGAGTTCTGAGGGAAACGAATGGATTGAGGCATACAACAGTTAAAAGTTAACTAAGAAAGAATTTATTTAACTTGATATTAACAACAACTCGTTGGAAATGAGTGGTACAGAATCTTGATTCAGTTGCATAAACTTAGTTACTTAAAACAAACAGTTCCCCTGACAGAAAAGCTTTTACAGCTGTGAAATCCTTTAACAAACTGTTCTACTTTTAGACACAGTTTCTCTTAGAGCACAGACTCCAGTCTGTCTCACTCACTGGGCTATAAGGTATCTTTAAACCTCACTTAAGTTTAATAAGACACAGCTCTCTTTTACTAGTCCTCTCAACGTAGTAAAACTCTAGCCTAATGTCTTAACCTTATTCCCTAACCTAAAGGCTCACTAAAAGCTCTTCCCTTTCTGTCAGATCCCTGCTGTAACTTCCTATCTCAAAAACACAACCTTCTCTGTCTCTAGTCTAAACCGTTCTCCCCTTTCTGTCAAAACAGGCAGCTTATTTTCCCTCTCTAAGCTGACTCCTCCCCCAATTGCTACACCCAATCAGGAGTCAGCCTGACTCCTCCTCCTGCTCTGCTTGACTACCAAGATGCCAGTCACTGTTATGCAGGCTTCAGCCTAGCCGACTAAAAGTTAGATCTATTACAGCCTTGGACTGCGAAAACCAATCCATACTTCAGGAAATAAAGCCCAACTACTCATTGGAGGGAAGGATATTAGAGGCAAAGATGAAGTACTTTGGCCACATAATGAGAAGTCAGGAAAGCTTAGAGAAGTCAATGATGCAGGGGAAAATGGAAGGAATAGGAAGAGGGGCCAACCAAGGACAAGATGGATGGATGGTATCCTTGAAGTGACTCTGAAGGAGCTGAGGGTGGTGACAGCTGACAAGGAGCTCTGGTGTGGGTTGAAAGTGACTGAACCAATAAACAACAACAAACCAAATTCTGAAATAGGATATGGACTTTCCCTGGCATTTTTTAAAAACACAGAGTGCAACCACATTAATTGGCTTCCCCTGGGTTAATTCGCATTAGCTGTGTGAGTTGTATGGACACCAGTTTAATATAATAACCACATTGCATTATTTGTTGGTGTACATACAGCCTTACACAGGTGTCATTGGGCTTGCACAGGCATAGAACCAAACTAAATATTTTCATGGATAGAAACAAGACATAAATATTTTCAGAATTGATTCCAGTACTCCCTTAACTTCCATTCAATACATAGGTCTCACTTCTGAATATATATGTAATTTAGCATTTATATGTAAGTTTAGGACAACCAAGATTTACAGTGTAATATAATATATTTTTTATTTATTTCAATTACTTCTACCCCGCCCTTCTCACCCCCGAGGGGGGGCTCAGGGCGGCTGAGTATAATTATATTATATTATATTATATTATATTATATATATCATATATTATATTGCACTGTAAATCTTGGTTGTCCTAAACTTACATATAAATGCTAAATCTTGTAAATCTTGGTTGTCCTAAACTTACATATAAATGCTAAATTACAGTTGTATATTGATCATGTGGTATATAGTAGGCATTTGCGATCAATAAAAATATTTCTAAACTTATTCAAAGAATAAGCTAAAGTCTTTCCAAATTTTGGGTGGTGAAAATGATGAAACTCAATGAAATTTAAGGATCTTTATATATTCACAATAGCTTTAAAAATGATACAATATATAATAATTAGCCCCTGAATTTTCCCCACTGGTAGTAATGTCTTCCTTATTGAGAATGCACAACCGCCATTAGCAAGGTACTTATTTTATAACTTATTGTTTTAATTAATGTCATTTTGTGTTATATTATTTTGTGTTATATTATTTTGTTTCATGTCTTTATTTATTTATTTATTTATTTATTTACTTCGCTTATATACCGCAATTCTCAGCCCAAGGGCGACTCACTGCGGTGTACAACATAGAAAACGGGTGCAAAATACAAAACATAGTGTAAAATAATCCACAATTCATTATTATCAAAAAACATCTCATCAAAACATCAACATTACTACATAAGCCATTCCGAGTCGTCTCATCGTCAAACCCACAATCCGATAACATTTCCGTTGTTCCATTCCTATAGTCAAATTACCAGTCATTGCACTTCTTGTTCAAATGCCTTCTTAAACAGCCAGTATTGGCATCAAATTGCTGCAGGGTGTAGTTGCTCTGAGTCCCCCCTCGGGGGTTGAGAAGGACGGGATACCAATGTTTGAAATAATAATAATACTGTAAAAACACAACCCAGAGCAGAAGAGAAAACTGGCAAAAGAAGGCTCTCCATGGACAGTTTCTGGCAAAAATTGAGAGCCAAATTGACAAAGAAAAAACATGGTTGTGGCTCACAAATGGAACTTTGAAAAAGGAGATGGAGGGCATGATTCTGGCAGCCCAAGAACAAGCCATTCAAACCAATGCCATCAAAGCCAGAATTGAAAAGTCGACAACAGATCCCAAGTGTAGACTCTGCAAGCAAGCAGATGAAACAATAGATCACATCCTCAGCTACTGCAAGAAAATCGCGCAGACAGACTACAAGCAGAGGCATAACACCATTGCTCAGATGATTCATTGGAACTTGTGCCACAAATACCATCTGCCTGCGACAAAGAACTGGTGGGATCACAAGCCGGAAAGATTTACAGAGAATGAACATGCCAAACTCCTCTGGGACTTCCGGATTCAAACAGACAGAATTTTGGATCATAATACTCCTGACCTCACAATCATGTTAAAAAACAAAGTATGGATCGTCGATGTTGCAAGGTGACAGCAGGATTGCAGAAAAGCAATTGGAAAAACAGACATGATATGAGGATTTAAAGATCGAAGGTGGTCCCAGTGATGATCGACACATTGGGTGCAGTGCCTAAAGACCTTGGCCTGCATTTAAACACAATCGGCGCTGACAAAATTACCATTTGCCAGCTGTAGAAGACCACCTTACTGGGATCTGCACGCATTATTCGCTGATACATCATACAGTCCTAGACACTTGGACAGTGTCTGAAGTGTGATCCAATTCAACAGTCGGCAGAGTGTCTGCTGTGGGCTCATCCTGTTGTGTTTCTAATAATAATAATAATAATAATAATAATAATAATAATAATAATAATAATAAATGGTAGAACACATTGTAGAACACATTTACTACATATTTCACTCCTCCAAACCTTTTTGGAAAGTTTCAAAAATTTTAAAAACAATTTTAAAAACCTACAAAAACTATCTCTGCCTCTGCCTCCCTTTCCCTCCTCCATCAGCCCTGATTGGCTGAGAGGCATGCCAGTAGGCTTGGAGTCGCCTCTCAGCAGGGCCCTGTGAATTTTAGCTGCATTACAGCTACATCTGAAGACTTCCAAGGCTTAAGGATTGAAGGCTCATTTCAATTCAGATTGTTAATATTGGGATGGCAGTGAGCAAGTGTGTCAGAACTCTCTTAAAAAATGCTGTACTTCCGAATAACTTACAACTCCTGAATACATCCGCACCAAATGCACACCTCAAGTATATAGTATAAGGTAAGAATCCATCAGGATGGTGAAGAATGGAATGTTGGAAGTCACTAGTGATTGGCTAAAAATCTCCCCCTCATCCCCCTTTTTTCTTCTCCTCTTTCCGTTCTCACCTGAGAGTCATATAATCTCTTAAAGAATACTTGGAATTTTTTTCTTTAAAGAAGAAAACAAATAAAATAAAAAAATAAAACACACAGAGATATTTATACTTTGTTTGCTATACATTTCCAAAAATCTTTCTCTTTATCTCTCTTCGGAGATTAAACATCTATCACTATAAAGGCTTTCCTGAGTTTGTTTTCTGATTTTACAGTGGAGGAGTACATTTCTAAATCTAATTTATTTCTTGTGCCACAGGCAAACTGAATAATGGGGCTTGCAAACTATTGTTTTTATTCACTTAAGGTGGCAATGCTGCCATTCTTTTAAGATGTGTTTTTTCTACAATTCAGGTTCCATCATCTTGTTTAGCTATGCGAATAAAGAACACATAATAGTAATCTAAACATATGGAGCCCCCAGTGGCACAATGGGTTAAGCCCTTGTAATGGCAGGACTGCTGACCAACAGGTTAGTGGTTCAAATCCAGGGAGAGTCAGCTGAGCTCCCTCTGTCAGCTCCATGGTAAAACACCAAACATTCAGGTGTCCCCTGGGCAACGTCCTTGCACACAGCCAATTCTCTCACACCAGAAGTGACTTGCAGTTTCTCAAGTCGCTCCAGACACAAAAAAGACATATGGATCTCCTGGGGATCATCATAGCTTTATTATATCTGCTGCAATGTGTCCAACAAAATAGTTCGGATCCAGTTTTACGGTTTCTGCTGCTTTCTGCCAACATGGAAATGGCCATTGGGTGGTAGGTGGAAGGGAGAGACTGCAGCAGAGAAATTGCTATATGAGGGTAGTGCATCAGGAAACAGTGAATGCATCTGGACCTCATCTATACTGACCATATATAATGCAGTTCAAATCTTAGTTTCAAATTGCAGCAGTCAGACAACAAGCACCTACAAACGCACACATAATAAAGTATTTTAATGCACCAGTCCTCTGGTTCTCAAACTGGAATCATCTGCACAGTGAAACCTCTTTCTTCGATATTGGTTTACAGCTTCATTAAATGAATAGTGTAGATCGGGTTCACAGTGCAGAATTATAGCACAGTTTGATATCACTTAAACCGCTAAAGCCCCATTCAATGGAATCCTCGGATTTGACATTTGATAAGGCACTGGAACTTTTTGGCAGAGAAAGCTAAAGACTTTGAAAATTACAATTCCCAGGATTCCATAGTATGGATTCATGATGATTAAAGTGGTGTCAAACCATATTAATGTTGCATTGTAGATGTACCCATAACTACATCATGGAGATGCAGAATAGAATAACTACATCACTTGATGCAGAATAGTAGCCCTCAAATACTTACAAAACACATAACCACTAGGGCTGGGCGGTTTCATTTCGTTAATCCGTAATTCGTTAAAAATTCGTTATTTTTTTATAACGAAGTGATAACGAACCATTCTGGAGCAACTTAAAAACGAAACGAATTTTTAAATTCGTTTCGTAAATGCTTCGGATTCGTTATGTATTCGTTTCGTTATTGGTTTGAGGTTGTTTCGTTATTATTTCCGCATGTCTGGGGCAAGTTTTATAGTTGTTTTTTGTTTAATTAGTGAAAAAAAATTATAATATCACACCAACAGTCAACAACAGAGGGAGAGGGAAGCTTCAGAAGTTCCCCCTGTCCCATTTGGAGGTTTTTTAGCGTATTGCGCGGTTGCGTCCGCCATTAACGAATCGATTCGTTATTGTTTCGTATTTGTTTCGTTAATGTTTCGTAATTTTTTTTAACATTTACGAAATTTCGTAAATATCGAACTTTTTAAAAGAAAAATTTCGGAATTCTTTTAAATATCGAAACGCAAAAAACCCCAAAAAACGAATCGATTTTAGAAACAATTTTTTCCGTTGTTACCCAGGCCTAATAACCACATCCTGGAGATAAATCTCTTGATGCAGAATATCAGTAAAAATGCTTAAATCATTGTTACATGTGACTAGTCTGCCTGGATAATACATAATATGCAGAACACAGGTTCCTCATCCTCTTTGTGGAATTTGTAGTACCTTCATTCACTTCCAGAGATCACTGTGACCACCATGAATGATGAGCCTGGACCAATTGCTGACTATGTTTCTATAGTCACACACTAATGACATAAACTATTCTTAGAATCATAGAATCATTGAGTTGGAAGAGACCTCATGGGCCATCCAGCCTCTGTTTAAAAACCTCCAAAGAAGGAGCCTCCACCACACTCTGGGGACAGAGAATTCCACTTCTAAACAGCTCTCACAATCAGAAAGTTCTTCCTAATGTTCAGGTAGAATCTATTTTCCTGTAGTTTAAAGCCATTGTTCCATGTCCTAGTCTCCAGGACAGCAGAAAACAAGCTTGCTCCCTCCTCCCTATGATTTCCCCTCACATATTTATACATGGCCATCATGTCTCCTGTCAACCTTCTCTTCTGAAGGCTAAACATGCCCAGTTCCTTCAGTTGCTCCTCATAGGGCTTGTTCTCTATACCCTTGATCATTTTAGTCGTCTTTCTCTGGACACATTCCAGTTTGTCAACATCTCCTTTCAATTGTGGTTTCCAGAAATAGACACAATATGCCAGGTGTGGTCTGACAAGGGCAGAATAGAGGGGTAGCAGAATTTCCCTGATTCTAGACACTATACTCCTGTATTTGTAGGCCAAAATCCCACTGGCTTTTTTTGCTGCTGCATGATATTGTTGGCTCATCTTTTATTTGTTGTCCACAAGGACTCCAAGATCTTTTTCACATATACTGCTGTCAAGCCAGGTGTCTCTCATTCTGTATCTTTCCATTTCATTTTTTTTCTACCTAAGTGGAGTATCTTGCATTTGTCACTGTTGAACTTCATTTTGTTACTTTTGACCCATCTCTCTAATCTGTTAAAATTGTTTTGAATTGTAATCCCACCTTGTGGGGTATTAGCTATCCCAATTGATTATCATGCCTTCTAAGCCTTCATCTAAGTCCTTAATAAAGATGTTGAACAGAACCGGGCCCAGGACAGAGCCCTGTGGCACTCCGCTTGTCACTTCTTTCCAGGATGAAGAGGAAGCATTGGTGAACATCCTTTGGGTTCATTCGCTTAAGCAATTATAGATCCACTTACATAGGTTTGCCTAGCCCACATTTGAATAGTTTGTTTGCCAGAAGCTTATGGGGGACCTTGTCAAAGGTCTTACTGAAATTCAGATAGGCTATATCCACAGCATTCCCTGCATCTACCTAGCTTGTAGCTCTATTGAAAGAAAAGATCAGATTAGTCTGGCCTGACTTGTTTTTGATAAATCCATGTTGACTACTAATGGTGACTGCATTCATTTCTAAGTGTATGCAGACAACTCCCTTAATGATCTTTTCCAGAATCTTGCCTGGTATCGATGTAAGGCTGACTGGACGGTAATAGTTTGGGTCATCCTTTTCTCCCTTCTTGAAGATATGAACTACATTTTCCCTCCTCCGATCTGCTAGAACTTGTCCCGTTCTCCAAGAACTCTCAAATATGATTGCCAGTGGTTCTGAAATTACTTCTGCTAGTTCCTTTAATACTCTTAGATCTAGTTGATCTGGCCTTGGGGGCTTGAATTCAGTTAGAGCAGCCAGGTATTCCTGCACAACTTGTTTCCCTATTTGTGGTTGGATTTTCCCTAATTCTTTATCCACTCCATCTTGCTGAGGTTGAGGACTGCTTTCTTTTTGTGAGAGGACTGAGGCAAAGAAGGCAATAAGTAGCTCTGTCTTTTCCCTATCCTCTGTCAGCATTACCCCAGCTATTCCTCACAGTGGCCCTATTGCCTCCTTGTTCTTCCTTTTGATACTGACGTAAGGAAAGAAGCCCTTCTTATTGTTTTTAATGTCCCTGGGAAGACTGAGCTCATTTTGCGCTTTAGTCTTGCAAACCTTTTCAAAAGCTTCAAAACCTCTGAAGGATCCCAATGGATCTAAGTGGAGTATGCCCTTCAAATGTATCTCTTATTCCCTACTATTCTGTACCAGTAACAGCATGGGCATTGGAAGACTTTAAGAGAAAATTATGAGCCCTGGGAGAGAAGGCAGAAGTGCACCAGTGGAATTTTGCATGAAGAATTATTGTGTTACACCTAGTCATATAGGATCTTGGCCTAAAACATTCTATCACCTACAGAAAATGTAGCTGGCTGTTATTTCTACATAGGAAATTTGAAGAACATTAATTATGAAATTAATTCATTGTTATTGATGAGTTGGGATAGAATTTAATTCATTGCATTGTTGCATAACCTCAAATTATTTCTAATTTACAACAATCCTGAGTTGGACACATAATGGGGTTTTCTTGGCAGGATCAATCCAGAGGGAGGTTTGTCTTTCTTGACCGAGGTCACTCTGTGGGTTTCCATGGCCAAGGAAGGATTCAATACACTGAGCCCCTGATTGTTTCTGACTGTCCATATGCAATTGAGTTGACTCAAGTTTCACACCATATTAAGCAGTGGGTGAGTGCTTCATAGTATCCATGAGTGTACACTGTCGGTGTGGGTTGGTCTCAATCCAAAGGCCCAACTAACACCCCATCAGAAGTAGCTCTCACACCAAAATTAATTAACCAGCCCGATTCCTCTTCTCGACCCTTATCAGGCAGCTTCCTGGAAATTTGTCTCTGCTGCAATTTAATTAACCACCATGGACCACTGTCCGTTCATTCAAAGGAAACAACACTTGATGGCTTTTATTCTTGTTCCATTGCTTATTTACAAGGCTATATACAAATCACCCCGGAAACTCACAATCCGATAGCCCAGATGTTACAGCAATGAGAGATGACAATGAAAGACAGTCAAGAGAGAAAGAAGCACATGTCTCCTCTGCCACCTTCCATGCCCAGGCAAAGGATGTGATGTACAAACGTATCACCCTATCATGTGGGCATGACACAGCATGACATGGCATTTACATGGTTGCATTGACCCTGCCCCCACTGAATCTTAACCCTTTCAGTGTCGGTTCACAAGTGACCACATGTCTGCAGGAAGCATTTTTTCCCAAGCATGTGTTTCAAACCATGGGGTTTTTCATTTCCTAGCTAATGCAGAGCAAATCCTATCTGATATATACAGCACACTTTGCTCTAATTTGCACTGACCCACTGTCAACACTGGGCAACTCTGCCACACCTTTTCCCCTGTGATCAGAAAAAGGGATACAATGGAACCATGTGTTCCCATCCCCGATCACTCCAGGGAGCTCCTGGATATCATTGCACATCTTTCCTGGTATCAGCAGGATATATTTTACAGAGTATCTTTATTAAAATGTATACAATGTATACAACTGCCTTAATTTTTAAAATGATGTAGCTATTATTATTATTATTATTATTATTATTATTATTATTATTTATATCCCACCTTCTCTCCCCATATGGAGACTTTACTAAAATCTTTATTAAAATGTATACAATTGCCTTACTTTTTTAAATGATGTATCTTTATCTTTATTAAAATGTATACAATTGCCTTACTTTTTAAAATGATGTAGCTATTATTATTATTATTATTATTATTATTATTATTATTATTATTTATATCACACCTTCTCTCCCCATATGGAGACTCAAAGTGGCTCACAATTAAAACTATTAAAATACCATTTAAAATATACAATATTAAAATATTAAAACAGTATTAAACATCATAAATATTAAAAAACAATTCAGTTAAAACCATAAAGCATATAAAATTACAGTACCCCCTGACTTAAATACCTCGTATTTAAACACCTATCTGAATAAAAAGGTTTTAGCCTACCTCCAGAAGGACAGTATAAAAGGGGCCATTCTGGCTTTCCTGGGAAGGGAGTTCCAAAGTCAAAGGACAGCCATTGAGAAGGCCTGCACTCGTTCCCACCAATTAAGCTTGAGATGGAGGTGGGACTGAGAGAAGGGCCTCTCCTGAAGATCTCAGGGCCTGAGCAGGTTCATACAAGGGGATGTGGTTAGCCAAATTCTTCCCCTTATTGGTCTAACAAGATGATTGATAGTGAAGATGCTTTTTGATAGTCTCTCTACTAATAGAAATGCAATTTTTCCAAATGTGAATCTTGGTAGCAAATGCTTCTACTTTCTGTTTTCCTATTATTTTTCTTTCCTAACAGAAATGCTATTTTCTGTCTTCCCAGTCTTGAGGCTTGCTTCTTTCTTTCTCTTCCATGTCCCCTGTTTGTCTTCCCCAATACTTTCCACGGCAACTCACAATTACACTACAATACAATCACAAAAAGAAAAAGCAAAGAAAAGAAAAATATTCAGACATCTCTCTGGCTCACACACACACAAGAGTAAAATTGTGCCTGCAATGTGTGAACATTTATGGATGTGTGAAAGAGGGTTGATATCTCATTTCCGCTCTAAAAAAACCTGATATATTTCTGCATGTCAATTCACTGAAAGTTTTACAAGCTTTAAATGTTCTCTGGCTCATAGGTGATCACTCGTGTATTAGTATGATTGTTTTCCAAGTCTTGGTGGTGGGTCCATAAGTGATTGTGGAGACCTATTCTGAATCCACATGGTCTTTCACAATGAGAATATAGATTTCCAGATGGAAGGTGGTCACAACCTTCCTCTTGGCATCTTTCTCTCTTTTGCCTTATATTCGAAGCCTTGTATTTGAACCTCTTCAAAATCCATAGCACTATTGGCAACAGCTGACCTCCAGTCACAAGTGACAAGTGACAAGGATTCTGAGTTCTTCATGTTTATAGAACATTTTTGAAGGTTAGCTTTAAGCCCATCTTTAAATCTCTTTTGTTGTCCACCGTCATGCATAAAATCATAGAATCATAGTCATAGAATAATAGAATCATTGAGTTGGAAGAGACCTCGTGGGCCATCCAGTCCAATGCCCTGCCAAGAACTAGGAAAATCACATTCAAAGCATGCCTGAAAGATGAACATCCAACCTCTGTTTAAAAGCCTCCAATGAAGGAGTCTCCACTACACTTCAGCGCACAGAGTTCCACTGCTGAAGAGCTCTAACAGTTAGGAAGTTCTTCCTAATGTTCAGATGGAATCACCTTTCCTGTAGTTTGAAGCCATTGTTCTGTGTCCTAGTATCCAGGGCAGTAGAAATCAAGCTTGCTTCCTTCTTCCTATGACCTCCCCTCACATTGGGAAGTCATAGGGACTTGGCCATCATGTCTTCTCTCAGGCTTCTATTCTGCAGGCTAAACATGGCCAGCTTTGTAAGCTGCTCCTCTTAGGGCTTGAACAGGACCGGACCCAGGATAGAACCCTGCAGCCAGAGGTGGCCCTAGGTAATTTTCAATGGTAAGCAAACAGTATTACCCCCCCCCCCCCCAACCAATCACTCATATATATTTTCTATTTGCCGTGGGAGTTCTGTGTGCCATATTTGGTTCAATTCCATCATTGGTGGAGTTCAGAATGCTCTTTGATTGTAGGTGAACTATACATCCCAGTAACTACAACTCGCATATGTCAAGGTATATTTTCCCCCAAGAGCGCCTCAAGAGCGCCCCTGGGCAAAATCAACTATACTGCAAATGCTTACTTTGCGTAATGGGTTGAGCCGCCCCTGCCTGCAGCACTCCACTCGTAACTTCTTTCCAGGATGAAGAGGAAGCATTGGTGAGCACCCTTTGGGTTTGTTTGCTTTATAGCAAATTATAGATCCACCTAAACTATAGTTTTGCCTAGCCCACATTTGACTAGTTTTTCTTGCCAGAAGGTCATATGGGACCTTGTCGAAGACTGTACTGAAATCAGATATGCTACATCCATGGCATTCCCTGCATCTACCCATCTTGTAACTCTTCAGTTTTCTGTTCTTGAGCTGAAAATAAAGTAACTGTTTTTGGACAACGTGGCCAATCCAGTGAAGTTGATAACAGAGGATCATTACTTTAATGCTGGTGGTTTTTGCTTCTTCCAGAAAACTGATGGAAATAAAAAAAATAATTCTTTATTTTTTTTTAAAAGAAAGGTGCAACAGTCAGGCAGTTCCACAAGTACAAATGTATTTTCTAACCCTGCCACAGCTAGCTGCCCTTTATCAACATCCTTGGTCTGCACCCACATATGTGTGCATCTATATTCTCTTTCATGCCTAAGTGGTATTTCAACCACAGCAGCATATCACCCATCTGTTCTTGATGCATAATTTGCTTTTGTGTTAATAATGTCCGTAGACATCTAAATCTATGCTTAGACTTTGTTTCTCAATAACATATTGTTCCTGTTTAGATGAGACTATCTTTTTCAGATGTCTGCTTAAGGGAAAGGTTCTTTTTTGTTATGTTGGGGAAAAATGAAGAAACCCCCATCCTCATTAAGAGAAGCAGTAAGTAACTAAAACCTTGCTATGGGGAAAAGAATATTTTTGTGAAGCATGTTTCTCAACAGTTAGATAATACTCCAGTCCCACAGTCACATATGGTACTTCCACTTCTTCCTTGTTATTGTACAAGACTCAATAGTACCTAGTAGTATTTTAATACATATAACAGCATTTCAGTTCATTCTCCATCTGTTGTTCCAGATTGGCTACTTTGCTGATGTTGAACTTATATTGGCAATACATTTTTATTGTTGCTTGAGTAAGAAAGCAGAATGCAGTCCTTAAAATCTTTTGAATGAGCTTTGTATGGAATTCACAGGAAAAGATGCCCAATTAGACAACAATAAAATGGATAAACCTTTGGAATTAATTCTACCTGAAAATATGCTCTTTTACAGTTCCAACATTGTTTTCTTTTAGCTTCTCTGCCTGGAAAGGCATTACATCTCTGAATGTTTGCCCATAAGAATGTGCAGATACACAATGGCATCAGCAAGAATGTTACAGGCAGGAAGTCAGAATGCCATATCTCAATCAAAATTATGGATGCTTTGGGGAAGCTTTGAAGGCAATTTTCCTGCTTCTTGGCAGGTGGTTGGCCCACAAGGTCTCTTCCAAATCTATGCATCTATGAAAATGTGAACATGTTCATGATTTGACTGGAGCATAGAATGTCAGGGTCAATGGGTTGCATTGGTTTTGCATATTGGATTGCAACTCTGGAGACTAAGGTTCAAATCTATTGGTTTGCTACAGGTGACATTGGGTAAGTCACACTTCATAGGGCCCTTCTACACAGACTCAAAACCAGTGATGGATTGCACATTAACCTGAGGCATCTAAACAATGCCTCAAGTTAATCTGGATTAATAAAACACCTGGAAAGATCCAGAGCTTTCCAGGTGCTGGGCCTGTGAGGATTGAGTCTCAAGACTGCCTTCCGCAATCTCGGGTGTCAATCCCTATTCCATCCTGGTTCTTCAGACTCTATGAGCCCAAACGACCGAGATGACACTCCCACCCTATACTCCTAGCCCCCATTTTTCTACTAAATTTACCAGAGGGGCCTGCCTGCAAGTTCAAGTTTTTGAATAAAGCTCACAATATGTCATTTTGATATGTAAGGAGCTTTCTCTGAGGGGCCTGAAAATACAGCCAGGCTCCCACAGAAGTTGAGGAAGCAAGAAGCCATTTTGTTCCTTTCTGCTTCAAGTAAGCCTTGTCTTAGGGGACACTAGGAATCTGAATGTGTTTTTAAAATTAACTGCTGAATGTTTGCTTTGTTTGAGAGGCGGGGCGGGACAAGGCTCATTGTACTTAGAGTGAGTCAGAGTGAGTTGTTGCTGTTCCTGTTTTTACCCTATATAAGCCAGGGCCTGAACTCAAGTGGCAGTTGTGCTCCCACAGAAGTTGAGGAAGCAAGAAGCCATTTTGTTCCTTTCTGCTTCAGGTAAGCCTTGTCTTAGGGGGCACTAGGAATCTGAGTGTGTTTTTAAAATTAGCTGCTGAGTGTTTGTTTTGTTTGAGAGGCGGAGTGAGGCTCATTGTTCTCAGAGTGAGTCAGAGTGAGCCAGAATGAGTCATTGCTGCTTCCTGTTTACCCTATATAAGGCAGTGTTGCGCGCATCTGGCGGCTTGCACGAACTCACACACTCACTAACCTACACTTTCCCCCCTGCATACAGACAACAACATAAAACATACACCAAGAGGAGGTCATTAGCAGCCTGCAGATGGAACAAGACCAAAAACTTCCTGTCCCATGCACAAGCTGTGGCATGTTCAGCTTTTTCATGCAACAATTACTCAATTACATCTGCTCCAAGTGTGAACAGATCACTCAAATGGAACAGAGGATCCAACAACTTGAGGACCGTATTAAGACCTTAAGGACATTCAGGAACTTGAGCTGTTCTTAGACACCACACAACCTGTCCTAGACACACAGCCCATAGCACACCAACATTATGGGGAGGTTCAAGAGGAGATCACCTCAGATGTGGACAACCCTCAAGCTTGGAGGCATGTCACCCTTAGAAAGAAACGTAGGACCCAGAAGACTCATCAGAATACCTCTGCCCAGCTGCAATTACTAAATAGATTCCAAATTCTCACACAACTATCACTAGACCAAGAAACACAACATATTGGGGAAGACCAGAATGGCTTAGATACTGATCAGTGGCTTGTCCTTGATCAGTGTGCAGGGGATAGCCCTGACTGGGACAACGCTTCACAACATTCACACTTACACAATCATGCGGGTGTACCATCCTCAGCCATAGACCAGGTGAAACAGGAACACATACAGGAGAATGATAGGCTCTTGGACGAATCTCAATGGATTGTCCTTGACGAATGCACTGGGGATGTTGAGGAGGAGAACAACACTTTACACCTACACAATTCACATCAACAGGATCGATTTTCTGGGGACCTACACACTACATTGCACAAAAGGGACCCTGTCAATCCTGAAAGTAAACAGGTCTTGGTAGTAGGCAATTCCTTCCTTAGAGGAATGGAAGTTGTCATTTCCAGACCAGATGGGATGACTCAAGAAATATGCTGCCTACCAGGGGCAAAAATGCACCATATCACTCAGAGGCTCACCAGGCTCCTCAAGCCCCATCACCATCCTCCTCTCATGTTGATTCATGTAGGAACCAATGATACTGCTAGGCATACGTTTCAAAAGATCATAAATGATATTCGAGCTCTAGGAACAAAGCTAAAACACAATGAGGACCAAGTACCAAAAGCACAATAATCCCAATTAAACAGTTCAGGGGAAGATCTCAGGGGCTCACATGTCTTTACACTAATGCACAGAGCATGGGAAATAAACATGACGAACTCCAACTTTTAGCACAACACCACAAATATGATATCATAGGCATCACTGAAACCTGGTGGGATGACTCCTATCGCTGGAATGTAGACATCGAGAGCTATAACCTCTTTCACAGAAACCGAACAAAGGGGAGAGGAGGCGGAGTAGCCTTATATGTCAAAAACTCTTATGCTGCAGAAGAGATGCAAGAGGGCAATCCGGGAAACCAGCATGAAAGCATCTGGATAAGAATCAAGGGAACTGGGACTCAAAAAGATGTCATTGTAGGCGTCTACTACAGACCTCCAAGCCAGGAGGAGGAACTTGATGAAGTCTTCTACCAACAGTTGACAAAACAGGCACAGAGAAGAGATGTAGTAGTCATGGCCGATTTCACCTATCCCGATATTTGCTGGAAAACAAACTCGGCCAAGAGTACAAGGTTCAACAAATTCCTCGCTTGCCTTGCAGACAATTTCATGGTCCAGAAGGTAGAAGAGGCAACAAGGGTGTTGGCTCCTCTTGATCTCATCCTAACAAATGCGGAGGACCTGATCAATGCGGTTGAAGTGGTCGGATCCTTAGGGGCAAGTGACCACGTGCTCCTGCAATTTAAGGTACAAAGGAAGGCCTAAACTAAGACAAGTCAAACCTGCATTTTGGACTTTAGGAGAGCTGATTTCCAAAAAATGAAGGAAACACTAAGCAGCATTCTGTGGAAACAGATACTAAAAGACATGGGAGTTACGGATGGATGGGAATGTCTCAAGAGTGAAATACTCAAGGCGCAATTGCAAACTGTGCCAACATAGAGAAAAAAAAGGACAAGTGCAAACAAATAGCCAACACCTGTAGGGAAAAGTTCCGCAAGGCTAAAGCACAAAACGAGCTCAGGTTTGCCAGACAAATTAAAAACAATAAAAGGGCTTCTTTTCTTATGTCAGTAGAAAAAGGAAAAACAAGGAAGCGATAGGGCCTCTTTGAGGAGAAGATGGGGCAATGTTGACAGCGGATAGGGAAAAGGCAGAACTACTTAATGCCTTCTTTGTCTCAGTCTTCTCACAAAAAGAAAGTCATCTTCCACCTCCGCAAGATGGAGTGGATGAGGGATTAGAGGAAATCCAACCCCAAATTGGGAAACAATCATCCAAGACACGATTTGCTCTATATACCAGGAAGTGCACTTGGAAAGCACAAGACGCAGGGCCTTCTCTGTTTCTGCCCCTGCCTTATGGAATTCCTTGCCTCCCCATTTGAGAGCCATGCGTGATTCAGGGCATTTTATCCTAGCACTTAAGACCTGGCTTTTTACTAGAGCATTTGACCCATGTTAATTTTAATATTTGTATGTATGTGTTTTATCCTGTATAATTTCTGCTATGTAAATCGCCTGGATCATCTCGGATGGAGGGTGATTAATAAGTAATTAAAGATGATGATGATGATGATGAATACCTGGTCACTCTAAATGAGTTCAAGTCCCCAGGGCCAGATCAACTACACCCAAGACTATTGAAGGAACTAGCGGAAGTCATTACCGAACCATTGGCAATCATCTTTGAGAGTTCTTGGAGAACGGGAGAAGTTCCAGCAGACTGGAGGAGGGCCAATGTGGTCCCAATCTTCAAGAAGGGTAAAAAAGGATGACCCAAACAATTACCATCTGGTCAGCCGCACATCGATACCAGGCAAGATTCTGGAAAGAATTGTTAAGTAGTGGTCTGCAAACACTTAGAAACAAATGCGGTCATCGCTAATAGTCAACATGGATTTATCAAAAACAAGTCATGCCAGACTAATCTGATCTCTTTTTTCGATAAAGTTACAAGCTGGATAGATCCAGGGAATGCCGTGGATGTAGCGTACCTGGATTTCAGTAAGACCTTCGACAAGGTCCCACATGACCTTCTGGCAAGGAAACTAGTCCAATGTGGGCTAGGCAAAACTACGGTGAGGTGGATCAGTAATTGGTTAAATGGATGAACCCAGAGGGTGCTCACTAATGCTTCCTCTACATCCTGGAAAGAAGTGACAAGTGGAGTACCGCATGGTTCTGTCCTGGACCTGGTCCTGTTCAACACCTTTATTAATGACTTAGATGAAGAGCTAGAAGGCATGATCATCAAGTTTGCAGACGACACCAAATTGGGAGGGATTCCATCTGAACATGAGGAAGAACTTCCTGACTGTGAGAGCCGTTCAGCACTGGAACTCTCTGCCCTGGAGTGTGGTGGAGGCTCCTTCTTTGGAAGCTTTTAAACAGAGGCTAGATGGCCATCTGTCAGGGGTGATTTGAATGCAATATTCCTGCTTCTTGGCAGGGGGTTGGACTGGATGGCCCATGAGGTCTCTTCCAACTCTTTGATTCTATGATTCTATATACTAAGTTAAGTAGAAAAATGGGGGAGGGGGGACTTGCTATATGCTCTCTGAGCACATGTAGATATAATACCAGAAAAATCCACGGTTTGGGGCTGATGTAGTGCCTTAATCCTGAGAGGAATTGGGATTTTAAATCTCAGCTCCTTTCAAGATTTTGGCCTGTGTGGAAGGGTCCAAAGAAAGGCAATGAAAAGTCTTGCCAAGAAAACATTATGGAAACCACTTGAATATATACAACAAGGACAAAAGACAAAACAGATTAAGTAGTTGGTTTGTGGCAGTGAAATGAAAGAAGCGGGAGAAGTTTTTTTCTCCCTCTAATTAAGTTAAGTAATTCAGGATTCGAAACTAATGAGTAGAAAGCAATTTTGAAATTATTCCTGATTGGAAACTCTTTCTTCCTTTTTTTAAATAGGCATGTTAGCAGCATAAAAGGGAAAAAAGGATGGTGAGAAAAAAGAGGCAATCTAGCAGAATTTTTAAGACTGATTTTAGTACACACTTTCTTGGTTTAGATTGATATCAAAACTTTGGGTTATTAATAATATTTTATGGGTCTGGGATACAGCCTCTAGTTCATTGGCACATTGGGTGCAACACTTGTTTCGTCCATCTTCTGTTCTTTGGATAATTTGTTTGGTTTTAGTGAGTTTTTCAGTTTCTTACAAACACTTTTCATTCTTACTGTAACATTAGGCTATGATACATTCGGCAACATCAAAATGTGCTCATTTTTGTGTGCACTCCCCATAAATGCATATTTTCCCCCACCTTTCCCCAGTGCATAAATTTTATTACTTTTTTTTAAATTAAGTGAGTTAGTTCACATTTTTAAGATATGTGTTTTTATTTTACTCATGTACATTTTGAAATCTGTCCATGATGTACTGATCATTTTCTCTTTGATATGTATTGCAAATATCACAGCTGCATTAATTTGGGAGGCAAAACTCAGTCCATTTCTTGTATAGCTTCAGGAAATATGGAAATAGTATTTCATTGTGGAAATGTGAGTACAGTCTGTTCCTCCATAATAAATATCCCTAACTAATATTATTAAATATTTAAATTACTTAGGCAAAGTTACACTCAGTTTTCTACAAATACTTCAAAAGTGTCAGGAAATCACCTTTGGAAATATTGAACTCTAATTTAAAGCAAATTTTGTTTACTTCTTTGCTGCTACTGTAACAAATGGCAGCAGCTCTTCAAAGCCCTGGATTTAGTCCAAATTGTGCTATTCCTTACCCGAAATTTGTGGAATCAGCAGTGTTTTGGATTTCAATATTTTATTTTTTGGATATTAGTATCCCAGTATTTGCATGTATATACATACTGAGATATCATGGAGCTGGAACCTTAATCTAAGCAGAAAATTATTTCATGCTCATAATTGTAGATATAGCTTGAAGGTAAGTTTATACACAATGCTTTTTACAGTTTTGTGCATGATACAAACACTGTGTACATTCAAGCATCAAAAAACAAAGGTGATGCTATTGCAGCCACTCGTGTAGACAATGCTGGCCAAGGGTGGCAATTTGCCCTCTCTAAATTGAGAGGTAGGGCACTGGCACCTCTAAGCACTGCTGTTTATATGTTGTGCTTCACCCTGAGTCTTGGTTGACTCTTGCATCTCTTCTGCAGCATAACAGTTTTTGACATATAAGGCTACTCTGCCTCCTCTCCCCTTTGTTCGGTTTCTGTGAAAGAGGTTATAGCCCTCGATGTCTACATTCCAGTGATAGGAGTCAGCGATAGGAGTCATCCCACCAGGTTTCAGTGATGCCTATGATAAATATAGATATAGATATAGATATAGATATAGATATAGATATAGATATAGATATAGATAATATACTCACCTGCATTCAATCTAATAGGGTACATGTAAGGGTGCCGTTTGATTCCCATAACTAGCTGGATTGGAGATTCTGCCATTCCAAACATCTTACAAGATATGACTTAGCTCAAAGTATTAGACATATCCATAAAACTGAAGGAAATCAGCTAATAACACTCTCCTTTTGTGGTAAATTTCCATCCAACACCAAGGAAAAACTACAAATTATTACATTTTGTACATTTTGTAAGAGTCATCAACAGGTCTGTTAGACATTTCCATATGTCATCCAGTCTATGGAAACTGCTACTAGAACACCAGTCAAAATCCTGCATCACATCCTTGTGATTTTGAGCTGTTCATCACTTCTATGGATTTTAGGAATGCAGCGACTGGCAGGATGTATAATAGTCATTTGGTCAGCAAAGGGGATCACTCATCATCAAACTTCCCAAAATCATGGGGAGTGGGGATGGGCAGAGCAGCAGTGACAACTCGCCAACCACCTCTGGAAATCTTTGCAGAGGACTCTTTGAAGTAAAAGGATTCTAGTCAGGAAGAAGTCTGCTAGTTTCCTGAGGGAGTTAAGAGTTGTTATTGGAAACCAAGTACTGAATTGTTTTAAAGTAGCCAAATAAGATTCATCTCATTCTTGCAACCGTTATGCTCAAGTGCCTGTGTTTTTGAAAACCACACAAATAAACATCTTTGTTCTTTGTTAACAAACATAGCAAATTAGGGAAACAGAGTTTCCAGATTGGTGGCAGAAAAACCTTAGAAGAATCTCAATAATATCCACCTCAGTGTTCTGCACCCTGAGTTCAAATTCAGTACCATCCAGCTTACTTTTAAAACTCTGGTCAAACAACAACTGAAAACCCCTTTTGACTTTGGTGGTAGCCTGATTCCATAGTAAAAACTCCTCAGAATATTGGATATTGATGGCAGCATGTTACATTTAATTGAGGTGGCGTTTGAGTCACTGCAGCCTTCCAAATAATTAATCAAATTAAATAATAATCCATTATATATTGGTGGCAGTGGTCAGGATGGCTAAATAAGGGGAACCCCACCACCACCACAAAAGATCATTTGAGACTACAGCCTCTAATGAATTAAACAAATAAACAAATAATAGTTTTCGTTATAGATATCCTTTCAAATATTTATGCATGGCTATAGTGTCTCTTCTCAATCTTATCTTCTGCAAGCTAATCAACAACATTTGAGTAACCTAAAGGTATAACTTGGAGTCCCTTAGGCTCTCTTATTTGTTCTATTTTTCAAATCCTTTGGATAGAGAGAAAACAATCAGGATCCACAAAACATAAGACCTTAACAGCACATGATTTCTACAAAGAGAATAAAAGCTAATGTCATAATTTACTTAAGAATATTGGCAATAGAGTGTTCTAACCTTGGATACATCTCACTTTTATTTGGAGCAACTAAAGGATGCTGAAACTGAAATATTTAGAAAATTCTGTTATGAAAGACTAATTGCTAGTTGTTCTGACACACACATGAACACACACAGCTAAAATGAAATTCTTGATTCCACATTGAGCTGGGTATTAATGTCAAAGTGAAAGAATAATAGTTTAGAACAATTTTTAAAGGAAGGTAAATTCTAATCCTGTCCTACATTGGGTTTTCAGCTACACTTTACTTTCTCCTGTATGAACAATTTTAGCCCATGTGAGGAAAATAATGCATACAGGAATAAATATCACTCTTTTCATTGCTTACTTCCACATAATAATGACACTTTTCCTGATTAATGGGAAAAAATTACCACCATGTTTGTATCAAAGTCACAGTTTTGTAATAGAGGTCAAAAATATTAGGTTTTGGCATATAAATCCCAGCTTCTGCAGTTCACCATTTTCCAAACTCCAAGGTATTTTACATTATAATATTTCTGGTATAATATATTTAAATACAATTTCACCAAAATGTTTTAATAACAGAAACCAAATTAGAACCCCCAAGAAGATGTCTGCTTTGTTATTCCAAGATAAGAGGAAATGCTATACAGTAATGTCATGTTCTCTCGCTTGCCTATTAACTCTTCATTTGATTTTGTTTTTCTTTCTAAATGAAATTATTTTTGCTCTGATGTCATTTCTTCAAAAGGTCAAAGTTTGACAGTGCGTTCCCCTCCTTTTGCTTCTTCTTCATAGGAGTTAGCTTAAAAGAGAAGTCTAAGTTCGAAAATGAATATTAAAGAGGCAAGTAGAAAAAAATGTTCAATGTCGGTGATTTGGGATTATGGAAATATTTGTTCATGTGTGTGTCAGAACAACTAGCATGTTATTTACTGTTTTTACTTTCTTTGTTTTTTAAATAAGACGTAAAACAGGGAAACCAAATGTGCAAGTTAATTTTTATTATGTTATAAGAATTGTGCAACATGAACATTCCCATGTACCTCCAGGAGTTCTTTATAATATACATACTGCAAGGAACAGGTTGACAATTTTAGTCAAAAAAAATTAGACCTCATTATGGAAAGAGAATTGTCAATTAGCTGGAAGACTGGAGACTATTAGCTTCGTTGTCACTTGATATTTAAAAAGCAAAATGAAAGCACCTTTAGCCTATTTTCCAATAATTCAAATCAAGGAAACGAATGATATTTAAATTAAACCTCTTAGAACATGAAACAATTGTTATTTCTGATTTTGGGGGTGTTATATTAACTCAGAGGTCAACGAAGAGACTGATGTCCTATTATGATCAGAATGACTAGTTGCAAAATAGCAGGCTTTTAAAAATCATTATTTAGTGTGTTTCTTCAGATCTTTTAGTTAGATAGTGGTGTAACCATCCTGCTTGTTACCACAATTTTTCTGTACTATTTCGCATCACATCCCATAAGCAAACAGTTCACTATTGTTTGTCATGTTAACTTGATTGATCAATGGCATTTTCATTCAAAATGTCTAGTGATTGCTATCTCACATACTCTGAGTTTCTCATAGTTGACTGTGAGAGCTGTTCAGCAGTGGAACTCTCTGCCCTGCATTCAAATCACCCCATCCAGCCTCTGTTTAAAAGCTTCCAAAGAAGGAGCCTCCACCACACTCCAGGGCAGAGAGTTCCACTGCTGAACAGCTCTCACAGTCAGGAAGTTCTTCCTCATGTTCTGATGGAATCTCTTTTCTTGTAGTTTGAAGCCATTGTTCCACGTCCTAGTCTCCAAGGAAGCAGAAAACAAGCTTGCCCCCTCCTCCCTGTGGCTTCCTCTCACATATTTATACATGGCTATCATATCTCCTCTCAGCCTTCTCTTCTTCAGGCTAAACATGCCCAGCTCCTTAAGCCGCTACTCATAGGGCTTGTTCTCCAGACCCTTGATCATTTTAGTCGCCCTCCTCTGGACACATTCCAGCTTGTCAACATCTCTCTTGAATTCTGGTACCCAGAATTGGACACAGTATTCCAGATGTGGTCTAACCAAAGCAGAATAGAGGGGTAGCATGACTTCCCGAGATCAAGACACTATGCTCCTATTGATGCAGACCAAAATCTCATTGGATTTTTTTGCCGCCACATCACATTGTTGGCTTATGTTTAACTTGTTGTCCATGAGGACTCCAAGATCTTTTTCACACGTACTGCTCTCAAGCCAGGCATCCCCCATTCTGTATCTTTGCATTTCGTTTTTTCTGCCTAAGTGGAGTATCTTGCATTTGTCCCTGTTGAACTTCATTTTGTTAGTTTTGGCCCATCTCTCTAATCTGTCAAGATCGTTTTGAATCCTGCTCCTGTCCTCTGGAGTATTTGCTATCCCTTCCAATTTGATGTCGTCTGCAAACTTGATGATCATGCCTTCTAACCCTTCATCTAAGTCATTAATAAAGATGTTGAACAGGACTGGGCCCAGGACGAACCCTGTGGCACTCCGCTCGTCACTTCTTTCCAGGATGAAAAGGAAGCATTGGTGAGCACCCCCTCGGTCCGTCCATTTAACCAATTACAGATCCACCTCACCGTAGTTTTGCCTAGCTCACATTGGACTAGAAGGTCCTGGGGGACCTTGTCAAAGGCCTTACTGAAATCCAGGTACGCTACATCCACGGCATTCCCCGCATCTATCCAGCTTGTAACTCTATCGAAAAAAGAGATCAGATTAGTCTGGCATGACTTGTTTTTGATAATTTCATGTTGACTATTAGCGATGACCGCATTTGTTTCTAAGTGTTTGCAGACCACTTCCTTAACAATCTTTTCCAGAATCTTGCCTGGTATTGACGTGAGGCTGAACGAGCGGTAGTTGTTTGGGTCATCCTTTTTTCCCTTCTTGAAGATTGGGACCACATTGGCCCTCCTCCAATCTGCTGAAACTTCTCCCGTTCTTCAAGAACTCTGAAAGATGGTTGCCAATGGTTTCCAAATGACTTCCCCTAGTTCCTTCAATACTCTTGGGTGGAGTTGATCTGGCCCTGGGGACTTGAACTCATTTAGAGAGGCCAGGTATCCCTGGACAACTTGTTTCCCAATTTGGGGTTGGATGTCCTCTAATCCTTCATCCACTCCATCTTGCTGAAGTTGAGGATGACTTTCTTTTTGTGAGAAGACCGAGGCAAAGAAGATATTAAGTCGTTCTGCCTTTTCTCTATCCCCTGTCAGCATTGCCCCATCTTCTCCTCGAAGAGGTCCTATTGCCTCCTTGTTTTTCCTTTTTCTACTGACAAAAGAAAAGAAGTCCTTTTTATTGTATTGTCGAAGGCTTTCATGGCCGGAATCACTCAGTTCTTGTGGGTTTTTTCGGGCTATATGGCCATGTTCTAGAGGCATTTCTCCTGACGTTTCGCCTGCATCTATGGCAGGCTTCCTCAGAGGTCTGCTGGAGCTGGGAAAAAAAGGGGTCTATATATCTGTGGACTGACCAGGGTGAGACAAAAGGCTTTTGTAAGTTGGGCTAGGTGTGAATCTTTTCAACTGACCACCTTGATTAGCATACAATGGGCTGACTGTGCCTGGAGCAAACTCTTAATGAAAGGTGCTTAGATGTCCCTGCCTGTTTTTCTCTCTGCTGTTTTAATTTTAGAATTTTTTAATACTGGTAGCCAGATTTTGTTCATTTTCATGGTTTCTTCCTTTCTGTTGAAATTGTCCACATGTTTGTGGATTTCAATGGCTTCTCTGTGTAGTCTGACATGGTGGTTGTGAGAGTGGTCCAGCATTTTTGTGTTCTCAAATAAAATGCTGTGTCCAGGTTGGTTCATCAGGTGCTCTGCTATGGCTGATTTCTCTGGTTGGAGTAGTCTGCAGTGCCTTTCATGTTCCTGGATTCTTGTTTGGGCGCTGCGTTTGGTGGTCCCTATGTAGACTTGTCCACAGCTGCATGGTATACGGTAGACTCCTGCAGAGGTGAGACGATCCCTCTTGTCCTTTGCTGAACGTAGCATTTGTTGGATTTTCTTGGTGGGTTTGTAGATTGTTTGTATGTTGTGTTTCCTCATCAGCTTTCCTATGCGATCAGTGGTTCCCAGCTATGCTTGGCTTCAGTAAGCTGGGGCCTGGCTTCTGATTTTAAACCAACCTTTTTGCAGCAACCCTTTTCACACCAACCCTTCAGGGTACGCTATTCTGTTACACATAGTTTACAAAAAAGATGTTTTAGTTCCACTCAAGAGAAAAAAATAACATATATTAAATGAATAAACAAATGTCATTACTATATGTATTCTTCTGCTCTATTATACACCTCTGCTTGTTGCTAGTGTGAACTAAGAAGCATATATTATACTGCCATCCAGGTTGCCAAGTAAGTTGAAAGTTGCTATTTTAGCTTTGGTGTGTGTATATGTATGTGTTTGTATATATGATGTATTTCTCAGAGATATTCAAAGCTAAAACACAAAGTTTCATTTCTAGTCACCAGCACACACCTCTCTCTTTCCTAGGCACCAACTGAGTTATAGGTACCCTCCTATTCTATCTCCTATTCCATCTTATCAGGAAGACGGTTTTCTGACATATGCTCTTTGTTTAAGCACCATATTTTATAGAATCAGCTGTATAAATCTTGTTTTTCATCAGTGAAGGATTGTTGTAAGGATTAAGATAATATATGTGCAAGGCACTGCAGTTTCCTACAAATGCTAGCTATTATCGTTTGGAAATGGCAAAATGAAGATAGGGTTTTGTTTGTTATAAAAAGTATACGCTGATTCTAAGCAGGAGCAATATGATAGCAAAACTTGACTCATTGAATATTCACAATACAATACATCATATTTATTTATTTATTTATTTATTTATTTATTTACAACTTTTATATCCCAATCTTCTCTACCTCCATAGAGGGTCTCAGATCCTCTATGGAGGTAGACTCATATAATGACTCATATATTAGCAAAAACTACAGTCAGCCCTGCATCTTCATAGCTTCAGTCTCATAGTCAACCATGGATCGGACTGACCCCTCTGCTTGCTTTTCAGAGCGATGGTTCTTGCTGACCTGCAGTGCCTATAGTTCTCAAAAGTATTGGTGGTGCGGGGGGGGGGGGGTGCAGCTCATTGACATGCTATCTAGATCATTCCTGTTTTATTAACATTTTATATATGTGATTTGAGCATCCACAGATTTTGATATTAATGGTAGGCCTTGCAACTAATCATCTATAGTTTCAGAGAGCAAACTGTACTCAGTCTTGTATATCTAAATCCGAACTAATAACTTTCCTACCACAGAAAAAACTTATTCATACAGCCAAGTCTACCTTCTTCTCAAAGAAATTAGAAACTCTTTAATACTCGGTATTAATTCCATTTTGTAAATGGTGTCTTTCATGACAATGCTTTTCCATATCACATCACCCAATAACTCTCCTCCAAAAATATTTTGCATAAATAAAATATACTTATGAGGAAGAAAAGTTTTGGTTTAAGTTTCTTCTAAGATGGCTTCCAGGTGAGGCAAGGGATCCTGACCTGACCTACTTTTCATCCATTCCTGAATTAAGCACCCAACCTCTGAGTGTGAAACAGTGTTGGATTCGTCACCCAGCTATTCATCAACAAAGAAAATCTTTTCCGGATATTTTCCCCATAGAAGGAGAAAGTACCCTAAGGCAATCCCACTGGAGATCTCTTTTTCCACTTGCTAGCCACACATTCTTCGGAAGAAAATCTGGTGCACCCCTTTCACAATATTTCTCCTTATTGATGAAATTGTCCATTGTGCTTAATCAGAAGTTGTTTAATGTTTCGGTTGCCAAAGAAGCCATACATTAGACCAGAAGTTCTCAAAGTGTGCAAAGTAAACTGAGGGGCTTAGTGTTCCCCCCTCCCTCCCCCCTCTCCTCCCTCTCCAGGCTTTCCCTTCTATTTCCTGTTTCTTCCCTCCCCTTGCCTCCCTTTCCCTCACATCCCTTGCCATCAAAAGTATTTTATCCATGGCCCCCTTACAACGAAAAGCCTTTTCCTCCTTGCCTTCCTTGCTTCCAAAACCCTATTCCCCTCCCACTATTCAGGGAGTGCTTTGATTGCACTTTTCCTGCATGGCAGAAGAGAGCTGGACTTGATGGCCCCTGGGGTTGCTCCTATTGCTATCATTATTATTACAAAGGCTGGATGGCCATATGTTGAGGGTGCTTTGACTGTGCTTTTACTGCATGGCAGAAGAGACCTGGACTAGATGGACCTTGGGTTTACTCTTATTGTTATCATTTATTTATGTGGATCTGCACATTTATATTTCTTGTGACAGCCCCCAGCTTTCCCTGGACAGGGAAGGAGGCAGGCAGGAAACCAGGCCAAGCCTACCCTCCCCCTACCCTACTTACAAAGCAAAAGAAGGCATGTCCATCGTCTTCCAGCACTGAATCAGGAATAGAGAGCAGGGTGGGGTCACAGGACCATGCTGACCATGCCCCACAAAGTCCCAGCTGGAACTATTTTTTCTTGCTTTGCCTTCACTGGAAAGGAGCAAAGAGCCCACCTCCCTCATGTTCTTCTCAAAGGAGGGAGAAAAGGGTATGGTAATATTTGTATGCATGGTGATGAATGCATGTACATGTGTGTGAGTGCTGAGTAAAAATGTAATTGCCCTTTGTTTGGGTTGTTGTAGGTTTTTCGGGTTGTATGGCCATGTTCTAGAAGCATTCTCTCCTGACGTTTCACCTGCATCTGTGGCAAGCATCCTACAACAACCCAGTGATTCTGGCCATGAAAGCCTTCAACAATACATTGCCCTTTGTTTGTTAGCCAATATAATTGTAAGTTGTTTGTGAATCCAATGTAGTTACATAGAATCTGTATGTCTTTATGTCCAACTAGCTGTCCCCTGCCACGCGTTGCTGTGGCCCACATGGGGGTTCTGTGTGGGAGGTTTGGCCCAATTCTATCATTGGTGGGGTCCGGAATGCTCTTTGACTGTAGGTGAACTATAAATCTCAGCAACTACAACTCCCAAATGTCAAAATTCTATTTTCCCCAAACTCCACCAGTCTTCACATTTGGGCATACTGAGTATTCGTGTTGAGTTTGGTCCAGATCCATCATTGTTTGAATCCACAGTGTTCTCTGGATGTAGGTGAACTACAACTCCCAAACTCAAGGTCAATGTCCACCAAACACTTCCAGTATTTTCTGTTGGTCAAGGGAGTTCTGTGTGCCAAGTTTGGTTCAATTCCATCGTTGATGGAGTTCACAATGCTCTTTGATTGTAGGTGAACTTTAAATCCCAGCAACTACAACTCCCAAATGACAAAAGCATAATTTTTTGAGTGATGGTCACTCCTTGTGTTGTGAGACATTTTGTTGCCAAATTTGGTGTGATTTTGTTCATTGGTTCTTTTGTTTTTAAGATACTCATTATGCACAGAGTATTTATATATATATAGATATCACTCTTCGTGTAAAAATTCTGTAAAAGTTTTGATATACCCTCTCACACTGAAAATTGCAATAAAGAACCTTTGTTGAAAAAGTATTCATGACAGGGCTCAGGGCTGCAGTTTGTGCCATGGCCTCAGGCCCTGGGTTGGGATTTGGGCAGCTGGGAGGCTCATGCTCCCTGGTCTCCCTCTTCCCCAGAGCGGTGCTGATGGGAGCAAGGTTACCCTTTCACTGGTTTGCTGTGGCTTTAAAAATCTGGCCCTCGAGCTGCTGCAAGTTCAGGGCCAGCATGGTATAGAATCATAGAATCATAGAATCAAAGAGTTGGAAGAGACCTCATGGGCCATCCAGCCCAACCTCCTGCCAAGAAGCAGGAATATTGCATTCAAATCAACCCAGACAGAGGCCATCCAGGCTCTGTTTAAAAGCTTCCAAAGAAGGAGCCTCCATCACACTCCGGGGCACCACACTTTATCAGCCATCCCTCTGAAGAGTTATCTACTCAGTAAAGAGTGTCCACATGCCAGGACACTACTGGGACTGCAGCCGGGACGGCTTCCTGTGGTCTTGTTAGCTGGAGCAGATAAGACAATGCAGGAAGTACCATGGATGTTGGGATATGTTGCTGCTCTGCTTGGAAGAGTGGGTCTTCAACTGGCATGGGTGCTGAGGCAGTAGGCAATTTCAAAGCATGAGCCAGCCACACCATGAAGGCAGAAAAAATAACTGTCTTATTCCCCATGAGTGGAGGGGGGGGGGGCACTAGAGCATCATCACTGGCCTTGAACAAGCCTTCTTCAGATGACTCTAAGTCTACATCCAACTCGTGAGTTGCAGGTTATTTATTTATATTTATTGTGTCAGGGGCAACCAGACAATTGTATTACATTTCTAACACAACAAAACAAACAAACAGATAAAAAAAACATAAAGTTTGCAAGCTTGGTAGTTGATTAAATGTCCTTTGACCAGTATCTGGCAACTTGGAGTGCCTCTGGTGTTGCCACAAGGAGGTTCTCCATTGTGCATGTAGCAGGGCTCAGGTTGCATTGCAGCAGGTGGTCAGTTGCAGGTTTGTTTTTTTTTTGGTCGTGTCAGGAGCGTCATGTTGTGAGAGAATTGGCCGTCTGCAAGGACATTGCCCAGGGGACACCTGGATGATTTTGATGTTTTTTATCATCCTTGTGGGAGGCTTCTCTCATGTCCCCGCATGAGGAGCTGGAGCTGATAGAGGGAGCTCATCCGCCTCTCCCCGGATTCGAACCTGCGACCTGTCGGTCTTCACTTCTGTTGACACAGGGCTTTAACCCACTGCACCACCGGGGGCTCCATAGTTGCAGGTAAATAAAGGGAAAACATGGGGGCCGCAGGAGGGAGGGTTATACTTGGGGAATGAAGCCTTGGGAGACACGCGACAACCCCCACCCCCCAGTGGACAAGAATGAACCCCCTGGCCCATGACTGGGGGTGGCCCAAAATAATATCATCATCCCTGCTAAGGAAAATGCCACTTATTAGAGAGGTGAGGCACACCCAAATGTCCTCTTCTGCCAACTGGCATAGTGACACCACTGTCAAGGAACCCTGCCGCTGGCTGGGGGGATCTAGTAGAGGCAAAATAGTCCCCAGAAGGGCTTTCAGATGATAAGTCCCCTAGATGATTACCTTGGCAACCTATCATGTCATCCTCTGTGATCAGAGGCTGAGTGGCCACTAAAGGGGAGTCCATGCCTGCTGGAAGAAGATGGGAGCTCACCTGGCTCCATGGGCACCTCCTCTACTACTGGCATGGCTTGTATTAAGCAGATAAGCTCATAATTAACCTACACCTGCTCCAGTGGTATATCTGCCAAATGCCTCCCTTCTTCCAGAGGAGCTCTTGTGAGGGAGGTATTGCAATGACATCTGAATCCTGTGGTGATAGATGCGGTGGTGACAACAAAGGTGGTGCCAAAGGCAGAGCACTTGATATCTCTGTCACCAGAGAAGGTACAGTGGTGGTGGTGGGGGGGGGGGGGCTTCAGCTGGGAATAGCAACCAAGGAGCCAGCAACTCCCTGTCTCTTGGACTTTCTGCGGCAATTTGCTGGCTTCTATGCTTTTTATGCTTTTTAGCTGGGAGGCTGTATGCTTACCATTCCTCTTATCCTGGCTCTTTGCCGATGCTTGGGCTGCTGGAAGAATGAGAGGTGAATTGGCAGCCCCTGCCAGGCCTGAAGATCCCAGTGGCTATAACACGACCTGCAGGATGCAGGGAAGGGACAGAGACTAAACAAATGGGACAGGAGGCTTCTACAAACATAAGGGGTGGCCGTCATGCTGGGACAATAATTCAACATTTGATAAATTTAGTTATCTTCATTATATATTTGATCATATTTATAAACCTTGAAAATTTTCCCTCTTCTAAACATTTTCATTTTTTCTCATTTTTTTTGATAGTTTGAAACAAGAAACATAGGGAGAGCGTGGGCTGTGATAATGGGCATAATAGTGAAAATTGTAACTTCCACCAGTATGTCAATTTTTGTTTGATATACAGTAGATAAAACTTCTTTATATTTTTTTACAGTATGTATGAGAAATCATATACAACAGTTCTGCCAAACCACCTTTCAGCCACCAAACCATCAAAGATAGGCAAGGGAATAAAATGAAAGGCCCACCAATTTGCCCACCAAGTCAACTGCTAGCTGTCATCCAGCCACTAACGTACTGAAAAGAGTTCTGGATCCCCATTTATCACAACAAAGAAGAAAAGGACCGGACACCAACAGAATAGTTTTTGAAAACTTTCTCTCACCCAGGAGAAAATTATTGAAATTAATTGTAGCAAAGAATTGCATATATACTAAAGAGAATGGAAAAAGAACCAATAGTGAATATTTGCTGTAATTCAGCTCTGGTGTGGTCTAAATTGAGGAACGTCTTGTGTGTCTTTTCCTTCAATTAATATTTTCTTTTTTAAAAAAAACAAAGATTATTCTCCCACACATTGGAGTTGGGGTGGGGAGGGGGAGAATAAGTAGAATAGGCTTCACAATAGTCAGGAACCTTGTTCACTTTTGATTCATATTAACAGAGCTTTTCTAAAATTAATTAGTGAACATCTCCAGTGCTCTAATGTAGGCATAATTTGTTTTCAAAAGTTATCTTGCTTAATGACTCACAGAAAGCTGCTGTTCCATTTTAATGCCAGATTCTCTCTTGAGAAGAATTGGTATTAGGATTTTAAAGTGAAATAGTTTCAATGTTACATTCAAAATGCTTTAAATTAAGGGGCTAGAGGTTGGATATTTTTGAGTATTTAATGGCATTAATTAGCTATGTGGGGGTTACTTAATATATGCTGCAAAGACAGACAATGGAAATAAATTATCTGTTTGCTATTGCTTGAAAATAAGTAAGAGAGTAGAATCGCTACTGCTGGGATCTTGCTGTCATAAACAAAGTGTGGATACATTTCTCTCTATGGATTTTTTTTTTTAGAAAAGACAATAGACACTAATGAGAAATTCACCACAGGAATTCCATCCCCCTAAAAACTAAAATGTAGCTATAGTTACTTATACTTGCTAAGGTGACTACTGAGATCAGATTTGCCTGAGAAAAAGAACATTGTGGGAGTTGAAAGAAATTCAGGTTCCCAAGTACCGTAATTTTCTTGTGATGGTTTTGGACTTTTGATGTTGCTTTCAAACTTTATATTGCCACCCTTTTCTCCTAAGTTATTTTGAGGAGTAGTCAGGCTATGCAGGTTATTAAGAGGCATCAAAATATCTTTCAAATGTATGTTCTGTAAAAAGAGCATTTACTTAGGGAAGGGAGTACCTTAATTAAATGGCATAAATTTTCTGTCACCACCAACCATGACAAAACAACATAGGAAGCTACCACATACCGAATCACACAACTTGATGAAAAACTTGATGAAGTCTTCTGCCAACAGTTGACCAAACAGGCACAGAGAAGAGATATAGTAGTCATGGGCAATTTCAACTCTCCCGATATTTGCTGGAAAACAAACTCGGCCAAGAGTACAAGGTCCAACAAATTCCTCGCATGCCTTGCAGACAATTTCATGGTCCAGAAGGTAGAAGAGGCAACAAGGGGATTGGCTACTCTTGATCTCATGCTAACAAATGCGGACGACCTGATCGATGCGGTCGAAGTAGTAGGATCCTTAGGGGCAAGTGACCATGTGCTCCTGCAATTTGAGGTACAAAGGAAGGCCGAAACTAAGACAAGTCAAACCCGCATTTTGGACTTTAGGAGAGCTGATTTCCAAAAAATGAAGGAAACGCTGAGCAGCATTCCGTGGACACAGATACTAAAAGACAAGGGAGTTACGGATGGATGGGAATTTCTCAAGAGTGAAATACTCAAGGCGCAATTGCAAACCGTGCCAACAAAGAGAAAAAATAGGACAAGTGCAAAGAAGCCAGAATGGATGTCCAAAGAACTTCTAACTGTGCTGAGACACAAAAGAGACATGCACAAGAAGTGGAAAAAGGGAGAAATCACCAAAGAAGAATTCAAACAAATAGCCAACACCTGTAGGGAAAAAGTCCGCAAGGCTAAAGCAAAAAACGAGCTCAGACTTGCCAGGGACATTAAAAACAATAAAAATGTCAGTAGAAAAAGGAAAAACAAGGAGGCGATAGGACCTCTTTGAGGAGAAGATGGGGCAATGCTGACAGGGGATAGGGAAAAGGAAGAACTACTTAATGCCTTCTTTGCCTCGGTCTTCTCACAAAAAGAGAGTCTTCAACATCAGCAAGATGGAGTGGATGAGGGATTGGAGGACATCCAACCCCAAATTGGGAAAGAAGTCGTCCAGGAATACCTGGCCGCTCTTAATGAGTTCAAGTTTCCAGGGCCAGATCAACTACACCCCAGAGTATTGAAGGAACTAGCGGAAGTCATTTTGGAACCATTGGCAACCATCTTTGAGAGTTCTTGGAGAAGGGAAAAAAGGATGACCCAAACAACTACCGTCCTGTCAGCCTCACGTCGATACCGGGCAAGATTCTGGAAAAGATTGTTAAGGAAGCGGTCTGCAAACACTTAGAAACAAATGCAGTCATCGCTAATAATCAACATGGATTTATCAAAAACAAGTCATGCCAGACTAATCTGATCTCTTTCTTCGATAGAGCTACAAGCTGGGTAGATGCGGGGAATGCCGTGGATGTAGCGTACCTGGATTTCAGTAAGGCCTTCGACAAGGTCCCCCATGACCTTCTGGCAAGGAAACTAGTCCAATTTGGGCTAGGCAAAACTACAGTGAGGTGGATCTGTAATTGGTTAAGTGGACGAACACAGAGAGTGCTCACTAATGCTTCCTCTTCATCTTGGAAAGAAGTGACAAGTGGAGTGCCGCAGGGTTCCGTCCTGGGCCCGGTCCTGTTCAACATCTTTATTCATGACTTAGATGAAGGGCTAGAAGGCATGATCATCAAGTTTGCAGACGACACCAAATTGGGAGGGATAGCCAATAGTCCAGAGGACAGGAGCAGAATTCAAAACGATCTTGACAGATTAGAGAGATGGGCCAAAACTAACAAAATGAAGTTCAACAGTGACAAATGCAAGATACTCCACTTTGGCAGAAAAAATGAAATGCAGAGCAGTACGTGTGAAAAAGATCTTGGAGTCCTCGTGGACAACAAGTTAAACATGAGCCAACAATGTGATGTGGTGGCAAAAAAGCCAATGGGATTTTGGCCTGCATCAATAGGAGCATAGTGTCTAGATCTAAGGAAGTAATGCTACCCCTCTATTCTGCTTTGGTTAGACCACATCTGGAATATTGTGTCCAATTCTGGGCACCACAATTCAAGAGAGATATTGACAAGCTGGAATGTGTCCAGAGGAGGGCGACTAAAATGATCAAGGGTCTGGAGAACAAGCCCTATGAGGAGCGGCTTGGGGAGCTGGGCATGTTTAGCCTGAAGAAGAGAAGGCTGAGAGGAGATATGATAGCCATGTATAAATATATGAGAGGAAGCCACAGGGAGGAGGGAGCAAGCTTGTTTTCTGCTTCCTTGGAGACTAGGACGCGGAACAATGGCTTCAAACTACAAGAGAGGAGATTCCATCTGAACATTAGGAAGAACTTCCTGACTGTGAGAGCCGTTCAGCAGTGGAACTCTCTGCCCCGGAGTGTGGTGGAGGCTCCTTCTTTGGAAGCTTTTAAGCAGAGGCTGGATGGCCATTTGTCAGGGGTGATTTGAATGCAATATTCCTGCTTCTTGGCAGGGGGTTGGACTGGATGGCCCATGAGGTCTCTTCCAACTCTTTGATTCTATGATTCTATAACAGATTCCAACTCACTCTTGCCTCTTCTGGCTGGCCCCAGCAGACTAGAGTTCAAGGGTAGATTTCTCATACCTGTAACTGAAGATGCCAGGAATGGCTCACTTTCCATCAAAGATTTTGCCTTTCAGACAATTTTATGACAATGTAGGTTTCAACAGAATACATGCTGTTTATTTATTTCTATTTTTTTAAAAAAAATGGATTGTATTCAGTGTCTTTTAAAGCAGATGTTAATGTTTTGATCATAACATTATTCTTTTATCTGAATTTTATTTTAAGATAATAGAGGTGAATTTAGTAATAAATAAGTAAAGTCATTTATAGCCTAGGTATCTTGCAAATGCAACTGCATATTGAATCCAAGTGTAGTTTGATTTTCCTCTTTTCCTATGGCTCCTTCTACACTGCCATATTGTTGTTTATTCATTCAGTCGCTTCCAACTCTTCGTGATCTCATGGGCCAGCTCATGCCAGAACTCCCTGCCAGCCGTCATCAAGCCCAGCTCCTTCAAGGTCAAGCCAGTCACTTCAAGGATACTATCCATCCATCTTGTTCTTGGTCGGCCCCTCTTCCTTTTCTTTCCATTTTCCCCAGCATAATTATCTTCTCAAAACTTTCCTGTCTTTTCATTATGTGGCCAAAGTACTTCATCTTTGCCTCTAATAACCTTCCCTCCAGTGAGCAGTCAGGCATTATTTCTTGGAGTATGAACTGGTTTGAGTGCCACATATGATACCTTTTTTCTTTAATCAATTAAAATGTTATTTCTTTTATTCTGGGAGTTTAAGTCCTATGACATATTTTTTCTTCTTTTTCGTCTTCTTCTTCTGCTATTTGATCTTCCTCCTCCCCCTCCTCCCCCTCCTCCCCCTCCTCCTTATCTTCTTCTTCTATTTCTTCTTCTTCTATTTCTTCTTCTTCTGGATCACTTAAGTTTGAGGCACCCGCTCCTCCTTCTGAGTTCTTCCTGAGTTCTTCCTGAGTTCTTCCTTTTCTGTCTCTTCTTCCTCTAGTGAGTCTGTGCGTCTCTGCTTTTTCATGCTTTCTTTAACATGTACCTCATTTTTACTCTCTCTTTCGGATTTTATCTTCTTTAAGAATTCTGCTTTCTCTTCATTTTTAATCCAGTATCTTTGATCTTTATGTGTTATCATCAGTCCTTCCCATTCCCACCTGAATCTTATCCTTTGTCTCTTTAGTTCTTCAGTGAGAAAAGAGTATTTCCTTCTTTTTAAAACTGTGCTAGGGTATTCTTTCAGGATAATCACTTTTTTCCCTTTGGAGTAGACTGTTCTTCTGTTGTTTATCCTTAAAACTTCATCTCTTGTTGATTTCTTTACAAAGTGAACAACTACGTCTTGTGCCATTTTATTCTTTCTTGTGAAGTTTGTGTTAATCCTGTATATTCTGTCTGTCCAGTCTTGCATTTCCTGTCCTGTACATTCTAATAACTCAGCTAAGATTTCAATTACTTTCTCTTATATTTTCTTTCATGTCTTCTTGTATATTCCTTAGTTTTAATTGAAATTCCATTTTTTTATATTCTATTTCTTCCTGTTTGGCTTCATGTTGCATTATTGTCATTTCTGCTTTCACCATCCATATTTTTTCTTTTAAATCTGTGTTCACATCCGATGTTTGTTCTTGTGAGATTCTTTGATAGATATCCTGCTTCTCTTGTATTTTTTTGGATTTCTTTCATCATCTCTTTCATGCAACAAGAATTGAAAGAACTAAAAAAAAGGAGAAGAAAGAAATAAAGTACAAGATGAAATACAAGTAAAAATGAAAAGCCTAGGCCTAAAGGGCAAAACGGGAAGAAATAAAAGCATCCTTTTTTTTCCTTCTTGAAAATTGGGAACACATTGGCTCTCCTCCAATCTGCTGGAACTTCTCCCATTCTCCAAGAACTCTCAAAGATGATTGCCAATGGTTCCGAAATGACTTCCGGTCGTTCCTTCAATACCCTTGGTTGTAGTTGATCTGGCCCTGGGGACTTGAACTCATTTAGAGCGGCCAGGTATTCCTGGATGACTTCTTTCCCAATTCGGGGTTGGATGTCCTCTAATCCCTCATCCACTCCATCTTGCTGAGGTTGAAGATGACTTTCTTTTTGTGAGAAGACAGAGGCAAAGAAGGTGTTAAGTAGTTCTGCCTTTTCCCTATCCCCTGTCAGCATCGCCCAATCTTCTCCTCGAAGTGGCCCTATCGCCTCCTTGTTCTTCATTTTGCTAGTGACATAAGAAAAGAAGCCCTTTTTGTTGTTTCTAATGTCCCTGGTAAGCCTGAGCTCGTTTTGTGCTTTAGCCTTGCAGACCTTTTCCCTACAGGTGTTGGCTAATTGTTTGAATTCTTCTTTGGTGATTTCTTCCTTTTTCCAATTCTTGTGCATGTCTCTTTTGTGTCTTAGCACAGTTAAAAGTTCTTTGGACATCCATTCTGGCTTCTTTGCACTTGTCCTATTTTTTCTCTTTGTTGGCAAGGTTTGCAATTGTGCCTTGAGTATTTCACTCTTGAGAAATTCCCATCCATCCATAACTTCCTTGTCTTTTAGTATCTGTGTCCACAGAATGCTACTCAACTTTTCCTTCATTTTTTGGAAATCAGCTCTCCTAAAGTCCAAAATGCAGGTTTGACTTGTCTTAGTTTTGGCCTTCCTTTGTACCTCAAATTGCAGGAGCACATGGTCACTTGCCCCTAAGGATCCAACCACTTCAACCACATCAATCAGGTTCTCGACATTTGTTATGATAAGATCAAGAGTAGCCAATCCCCTTGTTGCCTCTTCTACCTTCTGGACCATGAAATTGTCTGCAAGGCAAGCGAGGAATTTGTTGGACCTTGTACTCTTGGCCGAGTTTGTTTTCCAGCAAATATCGGGATAGTTGAAATTGCCCATGACTACTACATCTCTTCTCTGTGCCTGTTTGGTCAACTGTTGGCAGAAGACTTCATCAAGTTCTTCCTCCTGGCTTGGAGGTCTGTAGTAGACACCTACAACAAGATCTTTTTGAGTCCCAGTTCCCTTGATTCTTATCCAGATGCTTTCATGCTGGTTTCCCAGATTGCTCTCTTGCATCTCTTCTGCAGAATAACAGTTTTTGACATATAAGGCTACTTCTGTGAAAGAGGTTATAGTCCTCGATGTCTACATTCCAGTGATATGAGTCATCCCACCAGGTTTCAGTGATGTCTATGCTATCATATTTGTGGTGTTCTGCAAAAAGTTGGAGTTCGTCATGTTTATTTCCCATGCTCTGTGCATTAGTGTAAAGATATGTGAGCCCCTGAGATCTTCTCCTGAGCTGTTTAATTGGGATTATTGTGCTTTCGGTACTTGGTCCTCGTTATGTTTGTGCAGCCCTCCGTTTAGCCTTTTGGTAGTTCCCTGACATTGTGGGCAAAGTAGTGTTCGCAAGGCTGTTGTACTTGCATTTTAGAAATAAAATACCAGTACCCCCTGGTATTTTTCATCAATCACACAGCCCTGGTGCCTATTCAGTGTTGTAGTCTGACAGGCACCTGCAAGTTTCTTGCTCCCCTTTCTAATCTTTTAATTGAATTCAGAATACACAGTCCTTTAAAATAAGGTTCCTTTAAACAGCAGGCTATGTTCGGAATGTTTCTTAGTTCCATTATTGTCTTGGAAAGTTTATTTTAAGTGAAATTAACATAGCTAAGCAGTAGTAGGATATTACTTTAGGATCCAAAGCATCATTTTAAATAAGCTCAGATATAGATTGCCTTAGCACATCACTGCATTAGTTCTTCAACTTGTCAAATTCTTTCAAGAACCAACATGGCAACATACTTGAAGATCTGCCATAAGATAGTTCTAGTTGCTGTTTTATTTTGTTGATGATGATTTGTTGTCTTATCTATTCAGAAAATCTATTGAAAGTAGACCTTGTCTATGCAGAAGGTCTATTGAAAATGCAGAAGGTCTATTGAAAATAGAACACATTTGTTTTCTCTTTCTTCAGAGATTAGGATACTGATGGCCCTTTTGGACTCTTGTAACTCTATGAATCTGATGAAGTTTGACATTTTTAAAGAGACATATTAATGCATTTGTCTCATTTTGATTACATTTTGAGAGTGCTTAATAGGTTTTATTGTATATTGATTCTACCATTTCTTTATCCCACATTTTAGTTACATTTTACAGTTATATTTTAAAATAAAATAAAAACAGTTCTCCATCCCAGATTTTGTAAAAAAGACTCACAAATTAAATAGTAATAATCAATATAGTCCATACATGCAACACAGAGAAAGATTCTGTAACATATATTTCCCAAAAAATAAAACTCATTTGGTAATCAGGGTTTGTTTTCAAGAAAATGCATGCAGAAATGTAGTTGCCAAATGAGATATAAAATGTACTATTTATACAAAAAAGTGTCCGTAACATCTAGAGCTCCTATTGGTTATGCCCAGTGTTACCTTTGCACATTTTTTTTTAAAATGAATGAAATTTGCTCAGTCAAACATTCACACTTAAAAGCTATCATTAAATTAAATAGGCAAAATAAGCTAATTCCAAGTTGCTATATGTGTATTAGAATAATTCTTGGGCTCAGTGGCCAGGAAAGGGGCGGGGAGCAGGAAAATGAAAATTTATTGTTGAGAATATATAAGAATCTTTATGGCCAAATGAAAGCTGAAATGCCCCTTTCCTGGCTATTGAAGTTGATAGAAGCAAAGTATCAGCAATAAAATGTTGAAATGGTCCTAGTAAACCTTAACCACCATGGCCATTGCTTAAACACAAATAATTGAGATGGATGAGGATCATGGGTTTTTATTTCTACATAAAGATTAAATAATTTGGGACTACATCATGCCTCTTAAATGTACTTCTATTTAAATTGGTCACTTAGGGCTGACATTAGATCATCAATTTTTTAAAGACCATATTTTGCATTGATTACATAAAAATACCTTTAATCTTTTTTTTTGCTCAGTAGGAGGTTGACATTCAAAAATAAATCACATTTTCCTTTTGAACTTCCAGGACAAAAGTGGACTATTTGCTCCATGGTGAAAACTGCGCCAGAAAGCTTTTACCCTTCCATACAGCTGAATAACAGCCACATTATCTGCTTTGAACTGGAATATGTGGCAGTGTGGACTCAGATAACTCAGTTCAAAGCAAATATGATGGAGTTTTCTGCCTTGATATTCTGGGTTATATGCCTGTGTAAAAGGGCCCATACTCAGTTATTTCACCAACCACAAGAACAGGAATACTAAACACCAGATCCCTCCAAAATCCTTTACTGTGTTTGCATGTGAAGGAAAGAAAAAATATGTTTCAAAAAAGAGCATCAGTGAAACAGAAAATATAAGAGAAGGGGATACTGGTAAAAGGAAACAATTGTTTCTGGATGCATTTTGGAAAAATGCTAGACAAAAATGCTAGACAAAAATGCTAAACAAAATGTTTTTGTTTAGTTATGCAAAACTTACAAGACCTGGTGGTTTCATTTCATATGTGCATATTGTTGCATTTGGATGAAAGGTTTGCTGAAACTTTTGGAACTGTACCTAGGCATGACTTTTCCACCTTACAATTGCAATGGTTTCCAGAATGACCAGGAAGCTAGAAGCATAACATTGTTCTGTCATCACTTGTGATCATGTGAGCTTATGCCAATAATACTTTATGCTCCACTTGTGTGGGAATAGCAATAGCAGGGAAGATCATAGGAAAAATCATTGTACCAACTAAAGAAAGAGAAGCCTCTGTAGTGACGTCGAAAAGCAAATTAAAAAATATGCCACAGCATACCCCTATCTCCTTGAATTTGAGCTATTTGGAAGTTCTCATGCTTTCCATATTGCCTTAAGGATATCTGCATTTTTAAATGATGAATTATGCTAAAATGTTTTATTAATTTGGTAATGGTTGTGCAAGGCTTTCAAAATGCAAACAAAATTGTCCCTTGGGAAAAAGAGCTTCCACTTGGCTCACCCTAAGCTAAAACAGACAGTTTTATAACGTCAAAAGGGGGCACAAGGGCAAGTTGCCATGCATAATGGTATTTTACCTAGAACAGCAGTCTTAACAATACTTTATTGTTACAGAGAAGGGGAAAAAGAGGTCAGTTCTGTATATCGGTTCAGCAAGCATTCCTTAGTCCTTTCCTCGTTTCATTCAGTTACTGTACAAAGTACAGAGATGAAAAATGAGGCATCATACATTTTCAAGGTTGCTAGGAGCAACTAATACTTCCAAATTGGTATTCATGTTTTATTACCTTAAATTTCTACACCTTAAAAACAATAAAGGAAATTGAATTTTCACATAGAAGCTTTTGTTTGTGAAATGTACTTCAGTTTTAACACCATTTCCCTGATGCCTTTGTCACACGGAGCTAAACGAAAATGCAAAATCCTATTTCATCTCTTAGCTCAAAAGAAGGCCTAGCCAAGGGTTTGCAGGGCCAAAGGAGAATGTACTCTTTACCATTTCTCATTCTAAATGCTCCAAGCCCCAGGGGAGTGGTGGCATATAAGTTCAAATAATAAATAAATAAATAAATAAATATTTTTTGTCAGTGGATTACAAACATGCAAAGATGGAGTCTTGCCAAAAAAATGACAGTGCCAAAAAATGATATTCCCTATCACCAGCCAAGGTACCTAAAATCTGAAGCCATTGATACCATTTTGACTTCATGTTTTGCAAGTGCTTTTGTGTCTTTTCCATGATCATCATCAAAAATTATTTATTAAGATTTGTTGACATTTCAGATCAATTATCTGAGGCAACCAATTCAATTTGCCAAAAAGCAAGACTGGCCTAATTATTGATGGCAGTGCCAGGCTATCATTTGGACTCATTTTCAGACATGGATATGCTTTAAATTAACAATGGACTCAACTCTGTGCTCCATCATATTCTTTGAAATACATACTGAAGACACAGGTCAGGATTCTAGGAGGATCTACCTGGTCCAGTCCTCTTCTATTATATTATTAAGAAGATAATGTCTGTTTTGTTTTTCAGAGAATTACCCAGTGGTTCATTTTTTGTACTCATTTAAGTATTGACATTTTTTGACTATTTGATTTTCTGTATAATTGTTTCAGTATCTTCAAATGGATGCTGTTTTGAATTGTTTTAGCCTTACAAAAACCAAGGAGATTGTTATGTCATTTAAAATGTCAAAGATGTGAGAGAATGTGACCTGCAAATATTTGAAATAAATTAAATAAACTAGTGGATATATCTGAATTATATTCAGACTTACAGTACTGAATCACACTACTGCTTCAATTAACTGGTTTAGGTCAATCTGAGAGTTCAGATCACCCCCTCCTCAGAAATGTGACTAGTTGCCATTTAAATGGTGACACTAAGAAATATGAAAGATAATTTTATAAATGCAAAGTGTGTACCCTTTCAAAGAGCTATGGCTTCCTGTAAAGTGGTAACTGCTGCAAGTTTCAAAACTATTATTATTATTATTATTATTATTATTTCATTTAAAACTTTTATATCCCGATCTTCTCTACCTCCATAGAGGGACTCGGACCGGCTAACAGCAAGAATTCAATGCTAAACAGTAAAAATCTAAAACAACATATAACAACAGTAAATTAACAATACATATAAAATAAATACACAAAATAACAAGATAAAAACAAGATAAAAACATGTCCAACTCAGTCCATGTATTGTGGTCAATACTTTGGTCGATTATTGGTCTCACCCATCATTCTGCAAAGGCCTTGTTTCACAGCCAGATTTTCACTAGCTTCCTAAAAGTCAGGAGGGAGGGGGAAGATCTAATTTCCTTCAGGAGGGAATTCCATAGCCGGGGGGCCACCACAGAAAAGGCCCTGTCTTTCGTCCCCACCAGATGCGACTGCGAAGAGCAGGGCCTCTCCAGACTATCTTAACGCTCTTGATGGTTCATAGGGGAGAATATGTTCGGACAGGTAAACTGGGCTGGAACCGTATAGGGTTTTGTAGGTTAAAACCAGCACTTTGAATTGTGCTCGGAAGCTAATTGGCAGCCAGTGGAGCTGGCGCAACAAGGGAGTTGTGCGCTCCCTGTACCCTGCTCCCGTTAGTAGCCTGGCTGCAGAGTGCTGGACTAATTGCAGCTTCCAAACAGTCTTCGAAGGCAACCCGACATAGAGAGTGTTGCACTAGTCTAAACAGGATGTAACCAGAGTATGTACCACCGTGGCCAAGTCCGATTTCCTAAGGTACGGGCACAGCTGGCACACAAGCTTTAACTGTGCAAAAGCTCTCCCGGCCACTGCCGAGACCTGGGGTTCCAGGCTCAGTGATGGGTCCAGGATCATTCCCAAGCTGTGAACCTGTGCCTCCAGGGGGAGTGTAACCCCATCAAGCACAGGCTGTAACCCTATGCCCTGTATGGCATTTGGAAGTGTTATGTAAGTCTCATAAATGGCTCCAGGCCTCTGCCGCTGGTGCCACTTCTCCCTCAAAATAGATGAATTTGGTTCCCCACAAAGGGCCCTAAGGAGGATAGTGAGGCTGGAGTGGAGGGAGTAGCCCAATTCTTTCCCCAAAGGCAGCAATGAGGGGGACCTGGGGCAATGAGGGGAGCTCAAGATGGGCAGGCGGGAAGGTTGGAGGGATGCCTGGCTGGATGGCCAGGCAAGAAAGAAGCCCCTCTGGCACATGGCCCAGACAGGAGAGACCATCACATTGAGACTTTAATACGGGAAGTGAGCGGAATTATGGGACATGTACTTTAGGGCAGGGCCTTTTGAATTTTCTGGTACAGGGGTCCTCACCTTCCCAAACTACATTTCCCAGAATTCTGCTTACCACCTTGTGCCACCTTTTGCTCCCTGAACGTTTTGGTGTTCATTCTCTAAAGCGATTTGGAGATAAAAAGGGATTGTTGGGAGTTGAATCAACCCTGTGGGGTAGGAAAGTTGAGAGACAGTAACTCCAAAGTTTACCTAGTAGGTTTCCTATTATTATTATTATTATTTGAAAGACTGGATGAGCATCTGTTGGGGGGTGCTTTGATTGTGGATTTTCTGCCTGGAAAAAGGAGGTTGAACTGGATGGGCCTTGGGGACTTCCAGTGAAAGAATACTGTTAAGTTCATTTTGGTTAAAATTCCTTAAAAATCAGTGGATGTTCAAATCTTTCTGAAACTTAGGAGGAATGATTTCCCGGTTATTGAAAATCATTGAAAATAGAAATCCAAAGCGACAGCTCTAATAGTTTTTTAAAAACTTCATAAAAACTTTTTTAAAATTCTCAAAAAACCTGTGGATGTGTGAAACATTCTGAAACTTGAGAAGGGGGGGAACAGTGGTAAATGTGTTCTATCATTGTAGCAAGCTTCATCCCAATAGCTCTAAAAATGAGGGAGAAAGGAACCCCGAATGTTTTCCCACTTCCGCAATTACATAACGAAAAAGTAACAAAATTTTCCTTATATCATTATAGTTATGATATAGACCCCTTATGATATTTTAGAAACATTTTTGAAACCATTTGCCACCCCACCACTAATTTAGTAATGAGTATTGTAATTTTTTTCATTAATTGCACAGGCCTAACCAAAAAAAATAGAGGGGGTGTTTAGATGGCAATGTTAATCTAATGATGTCACACATTCATGATTTGTAAACAATACCAAATCTTTTATTGACCTTTCTAAAGCTCATCTTTATCAGAAGATGAAAGGCACTTGTAGCATTAAAAGTCTGTGGTGCAATTTCTTTCCCTGCTCATCTAGGGAAATCCACTGACAACTTTATTTTAATTAATGCACAAAATGTGTCCACTCATATCAGACCCTCACATAGTGACAGCAGTCTTCCCCTCTGAAATTGCCTCATGAGTTGGGCCACCTGAACTGCTCACCCCAAGACTGAGTCCAATTAAACTCCCAAAGCTTTCATTTTTTTAACATCAAAAGTTGGATCTAATGTGTTCATTTGCATGAAAAGAAATGCCCTTTGTTATCTATCTAATGTACTCCTTATTCCCATTCACCACCCACTCCGTGAAGCAAAAAATGCTGTTTCTAACATGTGGGGGGAAAGTTTCAGGCTTCATTACTTTGGTGAACAAAAAAGTTAGGATAATATTTTGTTACGGAATTTCAAACACTTAAATCTTAAATGGTAAAACGTGTGTCAATCATCTTGAAATACAATCATGGGATTTATATCCCACAGCCAGCAAAGCAAACACCACAGGGTGCTAACCCTTCCCTATGCTATTCAAAGCTATCCAAAGGGTATATATATGGCTGGAGTTACACTTGTACCTGTTCCAACTTATATACAAATTCAACATTCTGGATACATTCAATCTGCTTTGTGTTACCCTGTCGGCTGCAGGAAGGTAGATGGCGACGCACTAGCAGCTCCTAGGAGAAGCTCTGGAATATGCTTCTGGAAATAGTCACTTTTCCTCAACTCCCCCCCCCCCCCCCCCCAGGATTAATAACCCAAAATGACAGCCAAGGGTAAGAAAAGATCCTGGACCAGCCCCAGCAATGGAACAGAGCATAAATCACCGAAGGCACAGAAACAAATGAGAATTGATACCTTCCAAACTCCTCAAACAGCAACAGGAACTGTGAGTAACGGAGCAGAGTGCTGATAACACCTTCAATAAACTCACTTAACATGTGTTCTCCCCTCTCTGACCAGGAGTCAAGCCCAGAACAATTGCCAGAGGGTGATGGAGATAATGGTCGTTTAAGCTCCCCAGGGTGCAGCCCCTCCCTATACTGTGATATGCAGAAATATCAGGAGATATGTTTTCTGTCAGTGGAATCAATGATGTTGATTTTGAACATCAAATTTCACACCAAATCCAAAAGCTAATTGACTTGTGTTTTCAGGGAGTTGAGTCTGCAGAGATGCCCAGGCACTCACATGCGGACACTTCTCTGACCACAGCAGCTGTAAATTATGGTCATAAACCAACAGCTGAAACTAACGCATGCCTCACTCTACACAAAAAAAAAAAAAAAATCAGATAATGTTGCAGCTTGATCAAAATGCTTTGGGCTGGAGCCATAAACAACAAATTGTAAAATCAGCAGCTTACTTGCTCAGAATCCAGCCCAAACTCATTGACTTAAAAGATCATCATTTCTTTCCAACACAGAATGGTGCAAAACAAATCCTACTTACCTTCCATTCCCTTGAAATGCCAGACTGCCTAGCTCAAATTAAGGACAACTTATGGAACAGGAATAGTATAACTATCAGTAAGGTATTTAAGGATTTGACAGTCTATAACCTCATTCCTCAAAATACATCAGATACACAGGACAAAAAAGGAAATCTAACAAAGATAACACAGCTCCAAGACAGGAATTGCCAGCCAGCAGTTGCTTACATTGATCTGGAACTTTAATCAGACCCTAATACAGATTCTTTCATGACTCCTCCCAAGCTGAGTCCCCCTTCCAAGGCCATTACAAAAGAAAACAATAATGATAGAGATCCATCTGTGATTCCAATAATGACTCAGGTAAGAGAAAAGCAGCTCAAAGACATACATGTAGGTATTGCTTTAAACATTCCGCACACTATGGACTCTCCTCAAATGCAGATGGAACTTGCCTCTTCACCAGACATAAGTGAGGGCTTATAGACAGCAAATGAGTTTGGCTCCTCACTCGCAAATGATCCACATTTTATTAATATAGAAACGTGGCACTGATCCATCCAGCCCCTTCATCAGAAGGGCAAGTTTCTTTCTCACCAGACAAGGATTTGGACCTGATGCGGAAGGATCATGACCGAGCCATAGATTCTTTGGGACCATGACAACTACAGGGCCAGCACAGGATCAGCCTACTGACATGGAATGTGGCTTGGTGGCTTGCATCCATTAGAGACCCTTGTTTTATAGACTTTCTCTCCCACCATGACATTATTCTGATCCAGGAATCTTGGGCAGTAGGTGATCTGATGGCTCAATCAACATCAAGATTGAATCTCCACATCTTAAATGGTGCTCTGGAAGGTGATCACACAGTTGAATTTACATATCTTTCTGGCTCTAAATTGAGTGCCATTCTTCCATATGCCAAAAAAAAAGTTAAGCCTAAGTTTGACAGTGATCATTTTTCTGTCCTGCTGCATCTAAAGCAGTTTATTCAAAATACCCACACAGTGGAATGCTTTCAACCTTCCCAACTCTTGTATGGGGTTCAGCTGGATCCCTTCCCCAGTTTTTGCCCCATTAGAGCTGGTTCAGTTGCGGGTACCTAAATGTGTCTCTAATGACACCCTGCAAATGGAGACGGGCTTTATAAGGGTGGGGGCCAGGGTGTGGGTGGCCATACTCAACCTCTGGTTCAGAATATACCCCTTGTTCTTGCCCCACTAACTAGGGGGGGATGACTTCCAATCCACATTGGAAGCAGGTGATAGTATCCAAAATCTCCTCATTGGGATTTTCTCTAGGTCTATTGCTCACTATGGATTACAATCAAGCCAAAGCACATATTAAACAACATATCACAGACACAGAGTGCCAACTAGATCTGGCCTCCGTTCCTACCTTCCTTATCAACGAAGACAAACAGATATCTTGCCTCCCCTATGGCATATTTAACAAATTTAGAGGTTCCTATTCATCGAAGGGCTTTCACCCTGGCTCGATGCCATGCTCTCCCATCAGTTTTACTTGAAGGCCACTACCGGAAGATCCCTTTCACAGAGAGATTCTGCCCCTGTGACTCAGGTCATATAGAAACAATAGAACATGTGCTCCTCCAGTGCCCATTCTACAGAGATATCTCTGCCAGGCTTATCTTACCTCTGATATACAGTACAAGTACCCAGGCCGTTCAGGACAATGTTATACCTCCCTGCTACTTGTAGATACTAATTCAGCTACAACCTACAATGTTGCAAAGTTTTGTGCAGCAACATACAAAATCTGTCAGGGGATGACTGGTCATCTTCCTTGATTCTATAATTTGCTGATAGACCTGTGCATTGTATGTTTTTACCCTTTTTACCCTTCCATTCCCTCCCCCCTATAGTGCTTCAGTATTTATATTTACATTTTAAATGTGGTAAATGTACCAAGTTTGTATGAAAATGTGACTTTTATTTCCTGTGCTGGTCTATGACCGAAAGAAATGACATCCCACCTTTCTTTCAGTATGGGATTGCCCTATGTGGGACATCAAGAGCTTGTTAGGAAGGATCCTAAGAAAGAATGAGACCAGTGAGCAATAAAGATTACAGCATATATACCTTTACCAATGAAGGTCAATGTCTGGAGTGGGCAATTGTGAAGCATATTAGGAACATTTTCACTTTCCCAAGTCCCTGACTTTTGGGGAAAATGTGGGTAAATACATTCTTTCATTCTTTCATTCACTTACATGCCTCCTTTGTACTGCCCTAAGGTGGTCAACAGAAGAAATCTGTTGGTATACAGATAAACCCTGTCTATACCATTTAAGAAGGAATTAAAGTAATTGAATTTCATATATATATACTAGCTTGGGGACCCGCCACTGCCCAGGTAAGAGAAAGTGGGTAATGGCGGTTCTTTATGCCAAGTTTGGTCTTTATTGTTCATTGGATGATGGTTGCATTGTTTTCAGGAGGTGAGTGAAGGTATTTGAAGTCCCATCATCCATGGTCCACCCTCCTCCAAACTGCAGCAGGATGTAGAGTAGGTCATGGGGGCTCTGTATGCCAAGTTTAGTCTTTATCGGTCATTGGATGAGGGTCACAGTGGCTTCAGTAAGTGAATGAAGGCACTGCAAGTTCCATCATCCATGGTCCACAACAGGATGTGGAGTGGGTCATGGTGGCTCTGTGTGCCAAGTTTGGTCTTGATCGGTCATTGGATGAGGGTCACAGTGGTTTCAGTAAGTTAGTGAAGGTACTGCAAATCCCATCATCCATGGTCCATTCCCCTTAGAACTGCATCAGGATGTAGAGTGGGTCATGAGTATTCTCTGTGCCAAGTTTGGGCCTGGTCTGTGATTTGCAGGGGCTGCAGTGTACTGTGGGAAGTGAATCGGGTGAAGGTACTGCAAATCCCATCATTCATGGCCCATCCTGCCCTGAACTGCAGCAAGTTTGTAAGGTGGGCCATTGGGCCTTACTCCTCCACACTTCCGCCACACTTTTGTCCGCCGCATACAAACTTTGACTTTTATTATATAGATATAGATAGATGTAAGTTCACAGCAGCCGCTCCCAGAAAAGACACAGAACGCCAATCCGTAATCAATCAGGAAACTTTTACTACTGGATACAATTACACAATGAAAGCCAGGATTGGCATACAGATGCAAGTCAACCCTTTTATACCCTCCCCCACATTCGAATCCCCTCTTCCCGCCGACTGAGGATCCCGCTCAATATTCCCCGCCAAACCACCAACTGCCCTTCCCAAGGCCACCAGCTGCAAATCCTTATCGGTTCTCCATGTCAGGAATCTGGTTTTTTGCGCCACCATCCAAGGCCAGGAAACCGAGTCCTGACATAACGTCCCCCTCCTCCTCCTCTTCTTCCTGGAAGGGAAACACACATCACCATCATGTCCCTTCTTTGTCTAGCGGGCCTTGGTATTTCTTCAATAAGCTACAATGGAACGTTGGGTGTACCTTCCCCAAAACCTTTGGCAGTTTCAATGTATATGTCACCTCATTTATCTTGTCAGAAATCCTGAAAGCACCAATGTATTTAGGCGACAATTTCCGAGAGGGGGTATTTAGCTTGAGGTTTTTGGTGCTCAGCCACACTAATTCCCCTTCTTCCAATCTATCTCCCTCCCTCCTTTTCCAGTCCGCAAACAACTTATACTTCCGTTGGTCTTCTCGGAGTGCTTTCGCCACTTCCTCCCAATTCGCTTTCACCTTGTCTGGCCACCCTTCCTTTCCCCACGGCTCTTCCCCCCAACTCGGCAGCTTTGGTAAAGGGGTTACTTCCATGCCGTACACTATCTCAAAGGGAGATTTCCCTGTGGACGCGTGACAGGCTCCATTGTATGCGATTTCTGCAAACAGAAGTAAATCGGCCCAATCGGTCTGGCACTGGTTTGTGTATGTCCTTAGGAACAGTCCCAAGGTCTGTTGTGTGCGCTCAACCCCCCCATTGGTCATGGGATGGAACGCTGAACTCAGGGTCCTTTCCACTCCCATCAACTGCATGAACCCTTCCCAGAATCGGGCCATAAATTGCACCCCTCGATCACTGATCACCTGGTCCGGGCAGCCATGCAACCGGTAGATATGTTTGATAAACAGCTCAGCCAATTTTTCTGCAGATGGCAATTTAGGCAGCGCTATGAAATGTGCTTGTTTTGAGAATAAATCCATCACTGTCCATATGTAGCGTTGACCTCGGCTAATTGGGAGTTCGCCCACAAAGTCCATAGCAATTACCCTCCAAGGTTTTGATGGCTCTGCCACCTTTTGCAATAACCCCGTTGGCTTTTGTGTGGTTGCCTTACTTTGTGCACACGCATTACATCGGGATACATACAGTTTGGTGTCACCCCTCATCCCGGGCCACCAACACTGACGTGCCAACATTTTCAGGGTTTTTGTTACTCCCCAGTGTCCTGCTCCCTTGTTGCCATGGCATCTAACCATCATTTTTTCCCTTAGGTTGCCTGGGATGTATAATTTCCTGTTTACAAATCCCAATCCGTCTTTCCATTCCACCTTTTCCTTGTTTCTTTCCAGCCACTCATCCCCCTTGCATGCTTGTCTTATCTCCTCCTCCCATCCCCCGTCCTTGCTCTCAACCCCCACCAGCCTTTGACTGCGCTCCGTTTGTGCTCGGGTTTGTACTGCCATGCCCCACTGCCGTTCCGAGAATATGCTCCCCTTTGGGCCTTGCCCCCTCCCTCCATTCTCCGGCATTCTTGACAACGTGTCTGCGACCACATTTTGTTTTCCCTTATGGAACCGCAGCTTAAAATCAAATCTGCTGAAATACTGCCCCCACCTTATTTGCTTTGCTGACAATTGTCTGGGTGAGGTGAGGTATTGTAAGTTCTTATGGTCGGTCCACACTTCAAAGGGGATGCCACTTCCCTCTAATAAGTGCCTCCATGTTTCTAGAGCCCTCACGACTGACAGAGCCTCCTTTTCCCACACCGGCCAGTTCTGTTCAGTTTCGCTGAACTTTTTTGAGATGAACCCGCAGGGTTTCAACCTCCCTTCTGGATCCCCTTGCATCAGGGCCGCCCCGTAAGCCCAATCTGATGCGTCACAATGGATCACGAACGGCTTGGTCAAATCGGGGTGGATTAAGACTGGTTCCTCAGTGAATCTGCGTTTCAGTTCTTCAAAAGCCCTTTGGCACTCTGTTGACCAATTTAACTTTGCTCCCGGGGATCGTACCTTTACCGTTTCCCCCTTTCCCTTCGTCTTCAGCAGTTCAGTTAAGGGCAGAGTCACCTGAGCAAAGTCCTCTATGAAACCCCGATAGAAATTTGCAAACCCGAGGAACGATTGCAACTGTTTGCGCGTTTGGGGAGGGCTCCACCCCCTGACATCCTCCACCTTTGCCGGATCCATTGCTATCCCTCCCTTGGAGATTCGGTATCCCAGGAAATCTATCTGCTCTCTATTGAACTCACATTTTGGCAGCTTTGCAAACAATTTTGCCTCCCTCAATTTCTGGAGCACCTCTCTCACCAATTTAACATGAGATCGTCTATCCCAGGTAAACACAATTACATCGTCCACAAAGCAAAACACCCCGCGATACAATAATGGGTGTAACACCTCATTAATCATTTGCATAAATGCTGATCCAGAACCTTTGAGCCCGAAGGGACAGACAGAGAATTCAAAATGGCCGAGCGCACAGGTGAACGCCGTTTTCCACCTGTCCTCGGGCCTTATGCGCAGCTTATGATAAGCCTCGATCAAGTCAATTTTCGTGAACACCCTTGCTTCTGACAGTCTCGATAGCAAGTCCTTAGTTAGTGGCATGGGGTAGTTGTTGGTGGTGCTCACTGCGTTCAGCCCCCTATAGTCCACACACAGCCTCAACGAGCCGTCCTTTTTGTGCCTAAACAGCACTGGGGCCCCCAAGGGTGATTCGGATGGCCTTATAAACCCTCGGGTCAAGTTTTTATCAATATATTTCCTCAGTTCCTCCATCTCCTTGACCGACATGGGGTATAATCTACTCCTGGGCAACTTAGCGTCCTCATTGAGTTCAATCTTTACTTCGACCCTCCTAGGAGGGGGAAGCTGATCTGCTTCCTTTTCGTCAAACACATCCTCAAAGTCTCTGTACTCAGGGGGAATCTCCTGCACTCCGCCTGCCGTGCCTTCTTCCCCCTTGCAACACTCCCCCCCTTCTTCGCTCTGGAAGGCTATGCTGCCTTCCCTCCAATTGATTTGTGGGTTAGCTTCCTTTAACCATGGCATCCCCAGTATTACATTGTAAGTAGCCATAGGGGATACTACGAAGGTTATGCCGCCTTCCCAGCTCCCCACTTTACATCTCACTTCTCCCACTTCAAATCGCGCCGGGGCTCCAGCCGCCACTGAGCCATCCAGCTGCGAGAATGCTATGGGGCTTTGCAAGGGGGTTTTCTCACATTTCAGTTCGTTCGCTAATTCTGGGGTCATAATGTTTCTTGAGCAGCCGCAATCCATGAGGGCTTTGCAGCTGGCCCACTTCCCCTCCCCTTCTAGCCTGATCGGGAACACTAGCATTCCTGGGCTGTGACTCACCAGATCTCCCACTGGGGCCCTAGAAGGGGGGCTCTCCTCCGCTCTCTTCCCTGCGGCCGGTTTGAACTTTGGGAAATGGGAATCTCCCCCTTTCCTTTGTCGACATTCGGCAGCCCGATGGCCAAGGCGACCGCATACAAAACAGCCGCCCCTCTGCTCCTTGGACCCTCCAGTTGGGGCTTTCCCAATCGTGCCTCTCTCCGTCCTCTGACTCTCCTCCTTTGCTCTCGTCTGCTGCGGCGCCGCTCCTTGGTGTCGCTTAACCTGGGCCAATGTCGTCTCGACACGGCCAGCCAGCTCGATCCATCCGCCTATCTCCTCCGGATCATCGCGATGAAGTGCCCAGGTTAAGATCTCCTTCCGCAAGCCCTCCTTGAATATCTGTACCTTAGTGGTATTGGACCACTCCGGCACCTTTTCTGCTCTCAATCGGAACTCCTCGACGTATTCGGATACAGAGCGATGGCCTTGTGTTATCGTTTGCAGCCTTTCCCTCGCCCGGACCCTCTCGAGCGGATCCCTGAAGCGAGCCTCCATTGCAGCCAGGAACTGCCTCGTAGATCCCAAACATGGATCGCGCCTGGCGTGGAGCTGGACGTACCACTCCGCTGCTCCCCCTCTCAGCGCTGCGCCCACTGCTCGCACCCTGCTTGCCTCCGATCCGAAGGTAAGGGCGTTATCCTCTAGATATCCTCTCACCATGGTCAGGAAGTACGCGAGGCTCCCGGCTTCTCCTCCGAATTCGATCCTCAGCTCCTCCCTTCTGGGTTGGTAGAGAAGGGGCTGCCTCTCCCGGCTCTCCGCTCGCGGTGGCCCTCCCTGGAGCCCTCGCTGCTCCGGGGGCATTTCCTGACGCCCTGTGCCACGCCCGGCTCCAGCCGGGGGCACCAGGAACGTCTGCTGGGACGCCAGTCCCCGGGGTTGTCCCTCCTCCTCATCGCTCTCCGCAGCGGTCCTCCAACTCGTCTGCGTTTTAGGACGTGCCCCGGGTCCCCGGTCACTCCTCTCCTCCGCGCTCCACATCGACTCCCCTCGGGGTTGTGGTTCCTCTAGCAAGGGGGCCAGCCGCTCCATCACCTTTGACATCATCGCGAGGGTGGTCTCCATGGACGCCAACTTTTCCTCCAAGTAATCCAATCTCTGCGGGGAGGGAAAGTCTAGCCCGCTGCTTTCTCTCGCTGCTGCCCCTGCCCCCTTCACTCGCCTCTGTGTGACTCCGTTGGGCTGGGCGTACGCAGTCGATGAAGCCAAGGCATTCACTCTCTCCAGCTCCTCTTCCGCATTCTCAAAAGGGGAGGCTGGTTCTCCCCCCTCCGTTGGATCTTCCTCTCGTTGCATAGGGGTACCTCACCACGGCCGTGGGATGGCACCGATGAATCCTGTCTTAATGTAAGTTCACAGCAGCCGCTCCCAGAAAAGACACAGGACGCCAATCCGTAATCAATCAGGAAACTTTTACTACTGGATACAATTACACAATGAAAGCCAGGATTGGCATACAGACGCAAGTCAACCCTTTTATACCCTCCCCCACATTCGAATCCCTTCTTCCCGCCGACTGAGGATCCCGCTCAATATTCCCCGCCAAACCACCAACTGCCCTTCCCAAGGCCACCAGCTGCAAATCCTTATCGGTTCTCCATGTCAGGAATCTGTTTTTTTGCGCCACCATCCAAGGCTAGGAAACCGAGTCCTGACAGATAGATATAGAGATAGAGATAGAGATAGAGATAGATAGATAGATATAGATATGGACTAGCCATCCCCTGCCACACATTGCTGTGGCCCAGTCTGTGTATATGTGTTTTGTGTGTATATATATGTGTGTATATGTGTGTATTTGCATATATATAGTCTTGCACATGTGTTGTAATGTATTTTTTTGGCTTTTTAAGTTCCTTCTGTTGTGTTTTTCAGTGTTTTTATGAGTGATGGTCACTCGTTGTGTATTGTATCCAAATTTGGTGTCAATTCATCCAATGGTTATTGAGTTATGTTAATCCCACAAACGAACATTACATACACACATATATAGGTTTTCATGTAACAATAAAAACAGGGGGAACATATCTGTGGTATAGGAAAGTAGGAAAATAGAGTGGTTAAAAAGCGGGTGATGGCAAAGGATAGCCAATAAGGGTGTGTGTGTGTGTATGTATGGGGGGGATTAGGTGCTGAGGCATTTTAGAAAGGATGGGTAAGAGGGAGAAGGGGCAGGAGGTAATAGGGAAGAATATATAGTGTGACTTTCAATCTTCACTTCGGGTGTATCTTTCTTTCTTCGGTCATTTAGACTCTCATTGTTTTGGCAAGCTCCTTTTTGTTGTCCCTCTTAAGAGCATTTGGTATTTAAATATTATGTTTATTAGCCATTTCAGGTTTTCTTGCATTATGCAATTCTTTATTGGTGTCCAGTCTGTTTTAGATATTTTCAGATTGTGCTTTATGTTCATACGTTGGGTTAATATGTCCATATTCATGATGTCTAAGGTCTTCAATAGCTATTGTTCTTGAGATGGAATCAAATTTCAAACAATATAAATATAATGTATTGTCGAAGGCTTTCATGGCTGGAATCACTAGGTTCTTGTGGGTTTTTTCGGGCTATATGGCCATGTTCTAGAGGCATTTTCTCATGACGTTTCACCTGCATCTATGGCAAGCATCCTCAGAGGTAGTGAGGTCTGTTGGAATTAGAAAAATGGGTTTATATATCTGTGGAATGACTGGGGTGGGGCAAAGAGCTCTTCTCTGCTGGAGCTGGGTGTGAATGTTTCAACTGATCACCTTCATTAGCATTTGAAGGCCTGGCTGAGCCTGGGGGAATCCCTTGTTGAGAGGTGTTAAGATGTGCCTGGTTGTTTCCTCTCTGTTGTTTTGCTGTTGTAATTTTAGAGGTTTTTTTAATACTGGTAGCCAGATTTTGTTCATTTTCATGGTCTCCTCCTTTCTGTTGAAATTGTCCACATGCTTGTGGATTTCAATGGCTTCTCTGTGTAGTCTGACATGGTGGTTGTGAGAGTGGTCCAGCATTTCTGTGTTCTCAAATAATATGCTGTGTCCAGGTTGGTTCATCAGGTGCTCTGCTATGGCTGACTTCTCTGGTTGAAGTAGTCTGCAGTGCCTTTCATGTTCCTTGATTTGTGTTTGGGCACTGCGTTTGATGGTCCCTATGTAGACTTGTCCACAGCTACATGGTACACCTCCTGCAGAGGTGAGAGGATCCCTCTTGTCCTTTGCTGAACGTAGCATTTGTTGGATCATGCACAGTAATCATGCATAGTAATCATGCATACAGAACAATACAAGGAGAAGATCGGAAAACTCCTGGACCCTACTATATACAGAAAACTTAAGCAAGACCCAACTTCCAAAATAACCAGAAAAACCAACACTCTGATTAAGAACTCCTCAATCAACTTTGACATACGACAGCTATGTAAATCGGAAGCCCTTCCACCCAGGCTTTATGGACTCCCAAAAATCCATAAGGACTCCACCCCACTCAGACCCATCGTGAGTGCCATTGGATCCCCCACGTACGACTTAGGAAAATTTCTTGCTGCACAGTTACAAAGCCATATTGGGCTCACTACACACTACATCAAGGACTCAGCCCACTTCATAGAAAAAATCAGCAATCTCAAGCTAAATGCCATCGACAAACTGATCAGCTTCGATGTGGTATCTCTATTTGTCATAACAGACACCATGGCACTCATCAGCCAGAGGTTCCCAGAAGACATCACGGCTCTGTTTCACCATTGCCTCACCACCAGTTACTTTCAGTGGGACAATAAATTCTATGAACAGAAAGATGGAGTAACTATGGGAAGCCCTCTCAGCCCGGTCATAGTTAACTTCTATATGGAACACTTTGAAAAACAAGCCCTGGAGACAGCAACCAAAAAGCCCACTATATGGTTCAGATATGTGGATACCTTCACCATTTGGAGCCCAAAAATCCAATTCACAATGGAAAAAGAAAATGAAGGAAGACTGCCTTTTCTAGATGTTCTAGTCATCCCCAAACCAGATCAACAATTGGGTCACACCGTCTACAGAAAACCCACACACACAGATAGATATCTACATAAAAACTCCAACCATCACCCAAGTCAAAAAAAGAAGCACCATTAAAGCCCTGAGAACCCCACCTCCTACAAGATGAACTGAACCACCTCAACTTTCAGAATCAGCACTGGTGCCATTTTACTGTTCGGTCAAAAACCTTTAGCATCTAATTAAACTTTATGTATGCTATAATTAGCTTTATTTTAAATTGTTTAAGAAAAAAATATCCCATCTATTTTTACTTTATTAATAGTTATTCCATCTGTAATTGATTGTATTGTATGCCAGCCTGAGATCTTCAGATTTAGGATTGGATAGGAATATCTTATTAGATAAATAGTTTTTATATGTCCACCACACGTTCACTTTTTTTTAAAAAAAACAAGCTTTTAAAAAGGTTTCAGCATTGATGTTGACATCGATGTTTAATTATGAATTTTATCACAATCACATTGTACTTGGAAACATACTATTATTGGAATGTTTTTTTCTACATGTTCATTCAATTGTGTAGTCTTTTTAATTTGCCATGACTGTGCTGTAGCAGGTTTGTGTGATAAAATCATATGTTTAAATTAAATCTGGAACTGCTTTTTTTTTTACAGACTGATGCATGTACAACTGGAGAAGACCCTTGGGAAATTACTGCAATATATATGATCACAGCAGCAAGATTGTTATATGTGCAAAAATGAAGGAATTCAAATTTACTGATGGGGGAATTGGTTGATGAAAATTATTGACTCAGTGAAAATGAACAAATAGCCATGATTGACATTTTTTAAAATAATAGGGACCCTTATGGATTAAAAAGAAAGAAAGAAAGAAGAAAGGGAGGGAGGGAAGGGAGAATACAAAAGAAAGTAAACAAATTAGGAAACAATTTGCTAATTTGAGGCATGTTCAAAATGTTTTTTTAATTAAAAATACACATAAAATAATTATACTGTATAAAACATACATATGGGATAATACAAACTTACTATAAAGTGTTTAACACACCTTAACTATCAAATAATACTAAAGCAAAAATACAAAAAAGCAAAAAAAGAAGAGGGACTTGCTAATTTTGGTTTTGATAATTAGAAGAGATTGCTTGTGGAATGAACTTGTAAGAGAGAAAAGTATAAGTAATTATATCCAAGTATAAATCACTTCTGATAATCAGGCTGGGAGTCATTTTCTTTATTTCCTTTTTTCTCATATTTTCTTTTTTCTTTTATATTTTTCATTACATTGTTTTAATCTGTAATAAATATATATTTAAAAATAATAAGGTAGGATATTAAAGTGAAGAGTATTTCATATTTTAAAATTCTGTTATACTAGTGAGGTATATGAAATGGGCCTTCTATATACAAGAGTAATCAGAAATATTAACATTTCTCACCCCAACTACACTTTAATGGTTGTATATATACCTATTTTTGCTAATTCTATGTAATGTATAGTTTAGGTAGAGCCATGCATTCTAGGCATATAAAGAATATTTGGGAAATAAGGGAAAACCATGTTATTTGAGAATCAAGGAACTGTGACATGAATAATCTTGGACTGATTGAGAATTTTTATAGTTCAGGTTTTATTCCCCACAAAAATTTACATGTGGGTATTTTAGCAAAAATTTTTTTTTGCTAAAATACCCACATGTAAATTTTTATGCACAGGAAATGAGTTTTGTGCATGAACATTTTTATTTCATTGCAGGAATATTATTTACTGTTGCTTTCCAAGCAAATTAACTATATGTGAATTCTATGTAGAATAAATTCCCAATTACTGAACAGAAAACAGCATTTTCTGACCAGGAATTAATATTTCTGCATTGAAATATTATTTTAAATAAAGAAAATGATGATTTCTGCACAAATCAACCACGTGTTTTTAAAATGTTAAATAGCTCCCAAGTTGGAAATAGACTTTTCATTTAGTTTATTGCAATAAGAAAATTGCTGAAATTTGATTACTATTCTGAGAAGAAATTTAGTGAAGAATAACATTTTTAATTTCTTCTAAAATTCTGCCACTTTAACACTTAGCAATCTTCTGCTTAGACTTTTTATGACAGCATTTCCAGGAACCATTAGCCTTAAGCTTTCCTGTGCACCATAACCAATGATCCAGATGTGATTGTTAGGTTGCTTATGCCAGCTTGCACTTAATTTCTTCATTAGCTTGTACAGCTCTGGAGATCATAAAAATTCTAACATTATTTCAATAGCAACCGTATGCTCCTATTGGCTTCATCAAATCATGAGTAGCCACATGCGATGAAACTTTCTCAATTATAACTGCTTTAAAGACATGGATTTGAAACATTTAGCTCTGACTCAAATATTTTAGGCAGAATGAAGTACACATAAACAGAACATTGTTTAGGTTCTAGGCAGGGATCAGCAATCATCATACCTTCCCTTCCTTCCTTCCTTCCTTCCTTCCTTCCTTCCTTCCTTCCTTCTTTCTTTCTTTCTTTCTCTTTCTTTCTGATTAGCAGAATTATCAGCCTCCCATGGTTACAAGCATAGTCTCACCCCTATGCCCCTTTTCTTTCCCACTGCTCAACCCATTTGTTTACATTTCTCTTCTGTATAACTCCTCCCTTCATCAATGTCATAGTATTTATTCTTGGTTCATGTCACTTGAGTCTCCTCCATGTTTTTTCTATCTGTCTGAACTTTAATAAAACTTAGATCCATGTAGAAAGGAGAAACATTGGAACTCTGACTCAACCCTCCCAAGCCTGTATTGTATCTAGAGCAGTGGAGGGCTTGCTTCTCCAGATCCTCATATATTTCTAGAGAAGGGCAGCCTATGAGATCTAAATGCCATGAATGTCTTTTCAATCACTTTAAAGCATATGTTCTTTTTATTTTATTGTATATCAGATTACAGAAAAACATTTAGACAAAGAATGACAGTAGACATACAAACATACAGATTCTATGCAACTACATTGGATTTACAGTTACATGGCTATCAAACAAAAAAGAGGGAATTACATTTTCACTCAACATTCACATCACATGTTCACGCATTTATCCTCAGGCATTCAAATATTACCATATCATTTCCTCCCTCCTTGGAGAAGCACCTGTTAGGCCAGACACTGCTTTCCTGCAGCCCTTCCAATGCATAGTTCCATAACGCCATAACTTTAAAATGCCGAAATGCCAAAACTTCTTTCCTTAAGAACTATGCCAAAGACAAGATCTCTGTTTCCCGTCCAGCAGAACCTGACTCCACGCACAAAATCTAAGACTCCAAAAGTGCACTTCTTCCTCTTCCCTTGAGAAAGAAGCCCCAAAGTGACCAGACTGCTCCCATGCAAATCTACCATTCTCCATGCGTACACTATCTCTCTCTTTCCCATGTAGCAGAGCATAGCTCAGGCAGGGAGATTGTAGTGCAGCACGGTGGTTGGTATGCTAACAGAATCCCTATTCTGTCCCAGAAGAGTGGTCCACGCTCTTGTTACATCCCGTATAGACTACTGCAATGCACTCTACGTGGGGTTGCCCTTGAAGACTGTTCAGAAACTTCAACTGGTCCAACGAGCGGCGGCCAGATTGCTTACTGGAGCAACATACAGGGAGGACACCACCCCCCTATTGCGTCAGCTCCACTGGCTGCCAGTTCAATTCCGAGCACAATTCAAGGTGCTGGTTTTGACCTACAAAACCCTTTACGGTTCCGGTCCTGTGTATCTGTCCGAACGTATCTCCCTCTACGTCCCACCCCGGAATTTGAGATCATCTGGGGAGGCCCTGCTCTCGACCCCACCACTATCACAAGTGAGGCTGGTGGGGACGAGGAGCAGGGCCTTCTCAGTGGTGGCCCCTCACCTGTGGAACTCACTCCCAGGGGATATCAGAGCATCAACATCCCTCCTTGCCTTCAGGAGGAAGGTAAAGACGTGGCTGTGGGACCAGGCCTTTGGGCAATCTGATAATTAGATATGGAAACCAGATGGATAGGACTGTAAGGACTGACAATTGTGGAATTGGAATTTAACTATGAGATTGTGAAACGCTGACTGTCAATGAGGTTTGTATTGGTTTTATTGCTTTTACTGTTTTTATGGTTGTTTTTGCCTATAATAATTATTGTTTTCTGTTAATTGTTGTTATGGTTAGAATTGCTGTTTTTGGTAACCGATGTTAGTGTCTTTTGCTGTTATATGATGCGGGCATCGAATTGTGCCTTGCCTTTGTAAGCCGCCCTGAGTCCCCCCTGGGGTTAGAAGGGCGGGGTAGAAGCAACCAAAATAAATAAATAAATAAATAAATAAAATCACCCCTGACAGATGGCCATCCAGCCTCTGTTTAAAAGCTTCCAAAGAAGGAGTCTACACCACACTCCGGGGCAGAGAGTTCCACTGCTGAACGGCTCTCACAGTCAGGAAGTTCTTCCTAATGTTCAGATGGAATCTCCTCTCCGCCATTGTTCCGCGTCCTAGTCTCCAAGGAAGCAGAAAACAAGCTTGCTCCCTCCTCCCTGTGGCTTCCTCTCACATATTTATACATGGCTATCATATCTCCTCTCAGCCTTCTCTTCTTCAGGTGCCCAGCTCCCCAAGCCGCTCCTCATAGGGCTTGTTCTCCAGACCGTTGATCATTTTAGTCGCCCTCCTCTGGACACATTCCAGCTTGTCAATATCTCTCTTGAATTGTGGTGCCCAGAATTGGACACAATATTCCAGATGTGGTCTAACCAAAGCAGAATAGAGGGGTAGCATTACTTCCTTAGATCTAGACACTATGCTCCTATTGATGCAGGCCAAAATCCCATTGGCTTCTTTTGCCGCCACATCACATTGTTGGCTCATGTTCAACTTGTTGTCCACGAGGACTCCAAGATCTTTTTCACACGTACTACTCTCGAGCCAGGCGTCACCCATTCTGTATCTTTGCATTTCATTTTTTCTGCCAAAGTGGAGTATCTTGCATTTGTCACTGTTGAACTTCATTTTGTTAGTTTTGGCCCATCTCTCTAATCTGTCAAGATCGTTTTGAATCCTGCTCCTGTCCTCTGGACTATTGGCTATCCCTCCCAATTTGGTGTCGTCTGCAAACTTGATGATCATGCCTTCTAGCCCTTCATCTAAGTCATTAATAAAGATGTTGAACAGGACCGGGCCCAGGACGGAACCCTGCGGCACTCCACTTGTCACTTCTTTCCAAGATGAAGAGGAAGCATTAGTGAGCACTCTCTGTGTTCGTCCACTTAACCAATTACAGATCCACCTCACTGTAGTTTTGCCTAGCCCAAATTGGACTAGTTTCCTTGCCAGAAGGTCATGGGGGACCTTGTCGAAGGCCTTACTGAAATCCAGGTACGCTACATCCACGGCATTCCCCGCATCTACCCAGCTTGTAGCTCTATCGAAGAAAGAGATCAGATTAGTCTGGCATGACTTGTTTTTGATAAATCCATGTTGACTATTAGCGATGACTGCATTTGTTTCTAAGTGTTTGCAGACCGCTTCCTTAACAATCTTTTCCAGAATCTTGCCTGGTATCGACGTGAGGCTGACAGGACGGTAGTTGTTTGGGTCATCCTTTTTTCCCTTCTTGAAGATTGGGACCACATTGGCCCTCCTTCAATCTGCTGGAACTTCTCCCGTTCTCCAAGAACTCTCAAAGATGGTTGCCAATGGTTCCGAAATGACTTCCGCTAGTTCCTTCAATACTCTGGGGTGTAGTTGATCTGGCCCTGGAAACTTGAACTCATTAAGAGCGGCCAGGTATTCCTGGACGACTTCTTTCCCAATTTGGGGTTGGATGTCCTCTAATCCCTCATCCACTCCATCTTGCTGAGGTTGAAGATGACCTTCTTTTTGTGAGAAGGCAGGCAAAGAAGTTCTGCCTTTTCCCTATTCCCTGTCAGCATTGCCCCATCTTCTCCTCGAAGAGGCCATATCGCCTCCTTGTTTTTCCTTTTTCTACTGACTTAAGAAAAGAAGCCCTTTTTATTGTTTTTAATGTCCTTGGCAAGCCTGAGCTCATTTTGTGCTTTAGCCTTGCGGACATCTGTCATTCAGGACTTAATCCTGGATAAGGTGGCGGATCTGGCGTGCATCACCGAGACCTGGTTGGATTAGTTGGGGGGGGGGGGTAAACCTTACCCAACTGTGTCCTCCAGGTTTTGGGGTGTATCAGCAGGCCAGGTCCGGGGGGGCGGGAAGGAGGGATTGCGGTGATCTTCCAGCAGACCATCGCCCTGATCAGATGCACCATTCCACAATCTCCGAGGTTTGAGTGTGTCTACTTGAAGGTGGGTTCCTGAGACAGCCTGGGGATTCTGCTGGTGTATGCCTCCCTCCCCACGACCCAGCAGTTTCCCTGCCTGAGCTAGAAGTGGTCTCAAATTCGGCCCTGGCCTCCCAACAACTTTTAGTTTTCGGAGACTTTAATATCCATGACGAGACCACATTGACAGGCGCAGCTCAGGATTTCATGGTTGCCATGACGACCATGGGGCTGACTCAAGTAATATCTGGTCCCACACATCAGGCAGCACATACGCTGGACCTTCTTTTCATTGTGGACGGTGGAACAATCAGAGTGGAAGAACAAAACATCCTTCCATTGTCATGGTCTGACCATCATCTAATCAGTTTAAGATTTACCACACCTGCCAACCTCCGCAGGGATGGTGGACCCATTAAGATGGTCCGCCCCAGGATGCTTATGGATTCTTGCTTAGAAGAAGGTTCTATTCAGTCCCCCATGCTATTTAACATCTACATGAAACCGCTGGGATAGGTCATCTGGAGTTTTGGAATGCGGTGCCATCTCTACGCAGATGACACCCAACTCCACTACTCTTTTCCATCTGACTCCAAGGAAGCCCTGAGGATACTGGACCAGTGCCTGGCTGCTGTGTCGACCTGGATGAGGAAAAACAAGCTGAGGATCAATCCTGACAAGACAGAGTTCCTCCAGGTCAGTCATTCAGCTGACCGGGGTATTGAGTGGCAACCTGTGCTGGATGGGGTTGCACTCCCCCTGAAATCACAGGTCTACAGTTTGGGGGTCCTCCTAGACTTAGCGCTGACGCTGGATGCACAAGCGTCGGCGGTGGCCTGGAGGGCCTTCGCGCAATTAAAACTTGTGTGCCAACTGCGACCTTACCTCATGAAGTCTGACTTGACCATGGTGGTCCATGCCTTAGTTACCTCTAGATTGGACTACTGTAATGCTCTCTACATGGGGCTACCCTTGAATACAGCCTGGAAATTACAACTTGTCCAACGTTCAGCAGCCAGACTAATAACTGGGGCAACCTACAGGGAGTGGTCAACCCCCCTGTTTAAGGAACTCTACTGGCTGCCATTTATTTTCCGGTCCCAATTCAAGGTGCAGGTTATCACCTATAAAGCCCTAAACGGTTTGGGACCCACCTACCTTCATGACTATATCTCTCTTCATGAACCATCTCGAGCCCTCCATTCTTCTGGGGAGGCCCTTCTTTCGCCCCTGCCAGTCTCCCAGACTCGTCTGATGAGTACAAGGTAGAGAACTTTTTCCTCTGTGGCTCCTCAACTCTGGAACTCACTTCCTGGAGAGATTAGGAAAGCCCCTACTCTAGAAACCTTTAAAAAAAACCTCAAAACCTGGCTCTTCCTTTGCGCATTTGATGAATAGATTTACATCCTCATACTAATGCTTAGTTTTAAAGGTTTCTGTTATTGGAGTGCATTCCCCCCTATAGGAAAACTTTGCTTCACGACCTTCACTAAAACAAGCTCTCCTCCACAAATAATCTGTCCTTGTTTATCTCGTGTTTATCTCGCCTGAGTTTTTAATCTGTTTCTACCCAGCTTTCTTTTATCCATTACATGTAGCTCGCCCATATTATTGTGATAGTGATTATTGTAATTTTATATTGATATGTTGTCTTTGTTTTATGTAATTGCGTTATTATTGTTTATTATTTGCATTTTTGGTTTGGTTTTATTTTATGTAATTGTTGTTTTGGGCTTGGCCTCATGTAAGCCACACCGAGTCCCCATCGGGGAGATGGAGTGGGGTACAAATAAAGATTATTATTATTATTATTATTATTATTATTATTATTATTATTATTTAGATGTCTCACTTTCCCTTCCCTGCCCTCAAACCTTGGAAGTCACTAAAAAAATCTTATGAGACTTTGCACACACCCCTTGCTTTATAGTTGATCTAAAAGTGAAATATGCTATGGGAGAGGGAATCTGGTTTGTTAGATGTTACATTAGAGTCCCTGGGGTTAGGAATGCTCAGATAGAAAATTAAAGACAGTAATAGGGTTGTAGGTAAAATGCTAATAAATAGTGTTCTTGTAGCAGCATTCTTTAGTTTTTTAAATAGTAAAGTTCCCATGTGCTTCGACATAATTCAGCCAATTTATGACTGGTCTTCTGTAGCTTGAGGCTGGGCCCAAGTAGCACTTATAACACTAGTTGTAACCATTAGGCTCAGGTCTGATTAAAAAATTAGCCTCCCCTCCTGCACCTCAGAAAAAACTCTCCCACAGGCATGGTCCTTTTTCTTTTGTCAGTGCTTAAAAAATATCCCTGCCTCCCTATGAAATATATTTACTCTTTTACTATTAGAATGAGTCAGCCAAATCCAGTTGGCTAACCAGTGATGTGATATCAGTTCATCTCATACCTTACCCCTGACTTGTTGGAAAAACTCTGTTACTTAGAAATAAAATGGTGGCATGAAGGTAGGAGCTGGGATAGGAAATGTATAATGCCAATTGTGATAAATCTACCTTTTAGTTGGCTAGGCCGAAGCCTGCGTAGCAGTGTCTGGCATCTTGGTATTCAAGAGAGCAGGAGGAGGAGTCAGGCTGACTCCTGATTGGGTGTAGCAATTGGGGGTGGAGTCAGCTTAGAGAGGGAAAGCAGCTGTCCAGTTTTGACAGAAAGGGAGAAGAGTTTTAACATCTGAGAGAGAAGGTTGTGATTTTTAGATAGGGAGTTACAGCAGGGAACTGACAGGAGAAGAAGAGCTTTTAGAGAGTCTCTAGATTTGGGAATAAGGTGAAGACATTAGGCTAGAGTTTTACTACGTTGAGAGGACTAGTAAAAGAGAGCTGTGTCTTAGTAAACTTAAGAGAGGTTTACAGATACCTTATAGCCCAGTGACTGAGGCAGACTGGAGTCTGTGCTCTAAGAGAAACTGTGTCTAAAAGTAGAACAGTTTGTTAAAGAGACTCACAGCTGAAAAGGCTATTCTGTCAGGGGAACTGTTTGTATTAAGCAACCAAGTTACTACAACTGCATCAAGATTCTGTACCACTCATCTCCAACGAGTTGTTGTTATTCTAAAGTTAAAATAAACTCTTTATTAGGTTACTTTTAACTGGTGTTTGCCTCAATCCATTCGTTTCCCTCAGAACTCATTCTCTCAATACATTTCTAAAGTCCAGTCAGCCATAGAAGTCCAAGAGCCCAAATATCCTTTTACCTAAAATACATTCACACCCTTTTGGTTCCTCAGGCCAGCAATTCTGAGGTGGTGGCAGCTATTTCTACCAAGTACTTCGGTCACTTAGGATCAGCCTTTGTTCTACGCTATATTGAAGGGCAGAAGTGTGATCGTGGTGTCCACCCTGCCCAGGCTGAATGCTCTAATTCCTTTATACCAATCAATATTGTAAAATTAATAAAGAGGCGGGCATTCTTTTCAAAACTGAAGAAGTGGGGAAATTTTTTAAATTATTACTGTATTTTCTCGAATCTTATGTGCACCTTTTTGGCCAAAATTAGGGTGCGTACTAGCATCAAGTATTACAGTAATGTAAGTGCTGAGGCAAAATAAAAGGAGTTTTCTTTAGAAATACCATGAGGCTTACAAACAAGGATGGGCCATTGGGGAAAGAGAAGGAAAAGATACAAGAGAAGGGAGCTACTTTCTTTAAAAAGATTTTCTACCTCCTTTTCCCAAAATTGGGCTGTTTCTGAAACCAAACAGAGGACTTGGGAGGGAGAGAAGAAACATGGTGGGGCAAGGAGGGAGAAAGGGGGAGAGGCAGCAGGTTTTGCTGAACTGGAACTCACACAGTGATTTACCAACTCTTCACCTGAAATATAACCTACCCCAACTGGTATTAATTGAGGGTTTCCCTCTCAAATATTAATTAGCACTGATCCTGCTTAGTTTCCAAGATCAGATAGGTCTTACCTCATCCCACTTTAAAACCTGCAGAATTAATGTAGTTTGATACCACTTTTAATTGCCAGCACTCAGTACTATGCAATCCTGGGAATTGTAGTTTGGTAAAACACCAGCAAAGAGAAGGCTGGAGACCTTGTAAACTACTGCTCCCATGATTCCATAGCATTGAACCATAGCAGTGAAAGTGGCGTCAGACTACATTAATTACAGTGTAGATTCACCCAAAACTTTTGAAATCACCAAGAGTGTACCAATACTGTAAGCATGTATGCTGTTTGATAACACTGAGAATACCATTATTCAGTGTATGGAATCCTGGGATTTGTAGTTTGGAGAGGCACCAGCCCTCTTTGGCAGAGAAGGTTAAAGAGCTTGTAGAACTACAGATTTCAGTATTTCAAAGCATTAAGCCAGGGCAATTATAGTGGTGTTAAGCTGCTTTCATTCTACGGCATAGATTCACCTAAGGAAACTGAGGCAGGAGACCCTCCTTGAGGGTAGGGTTACCTATTACTCTGGTTTTCTTTTCAATTGCTGGAAGATTTGGTGTCCTAACACTCTGGTTTTTAAAGAAGCAGTTCTAAGCAGGCAACAATTATAATGAACTTTTTTTTTTTGCCAGGTTTCAAAGAGAGCATTTTTTTTCAGCTGCACATTACATTTGCCAACAAATATATTTTTGTTTCAGGATTTTGAAAATTGAGGTGTGCATTACATTTGATGGCGTACTAGGTTAAATATGGTAATAAAGTGAAGACAACACAAAGTGAAGAATGTTCATATGTTCTACATAATAAGTCCTGAAGCTTGAATTAGAAGTTTGCTTAGAAGAATGAAAAACCTATTATCAAAATACTTTACATTAGCTATTTGAGTCATTGAAGCCTAATTTTGGAGTTATGCTCACTTGGCAAAGGTAACCATGGATCTAAACATAAAATATGTTTTTAAAACTTTAAGTCTGGAAATTATATAACTCATGTCAGGCATGTAGTTGGGGGGGGGGCTTGGGGGGCTTCAGCCCCCCCCCCCCCCAAATTCTCATGGAGGTCTGCGAGAAGGCCTTAAACTGTTATGTTTATTCATATCATGATCTGATCTCCATGCTCAATATATCCCATATGCATGGGGGTATTGGGGTAACAATACAAAAGGTTTGCTAGGGTAGACCCTCTTTCACTCAGACTTAGCCCCCCCCCCTCTCCCCGAATCAAACTCAGCTCCCCCCAAAACAAAATCCTGGCTACGGGCCTGACTTATGTGGTTTCTACAGAGTTAAGTCAAATGTCTTGGTGACATTTCAGTTGATTGACCTGGGGTTTTTCTTACCTTATTGAATTCTATTTAATTATAATATTGCATAAAAATTTAATTTTTATTGTATTGAACATTTTAGAATCTATGTTGTTGTTTATTCGTTCAGTCGCTACTGACTCTTTGTGACATCATGGACGCCAGAGCTCCCTGTCAGCCGTGGCCACCCTTGGTTCCCTCAAAGTCAAGACAGTCACTTCGAGGATACCATCCATCCAGCTTGCCCTTGTTCAACCCTTCTTCCATTTTTCCAAGCATCATTGTCTTCTCCAAACTTTAGAATCTATATGCCTTTTATATTATATTATATTTATATAATATTTATTCATATTGTAAGTGAATGGCCTATGGTTTAAACATAAATTGTTGTTAAAGTACCAATAACAATAATTTATGTTTAAACCATAACATAATGCGATTTTCCTGCTTCTTGGCAGGTGGTTGGACTGGATGGCCCATGAGGTCTCTTCCAACTGAATAATTCTATTATTCTACCATCACTATGAACTGCAGAACAGACATAGGTGTTATATGTGTTAAATTCTAGATGTGGTAAACGGTGAGTTACAAAAATATAATGTCACAAATAAAGTTGTTGTTTGGAATATGTAGCAGTGTGAAATATTAAAATTATATTTGACAAATATAACAGCAAAATGGGAAAAACACAGAGAACTATTATTGTTTAGGTCAAATTATTATAACTGTTATTTTTCTCATAATACAATTGCAAGAAAATGCTGTGTATCATGTAGGTTGAGAAAAATATATCCTTTGGGATGGTCTCTAGGTCTTTTGCCAAAGGGCTTGGGAACTTACACCCTCAGGATCATCTTCCAGATTATTAGCTGGATCTGAGAGCAATCCCGAGTTTCAGAAATTCCTGTCATAGGATATAGTGTTTTTGCCATGGAGAACAACCGAAAAGTGATCACCGAAAAGTGATTAAATTGGTAATAGTTAATAAAGTTGCCATTATCTAATCTCTGTTGTCTGGATTCTTTATTCCTTGGGTTGGCACATAACAATAAGACGAAGTGACAAATCTGGCAAAAAATCTCTTATCTCATTGGGTTGCTACCCCCATCTTTTTTCATGCAGATATATCAGGCATTAAATAGGAGTTTAAATGGCCAACATTTAACTCAAAATATTTGTGTCTGTCTTGATATTTCTTGACTGATCATCAATAACTGATCATTACTTTTTTGTGAACTAGTGTGTGCCATTTTTAAACTCTTAAGTCAGTGGATCTAAGTGAATTCAATCCAAAACAAAATCTAGAATGGGAAAGAATGAGAGGGAAAAAAGTATTCATTTTTTTTAATTTTTTTGCTGAGTTAAGGTGATGTGAATGTAATTATTTTAATAAGTAATTGAGTCTTGGTTTATTACATATGCTCCTCTGCATCAAATTAAACACTGCATATGGTTATATCACTGATTTCTTAATTTCATTAAAATTACCCAACCAACAGCTGGTCTCTTAAACGAATGAGTATGTCAGTGGCTGATTATAGATTAATGGCACTCCTGGTTTTTCAAAGATATATCAGAACTAATTTAAATTTAAGTCACCTATACATGGGATGTTTTAGGGACTCCTTGTCCATCTTTTTAATTAATAGTAACAATTCTTCTAAAGGAATGTTTCCCTTCCATCATAATCAGGTCCCAAAATCTGAGAAATATCATAGGCCCCTTCTACACTGCATTATAAACCAGTCTCAGAATGCAGACTAACTGCATTATATGAGTCTACAGTGACCAAATAGTGCAGTTGAAACTGCATTTTATGGCATTTTAAATGGGACCATACTGAAAATATTCTTTCCTCTATCTTACTTAGTGATTCATCTATGTGTAATGCTGATGTTTCAAACTCATCATGCAACATTGCAAACATTTTTTTTGGACTGATGAAATGTTCACCAAAATGTTTCAAAAGGAAAAAAAAGGAATGTGAAAAATGTGAAAGCTCGCCCAGTGAAGAGAAAACATTGCTTTTGCTTATGGTAATGAAACATTCTAAGATTTATTCCCCATTGAATAAAAATATGTCAAATTTATCAAGAAATTGGAAAAACTCTTCTGTGAAAAAAACTTAAAGTGTTTGCCAAGTTACTCTGAAAATAAATACAGACTTGGAAACGTATATATAAATTATGGATGGTATAGAGGATGTGAAAAGTGAATCTTTGCACTCTCATACAACTTGAAGTGAGGATTATCCCTTGAACAGTGAGAGACTGAATAGATCTAAGGAAACACTTCTTCACACATTGCATATTTAAAATATGGAACTGATTATTTCAACACATGTGTATGGCTTTAAAATATTATGTATGAGAGTCTTGCTAGTCGTGATGGCTACACATTGCCTCCCACGCAGTGGACAAGGATGCTGGGAGACAATGAATGAGGGATTAGAGAAGCAAGATTTCAAAGGAATTAACTAGAATTTTATTATCATTGAACAGTGTTTGGAGAAGCATGGGCAAGGAGACAGCTATTGGCCAACTTGCCTATCATGAAATGTAAATATGCTCAACCCACTGGGTAAACTATAGTTAACTTGTAGTAATGGTAATAGTAATTCTTGATAGCTTTCAGAATAAAAAGGCTTACTCTGATTATGATGGATCTTTCCTGTCCTTGCAAGAGGGATGTCAGAAGATCATTTCTGTTGGGGGACCTGCAATTGGATAATATTGGATGTAAATATCTGTCTCGCAATTCAGTGTATGCTGGAAGTCAATTAAGAAATGTTCATTATCTTCCATAGTTTGTTCTCCCCATACACAGAATCTCTCTCTTCTTGGGATGGTACAGTAGTATCCGGTTTGCATCATAATACCAAGTTGTTCAAACCTAGATATATTCTTCTTAAGGGCAGAGGAAGTGGAATAGTTAGATAGTGTTCTAAACAAATATTCCTTATGTGGGAAGCTAAAAACCTTGTGGCAGAGGACCTACCTATGCTCTCTAGGTCCAGCTGAGCATAGACATCCCGAGTGCACCACATGAGCACTTGCCATGCCCCAGGACCCAGAGCACCAATAAATTGCAAAGGCAGGCAGATTCCAGCCAACTCATTATTTAGAGTCACCAGCCACGATTACATCTGGTCACGCTGGACTTGATCCTCTAGACATAGGTGAGGAAGTCTACTGGGATCCATGCAATTTACTTTTGACCAGTAATAAAACTGTCTCATTATGATTTGAACTTTTACTGAGGGCATTCCTAACTCCGTCCTTACTACCACCATCAGCGTTGTTTTGGAAAGGCCCAGGAGGGTGCAAAGCTGCTTAGCTTGGAAGGCATCGATCTTGGCCAAATTGATGTGCCCCGAAATTTCAGCCCCAAATATAAGTGTGGGCATTATTTTTGTCTTAAAGATTTCCAGGGCAGGTCTGATTGTGCCTAGGTATCTATGTTGGTACAGCTTATAGATGGAACCTGCTACTTTCATTGCTCTTTGTATACTATGAGTAATGTGGTTAGCCCAAGCACCAGATAAAGAGAACATAATGCCTAGATATTTGTAGCAATTAATTTGTTCCAAATGTACGCCATTCAGGGACCACATGTACCATTTTCTGTTTCTTCAAAAGACTATAATTTTGGATTTATCCTTGTTCATAGTGAGTGAATTTAGCTCACAGTACAAATTGAATTTTGTCAGGGATCTTCTCAGTCCCACTGGAGATGTTGCCATAATCACCATATCATCAGCATAAAGCAAGTTGTTAATAGTTCTGGACAAAACTTTAGGGCCATGTAGGCTATCAGGGGATAATGTATTTACGATGTCATTTATATAGAAGTTAAAGAGAAAGGGGGCTAAAATGCACCCTTGTGCACCCAGTTGATGTTTTGTTTTCATTGCTCAGGGCTCCACTGGGTCCAAGTCTGACTTTCAATATGGTGTCAGAGTACAGCATAATGATTAAAGTAAGTAACAGTGGTAGCAATGGCAGTAGTTCACTAATGCATAGTTCATAAGTCGTTCACATGCAAAGCAAGTCATTACCATAAAAAAGATAAATGTGGATGGCTTTTCAAAGCCAAACCTGTTGGCAAGCCCCTCCAGCCAATCAGGGCTGACAGAGGAGGGAAGGGGAGGCAGATTTTAGCTGAAGATTGGAAGCAATCTTTTTTCTCTCCTTTTAATATTTTTAATGTAGCAAAAGCAAGTTACTAAATAAATTATAGAAAATAATATTTCAATAATTTAATATTATTTCCCATGCAGAAAATGCTGTTTTAATGCAAATCTATTTCCAATTACAGCATTTTCTGCATTGAAAGATTGTTTCCCATGCATAACATATTTTTCCTGCACAGAAAATTCTTTTGTCTATGCAAAACAACAGGTGTGAATTCTAAATTTCTCAGCAGTCCAGGATTACTTCACACCAGTTCTTTTCTACACTCCAGAACATGGGTTTTTAACTATTTATTTATTTATTACTGTATTTGTATACCACCTTTCTCAGCCCGTAGGCGACTCAAGGCGGTTAACAGGGTAAAATTCAATGCTTACAATACAATTAAAAACAACATATAATAAAAAAATTAACATATCAATAAAATATGAATTCATAGTGTTGCCTTGTTAAAAATATTGTCCGATCCCATTGTCGTCGTTCCATTTTCCTATGTCAGTTACTCTGCATTTGGAAACGCTTGTTCAAAAAGCCACATCTTGACTTTTTTTTTTGGAATGTTAAAAGGGAGGTGGCCAATCTAACATCTATAGGGAGGGCATTCACAGCTGAGGGGCCACCACCGAGAAGGCTCTGTCTCTCTTCTCCACCAAACATACTTGTGATGAAGGCGGTAACAAGAGCAGACATGTAAGTTGGGCCAGAACCGTTTTAGATATTATCTAGATATTATTTCTGTTTCTTCTGTGTTAATTGAAGCCATTCCATGTGTAGAATAAATTAACTGGATGTCATTAGCTTCTAGACATTCAGCAGAAGCTGGGTGAGAACTAGGAAATTTTGCTCCCCTCACAAAAAAATCAATACATTGAAAGGTAGAGACAGATTTAGTAACCTCAAGGAATCCCTGAGGAATCACCTAAAATAATTCTGTATTTCCTGCCAGCAATTTTCAGCCCATTGTGCTCATGGAATTTTGTAGCCCATCTCAGTTGATAAAAATGTTTAAAAACATATGCTGTTAAAACTGATATACTGAACTTATTTATTGAAACCCATCATTAGGGCATTTGCTGTAAACCCCTAAATACCATCAGTAACACTTTGCTTTGCAAAACAGAACAAACAAGAATTAGTTCCCATGCCAGTCCATAAAAAACCCAACTCCATATATATTGCAACGATAGGGGTTTTTTATATAAAAAATAAAGGAACATAAAGATGTTAAAATTCAATATGAAATCAAATTTTTATATCTCGTTTTTTTTCTCCAACTGTTTTATAGTGCTCTTTTCCAGCTTATTGATGTTTCTTTTACCTTCATGCACACATAACAATCCTGCCACTCTGTGTGGCAGCTGGGAAATAATCTATTTTTCTATTTATGCCGCTCTCCCTGCCATACAAACACACTTGATGTTGATTTAGAATGGGTGATTTTGAGATACTCTGCAATTGTTTACAAGTTGCTTAAACTCTAAATTTGGATGGAGATTCTTTATCAGAATACTTCAATAGCTTTGGTTAATTCACTGTAGAGAAAGGAAGACACTCTAAGTAATCACAATTGTACAAGCCCAATTTAGTGCACAGGTGGTGTGCATTTAATAAACATTCCTCACTCTGTTTGAAAAAAAAGATATCATGGACAATTCTGTATGAATACACAGCTGCTTTTTAAGATTGATTTATCTCCCCAAACGTGCTACAGAAAACACCAGGAATCAGGGCATTAAAATATGTTCATTATAACCAATATTGTTTGGTCTTAACGAGGAGTAATTCTGCCATATTTCTCCACCAAATGTAGTCAGATCATTTGCAATGCATTCCTAGAAGTACTTAGAAGAAAAGTAATCTTTGTTTAATGGGAATTAATCCCAAGTAGAGCTTTCAACATTACTTGAAAGAAGAATGAATATAACACCACTTGGAAGACATCTATATAACATAGCAGTGAAGGGATAATGCTGCAGGCTCAACCAGAGCCAAACCTAATCATTGTTTGGCTGTGGTTGGGTTTAATATGTCGACGTATCAGTTCCTCTTTTGAGACACTTTTAATATTGGTTTCAGAATAAGCGACTTTGCAGTTTGCTCTTCTGAGGTGAGTACAATTGACCCTCAATGGAAGAAACTTCCTGGCATGTCATTTCAAAAGTCACAGTTCTGGCCTACTTCCAAAGAGGCTCATGTCCAGCAGTAAAGTGACTCATGCCACTCATGGGAGAGGATGACCAAGAGTAAGTAATACTACCGAAAATTACTATACATTGTTGTTTTATAAAACCACTATTGTTTTGTATGAACTATTGCACCTGTCTCTGCCATGTCTAGTTTCTAAAACAACTAAGAGAAAAATGATGTTGATCACTAAGATGGGAGCAGATTTTTCTCCACTCCGTGTAGCTTTGGTCTATGAAGACAAGTTAAACAAGAATGTAATAAAACTGAAACATCATCTAAGATAACCAGATGAGCAAATCTGCAACACTTTGGAGATCTGTATCTCACCTCCTTCATATCACCTCTGGTCCTAGCCTAGAAATTCCCTCTAAGCTCTTGGCTATTGCAGACACCTCTGATAATGCCCAAAAGGGGCACCCAAGCTGTTGCAGATAATACAGAAGCTTGTCCATCAAAGGCACAGTAGCAACACACAAGGAGCAAATCCCAGCAGATTTCAAGGATGCCACCATCATCGTCCTTTTCAAAAAAAAAAAAGGGGGAAAGAACAGACTGCGGAAACTATTGAGGTATCTCCCTTCTAACTTCCGCTGGGAAAATCCTTGCAAGAATCCTTGCAAACTGCCTTCTACCTCTCTCAGAAGACACCCTTCCAGAATTCCAGAATGGCTTCCGCCCCTCCAGAGGAACTGTGGACATGATCTTCACTGCACGACAGCTTCAAGAAAAATGCAGGGAACAAAATCAACCTCTGTACATGGCATTCATTGACCTTGCAAAGTCATTCGACACAGTGAATTGCAGTGCTCTCTGGGCCATCCTCCAAAAAATCAGGTGCCCTGATAAATTTGTGAACATCCTGCGGCTCCTCCATGATGACATGATGGTAACAGTCTTGGATAGTAATGGCTCCCAAAGTGACCCATTTAAGGTGGAATCAGGTGTCAAACAGCGATGACACCTTATTTTCCATCTTCATTGCTATGATATTTCATCGTGTTGATGGGAAGCTTCCCATCGGAGTGGAAAACATTTGTCGGACTGATGACAAGCTATTTAACCTCAGCAGACTGAAAGCCAAAACCAAGGTCACAACAACATCTGTTATAGAACTCCAATATACTGATGACAAGTTTGTCTGTGCGCATTCAGAAGAAGACCTAGAAGCCACTCTAAACACCTTCGCAGAAGCATATGAGAAGCTTGACCTGTCATTGAACATCGAGAAAACTAAAGTGCTCTTCCAGCAGGCACCATCCAATCGGTCTACAATGCCAGAAATACAGCTTAATGGTGTAACATTAGATAATGTTGACCATTTCCACTACCTTGGTAGCCACCTCTCCACAAAAATCAACATTGACACTGAAATACAACACCACCTGTGTTCTGTGTGCTTCATTTTTCTGAATGAAGCACACAGTGTCTGGGGACCGGTACATCCGTAGGGTACCATTTTCGAAAATCACATTCAAATCACACCCAACAAATGGCCATCCAACCTCTGTTTAAAAGCCTCCAAAGAAGGAGACACCACCAAACTCCGGGGCAGAGAATTCCACTGCTGAACAGCTCTCAGAGTCAGGAAGTACTTCCTCATGTTCAGGTGGAATCTCCTTTCCTGTAGTTTGAAGCCATTGTTTTGTGTCCTAGTCTCCAGGACATCCAAAAACAAGTTTCCTCCCTATGAAAAAGTACACAGATAGACTAATTACTATCCTAAGGCTCCTGTAATAGTGAATTAACATACATTAATGACTTGATTTTGATAAATCCATGTTGACTATTAGCGATGACTCATTTGTTTCTAAGTGTTTGCAGACCACTTTCTTAATGGTCTTTTCCAGAATCTTGCCTAGTATTGTGAGGCTGACCGGATAGTAATTCTTTGGGTCATCTTTTTTTTCCTTTTTGAAGATAGGGACCTTGTTTGCCCTCCTCCAATCTGCTGGAACTTGTCCTGTTCTCCAAGAACTCTAAAATTTGATATTGTTAGGACTAGCTTCTGTCAACCTAGCCATTCAAAAACATGTGAATGAGTAGATTAATAGGTACAGTCGTGATGGGAAGGTAACGGCATTCCATGCAGTCATGCTGGCCACATGACCTTGGAGATGCCTACAAACAATGCCAGTTCTTTGGCTTAGAATTGGAGATGAGCACCAACCTCCAGAATTGGACATGTCAGGGGAAACCTTTACCTTTACCTATAATTCCTTGCCATTTGTTTATTTTTCAGATAATTTAGATCGGATTGCATTTTATTAAGATTGCATCTTAATGAGAGAGAAAATAATGTATTATGTAGTATGTCTGTATGTATGGAAAACACAAGAATGGCCATCAGACTGGAAAAAAATCAACTTATATCCCCATACCAAAAAAGGGAAATGCGAAAGACTGCTCAAACTTCCGTACAGTGGCCCTTATTTCTCATGCCAGTAAGGTAATGCTCAATATCCTGCAAGGAAGACTCCAGCAATACATGGAGTGAGAGTTGCCAGATGTTCAAGCTGGGTTTAGAAAAGGCAGAGGAACGAGAGACCAGATTGCCAATATCCGCTGGATAATGGAGAAAGGCAGGGAGTTTCAGAAAAACATCTATTTCTGCTTCATTGACTATTCTAAAGCCTTTGACTGTGTGGATCATAATAAATTGTGGCAAGTTCTTGGTGGGATGGGCATCCCAAGCCACCTTGTCTCTCTCCTGAGGAATCTGTAACAGTAAGAACTGACCACGGAACAACAGACTGGTTCAAGATTGGGAAAGGCGTATGGCAAGGCTGCATACTCTCACCCAACCTTTTTAACTTGTATGCAGAATACATCATGCGATGTGCGGGGCTTGATGAATGCAAAGCTGGGGTAAAAATTGCTGGAAGAAACATTAACAATCTCAGATATGCAGATGACACCACTCTGATGGCCGAAAGTGAGGAGGAGCTGAGGAGCCTTCTAATCAAGGTGAAAGAAGAAAGCGCAAAAGCTGGGCTGCAGCTAAACATAAAAAAAACCAAGATTATGGCAACAAGAATGATTGACAACTGGAAAATAGAGGGAGAAAATGTGGAGGCCGTGACAGACATTGTATTTCTAGGCGCAAAGATTACTGCAGATGCAGACTGTGGCCAGGAAATCAGAAGACGCTTACTTCTTGGGAGGAGAGCAATGTCCAGTCTCGATAAAATAGTAAAGAGTAGAGACATCAGACTGGCAACAAAGATCCGCCTAGTCAAAGCCATGGTATTCCCTGTAGTAACCTACGGATGTGAGAGCTGGACCTTAGGGAAGGCTGAGCGAAGGAAGATTGATGCTTTTGAACTCTGGTGTTGGAGGAAAGTTCTGAGAGTGCCTTGGACTGCGAGAAGATCCAACCTGTCCATCCTCCAGGAAATAAAGCCCGGCTGCTCACTGGAGGGAAGGATACTAGAGACAAAGTTGAAGTACTTTGGCCACATCATGAGGAGACAGCAAAGCCTAGAGAAGACAATTATGCTGGGGAAAGTGGAAGGCAAAAGGAAGAGGGGCCAACCAAGGGCAAGATGGATGGATGGCATCCTTGAAGTGACTGGACTGACCTTGAAGGAGCTGGGGGTGGTGACGGCCGACAGGGAGCTCTGGCGTGGGCTGGTCCATGAGGTCACGAAGAGTCGGAGACGACTGAACGAATGAACAACAGCAACATTATGTCTGTATATTTTATTTGCTTTTATAGTTATATGGTTATAATCACTTTTCTTTTCCGGCAAGCTTTTGACGGGTGAACAACCTGGACTATGCCTGTTCTAGCCGCCTATTGTTTTGTTATTGTTATTTTTAAAGCTAATTGTATTGTTTTAATCTGTTTCTGTAAACCGCTCCGAGCCAAATTGGGAGTAGTGGTATACCAGTTAAATAAATAAAAAAAAATAAGGTGGAGAACAAATATCACACAGTTCTTGTGCTGGCTCATGGTTTGTTTTCTGGTCTTCCTCGTCTGTTTTCATTAAAGTAACCATGAAATAGATAGAAGGTGCTTGACATTACCTATTAGCATTCAGATTTATTTTATAAAAACAACAAATGGGATAAATTTTAATTCATTTTAGTTCATTTTGCACAACAGGTAAGAACAGAATTACTTCCCATAGACTGTTTTGCTAACAATAACTAACCAATTTGTGAGTTTATGAAACATGAAATAATTGCTTTAAAAATAAACTTCCAAGTTTTATCTTTATGTAGGGAAAGTTTCTTGTATCTGCTTGAACTCTTGAATTCCTCCGGATAGTTCTTAGTCACTTCCACTTGGGTTAGTAAAAATGAAGTGTACCTTTAGTTTTATTTATTTATTTATTTATTAATGCGCTTGTATACCGCTAATATCTCAGCCTAAATCAGCGACTCATTGCGGTTTACAACACTTAAAAAACAACAATATTCAGTTTAAAAGCATAAAACACATATACAATACAAATTATTGGGCCACCAATAACCATCCAATGCATCTCGTAACTGGAGTCGCAATCCAAATTCATCGTCCATGATTACCAGTCCTTTAGTCATCATAATTCGTTGCAACAGATTAACCGAATGCTTGTTTAAACATCCATGTCTTCAATCTTTTCCGAAACACCATCAGCGAGGGGGCTGATCTTACCTCTATGGAGAGGGTGTTCCAAAGCCGAGGGGCCACCACAGAAAAGGCCCTGTCTCTCGTTCCCGCCAGCCGCACTTGTGAAGCCGGCAGGATAGAGAGCAGGGACTCCCCAGAAGATCTTAGGGTCCTGGTGGGCTGATAGGTTGAGATACGTTCGGATAGATAAGTTGGGCCAGAACCGTTTAGGGCTTTAAAGGCCAATGCCAGCACTTTGAATTGAGCCCGGTAGCAGATCGGCAGCCAGTGGAGCTGGTGCAGCAGAGGAGTTGTATGCTCCCTGCACCCCGCTCCTGTTAGTATCATGGCTGCCGCCCGTTGGACTAATTGGAGCTTCCGGGCTGTCTTCAAAGGCAACCCCACGTAGAGAGCGTTGCAGTAGTCAAGACGGGATGTAACCAGAGCGTGGACTACCGTGGCCAAGTCAGACTTCCCAAGGTACGGTCGCAGTTGGCGCACAAGTTTTAACTGTGCAAATGCTCCCCTGGTCACCGCCGAAACCTGGGGTTCCAGGCTCAGCGATGAGTCCAGGATCACACCCAAACTGCGAACCTGCGTCTTCAGGGGGAGTGCGACCCCGTCTAACACAGGCTGTAACCCTATACCCTGTTCGGCCTTGCGACTAACCAGGAGTACCTCTGTCTTGTCTGGATTCAATTTCAATTTGTTCGCCCCCATCCAGACCGTCACAGCGGCCACGCACCGGTTCAGGACCTCGACAGCCTCCTTAGTAGCAGGTGGAAAGGAGTGACAGAGTTGGACATCATCTGCGTACAGATGACATCGGACTCCGAAACTCCGGATGATCTTGCCCAGCGGCTTCATGTAGATGTTAAACAACATGGGAGACAGTATTGAACCCTGAGGAACCCCACAAGACAAAGGTTGTGGGGTTGAACAGGAGTCTCCCAGTAACACCTTCTGAGACCGATCCTCGAGGAACGAGCGGAGCCACTGCAGAACAGTACCTCCAAGACCCATCCCCACGAGGCGTCCCAGAAGGATACCGTGGTCGACGGTATCGAAGGCCGCTGAGAGGTCGAGCAGCACCAACAGGGACACACTCCCCCTGTCGAGCTCCCGACGCAGATCATCCACTAAGGCGACCAAAGCTGTCTCGGTATCATGCCCCGGCCTGAAGCCAGACTGTGCCGGATCCAGATAATCCGTGTCTACCAAGAATGCCTGGAGTTGTGAGGCCACCACACGTTCCATGACTTTGCCCAAAAAGGGGAGATTGGAAACAGGCCGATAGTTGACGAATTGAGTGGGGTCCAGTGATGGTTTCTTCAACAGCGGTTTTATCACAGCTTGCTTTAAGCTGGCTGGAATTTTGCCCTCCCGAAGGGAGGCATTAACCACCACCTTCACCCACTCGGCCAATCCCCCTCTGGCCTCCTTTAAAAGTCAGGATGGGCAGGGGTCTAGGATGCATGTGGTAGCTCTCATTCCTCCAAGCACCTTGTCCACATCCTCGGATTGAACCAATTGAAATGAATCCATCAAAACCGGACAAGCAGATGCTCGTGTTACATCCTCAGATACTGCCGTTAATATGGTATCCAGTCCAGAGCGGATCAAAGCGACTTTGTCGGCGAAGAACCGAGCAAAGGCTTCGCAGCGAGCTGCCAAGTCATCAGGGCACCCATCCTGAGTGGCGGGTTTTAATAGGCCTCTGACAACTCGGAACAGTTCGGCCGGACAGTTCTTTGCAGACGCAATAGTGGCCGCGAAGAAAGTCTTCTTTGCGGCTTTTATTGCCGCGGCATATGCCCTTAAAAAGGACACAAACCGTGTTCGATTTGGCTCGCTCGGATCCGAACGCCACACGCTCTCTAGTTCCCTCTTCTTTCGCTTCAACGCTGCCAGCTCCTCGGTGAACCAAGGAGCTGGTTTAGCTCGGCTACTTGAGAGGGGACGTTCTGGAGCGATCGTGTCTATTGCCCTAGTCACCTCCCCATTCCAGAGAGCGACCAGAGCATCAACAGGATCACCAACCGAGGTGGCGGGAAATTCCCCAAGAGCCATCAGGAATCCATCCGGATCCATAAACCTCCTGGGGCGGACCAGTTTAATGGGTCCTCCACCTCTGCGGAGGTTGGGGGGTGCAGTGAGTCTAAAACTGACCAGGTGGTGGTCGGTCCATGGCAACGGAGAGATGGATAATTCCTCAACACCGCCACCTTCCTCCCATCCCTGGCAGAAAACCAAGTCCAATGTATGTCCAGCACTGTGGGTGGGGCCAGATACCTGTTGGGACAGCCCCATGGTTGCCATGGTAGACATGAAGTCCTCAGCCGCTCCCGATAAGGCAGCCTCGGCATGGACATTGAAGTCCCCCAGCACAAGCAGCCGTTGGGACTCCAATGCCAGGTCCGAGACCACCCCCGCTAGCTCAGGCAGGGAGACTGTAGTGCAGCGAGGTGGACGGTACACTAACAGAATCCCTAATCTGTCCCGGTCACCCACCCTCAGGTGGACGCATTCAAAATTTGTTGACTGCGGGATGGGGGCCCTGGTCAGAAGAATGGAATCTCTATAGACCACTGCAACTCCGCCTCCCCGCCCTCCGGATCTCGGTTGGTGCTGCACAGAGAAACCTGGTGGGCAAAGCTGGGTTAAATTTACACCTCCCGCTTCGTCCAACCAGGTCTCTGTGATGCACGCCAGATCTGCCTGTTCATCCAGGATTAAATCCTGGATGAAAGTTGTTTTACCGTTGACAGATCTGGCGTTCAACAGCACCACTTTCAATTCAGAGGGACCGCCATCCTGGTTACACCGACTTACCATATCAGGAGACCGATTTGGGATTACTAATGTTGTTCCACATTCCCTAGGCCGAATTAAAGGTCTCCCTTTCCCGTATCTCCCCCTCCCCACCACGACTTCTATGGGGGCTCCCCGGTTAACGGAACCCTCTCCCTCCTCCATGACGCATTCAGCAGCCAAAGTATCCACTCGTAATTCATTGTTGGCTGTATGGTATGTTATAGTTCCAGGATGCCATAGTCCTGCCTTCCGTTCATTTCCTATTCCTATTATGTTAAACTCCGGTCTTTCTGATCTACTCCGTTCCCTCTCTCTACCAAAAACAATTAACAGCAAGAATAACAGATGCCAGGGAATGGGTAGTGACATGGATAGTAGCTTTTAGCACAGGAAATTTGTTCAGCTGCTTCCAAAATTTCAGAAATACTCTCCCACAGGCTTGTGAAGAATCTCATACATTTTCTTTTCATTGTAACAATAGGTTCCATCTACTCTGTCACTAGTCTGCGGTTCATACAAACTAAGGCAAGCGAGAAAGAAAGGGGAAGGAAAATAGACTTAGAGAAAATCAGAAGAACTTTCTGGCATGAAGCTGGTATGTATGGTCATTATCCACTCCTACAAAGGAATATACTTGTAGTGAAAAGACTCGTTCAGGAAGAAGGCTCAGTCAGTCTTCCATAGCAAATAAAGTTGTTAATAATTTGACAAGGGTATTGGTGAAGCAAGCTGCAAGACATTTAGATTCTTACTGAGGCAAGAACTGGGGAACATTTCAGCCACTTCAACTGTTTTCTTGCTGAATCCTTTCAGTTGTTAGGTATTTTACACATGAAATAATAAAACTCAAGGAGATGCCATGCTTTATGGGACACAAAACTTTTGCAACTCTGAAAATAACTTGAATTGCCACAATATTTTGAGAATTAAAAGTTGAAACAAACAACCATTAATAGATTGATTCTCGAAGGAAAAAGAAATGAAACAATGCACATAGAAAAAGTGGTAGGAAAGCAATGGAGGATTACAACTGGGTAATGTATTACTTTGGAACCCCACCAAATTCAATGTGTGACAAAGATATTTGGAACAATGAAAATCTTTGCATATACCAATACATGCAACTAAATACATAATCCAGTATACCTCACAGACAAGAGACATAGATATATCAAACATATAGCCTTTTCTGTAGTTGCCCCCCAACTTTGGAACACCCTCCCCAAAGACATCAAACTAGTACCCACGTTGGCAGTCTTTAGGAAGAGCTTGAAGACCTGGCTATTCCGATGTGCATTATGTCCCAGAGGCACTTTATTAGAGTTTAAGATTCTCTGCACATTGCACTTACCCTGAAATCCAACATATCACCTGTCACACCCAGCACTTTTTAATCTGTACCCATTACTTGGCCCGGTCCTAGTTTTAATTGTAATGTGTGGTATAATTATGGTGTAATGTTTTGTTGTTCTAGTGTTATTGCTTTATGTTTTTGATTTTGCTTTGAGTTGTATTTGTTATGCTGTTGTTTTGTTGAGGCCTTGGCCTTTGTAAGCCGCATCGAGTCCTTCGGGAGATGCTAGCGGGGTACAAATCATAGAATCATAGAATCATAGAATCATAGAATCATAGAATCATAGAGTTGGAAGAGACCTCATGGGCCATCCAGTCCAACCCCCTGCCAAGAAGCAGGAATATTGCATTCAAATCACCCCTGACAAATGGCCATCCAGCCTCTGCTTAAAAGCTTCCAAAGAAGGAGCCTCCACCACACTCCGGGGCAGAGAGTTCCACTGCTGAACGGCTCTCACAGTCAGGAAGTTCTTCCTAATGTTCAGATGGAATGATGATGATGATGATGATGATAATACAATACAAGGCCTATACATAGATCCCTGCATCTAGCTAAAGCTGTTGTCATGGCAACCCTATAGTCCTCATAACTGAGACTGCTCCTTAGATTTGGATACAAAATGTAACAGGAATACACCCCTTGCTGAACATTCAAAAAGAAAGTGCAGGCTCCTAGCATTAGACCTGTTGTGAGAATTTATATTATGTTACCATTTTCCTTTTGTATCTGTACAAAAGGCAGGGGTGACAGGGGAGTAGAGCAAGGGATCTCATTAATGCTATAAGACAGGAAAGTTCAAAGGCAGCAACACACCAGTATTTTTGGCATGTGCTGTCCTTTTCTAATTCCAAGAGTTTGTGATAAGATTGTGTGAGGTCCTATAATACACACTAAATGTCATTCAAAATGATGGTATGTTGTAGCATCATGTAGTTCTGGCTATTCTAGGAAAACCAAATTGGTGGATTTCTCTCTCCTCCCACTCCCCTCTCCCAGTGCCCCCAAAGTATGTGATTTAATAATGTTATCTTTTTCTGTCATTTTGTCAACAACTTGAAAAGGGCTCAAACCAAATGAAAAGAAACAAAACAAAAACCTGCATAAAACTCATATTTCGGGGTAGCGAAGGGGAGAGGGGGAGGATCTCTCCATTTCCAGTTGACTCAGGCAAAAGCAAACTGCTGCATCGAGGAGGGGCTGGAGGAAGGTATCCGAGAAGCAGCTCTTGTTCTGGAAAAACCCAGAATTATCCAAAACTCCCAGTCCAAAACTGCCACCCAAGAGCAGGAAAAGAAACTGAGCCAGCTCCAGCAATTTTACAGGAGTTCATAAATCCTTTCAAATGGTAAAACAAAAATTGATTTCTACCTACCAGTCACAGAGATGACAATGGAGACAGTGCCCAAAGTGTCACCTTTAGACCCTAAATCAGACACTATAAATTCAGCAAATACAAGCCTGGTGTAAGCTCACAGCAGCCGCCCCAAGAATGACACAGGATGCCGATCCGTAATCAATCAGGAAACTTTTACTACTGGATATGCATACACAACGAAAGCCAGGATTGGCATACAGCCGCAAGTCAACCCTTATATACCCTCCCCCACATTCGAATCCCCTTTTCCCGCCGACCGAGGATCCCGCTCAATATTCCCCGCCAACCACCAACTGCTCCTCCCAAGGCCACCAGCTGCATATCCTTATTGGCTCTCCATGTCAGGATTCTGGTTTTTTGCGCCAATATCCAAGGCCAGGAAACCGAGTCCTGACACCTGGTCTTGCCCTTGTCTCCCTTGATCTGTCAAGGGACTATCCCAAGATTCTCACTTGTGCAGGGAAGTAATGGAGATAGAATCTTTGGACTCTTTGGACATGCTTCATCTTCCTCCCACAAACATATTAATAAATTCTGTGAAGAGATATGCTTACTTTCGGCAGAACTAAGATTTTCATATTTAAAAGACTAAATGAGATTGCTGAACAAGTGGAAAACCTACAAAAATCCCTTCAGCAGCCTCCCTCTCAGGATAAACAAGGGGTTAACAAAACCCTGTTGAGACACATGGAATCCTCCCTAGCAGCAGCTGTTAGTCATGTGACCTAGCAGCCAAGAAAAGCTGTAGGTGGGTCCTTGGGGGGAAAAAAACCAGATTGTGCTTCAATTTCCTCACTGGGATCACAGCAGATGGAGAAATAAAAAGACCATAAAGACTTCTCTGACAACTTCAGCATGGAGTGATTGACCTCCAAGACTATCACTTTTTACTAAGCTGCCCCAATGAGAAACATGTTTTTCTCATATTTGGTAATTCCTCAATCCCCAAGGGGAAGATTTTTACTAAATTAGACTTGTGAGAATCCTATTTCTGGTTTCGAATAAAAAAAGGAGATGAGTGGAAAACAGCTATTAACTGTTCCTTGGGTGAATTCCAATACAAAGTTTTACTATTTGGGTTATCAGCTACCCCTGACATATTCATGCAATTGATCAGTAAAACGTTACATCCCTTCCAGGTGTGGATAGACCATAAGAATTTGAAATCATTATAGATCCCCCCCCCCCAGAAAATGAATGCAAAGCAGCTGCGATGGGCCCAATTCTTTAACAGGTTTGACTTTACACTAAACTTTTCCTGGGGGAAAGTAATTGTATGGTAGGTGCTCGTTCACATATGCCTTAGCATAAGAGTCAACTACAAGATGGCATTGGGATGATTTTTATGGAAAAGCAATTAGAGCTATTAGTTAAAACGTGGCCCTGGGCAGCCCCTCTAGGGAGTCTGGCCAGGGCTCCCTCAGAGTAGGAAGAAGCTTTCCAAGCTCAGTATAGTTCTGACCCCTGGTTGCAGGATCGTGCAACTGCAAGCACAGAGAAAGGGGGCTTGTGGTACTAAATGAGAAGCTATATGTCCCAGGAAAGTTGTGGGGGCATGTTCTCAACCAGGCACACAATCACAAAACTGCTGGACATTTTGGGGTTGTAAAGACCCTACAATTACTGAACAGGCAACTCCAGAATTGGGGCAAGAAGAGCTAGACCCTACTACACCAATGGATTCAAGTTTTAAAATTTCAGAGAATTGGCCACTAATACAACAAGCTCTATGTGGGGCTCAAGAATCATATAAAAAGTATGAAAACAAAAAAGGGCACCTCAAGTGAAATTTAACATTAGAGATCTAGTGTATCTTGCAACAAAATTCTTGAAATCTTCTCAGCCATCAAAAAAGTGGGCCCCAAATTTGTAGGGCCTTACTCTACTGTGCAAAAGGACAATCCAGAAGTGCCAGAAGCAATCATGGTGGATGAAGAACATTTTGAAGTCAAGGACATGCTGGACTCCAGAAAACATTACGTAAAACTCCAATATTTAATTTTGTGGAAGGGCTTCCCCAATCCTGAATGGGTGAATCACTCCAATATAAGAGCATCATGAGTGATCAAGAAATTCCCTGACAAGCCACAGTAATGTTGTATACCTAGTTACCATGCAACGTTGATACTGTTTTCTTTTCTCTATCTCTCTTGTGATTTTGGGTTTTCCCCCTTTTTTAGGGGGGCATCATGACAGGACATGATTCAAAGCTTGAAAGAACAAGCATTTGACTCCTGCTCCTGCCAACATACCTGAAGCAAGGTCAGCAGTAACAAACAAACCTGGAAGAGGAGAGCAGTCCTGTGATGAAGCAATAATCAGAAGAAATCCTTCACAGGATAAGGCTGGGGAAGGATTTGGAAGGGGAGGAGGGAAGAGCACTATAAAAGGGACTGAAGTTACATGGGGAAATTAGTTGTTATTTTCTTCCTCGTATGTGTACTAGCAATAAATCTGGTTTACATCCACCTGGAGTGTGAGTACGGGTTAATTGCTAGAAACTACCAGCGAAAGCTGATAGGCAAACGTAAGAAATGGCCACAAGCTTCCAACTGAGCAATGACAGTGTGTTCAATTTCCTGCCAAACCAAGCAAGTGCCAAGCAAGTGCTGCATCAGATGTTGCATTTCAACCAATCAGTGTTCATCTAGTAACTTGCACCAATCAGCACCCATAGTGACAAAAGTCAATTGTTTGAATAGCTGCAAAGCCTCTATAAATGCTTCTGACTATATCTATTGTTTTATGACTGAATTGAAAGCACACATCCACTTATGTCCAAAATAAATAAAAATCTGCCATGATGGCAACATAATGATTTTGACCCAGAACTACTTTTGGAAAATTAGGTCTGGTCCTACTGTCAAGAAAATGGTGTAGTCCAGAGAAACCAGAAATGGTATCTTGGGAGACATTAATCATTGTTGGAAATGTTATCTTCCATTATATTATATGGAAGGCATTTTGTTTCTTGCTACTTAATCCCTATTAATTTCTATAGTAATTACACTTTAAAAACAAATATATTTGCGATTTGTATTAAAATTTATAACCAATTGAATAACTACTGTGTAATTATACAGACAAATGAAATTGTCATGGCACTGTTTCAACACACATGCTCTGTGTTTGTTATTTGTAATCATCAATAAATTTTAATATCTGTTATAAGGCTAGCAGAGTACAAGATACTAAGTCACTTATCAATCTAGTAATTATTTATTTCATGCTCATATGACTTTCAAGAGTGTCTTCAATATTCCAGCAGTTATCCCATCAATAAAAGTTACCTGCATCCGTTTCACTTAATCTCTAACTTTTACTGCATATAACAAAAGGAAAGAAATCCATTTAAAAGTACCATTCCCAGAGAGCACTATTTAGTAGAAAGTAAAAGAGCAGTTATGAATTTGCCACCAGTTATAAAAGTGGCTAAGAGGAACAGTAAGGATTATAAATCAATCATGTTTTAGGTACATAGATTTATACATATATTGAGTTTTGTGCATTTTCATAAATAATCCAACAGCCCCATTGTTAGCAGACACCAATGGACTCTTTTCATATGATTCTTCTCTCCATTGGTGAGGAAATTGATATTTTATCTTCATTTTAATTAACAAGAAGCTCTGACATGTATCCTTGTCCCACAAAATGTTTGAACTGAATTTCAGTGAAACTGTTCAATATTTAAGAATCGCTCATAGACTAGATATGCTTCTAAGAATTACAAAATGATTGCATACAAATTTTGTATCTTTTTGTGAGATTTGGGTTATTTTGGATCTTTGATTCTGAGGCCTCTTCCACACTGCCATATTATTCAGTTTGAACTGCTTTATAATGATCAGTGTAGACTCATATATGCAGATTGAACTGAATTAAACTGGACTATATGAGTCTACACTGCCATATAATCCAGTTCACTGCAATTAATCTGGATTCTGAAATTGGATTACATAGCAGAATAGATGAGGCCTGATAGTGATTGGATAGCCAATCAGCTAACATGACTAGAAAGGTACTCAGAAGTTAAAGCAATAAACCAAAAATAAAGATCACAAAATGGTATGTGCATCACTTGAATAAAGAAGGAACTATTCTGATGATGACAGAAATATTCAGTGTACCTATTACTGGCACAAGATATGAAGGAATAACAAGAAAAAAATAGAGAAGTTAGTGACAAGAATAACAGCAACCCCAATAATATCCAAGTGATTCTGGAAAGTTACTACTACTAGAGATAAGTTTTATGACAAAAAGAAGACAAAAGAAGACAGGGAAATTACCTACATCCCTCAATTATTTGATGAAAAAATTCAATCTACAAGATATATGGATAATTCAACACCAAGGGGAAAGAGATTATACTTTCTATTCCAGTAGGCACCAGGCATGGTCTATAATTAATATGGTATGAGTAACTAATACCTTGGTGATGAAGATTTAAAAGATCAAAAATTTACCCAGAGTAAACTCAGACCACTGCCCATTAGAAATTATACTCAATCAAGAAGAGAGAATGAATAAATAGAGATTGAATGACAATCTATTAAAATCAGAGAAAGATATAAAAACATAAGAAAATTTTAAAAGATTTTTTTGTAATTAATGTAATCCCTGAAACCGCAATACAAATAGTATGGGATGCTAGCAAAGCAGTGATAAGAGGTCATTTTATCCCACAAAATGCAATAAGAAATAAAAATCATAAGAAAGATTTAAAGAAAGTATTACAAGCAATATTATATTTATTTATTTATTTATTTATTTATGACATGTATATGCCGCCCTTCTCACCTCGAAGGGGACTCAGAGTGGTTTACACGTCATATGTACATACAACATACTATATTATTAGCATAGTACTAATACATCATTTATAATATTAGTATTATATAATATTATATTGTTGCTGGGGGAGGAGCTCTGATGTCACAGGAGACAAGATGGAACTATCTTCCCAGCTCCCCTTCCTTAGCATGGCCCCAGTGTACCAATAGCCAATACAGAATCCAAACTAAAAAAGGACCCAACGGATCAAAAAAGTAAGTTTGATCTGGAGATACTTGGGAACCAGAGAAATTATCTAGAAGCAGAAGAGCTAGCAAAAAATTTGTAAAACAACAACATTTCCAACATGCAAATAAACCAGGGAAATGGTTCGCAAGGAAAATATAGCAGAAGAGACAAACACAACATATTACCAAAATTGTGAAAGATGACAAAGTATATACAAAAGACAAGGATATTATAAATGCATTCAATAAACATTATAAAAACTATATTCCAAAGAACAAATAAATAAGGAAGATATAATGCAATATTTAGCAGTAGGAGTAGGAAAACAAAACTTGATAAGAATCTCAGAAGAACAAAGAGAAACATTAAACAAAGAAATTACAGAGGAAGAAATACGAAAAGCAATAAGGAAATTGTATAACAATAATGCACCAGGTCCAGATGGAATTATGGCCATCTATTATAAGGTTAGGGGAAGAGATAATGCCACAGATAAAAAAATGTATAATGCTTTAAATTTACAAAAAAATTCCTGACACAGAAGATTGTTTTTGATATCTGACAGATATCAAAAACTACAAGCCAATCTCATAATTGAACAACGACTGTAAGATATTTACGAATGTTTTGGCAGAAAGATTAAAACTTTTCTTAAACAGCTGGATTGGAAAGGACTAAACACGCTTTCTACCACAGTGACATATAAAATATATTAGATACTAGCTGTACCCTAGCCACGCATTTCTATGGCCCTAAGAAAACAGGAATCCCGGACATGAAACAATCTGGGCTAAGGAACACCTCCCCACAAAGGTTTCCTGTAGGCAGGAAGAAGCCAGTCTTTTAAGCTGCAAGGCTTTTCAAAGTTATGAAGGTGGGCAATGTATGTGTATATGTATATGTGTGTATATGTGTGTGCATGTGTGTATATGCGTATATTTGTGTGTGCTTGTGTATATGTATCTATGTGTGTATGTATGTGTGCATGTATTTATGTGTGTGTGTGTGTTTATGTATATATGTGTGGTTTGCATGTGTATATGTGTTAAAGTAGAGTCTGTTGGCAACACTGCAATTGGTAGTAAAGGTGCTGGAAGAGGGAAGAGAAGTGCTCAGAAGTTAGATGAGGAGCAACAGAGGAAGAGGATCCGGGAGATACTTATGTCACCCATGGATGGGGATTCCTTCTAGGGGTTTTCTGAGAGTGAAATGAGTGAGGAGGAGGAAGGAAATACAGTGGATGGGAATAGAGGAACTAAGAGGGTTACTTGGGAGTAGGAATCAAAGGAGGAGTGACAGAGAAAGAAGATTTGGGATGTACTTACTGCTCCCACAGAAGAGAAGGATTTCATGGGTTTCTCTGGGAATGATGGGTCTGGGAGTGATGGGGATGTGTATGAATCACTGGATTGGACTAAAGTGCAAGAGGTTCAGGATGTGTGTAATCAACCAACGTCTAGTGACATGTTTACGGGATTTTCTGCTGGTGAGGATTGGCAATTGGGAGATAATGGGGATTCGTGGAGAGAACTAAGTCTTGACAAGAGATGGAAGAGTTGGAGAGATGGGCGTCGGCGTTCAGGTGAAGAAGCTAAGCCAGCTGTAAGTGATGATGATGGGGTGGAGGGCAGCTCATCATCGGGTGATGAGTTGTAGGATAAAAGTAGGCACTGAAATGGTAGAACTTTGCAGTAGGCAAAGTGTTGGTTTCATGCCTTGGGTCTTGTCGCTGCCCCTTTCGTGTTGGGCTTGGGTCCTGGATCTGCAACCCGTCTTGGATTCTCGTAAGTGCAGATTTCCCCTTTCCTTGACTTCGGACTTCTTTTGACGATGACGCTGCCTCCTGGATTTTGGGACCTCGCAACTTTGGACTTGACTTTCTTTGACTTTGGACTTCATTTGCCCACGGTTCTTTCTTCACAGCTCTTTGTTTGATCGTCCTTCATTTGCTGTATGATTCTGTGAAACTTTGGATGTGCTGCAGTTTAATCCGGATCTTTTTCCTGGATAATCTGGGTTATTGCTTTACTTTGTTTTTCAGGATAGAAACTGCTGCTACTTTTGAGTTTTGACCAGAGACACTGAAGCAAGTGTCCCTGAGTCTCTTTTGCTTTGTACTAATAAACTATTCTTTTGGACATACTTCTGAGTCTGGCTCTTTAAGGCATCTGGGTTCCGACAATATATATATGTGTATATGTTTATGTGCATGTGTATATATGTGTATATATAGATATGTGTGCATGTGTGTTGTTCATATATGTGTACAGGCCTGGGCCTACTGGGCCCTTCAGACATTTTGGACTTCAGTTCCCACAATTCCTCTTAGGCCCAAGTAGGCCCAGGTCTGGAGTATGAGATTTGTTACTGAACCCTGTGTCTCTTTCGAGGCCTGTGCAGCCTCCTTCTGACATGGCTCCTCCTCCCTCACTCACTCACTCCTTTCCTTTTCTCTCGCCTGACAAATGCAAAAGGCTTTCACTTCCTTGCTTGCTTTTTCTGTCCCTCCATCCGTCCTCCCCCCCCCCCTCTCTCTGAGGAGGCTCTAAAGGCAGCTTTGCCGGGCTGTTCCTTTCCTGTGGGGCCTTTTTCCTCCTCTCCTTGGCTGGCTTCTCGGCCCGCTGTTTGCAGGGCTGCTGGCTTGGTTCCAGCAGCTTTGCTACAGATGGCTTTTTTTCCCCCCTCTCTCACAGGAGGGGACAGGACTAGGTTTTGCACATGCATTGTAAGGTATTTCTTATTTTTTAAGAATTTTAAAGCTATTTTTATGGTTTTGGTTTTTTAAAAAATTGTTGGACATACCTTGGGGTATGAGACATTTGGAGGCCAAATTTGATGTCAGTTGGCCCCATAGTTTGTTTGTTTTTAGCCTACTCGGGATGCACAGAAGCTTTTTATATATTATGATAATCTAATATTATGAGACAAATAATTAAAAATGGCTTTACTATTTTTGGATACAAAAAAAGCTTTTGATAACATTAATTGTGATTTTATCTTATTAATTTTAAAAGAAATGGACATGAGATACTATTTAATGCAATAAAATCAATATATGAAGCACAAGAAGCAAAAAAAATGTAGTAAATGCACAAGAAGATAAATTTATCAAGATCTGTAAAGGCACAAGACAAGGTTGTCCACGATCTCCATTATTATTTATAATGGTCATGGAAATATTTTTAAATAATATAAAAAAGACAATCTGATTGGAACCAAAATAAGAAAGGAGAAATTCAAAGTGAGAGTATTCTCAGATAATTTAGTATGCATTGTTAAAGATCCAGTTGATAACATACAAAAATGGACTAAAAAATGAAAAATTTGGAAAATTATCAGTATTTAAAAGAAATAAAAACTAAAATTTTGACAAAAAAAATAAGATGCAAGAAGAACTACAAGAAATATCTGGCTTTAAAATATCAACCAAAATAAAATAAATCAAGAAATGCACAATTATTGAAAAATAACTATGAATCAAAATGGAAAGAAATAAAGAAGGATTTAGAGAACTGGAAATATTGGAATCTCTCAGTAATGGGAAAAATAGCTAACCTTAAAATGAATGCATTACCAAAGATTCTCTATTTATTCCAAACATTACCTATACTTAGAAGCAATCAGAATTTCAAAATATGGAATAAAGATCTTATGAAATTTATTTGGCAAAGGGAAAGAAACGAGGATCAAGTTCATTAATTTAACAGATAGGGGGAAAGAGGTGGTTTTGGCATATCAGATCCCAAATTATACTATGAGGCTTATGGATTGACTGTGTTAAATTGGTGGAGAACAGAAATCATATACAGATCCCATCAAGGGACATCTAGACTGACTCCCTTCTTTCCTGCTGGGAAGTAAATAAGTATAAGTTCCAACTTGATATTTGCTACAGGGCAGTTGGTGGCTCAGAGAGAGCACACCGCCCCCAGAACCAGGAGGTCACGAGTTCGATCCCTGCCAGGGAAAAATGGCAAAAAAAGAAAAATCGTGGCAAATAATGGAAAACATCGGGACACAGGGCATAGGGAGCCAAGGTACATATTTGGCCAAAAAGAAATGTGTGGGGAGTTATGGAGGCTCCCCTTTTGTGGTGGACACATATATCTTTATTGCAGGGATGACAGAAAAAATGGGTTAGGGTTGCTTATTATTTTGCTGCCTTCTCTTTAGACACCCTTGTAGATTCAATCAGTTTATATTTAGATGAAGACTACTACAGACAGATATTGAGCTATTGGGATACTTTAGCCATTCTTGCTAATGAGCAGCAAGGCAGTGTGGGAAATGTAATTTGACAGCAGGGCCTTTTGCAATCTCTACAACTGGGGGTCTGGTCTTCACAAACTACAATGGATGTGCTTAGCCATGCCCACCTGATCCCTCTTTGCATCACCAGGCAAATCGGATAGCACACCAACTCTTGAAGGACGGGAAACCCAACCTTGCCACCAAAGTAGGAAAGAAACCAATAGCCAGACAACCAGAGATTGAGAACAACAACCTTCATGAACCCTTTACATCTACTGAATTGGACATGGCTCTCAATAAATGTAAAAATGGCAAAGCAGCTGGCCTGGTTTGAACCCAGAACCTCAATCAGTGGCTGATACCAAATGAAAGACTCCCCCCTAGGCACACAGAAAACTGGGCGACTTGGAATGTGCTGAACAGACTGTGCTCTGGCACCACGAGATGCAGAGTCAACCTTAAGAAATGGGGCTACAAAGTGGAATCCATGACATGTGAGTGTGGAGAAGAGCAAATGCAACCTGAGCCTTGCTACATGCACAATGGAAGACCTTCTTGCAGCAACACCAGAGGCCAGCTACTAGTCAAAGGACATTTAATCAACAACCAACCTAGCAAACTTTGTGCTTTGTTTGATTGTTTGTTAAAAATGCAACACAACTGTTTGTTCTTGACATGATAAATAAATATCACCAGGGAAGGGAAACCATAAGATTTTAAAACTGTTTAGGCTTTATCAAAGTTACTTAATTGTTGTGAAAATTAAAATAATCTTGGGAGACATCTGAACATTATGGAATATTTCTGGAAAAAAGGTAAGTGGTTCAACTTTGGATTTGCCCCTCCCACTTTTCCTGCATGGTTCAAAACTGCTTCAGAAGCCCAAAGTCAGAAGTTTTTTATGACTTTTAGGCTCTTCCAAATGAACCTATCCAACCCTAGAAAGTATGGATGAGAAGGAGAAGAAGAAAGTTAAAAAAACTGAAAGTCTAGCGCAATTGGTGTACCTACATTGCTTGTGGAATGGATGTGTGCAATCCTCATATTTATATCCAATGTACTGAGAAAGAGCAACTGGTTAAAGAAAATGTTAAAATGCTGGATAAAAAGTTACAGGCCCAAAAGAACAACCATCTAACTTTTGAGAAGATAAAGCACAGAGACTGGATAACTACTAAGGGCACCTTGAAGGTAAACAACCTTCCCTCTGTTAAATCCAACGAAAATTACATCCAAAGCAGATAGCCCTCAACATCTTTAAGAATAGATATAACATTGGTTGCTGGAACACCAGGAAAACAATTTCCTGGGGAAACTTCATTGCCAACAAGAGCAACTAGACCTAGACACTGCTGAATGGCTCCCGGGAGACCTTAATCGAAAGAGCTTCCTGTTGAACTTCAAACAATCCACTATTCCTCTGATGTTAATTAGGATGAAGAGATTTATAGCCCAATGTCAAATCTTTCCTATCAGAGTCTTCTGTTGTGAAGGGGTCAAACCACTACTTCCTGATATGAGAGCCCCCAAGGTTGCTACTTTGCTACCTATGACCCTGACAGAGTGAGAGGGTGGTAATCAATCTGTTTCATTTGAAGAAGAGGACCCCAAGCTTCATTGTTATAAGCAGCATTAGCTGCATGAATAAAGACAAATTCATTCAAAAAAGTTGCCTTCAAAAACCCTTTAAAATGTATTCATTTGCATTCATGTGAATCTACACTATAACCCTCTAAAATGTCCTCCCCCCTCCCACACACACACATTTTCAAAAAGCAATGCTATGCCTATTTTGTGGCTTGCTTACATACTTTCCGAAATTATGCCAAGAATCAGGAATCAGGCTATCATAGTTTTAACATATGGGATGACAGGTTCAGTCAAGGACATTGCAGCCCTGTGTTTTCAAAGTCTAAACAGACTGTTACGGTGTTTGTAAAGATCTTCATGGGGTAACCATAACAACAGCATATTAGAGAGGTCATGTTACAAAATATATGATTTAGATGTGCAGCTACATGTAGGAAGTATCCTCCACCTGGACGTCCTCAACTTTGCAGGATGTTAGTATTCAGTCTGCTCCTCATTCCATTAATTGTGCAATTTTATTTCTATTAGGGCTGTACACAAAGTTTGTGCCTTATATGTCAGATTTATTTTGTAGATTTGTACATACAATGTGATATCAAGAAACGCAAGGGACTCCCACACACAAAAAAATTAAGAATTGAAATAATAATAATAATAATAATAATAATAATAATAATGTTTATTTCTATACCGCCCTATCTCCCCGAGGAGACTCAGGGCAGTTTACAACAGAAAATTGGCAAAAAATCAATGCCAGCATAACATAACAAACAAATCAAATCATAAACAATAAAATAAACAACATCAGGTGTACTTATAGAACAACTCAAAAATAACAACCTTAGATATTTAAACATATAAATCAAACATTTAGAACATGTTTACAACTAGATCCAATGATAGCAAACACTCATAGCATTAAAAGTAAAAAGGCATTTACAAGTCAACAGGGCTTAGGTGGTGTCCAAGTCAGAGTGATTAAGGTGCTGGCCGAAGAAAATTATTATATTGCACAATTCCACAAGTTACAAAGGATCTATAAGGGTCTAGTTACCACCCCCTTCCCACATCTGCCTCCCCATAATATCCACCCCCATTCTTTATACCCTCCCAGACATTCCCAGATCATCACAATTAAGGAGTCCTCCGAATACTGTTTAAGCACAGGAATGCAACCCAGCTCTTCATGGGGGGTATAAATTGTGGTATGAGGTCCTTTGGGAGGCAGATGGGGTGTGTTTTTTCTTGTGATGGTGCGGTGGCTCTATCCATGTTGGTAAAAGTTCTATAGTGCCAAGATCTTATTGATTGGCTTAACATAGTTGGATTGCAAAGTAGGCTCTGGGTCTAGTGCTGGCTGTTTGATCTGCTGCTGGCGTCAGGTGAGATGGCACAGCTGTGGGGGCCATACCCAATATGTTTGGAAAGGCTGGCTCCAGGCAGGAGTTCTAAGGTAGAGTTCTCACCCTCTGACTGTTTCTGCCACTCAGCAAAGCTCGCCTATGACTTTTTGTTAAAGTTCAATAAGCCTCATTAGTCTCCAAAAGTCAGTTTCATTTTCAGCACCAGCAAACTGTAACTTTGGGGCAAAGCCAAAGAGACTATTCCTCTTTAAATTAAGAGCTGGGAGACTGAGAGAGACATACTAAGATTTGAAAGCCAGCAGCCCCTTTCTTCTGATTTGAACAGAATTCTGGGAAATGCAGTTTGGGAAAGTGAGTACCCCTGAGGTGGAGAATTCAAAAGTCCCTGTCCTAAACTACATTTCAGAAAGCCCCAGTGAGGTAGGGGAGACCTATAGTCTGTCCATAGCAGCAGCCAGCCATGCAGTTTAGAGTTCCAATAAATTATTGACTCTGCAAAGACTGATAGTAAATCTGAGCTGGAATGGTAGGAAAATCCCTAAGTTGAAGTTCTATAGTACGTTGCATGTCATATAGAGACATTCAAGGGGATATTTATTTATTTATTTATTTATTATTCAAACTTATATGCCGCCACTCCCCTGAGGCTCGGAGCGGCTTACAAGAACAGGCTAAAATCTAACACAATTTAAAAACAATTTAAAACAATTTAAAAACAACAATATCAAAGATCAAAGGCCTGTCGGAACATGCCCTGCAGAAAGCTGATAAGTCCCGCAAGGCACAGACTTCAGGTGGCAGAGTATTTCAGAGTGATGGTGCCACTGCTGTAAAGGCTCTGCGTCTGGTTGCTGTTAGACGCAAGGTCTTGACACTGGCGGTCCCTCAGATACATCGGCCCCAGACCATGCAAGGCCTTAAAGGTAAGTACCATCACTTTGAAAGTGATCCGGTGCTCAATTGATAGCAAATGCAGCTGTAGTAAGATTGGGGTTATGTGGCATCTCATCGGAATTCCCACAAGAAGCCGAACAGCTGCATTTTGTACCAACTTGAGCTTCCGGATCACCGACAGAGGAAGGCCAATGTAGAGGGTGTTACAGTAGTCCAGTCTTGAGATGACCATGGCCTGGATCACCATAGCTAGGTCATCCCTGGACAAGTAGGGGGGCAGCCGTCTAGCCTGCCACAGATGAAAAAAGGCAGTTCTGCTAGGGGCGGAGACATGGGCCTCCATCATCAGCAGAGGGTCCGAAAGGACTCCCGGACTCTTTACCAATGATGATGGGAGTAACACCTCGCAATCCAGGGTAGGCAGTTGGATATCCCCACTGCCCGGTTGACCCAGCCATAGGATCTCCCTCTTTGCTGGATTCACCCTCAACCTGCTGGCACACAGCCATCCAGTAACGGCCTCGAGGCACTGATGAAAATAATTGGGCACAGAGTCTGGTCTGCCCTCCATCTTCAGCACCAGCTGAGTGTTATCAGCATACTGGTAACACTCAAGCCCAAAATCTCGAACCAGCTGAGCAAGTGGTCGCATATAGATGTTAAACAACAGAGGGGAGAGAATGCCCCCCTGAGGAACCCCACAAGATAGAGGGGACCTCTCAGAGACCAGGCCTCCCCTCTCCACTCGCTGTCCATGGTAGTGAAGAAAGGAGGACAGTCAACTTAAAGCTGTCCCCCTGACTCCAACAGCAGCAAGGCGGTGGGTCAAAGGATTGTGGTCGACTGTGTCAAATACTGCTGTCAGATCCAATAACACAAGCAGCGACAACCCGCCCTGGTGAAGCTGGCATCGAAGGTGATCCGTGATGGAGACCAGTACAATCTCTGTGCCATGCCCCGCACGTAAGCCAGACTGGAAGTGATCTAGTCCGGCTGGGTCATCTACAAATTGCTGCAACTGCTCCGCTGCTGCCCTCTCAATCACCTTGCCCAGGAATGAGAGATTCAAAACTGGGCGGTAATTGGAGGGAACAGAACAATCTAAATCTGGTTTCTTCAGCAGGGGAGAGACCACCGCCTCTTTTAAACTCTCTGGAAAAACTCCTTGCTCAAGGGAGCTGTTTATAATCTTCAACAGAGGGTCACGTAATTCCTCCAAGCAGGATTTCACCAACCAAGAGGGACACGGATTGTGGGAGCAAGTGGTCGGTCTAGCCTCTGTGTCCAGCGGGATGAACCGGTCGAGGACGGGCCCAGCAAGTGGCCATGGAGTCTCAAGTTCTCTCACTGTATCAATTGTGGCGGGGAGGTCCCGGCGTAGTAGCGAGATCTTGTCTGCAAAATAGCTCTGAAAAACCTTGGCTGAAAAGGCCTGATCACCACTTTTGGGGATGGTAGGGACCATTGTTCGAATTATCTTGAACAATTTTGCCGGGTGTGAGTTAGCAGAGGCTATCAAAGAGGCATAATATACTCGCTTTGCTTCGGTGATATTTCTTGTAGCTTGTTTTTTTTAAAGGTTTTTATCAAAGCTTTATCTCCCCCCCCCCCAAATTAGTAGATGTACAAATCTTTTTAAAAGGGGGTATGATGCCCTGGTTATCTTGTGTCATTGTAGACAAAATCAAGGATCTCGATATTGTAGGGTTTTTTAAAAAATGTTTTCTGTAAAACTTATAAAATTCCCCCAAAATCAGTGGATGGGTGAAACTTTCTGAAACTGGGGGGGGGGGGAGTGGTAAATGTGTTCTACAATTGTAGCAACTTTCATCCTGATAGGTCTAATAATGATAGAAAAAGGAGGGAAGCCATTGGCAAAATTACTTAATGAAAAAGTAACTAAAATTAGTTACTTCATTATAATAATAACATGGACCCCTTACAATATTTTAGAAACACTTTACAAATGATTAATTCCCTCCCCCCAATTTAGTAATGAGTATTGAAACATATTTTTCACAGATCGCACAGGCCTAATTTCTACCACAAAAGAAGTGTTGCTTAGAGCTACAACACTGCAAATGGGCTACATGGAGAACCCATTTCTTACATATTCCATTGCTTTTCCTTAAGAAGAAATAAAAACCTTTCCTTTCATCATGAACTACCTTCACATTGTGTGAAATAGCATATGTTTGATTATCATGGCATTAAACTAGAAAGAGAGAATACTAAGTAATTAGCCTGATAAAAAGTTTTTGCTATGAAGAGAGCATAACCATTCTGTTTTGATTTGATCTTAACTATCATAACACCATGGTTACACTAACCATATACTCAACATATTATCATTTTCCTAATGATCCTTTCCTCTAATTGGACTCTAAAACTATTTATTAGACCCAGTGGCATATTCCAATTTCTCCTCATTCCATTTCTGTAAGACATTAACGTCCCCAGTTCTGTAGCATCTGCACATAGATTTTAGAATTTGATTAGTTTGCTCCATTGTGAACTTTATCCTCTGATGTTGTTCAGAAAATACTTTCATATGAAATAAAAGAAAAGGGAGCATGGTAAATAGAAGCAAAGGGGATATGTTGTGTTGATTGACCTGTTAAATGTTTCTTAAAATATAATCATATTTATTTGTCTATAGAATAATGGACAATATGAACACAATGTTAGTAAAATACATCTGCCAAAAAGATTGAAGGCAATCAAAAGACATATTCAGGTATGATAAAGGGATCATATAAAATGTACAAACTAAAGGACAAAACCAAAAACTCAACTCCACAGGCTAACATTGACAGTGGCAGTTTATTTATTTATTTACTGTATTTCTACCCTGCTCTATCTCATCTCAAAGGGGATTCAAAGGGGCTTCCAGTATTGGCAATTATTCAATGCCATATTGAACATAAAAGCATACAAATACACAACACATTAAACTTTAAAATCAAAATAAAGTATATAAATTCATTTAAAAACTGTTATAAGAATAGCACCTAATCCCACAGTTAAGACATCCGACTCCTTTGCAATCCACCCAGAATACCATAGTGGTTCTCAACCTGGGGTCCCCAGATGTTTTTGGCCTTCAACTCCCAGAAATCCTAATAGCTAGTAAACTGGCTGGGATTTCTGGGAGTTGTAGGCCAAAAACATCTGGGAACCCCAGGTTGAGAACCACTGCTTTAGAGATTTGAAGTATATCTTTTGGGCTGCTACCTTGAAGGGTACAATGTTGATAGTAGTAAATTTAAAATGATTGTCCAGCAGGTCATAAATAATACCAGCCCTTTCTTGGTTTATAAAAACAGCCAGAGGGATCTAATTTAGCAATAAAAGCTGTAAATGTTTTACTGCAGCAAGGCAAGATTTCATCTACTCCAAAAATTACTGGAAAAAATAATTCCTGAGTCTACTGTACCCATCTTCTTCAGCAAAGTTCTAGAGCATGTTTTGACATCTCAACCCCAAGAGGTAATAACTAACATAATTCTTCAGTATTTTTCTTAAATAAAGCATTTAGCAATTATAGCAATTTTCATGTAGTTATGATAAAGTCAAACTAGAATTTGATGACCTACTGATAATGGGGGACTTTAAAATTTAGATAAGTCAACAAAGTGTGGAATTAAAAAATCAAAAGAATCAGGGGAACTACCCTGATTCTTTTGATGAAATTAAAAGAAGAATTAGCCTTGCAAGATATATGGCGACAACATCACGAGAATGAAAAGGACTATACATTCTTTTCACATTGACATCAGACTTGGTTCGGCATTTACATGGTCTGGGAAACAAAAATAATAATACCAAAAGTGACCGCATCCAAAATACTCCCTATGATGAATTCAGATCATGCCCCCTTGGAAATAATAATAGAAGAGAAAGAGAAAAATGATAGAGTAAGAAATTGGAGACTGAATGACCATTTAATCAAAGGAATAGAAAAACAAAGGAAAAATACAGAACTGCTAACATAATACTTCAAATTAAACACAGAAAAAGAGACACCGATAGATATAATCTGGGATGCTAGTAAAGCACAAATGAGGGGACACCTACCAGAACAAGGAATAAGAGAAAACAGGAAAAGAAAACAAGAATATAATAATATAGAAGAAGAAATGGTAAAAATGGAAAAACAGGCCAAAATGGACCCTCATAACCCAAAGTTCCAATACCAATTAGAATTATTAAGAAAGCAAATTAACACACTCCAGCTCGGGGAGATGGAGAAAAAATTGAAATTCGCAAGATAACAACACTTCGAGAATGCTAACTAAATAGGAAATAGTTAGCTAGAAAAATCGCAATAAAAAACAAGACAGACATATAACTAAAGTAATAGAGGATGGGAAAAGCTTTCACCATACCAAAGAGATTATAGATCAATTTGTAAACTACTATAAAAATTATACGAAGATAATTATACCCAAGGAAAAAGTAGTGCAATTTTTAGAGAGACAAGGGATTGAGAAGCTGTCGGAAGGGCAAAGGGAATTATTGAACGGGAAAATATCAGAGGAAAAAATAAGAATGGCAATCACGGCAAATTACTACAAAATATTTCAAGACATACTTATAACTGCACACAGAAGTTGAGGAAGCAAAAAGCCATTTTGTTCCTTTTTGCTTCAGGTAAGCCTTGTCTTAGGGGGCACTAGGAATCTGAGTGTGTTTTTAAAATTAGCTGCTGAGTGTGTTTTTAAAATTAGCTGCTGAGTGCTTTGTTTGAGAGGCGGGGCGAGTCTCATTGTTCTCAGAGTGACTCAGAGTGACTCAGAGTGAGTTGTTGCTGCTCCTGTTTACCCTATAAAAGCCAGGGCCTGAACACAAGTGGCAATTGTGCTCCCACAGAAGTTGAGGAAGCAAGAAGCCGTTTTGTTCCATTTTGCTTCAGGTAGTGTCGCGCGCACACTCACTAACCTACACTTTTCACCCTGCATACAGACAAGAACATAAAACACACACCAAGAGGAGGTCATTAGCAGCCTGCAGATAGAACAAACACAAAATCTTCCTGTCGCATGCACAAGCTGTGGCATGTTCAGCTTTTTCACACAACAATTACTCAATTACATCTGCCCCGAAAGTAAACAGATCACTCACATGGAACAGAGGATCCAACAACTTGAGGACCATATTAAGACCCTTAAGGACATTCAGGAACTTGAGCTGTTCTTAGACACCACACACCACACTGTCCTAGACACGCAGCACATAGCACACCAACATTATGGGGAGGCTCAAGAGGAAATCACCTCAGATGTGGACAACCCTCAACCTTGGAGGCATGTCACCCTTAGAAAGAAACATAGGACCCGGAAGACTCCTCAGAATACCTCTGCTCAGCTGCAGTTACACAATAGATTCCAAATTCTCACACAAATAACACTTGACCAAGAAACACAACATATTGGGGAAGACCAGAACGGCTTAGATACTGATCAGTGGCTCGTCCTTGATCAGTGTGCAGAGGATAGTCCTGACTGGGACAACACTTCACAACATTCACACTTACACAATCATGCAGGTGTATCATCCCCAGCCATAGATCAGGTGCAACAGGAACACATACAGGAGAACGATAGGCTCCTGGACGAATCTCAATGGATTGTCCTTGACGAATGCACCGGGGATGTTGAGGAGGAGAACAACACTTTATACCTACGCAATTCACATCAACAGGATCACTTTTCTGGGGACCTACACACTACATTGCACAAAAGGGACCCTGTCAATCCTGAAAGTAAACAAGTCTTGGTAGTAGGCGACTCCCTCCTTAGAAGCCGTCATTTCCAGACCCGATGGGATGGCTCAAGAAATATGCTGCCTACCAGGGGCAAAAATACACCATATCACTCAGAGACTCACCAGGCTCCTCAAGCCCCATCAACATCCTCCCCTCATGTTGATTCATGTAGGAACCAATGATACTCCTAGGCATACTTTTCAAAAGATCATAAATGATTTTCGAGCTCTCGGAACAAAGCTAAAATAATGTAATGTACAGGTGGTCTTTTCATTCCTCCTCCCAGTTGTAAGACATGGTCCTACAAGGGCCAGAAAAATAGTACAGGTCAATGACTGGCTTAGAAAATGGTGTCAGGAGGAACGCTTTAGCTTCATCGACCATGGCCTGTTTTTCCAGGAGGATGGCCTACTGGCAAGGGATGGGGTGCATCTCACACAAGTTGGAAAACAACTTTTTGCTCACAGACTCGCAAATCTCATTAGGCGCACTTTAAACTAGGTCCACTGGGGGAGGGGGAAAACAGCCTTGCGAACCCTACTTTACCCACAATGTCAGGGAACTGCCAGAAGGCTAAACGGAGGGCTGCACAAACACAACGAGGACCAAGTACCAAAAGCACAATAACCCCAATTAAACAGCTCAGAGGAAGATCTCAGGGGCTCACCTGCCTTTACACTAATGCACAGAGCATGGGAAATAAACAAGACGAACTAGAACTTTTAGCACAACACCACAAATATGATGTCATAGGCATCACAGAAACCTGGTGGGATGACTCCTATCGCTGGAATGTAGACATCGAGGGCTATAACCTCTTTCACAGAAACCGAACAAAGGGGAGAGGAGGCGGAGTAGCCTTATATGTCAAAAACTGTTGTGCTGCAGAAGAGATGCAAGACAGCAATCCCAGAAACCAGCTTGAAAGCATCTGGATAAGAATCAAGGGAACTGGAACTCAAAAAGATGTCATTGTAGGTGTCTACTACAGACGACCAAGTCAGAAGGAAGAACTTGATGATGTCTTCTGCCAACAGTTGACAAAACCGGCACAGAGAAGAGATGTAGTAGTCATGGGCAATTTCAACTATCCCGATATTTGCTGCAAAACAAACTCGGCCAAGAGTACAAGGTCCAACAAATTCCTCGCTTGCCTTGCAGACAATTTCATGGTCCAGAAGGTAGAAGAGGCAACAAGGGGGTTGGCTACTCTTGATCTCATCCTAACAAATGCGGAAGACCTGATCGATGCGGTTGGAGTGGTAGGATCCTTAGGGGCAAGTGACCATGTGCTCCTGCAATTTGAGGTACAAAGGAAGGCCAAAACTAAGACAAGTCAAACCCGCATTTTGGACTTTAACAGAGCTGATTTCCAAAAAATGAAGGAAACGCTGAGCAGCATTCCGTGGACACTAAAAGATAAGGGAGTTACGGATGGATGGGAATTTCTCAAGAGTGAAATACTCAAGGTGCAATTGCAAACTGTGCCAACAAAGAGAAAAAATAGGACAAGTGCAAAGAAGCCAGAATGGATGTCCAAAGAACTTCTAACTGTGCTAAAACACAAGAGACATGCACAAGAAGTGAAAAAAGGGAGAAATCACCAAAAAAGAATTCAAACAAATAGCCAACACCTGTAGGGAAAAGGTCCGCAAGGCTAAAGCACAAAACAGGCTCAGGCTTGCCAGAGACATTAAAAACAATAAAAAGGGATTCTTTTCTTATGTCAGAAGAAAATGGAAAAACAAGGAGAAGATGGGGCAATGCTGACAGGGGGTAGGGAAAAGGCAGAACTACTTAATACCTTCTTTGCCTCTGCCTTCTCACAAAAAGAAAGTAAACTTCAACCTCAGCAAGATGGAGTGGATGAGGGAAGAGAGGACAACCAACCCCAAATTGGGAAACAAGTCGTCCAGGAATACCTGGCCGCTCTAAATGAGTTCAAGTCCCCAGGGCCAGATCAACTACACCCAAGAGTACTGATGGAACTAGCGGAATTCATTTCGGAACCATTGGCAATCATCTCTGAGACTTCTTGGAGAACGGGAGAAGTTCCAGCAGACTGGAGGAGAGCCAATGTGTTCCCAATCTTCAAGAAGGGAAAAAAGGATGACCCAATCAATTACTACCCGGTCAGCCTCACGTTGATACCAGGCAAGATTCTGGAAAAGATTGTTAAGGAAGTGGTCTGCAAACACTTAGAAACAAATGTGGTAATCACTAATAGCCAACATGGATTTATCAAAAACAAGTCATGCCAGACTAATCTGATCTCTTTTTTCGATAGAGTTACAAGCTGGATAGATGCGGGGAATGCCGTGTATGTAGCGTACCTGGATTTCAGTAAGGCCTTCGACAAGGTCCCCCATGACCTTCTGGCAAACAAACTAGTCCAATGTGGGCTAGGCAAAACTACGGTGAGGTAGATCAGTAATTGGTTAAATGGACGAACCCAGAGGGTGCTCACCAATGCTTCCTCTTCATCCTGGAAAGAAGTGATGAGTGGAGTGCCACAGGGTTCCGTCCTGGGCCCGGTCCTGTTCAACATCTTTATTACTGACTTAGATGAAGGGCTAGAAGGCATGATCATCAAGTTTGCAGACGACACCAAATTGGGAGGGATAGCCAATACTCCAGAGGACAGGAGCAGAATTCAAAACGATCTTAACAGGTTAGAGAGATGGGCCAAAACGAACAAATCAGTGACAAATGCAAGATACTCCACTTTGGCAAGAAAAAATGAAATGCAAAGATACAGAATGGGGGACAATGCCTGGCTCGAGAGCAGTACGTGTGAAAAAGATCTTTGAGTCCTCGTGGACAACAAGTTAAACATGAGCCAAAAATGTGATGTGGCGGCAAAAAAAGTCAATGGGATTTTGGCCTGCATCAATAAGAGCACAGTGTCTAGGTCTAGGGAAGTAATGCTACCCCTCTCTTCTGCTTTGGTTAGTCCACACCTGGAATATTGTGTCCAATTCTGGGCACCACAATTCAAGAGAGATATTGACAAGCTGGAATGTGTCCAGAGGAGGGTGACTAAAATGATCAAGGGTCTGGAGAACAAGCCCTATGAGGAGTGGCTTAAGGAGCTGGGCATGTTTAGCCTGAAGAAGAGAAGGCTGAGAGGAGATATGATAGCCATGTATAAATATGTGAGAGAAAGCCACAGGGAGGAGGGAGCAAGCTTGTTTTCTGCTTCCCTGGAAACTAGGACGCGAAACAATGGCTTCAAACTACAAGAAAGGAGATTCCATCTGAACATGAGGAAGAACTTCCTGACTGTGAGAGCCATTCAGCAGTGGAACTCACTGCCCCGGAGTGTGGTGGAGGCTCCTTCTTTGGAAGCTTTTAAACAGAGGCTGGATGACCATCTGTCAGGGGTGATTTGGATGCAATATTCCTGCTTCTTGGCAGGGGGTTGGACTGGATGGCCCATGAGGTTTCTTCCAACTCTTTGATTCTATGATTCTATGATCCCAAAAGTTATGAATAAAGCAATGGTTGAAAGAAAAATACCAGACTCATGGAAAAGAGCTACAATTACACTATTACATAAAGAAAATATGGAAAATACACAGGTTAGAAACAATATAGAGCTGGAACAATATAGAGTGATAAAACCAGGTTAAAATTAAGAGTAATAAGGACACAGAAAGCTGAGAAAGAGAATCACTAACTGAGACCCTTTAAGACAGGGATCCTCAAACTTTTTAAACAGGGGGCCAGATTACTGTCCTTCAGACCGTTGGAGGGCCGGACTATTTTTTTTAAATGACCAAATTTCTATGCACACTGCACATGTCTTATTTTGCTACTTTTATGAATCGTATCTGATATGCAGGATGTATTTTTATTGCTACAATCTGAACATAAAGCATAGTGATTAATCACAAAAACAATATGTAATTATACATTGTGAAATATTTATTTCTAATTACAAATAAATGAAATTTTGATTTCAAGTATGTAAGCGCATGGGTAATAGTCTTGATATAACAACAGGGAATCCATGAATATGTTCACTGTTCAGCTTATCAGATGAACTCCCATCACCAACAGAAAATACTGGAAAGGATTAGGGAAAATAGACTTTGGCATTTGGGAATTGCTGAGATGAATAGTTCCCCTGCCAACCAAGAGCATTCTGAACTCCAACAATGAAATTGAACCAAACTGTTTTACAGTAAGAACAAAACTACGTAATTTGTTTATAACTTGGGGACTGCCTCTACAAGTTGGGTCACAGGGGTAACAGATATTACTGTACAGAAGAATAATACCTGGCAAAGTCAATGAAAGATTAAATGTCTCCGATCTTGAATGCTAAGCAGGGCCAGCTCTAGTTAGCTCTGGTTTGGATGGGAAGCCACAAATGAATAGCAGGTGCTATATTTCCGAGAAAGAAACTGACAAAACTATTTTTGAGTATTTCCTCTCAAAGAAAACCCTATTAAATTCATGGGGCCTCCATAAATAAAAGGAGACCTGTACACACACCCAACCATGGGCTGCTGAAAGCAATATAGAAATACATAGAAAAAGGTATCTTTAGCATTTCTGAAGATAAAATAGTCCCAATGAAAATGAGGGAAAAAAATCTATTTTCTGTCATTTTGAAAGTGTTTTTTGGAATATGTAAGCATGAGTCCCCTTTTGGGGGGAGAAAGGCGGGGTATAAATATAGGAAATAAATCTATATAAATAAAAATGTAATGTTCTTTTGTGGGATTAACAGAACTCAAAATCCACTGGACACCTAATAACCCAATGTATGTCCTTCACTCAAAAAAAAAGATTTTGTCATTTGGGAGTTGCAGTTGCTGGGATTTATAGTTCACCTACAATCACAGAGCATTCTGAACCCTATCAACGATGGAATTGAACCAAAGTTGGCACGCAGTTCTCCCATGACCAACAGAAAATACTGGAAGGGTTTGGTGGGCAGTGTCCTTTGGTTTTGGAGTTGTAGTTCACCTCCATCCAGAGATCGCTGTCGACTCAAACAATGATGGATCTGGACCAAATTCTACAAGAATCCTCGCTATGCCCAAATGTGAACACTGGTGGAGTTTGGGGGAAATAAAATCTTGACATCTGGGAGTTGTAGTTGCTGGGATTTATAGTTCACCTACAATCACACAGCATTCTGAACCCTGCCAACGATAGAACTGGGCCAAACCTCCCACACAGAACAGCCATCTGGATCACAGCAATGCAGGGGGCAGCTTGTAAATAAATAAAATGTCATTTCAGAGTTTAACACGTCGAGCCCTCCTTTGAGCAGCACCCCATTCTGATGGCAAGGAGGGTGTCCACGACTGGCGGAGGCGGCGCCAGGTGGGTGTAGCAAGGCAACGTCAGCTTTCCTCGCCCAGAGGCCCCACCCAGGAGACTTCTCCCTCCCACATGGGAGGGAAGGAAGGAAGGAGGGAAGGAGGGAAGGAAGGAAGGAGGGAAGGAGGGGAGGAAGACTGCTACAAGATGGCGATGGAGTAGCAGCAACTCTGCAGAGCTCCAGAGAAAAAACTCTCCCGGAGAAAAGATTTACAACTTAGCCAACTTAAGTTAAATTGCTCTCTGTGAGAAAGATTTACATCTGAGCCAAACTGTCCCCAGAGAAAGATTTACAACAGAGTTTAATTGCTCTTCGTGAGTAAGATTCGCGGGAAGGGAAGATTAGAGGGTTAGAGTGTGGCCATCATTACAACAAGGTCAAAACGCTCCCTTCTAGACTGTATATTACAACACGGTCAGAGTACTCCCTTTCTCAGTCAAGATCAGAGAGAGCTCAAAAAAAATTACAACTTCATCTCCATGGATTTCCATGAGGGAACCACAAACAGCCCTGTGGGGTTCCTGGATCTGAATGCGATTTTGGATTCATCCAAACCCCAGGAAGAAAATCCGAAGGGGCCAGACTGCTTAAATTGTTTGGGCGATCAGGGACCTGGCCAAGAGGGTGCAAGACTGGACCCAAGACTGGTGAGCCTGCTGTTTGCAGAATACAACCACCTAGCTTAATCAGTTTGGGAGGCTGCTTTGCCGACTGAATCATCCATCAGCTCAGCCCCTAGATTACACACAAGGGAGGACCACCTGTAAGTCTTTGGACCCTGACCCTGAAAATGCCAGAGACCTAACGGGATCAAAACCGTGACTATCCCAAGGAGTCTCCCTTAACTTTGCAAAGACTCCCCTGATAAATGGAGAGCCATTTGAGAGTCCTGAGATGAGCCAGGATGCGTCCTCGATGCCAAAGGGGGAGATTTTGGAGTCTGCTTCTCATGGCTGCTTGTTCGATGGTTTTTGCCCTCTCGATCTTGGACTGTCCTACCCATGCCCTTGGTCTGGGCGAGGAGCTCCAGGGACCACCAATCAGGAAAAGGATTGGCCCTCTCTGCCTGAAGTGGAGGCATTGGATGTGACAGAGATCCTTAGATGGGTGCCTGTCTCTCTCTTAGTGTCCCCCTTTTGTGGAAGCCCCCAGCGACGTCGCTGCCTCTATCAAAGATGCAATTTCCGAAGATGGCGACTGACCTTGGGGCCACTGTTGGTGAGCTTCTATCTTCCTCTCCAAATCCCAAGAAGTTCCGGCACAGGCGTGCGAGTTATCGTGACCAGAGACGGAAACACCGCCATAATATGCACCGGATCTCTGATGAAAGGCCAGAGCAAACTATTTCACTGGCGGAGGGAGCTTCTGGCGCTATGCAGAGTGCTGGATTAGCTGCGGGCCAGGACAGACTGATGGTGGCCTCTGGAGGGCCGGAAGGTCTATGCATGGGGATTCCTACCATCTCTGGGAGGGGGAGGTACGACGGTAGGCGCAGGCCAAATACTAGAGGGAGGTTGAGTCAGCGGGAGAATCAGTCCCCCTCTGACCTGCGGCCTATCCCCAGGTACATCTGTGACAGGCAACCAGTTTCCTCCCCTCCTACTCTGGTGTAAGTGAATGCTAGGTCCATAAGGAACAAAACTGCTACCATCAGGGATTTTCTTAATGATCAGGGAGCTGACCTAGTGTGTATTACAGAAACTTGGATCCAAGAGGGGTATAAGATTCTACTCCAGGAAATAACATCTCCAGGTTATGCAATCACTCACCAGATGCGGACTGGGAGGCGGGGGGGATGGCTATGCTCGCCCGAGAAAGTTTTTCTCTTAGGGCAGTTCCTGTGCTGAGCATCTCTGGCATTGAAAGTGTTGGCCTGGTGTGGGATTCCTGTGAGAGCATAGCCTTTCTGCTGGTGTACCGTGCGCCTAGCGCACCAGTAGACAACCTATCCCAACTGCTTGAGACTGTGTCGGAGTGGTCCTTGAGGTTCCCCAGACTTATCGTCTTGGGGGATTTCAATGTTCACGCTGATGCAGACTCTTGTTCATTAGCGGCTGTGGACCTAGTGTTTACCATGGAGACACTAGGACTCTCACTTTGTAGTACTGGGCCCACGCATCGGGCGGGACATTTGATTTTCAGCACAGGAATTCAAGTGACCCAAGCCTCCACAATAGAGGTTCCATGGTCAGATCAATGTGCCCTGAGAGTCCGGTTGAAGCATGCATACCCACGCTGCAAGGGCGGCGAGCCAATTCGGGCTCGCCCAAGGAGACTTATGGAACCCAGTAGGTTCCGGAATGGTCTGAGGGATCTGGAGACTGCCAGCGACTTGATCGATGTGCAGGTGGACACATGGAACATCAGGCTATCCAATGCACTCGACGAGATCGCCCCTAGACGCCCTCTCAGACCCCGCCAAAATCGGTCTCCTTGGTTCACCGAGGAACTTTGACTTATGAAGCGGGAAAAAAGATGGCTGGAGGATGTGGCGAGAATTCCATGACGGAGCATCGAGATCAGCTTATGAGTCATTTAGGGAGTCATATAAGCATGCTATCACCGAGGCAAAACAAGTATATTATGTTTCTTTGATAGCATCTGCTAGCTCACGCCCGGCAAAATTGTTCAAAATAATTCGATCTCTAACAACGGATCCTATCGTCCCAAAAAGTGGCGATCAGGCTCCTTCAGCTGAGGTTTTTCAGAGCTATTTTGCAGACAAGATCTTGCTGCGTTGCCGGGACCTCCCCGCCACAATTGATACAGTGAGAGAACTTGAGACTCCGTGGCCACTTGCTAGGCCCATCCTTGACCGATTCATCCCGCTGGATGCAGGGGCTGTCGATAGGCCCATAACTGCAGCTAGACCAACCACTTGCTCCCTCGATCCGTGTCCCTCTTGGTTGGTGAAATCCTGCTTGGAGGGATTATGCGACCCTCTGTTGTAGATTATAAACAGCTCCCTTGAGCAAGGAGTTTTTCCAGAGGGTTTAAAAGAGGCGGTGATCTCTCCCCTGCTGAAGAAACCAGACTTAAATTGTTCGGTTCCCTCCAGTTACCGCCCAATTTCGAATCTCTCGTTCCTGGGCAAGGTGATTGAGAGGGCAGCAGCGGAGCAGTTGCAGCAATTCCTAGACGACACAGCCGGACTAGATCCCTTCCAGTCCGGCTTCCGTGCAGGGCACGGGACCGAGACTGTGCTGGTCTCCATCTCGGATCACCTTCAATGCCAGTTTGACCAGAGCGGGTCAGCGCTGCTTGTGTTATTGGATCTCACAGCAGCATTAGACACAGTCGACCACAATCTTTTGACCCACCGCCTTGCTGTTGCTGGAGTCAGGGGGACAGCTTTAAACTGGCTGTCCTCCTTTCTTCACAACCGTGGACAGCGAGTGGAGGCCTGGTCTCTGAGAGGTCCCCTCTATCTTGGGGGGTTCCTCAGGGGGCCATTCTCTCCCCTCTCTTATTTAACATCTATATGCGACCACTTGCTCAGCTGGTTCGAGGTTTTGGGCTTGAATGTTATCAGTACGCCGATGACACTCAGCTGGTGCTGAAGATGGAAGGCCGACCGGACTCTGTACCCGATTGTTTCCATCAGTGCCTTGAGGCTGTTACTGGATGGCTGTATGCCAGCAGGTTGAGGGTGAATCCAGCAAAGAGGGAGATCCTATGGCTGGGTCAACCAGGCAGTGGGGACATCCAGCTGCCTACCATGGATGGCGAGGCGCTATGCCCATCATCATTGCTAAAGAGTCTGGGAGTCCTTTTGGACCCTCTGCTGACGATGGAGGCCCAGGTCTCCGCCCCTAGCAGAACCGCCTTCTTTCATCTCCGGCAGGCTAGACAGCTGGCCCCCTACCTGTCCAGGGACGACCTAGCTACGGTGATCCAGGCCATGGTCATCTCAAGACTGGACTACTGTAACGCCCTCTACATTGGCCTTCCTCTGTCGGTGATCCGGAAGCTCAAGTTGGTACAAAATGCAGCTGCTCTGTTTCTTGCGGGAATTCCGATGAGATGCCACATAACCCCAATCTTACTACAGCTGCATTGGTTACCAATTGAGCACCGTATCACTTTCAAAGTGATGATACTCACCTTTAAGGCCTTGCATGGTCTGGGGCCGATGTATCTGAGGGACCGCCTCACCCCCTACCAACTCCAGAGATCCCTCTGTTCTGAGGACCAAGATCTATTGGAAGTCCCCAATGTCAAGACCTTGCGTCTAACAGCAACCAGACGCAGAGCCTTCACAGCAGTGGCACCATCACTCTGGAATACTCTGCCACCTGAAGTCCGTGCCTTGCGGGACTTACCAGCTTTCTGCGGGGCATGTAAGACATACCTGTTTCGACAGGCTTTTAATGTTTGATATTGCTGTTTTTAAATTGTTTTAAATTGCTTTTAAATTTTGTTAGATTTTAGCTATTTTTGTAAGCCGCTCCGAGCCCCAGGGGAGTGGCGGCATATAAGTTCAAATAATAAATTAATAAATAAATAAGAAGGGAAGGAAGTGGGGAGGAAAGGGAGAAGGAAGGGGAAGGGAAGGAAGGAAGGAAGGAGAAGGGGAGAGAAAGGGGAAGGAAAGAGGGAGAAGCCCGGCCCGGCACGCCCCCACCCAAAGCCGCTCCGCAGAGAGAGAGAGAGAAATGCCGCTGACGCAAGCGGCGAAGGGCTTTGCGCCAGGCCGCGGGGGCCGGATAAATGGGGAAAGGAGAGGAAGGAGAGAGAAGGGAGAAAAATAAATAAATAAATAAATAATATAAAGATAATAAAAAAGGGAGAAAATTTACTACTAAAACAAAAGAAAATAAAACAGTGTGTATATATATATATATATATATATATATATATATATATATATTTTTCTGTTTCTCTTTAAAATAATAACAATAATATATATGTAAACATAGAAGAATACATAGAACTCCGAGAGATCTCCGCTAACTTGCGGGGTCCCGCAGGGAGCTATTCTTTCTCCTCTATTATTTAACATCTATATGCGACCGCTTGCCCTACTGGTGCGGAGCTTTATACTTCGAAGAAAATTGTGTGTGTTTTTTAATCAGTATTGAATGTTTGCCTTATTATTATTATTATTATTAAACTTTATTTGTACCCCGCTAGCATCTCCCAAAGGATTCGATGCGGCTTACACAGGCCAAGGCCTTTTTGTTGCTGGAATGTGCCCTGAGTCCCCTTGGGGAGATATGGCAAAAAACAAATAAAGTATTTTTATTTGAAACACAAAAAGATTAGTACACAGCAAACAAGATCACTATGCTGGTTGTTGTATTAGTCACATGGCAGACACTACCCAAGTGTCTGGGATGATGTTATGTATCGGTGAATAATGTGTGCAGATGCCAGTAGGGTGGCATTTTGCACCCTACTGGTAATGGTAATTTTGTCAGTGCCAATTGTGTTTAAGTGCAGGCCAAGGCCTTTAGGCACTGCACCCAGTGTGCTGATCACCACTGGGACCACCTTTACTGGCTTGTGCCAGAGTCTTTGCAGTTCAATCTTTAAATCCTCATATCATGTCAGCTTTTTCAGTTGTTTCTCTTCAATCCTACTGTCATCTGGAATTGCAACATTGACAATCCATACTTGGTCTTTTAACATGATCATGAGGTCAGGAATATTGTGCTCCAAAACTCTGTCAGTCTGAGTATTATTATTATTATTATTATTATTATTATTATTATTATCTACCCCTAGGATGAATAAAGAAGTAAAATTGGTTTTATAAATGTTCATTTTGCATATGAGAACTCAATAGGCAAAGATTTGTATCCTCATCTTATTAACAGGGAATTAATAAGGAATACTGAATCTGTTCATGGTGATAAGAGTGAATCCAAATAGCTAAAAGTCAGTGGAAAAACAGCCAATTTCTTTTGCTGTGTTGAAAGTGCTATTTATTGCTTTTGATACTTCCTTCATGACAAGAGATTGGTCTGCCAAAGTTAACAATTGTCATTGACATTTCTCCTATTGTAAAATGTCAGAGCAGCATGCTGAGTGACAAAGCATGCATTTAAAGTTATCTTCCATGTACAAGTAAATTAATGTTGAATGAGGTTCAAAGTGCAAGAACTTCTGGTTAATATATTAGCCAGAAGTTCTTGCACTTTGAACCTCATTCAACATTAATGAGCAATATCATGTTGATTCTTTTCTGATACTTTAACTGGCTGAATTATTTATATGTGATAGATCTATTAAATTCGCAGATCATTATCCAGGGGTATTGTCAGCCTTTGGTGATGGTTGTGTTGCTTTCAGAGACACACTTTGTTGCAAAGGATTCTTTAAGCCACACAGAAGCTTTGCTGATACCACGATGTTTATTGTTTGGACTGCAACTCTAAGGTCCATATATATCATTCCCTAATTGTATCTTGGGTTGTAAAACAGACAGATCTTCAGCTTCTCTGGCTTTTTCTTCTTTTTCCATAAAACCCAAAGCAAGTGATCTTTATTGCATGTTAATAAAACTTCCCAGTTCCTGGCCATTTCTTACTGCCTGGCTCAGTGTCCGTTTGTTCGATCTCTATCTGTCCATTTGTCCATTTCCTGCAGATTACAGAGTACACATGGAATATAATAACCAAGCAAGAACTGACAGGAATATTTGGAAAAAAAATGCTAGCTGACTATTCGATGTGTGTGAATAAATTGGATCTCATCATAACTCAGATCTATTTTGTATGTTTCACACTTATTCTGACACACCTGCATGGTGTGCGGAAACATTAGGAAACTAAACCTTTTCAAGACTTCTATTCTTAAGTTTTGATTTCTTCGAAGTGCCTGTGATGCAGTGCACTCAAGCTCTGCTAAGAGGCAAAGCCAAACCTGTTGGCATGCCTCTAACACAATCGGGGCTGATGGAGGAAGGAGGAAGAGGCTGAGGCAGAGTGGTAGCCATGTTCCCTTTAAATTTGGGAAGGGGAGGAGCCCTATGCTAAAGAATTCAAAAGGCTTTGCCCTAAACTACATTTTCCAGTATGCATCAGAATGAGAAAGCACCAATCAGGACAGGAAAGACAGGCATGTCCCTTCCTAAACAGTTAGTTTGTATCCAACCTTTTTTTTAAAAAATCCTAAAATCAGTAGATGTATGAACATTCCTGAAAGCTGGGGAGAATGATTCCCTGTTATCTTATATCATTGGATAGAAAATTCAAGGAGATAGCTTTTGTAGGTTTTTTTTTCAAAGTTTATAAAAAAACTTTGAAAATTCCCCAAAAATATCCGTGGATAAGTGAAACATTCTCAAACTTGATAGGCTAACAGTGGTAAATGTGCTGTACCATTGTAGCAAGTTTCACCTCACAAGCTTTAAAAATGAGGGATATAGGATCCCCTGAAGTTTCCTCATTTATAATAATTTAATTATGTGCACATGCAGTTTGAGAAATGTGGAAGAGCCATATGCCTGTGCTAAACTACATTTTCCAGAATGAATTGGGCTGCAGAAGCCAGCTGTAGCATTTAGAGTCAGGCTCATAATAAGAAATAAAGTTATAGAATCTGCAAAGAGGACTAAAGTAAAGTAATAGTATAAATCTGAAATTATAAATTGAAATTATGTGGTTGTGTGTGTCATATAGACAGACAGACATTCAAAGGGATTATTGCTGTCACTTTTTGGGTGGATTAATTTTTTTGTCTACATTTTTAAAATCCCCAAAAATCTGTGGATGAAACTTTCTGAAACTTCCGGGGATTGATAGCCTGGTTATTTTGTGCATTTTATATACCATTCAAGTAGGTAGATCTAGTAGTTTTTCTTTTAAAAATATTGTTTATAAATACTGTGAAAATTCCCCAAAACTTTATGAATAAGTAAGACATTCTGAAATTTGTTGGGTGAACAATGGTAAATGTGTTCTACCATTGTAGCAAGTTTTGTTTCAATAGCTTTAAAAATGAGGACTGTAGGAGCCCCTGAAATTGCGCATGTGCAATTACTGTAACAAAATACTGTATATACTTGAGTATAAGCCTAGTTTTTCAGCCCCTTTTTTAGGCTGAAAAAGCTCCCCTCGGCTTACATTCAAGTCAAGGTTATTTATTCTTTTACTCTGTTATTAATATTATTTTATTACATTTATTATTTTACTCTATTATTATTATATTTATATTATTTTGCTCTATCATTATTATTGTTACCACATGTACAGTATTTTACCCTATTATTATTATTACATTTATTATTTTAATCTATTTATTATTATTATTATTATTATTATTATTACATTTACAGTATTTTACCCTATTATTGTTGTTATTACATTTATTATTTTAATCTATTTATTATTATTATTATTATTATTATTATTACATTTACAGTATTTTACCCTATTATTACTACATTTATTATTTTACTCTATTATTACTGTTTTTATTACATTTTCATTATTTTACTCTATTATTTTTATTATATTTATTATTTTAATAATAAGTACATTTACATTGAAGGAGGTTAGAATAATGGTTTAATAAGAGTTGGACAGTTTTATCTTAAATTACAGTTTTATGTAAACATTGATGCCTCAATTAATGTAATTTTATTTGTATCTATTTGTATTTTGAAATTGACCCATAGTGGATGCATTTCCCACCCTCGGCTTATACTCGAGTCAATACGTTTTCCCAGTTTTTTGGTGGGTGTCAAAGAGCATACACCACTTCATAATCCCTGGCTAAATGCCAAAGGAGCTTTGAGAACTGAACAGGATTCCCCCCCCCCCCCCCCCCCGTGGACATGGGTAAAGCCTCACAATAAAACAAGTCCTGTGTGCACAGAGAAATGTGGCATATTATCTTAAACCTGATTTTTTAACATTTTTATAATGGGCACAGTTCCCACCACCTTTTTGGGTTAACACAGAAGCATTACACAATCAGACACAGAAATACATGATCTTTTAGCAAGAACAAAAGGTTCTAAGCCCCTGGAAGCAGCAGAATATCCTCATCACTACTATTGCCTTTTAGCATCCACGTTTTCCTATTTCCAGCCATTGGGCTGGAGAGAGGAAGATGCCTTCTGGTCAAGAATGCAGGAGGCATAATTCTATATCAGTTATGTGTAAAGGAGTCAAATAATTGTGCTGAGGAATGAAGAAGTTGTATTAATCAAACAGAAAGGAGAAACCAGTAGTGCATAGTGGGCATCCTTGTTTTGAAAGATATTTGATGGTGAATGTCACCAATATGGTGGAATAATTTTTCAGCGCACTCACTAGCCCAATTATAGCACTGCTATCTCTGTAACAGTGTGAAAGTAGTTAGTAAAATTCAAGGTCAAATGCTAAAAGTGAGAAAGTGAAATAAATATTCAATCTTCTGGCTGTGTGTGTGTGTGTGTGTGGTGGCCAACAACTTAAATAATGAGACCACACACAAGCAACATTTGGATAAAAATAAGGGCAACTTTTTAATATCACATATGTAATCACTTCTAATGGGGGAAGGCAACTTTATGCTGGAGAACTTGCGGCAGTGGTCTCTCCAGAAATCCTCCCCAACTTCCCTGAGCAAGAATACCATAACTCCTGAAAGGAACCCAATTCAAAAACTATATTTTTCCTAGACAAGCTGCCCAAATAGAAGGGTGAGATTGAGGGTGAAAACCCAGATACAAAGAAGAACAGCAATTTAGTGTGGTTTCAGATTAGTATTCTTCACTAAAAGAGGTGGCTTCACCTTGTACTGAAAGCCATCAACAAAGACCCAGTTTCCTTCATCTGTAGGGAGCAAACCTATGTTAATATTCATTCATTGGGGTTTTGTCATCCCTATCTTGAAAATTAAATTATTATTATTATTATTATTATTATTATTATTATTATTACAGAAACAGTGACTAGTATATCTGGGCTGTCCTTTGGATGCCATTCCTTTGCCTATTTAACCTAAAGAAAAGTTCAGGAGACCCAGAAGACTGCTGTGTGAGCGATATTGAAACAGAGCTATTTGGACTGGCTGCTGATAATGAGATTCATGCCACGGATAGCCAGAACCTAGGACCAAGAGCCAAGCCCATTAGGCGGCAAGTAGCTCTGGTGCTCAGCCAGCTGTGGATTTATGTGCTTGGCATGCACTTTTATACACTTTTACAGGTTCAAAATTCCTGCCACTCCTCACCCCACCCCCACCCCCCAGTTGGACCTGGCTTTGCATTGATTGGCTGAGCTGGCGTGACATCAGTGGGGGCTCTCTGGAGAGGCGGAAGTTCAGCGCACCTAAGTCAATGAGAGGGTGACCTCTGTGTCACCTAGGTCCTATGGATTCCACTGAGGTAGTTGATTAATCCAATCAATACAAATGAAGCCTGGCAAGATGTTGGTTGATCTTCCCAGGACAGGAAAAATGCAGACAAAGGTCATCACAAGAATAAGTTGATGACTTCTCCAATAGTTTCATAAAGTGTTACAAAAACATAAACAAGATTATACATAGACATACATGTGGTTTCAGGGGTACCCTCTACTAGAAGCTTGGTCCCCACTGTTGAGTGGGTATACATACAGTTTGGAGTGCATGAAGACCTCAAAGGGCTCCTATCCCCCTCATGTCTCCCATGGGGGAGAGAAATAATAAGCAAAAAGTAAGCAAAGCAGGGAGAGGGGGAAGACATGAACATGAGGGTCCCATGGGCATGAGTAGACCAATGGGCTTGGGGAGACATTGTCAGGATGTGGCCTTCGAGTTGAGAAAACACAGCCAGAGCCTCCTCCGGGCCTCGAAGTCTCCCTCCTGACATCGTTGTGTTTTATGGTTTGATAGGGGAGCCATCTGGCAGAAGAGAATGCTTTGTTGATGTGGGAATGGAATGTAGCCACAACTTGAGATAAGGGGGGAAGAAGGGGGGAGGAACCAAAGGGGATGTATTGTTAGGCATTGGCGGAAAACCCTCAGATCTCTCTTTCTACGAATCCTGTATAGACTGAATAAACCCGTGTTCAAGAAATTTGCCTTGTGAGCGTGGCTTTGTTCTAAGATCTGGCAGGAGCTGACATAAAGAGAGATCTCACACACTTCTTGCTTGCTCCGTGAGGAAGCATCTGTCCGGGGAGCAAACTGTGAGCAATTCATGGGAGCCGAGGCTAGTGCGGACGCCACCCCGACGACTGGGCTCGAAGAGGAGCCGTACCCTCAAGAGGAGGAACTGGAAGAAAGGGCGCCTGCTGCTTGGCTGCCGATGACCTCCACGCAGATGCCAGCCCAGACGGACGTGACGGTGAGACGCAAGCTGCCCATGTCAGGACTCACGGAACCATTCGGGGAGCCCTCGTCAGAAACACTGCGGCTGGAGAAAAAGGTCGACTCCATGGAGCGCATGTTGCAGACCTTCTCCTTCCAGCTGGGAGAGATGCGGAAGGAGGTAGCGGAGTCGTGGAGAGCGGCCCTGACGGAGAGAGAGCAGAGGCGCTCGCATACGCAAGGGACGGCCTATCGACCCTCGGGAAGAGTGGGGTTTGCAGCAGAGGGGGAACATCCATACCCCTCAGGTACGTTGGCGTTTACCACGGGGCTACTGGGGAGAAGCCAGCTGCCAGGTGGCCCCGGGAGAGGGGAGCTGCGCATCAAGTTTAATGGCGACCCGAAACAACTGTCTTACTTCATCACCAATGTGAGACATTTCATGGAGGATTACGGGGACACCTTCCCCTCTGAGGGGAGCATGATCCACGCGGTGGGGGCCAACCTAAAAGATGCAGCAGCTGACTGGTTGATGCAGATGTATGACACTCAGGTGCCCGAGATGAGGAGGCTGAATGACTTCCTCCGAGCGCTCTGAGAGAGATTCCAGGACCCCTTGGCTGAGGAGAAAGCCAAAGGGCAGCTAAAAAGGATTTACCAGGGAAATAAGACTGTGTCTGAATATGCCCTGGAATTTAAGGCTATAGCTGGCAGAATCAGAGACTGATCCAAAACAACCAAGCTGGAATATTTCCGGGCCGGGCTATGCACAGATGTGCTAGAATGGGCGATGCATAGAGACAACCCCGACAACTTAGAAGACTGGATCGTCTTGGCTGGGAGAGTCGAATGCGACCAGGAACAGATGTCGCATTGGGCTCGGGAGAGAGGACAAACCAGGCACCCAGCGGCAGGCCAACCCGGGGGAATGAGGCGCCCCTCTCCCAGGGGGAGATCGTCCAGCCGCAAGAGGAGAGGAAAGAGGGGGGCCTGCTTCACCTGTGGCCGAGAGGGACACAGAGCCGCAGAATGTCCCCAAGGGCTCAGCGGCCCCAAAACCGACAAGGCCCCTCCCCAAAAGCCGACGCCGGGGCCTAAAGCCACCAAAGGAAAAGCCTCCACAGCCATGGAGTCGGCGCTGGCCCCGCACCAGCTCCCCGCCGAGGAGATCGAGCTGGAGGAAGCAGACGATGAAATCTACCAGTCGGGAAACGGTCGAGATCTGCTGTAGATGCCGCCGGCAGGCAGATCGAAGACTCCCAGGGCGGTGAGTTGAAAAAGCTCAACTGTGATGTAGTTAAAATGACAGTGATTTTAACCAACCCAGAGTCAGGACTGAGAATAGAGACTGAGGCCATGTTAGACTGTGGGTGCACCCGGTGCTTGATCACCCCAACGCTAGTGGCCCAATTAGGAGTAAAGTCCCAACCCCTAAAAACCCCCATTGTCTTCTCCCAGCTGGATGGGTCCTCCACCCACGGGGCCCCTGTGAGAGAAAAGACGGGCTACTTGCACATGGAGATGGGGACTCATAGAGAGACTTTACAATTTGTGATATCCCCCATGGCTCACCAACCCATCATATTGGGAATCCCTTGGTTAAAATGGCAAAATCCCCAAATCAATTGGGCAGAAAGGACGTTTATCTTCACAGATGGGAGTTACAGGTACAAAGGCCCCGGGCAGGCACCCCATGAACCCAGAACCCGAGGGGCACTGGTAGAGGCCTCCCCTGAGGACCCAGGGGACAACATCCCAAGCGTATATTGGGAGTGGGCTGAGGTCTTTAGTGAGACGGAATGCAAGCAACAACCTCCCCACCAGAAAACAGACTGTGCCATCGAATTTGAACCTAATGCCAAGTTGCCAAGCCCAAAGCTATATGCCATGTCGGAGCCCGAAAAAAAGCTCTCCGGGAGTTTATTGATAAGAATCTGGAGAGGGGGTTTATAGAGCCATCGAGCTCCCCCCTGGCCGCGCCGGTGCTGTTCAGGCCCAAGGCAGATGGATCGTTGAGGCTGTGTGTAGATTACAGGGGCCTGAATGCCATTTGCACTTCAAACAAGTACCCCCTCCCTCTCATGACAGATATCTTGGCTCAGCTGGGTAAGGCCCGTATCTTCACCAAACTTGACATCAGGGAAGCCTTCTATAGACTGCGTGTAAGAGATGAAGATTGCTGGAAAACGGCTTTTAACTGTCATCTCGGGCAGTATCAATTTTGGGTGGTTCCTATGGGGTTAAAAGGCTCCCCCCGCGTGTTCATGCAATTCATCAATGACATCTTCCATTAGCTGTTATATAAGGGGGTGCTGATTTATTTAGATGACCTATTAATATACTCAAATTCCCTAGCTGAGCACATAAAAACAACCCAAAAGGTGCTTCAGATATTGAGATAGAACCAGCTGTATGTCAAACTCTCTAAATGTGAATTCCACCGGACTGAACTCAATTACCTGGGATTCTGTATATCCACTAGGTGGCTCACTGTGGATCCAGCTAAAGTACAGGATGTGTTGGCATGGGAGCCGCCCCATACCAGGAAACAGCTTCAGGGATTCCTGGGATTCGCTAACTTTTACAGGCAGTTCATAAAAGACTTTGCCAGAATAGCCCTCCCACTGACTGAGCTGCTAAAAACCAAGGGGAAAGGGGAGACAAAAAAGACAAAACCCCCCGGGGCTAGGTTGCAGTGGTCACCTGAATGCCAAAGGGCTTTCGAAGAGTTAAAAGTCAAATTCACTAGCCAGCCCATCCTGGTTCATGCACAATTGGACAAGCCGTTTGTGGTGCAATGTGACGTCTCTGAGGCCGCTTATGGAGCAGTGGTGCTACAGGCGGATGATGAAGGTCAGCTTAAGCCTTGCACTTATTTGTCCAAAAAGTTCTCTGAGACTGAGAGACGTTGGCATGTGTGGGAAAAGGAATCTTATGCCGTGCGGGCAGCGTTGGCTCACTGGCAGCACTTCCTGGAGGGAACTACGTCTCGACTTGCCGCACACTTGAAGAAAGGTGCACCCAGTGTTTCACGTCAGCCTGCTGAAGCCAGCTTGTTCCTCCCGCAAGTGGTCGGAACCCGACTCGCAGCCGGTCCCCATCATGGTGGGGGCCCATACCCACTTTGAGATTAAGGACATTTTGGACTCTAAACGAACCCGGGGCAAACTTTATTATTTAGTTCAATGGTCCTCCCGGGCTATACACCCTGTGGGTGTTGGGGAATCATGTTAAGGCGCCCCGGTTGCTCAAGAAGTTCCATGCGTCCTTCCCGAATAGGCCAGCCCCATGATGTTGTTCCTTACATTTCTCTCTTTTCTTTCTTGCAGGAGACTGCGGGGGCCGACTGCGGGGGAGGGGGGAGTTATGTCAGGATGTGGCCTTTGAGTTGAGAAAACACAGCCAGAGCCTCCTCCGGGCCTCGAAGTCTCCCTCCTGACATCGTTGTGTTTTATGGTCTGATAGGGGAGCCATCTGGCAGAAGAGAATGCTTTTTTGATGTGGGAATGGAATGTAGCCACAACTTGAGATAAGGGGGGAAGAAGGGGGAAGGAACCAAGGGGGATGTATTGTTGGGCATTGGCGGGAAACCCTCAGATCTCTCTTTCTACGAATCTGACAGACATACACTGGGGATCAGTGGGCGGCTGGGGACCTCTGGGGTCCCCTGGCCCAGCCTGGGTTCAAACATTATATATGGAATCAACACCTTCAGAACAGATAGGGTGTTACGTAGTCATTTCTGAAGAGGGAAGGCAGGAGAGGTAACAAAGGGGCTACTGGGAGTCCCAGAGATCTTAGGGGTCCATGGCTTAAGTGAGGGGTGTCAAGGGCTCCTGGAGACCCCTGGCCCCCAAGATCAGGGATACAGGGGGAGGAATGATGGGTCCCCATATCCATGGTTTAAAGGGATGCAGCCCCTGGCTGCTGGAAAGGTCAGGATTTGGTTTTATATGTTTTATTAGTGTTAATAGAGTTATTTTTAGTGTTAGGGTGGAGGTGCAGACCCTGCAGAGGGTCTGCTGTATCTTTTCCTGGTCTTGTCAGCTGGTACGAGCACCCAGAAGTGATTTGAAACTTGTGGTGGCAAAAAGGTCAAAGACATAGAAGCCAGACAGAAAAATTCAGTTTCTTTGTGTAATTTTATTAATAAAGTTGGAGAATGTATAGTGGGGTTCTCCTTGGGATTGCTGACTGCTGCTGAGTTTGTTTTGGTGGAGGGGAGCTGCCATCAGCTATCGAAGTCTGGTGGGACCTGCGGAACCCTCTGCTGCAGGTCCAGGTTAGGTTATTGCAGAAAATAAAAGAGAGAGGGGGTCCATTTTGGATTCGATAACAATCTCATAAGTAAAGGTAAAGGTTTTCCCTGACATTCAGTCAAATTGTGTCCAACTTTGGGGGTTGGTGCTCATCTCCATTTCTAAGCCAAAGAGCCAGCTTTGTTCATAGACATCTCCAAGGTCATGTGGTCAGCATGACTGCATGGAGCGCCTTTACCTTCCCACAGAAGCACTACCTATTGATCTACTAATATTTGCATGTTTTCGAACTGCAGGAGCTCACCCCTCTCCCCGGATTTGAACTGCCAACCTTTCAAACAGCAAGTTCAGCAGCTCAGCGGTTTAACCTGCTGTGCCACCAGGGGACCCTTAGTGATATCGTAGTGACCTTTTAAAAAATCCCAAAACTCTGTGTTACCTTTTTAAAAGGTCACTGCAATATCACTTTTTAAGATCAGTGATATCATAGCGACCTTTAAAAAAGGTACCACAGAGCTTTGGGATTTTATTTTCCTTTTTGTTTCTGATGCTCCTGGATCACATATATTTTCTATGGTTTTCATCTGAATTTGTTTTAGTACTAATGATATTTAATACTGTTTTAATATTTTAAATTATATTGTAATGCTTTAATTTTAGCCGCTTTGTGTCTCCTTATGGAGAGAGAAAGCGGGATAATAATAATAATAATAATAATAATAATAATAATAATTAATGAGAATAGTCTAGAAACTGAGTTTAGAAGGCTCATAATATGAGCCAAGTAGTACCATCCTCAGAAATCCTTCTTTAGCTCTATTTTAATCTAAGCCACAGAATAATTACGACCAGCCTGTCTCCCAAGAACTCAGCCACTTACCCATTTAGCAACCCATAGCTCAAGGATAATCCATTACATTTTTTTGTTATTCCACCACCTTATCACGTTGGGGCTTTTGCCCCTTTGAAGCACTTTGAGGATGGGGCCAGTGGAGCACCATCACATGACGCTCAATAGCCCCCAGCCCATTTACCCTCCAAGTGCTGAGGAAGCTTAGCAAGATGCTTCCTCAACAACTATGGAAAGGTAGGTAGGTCTGTTTTGGGTAGCTCCAACTGAGCTACCCATATGTTTTTGCCCTTTTCTCAATCTAATGGCAGAAATGTGCTTTGCTGCCCTTTCCCCATCTTATGGAGACAGGGTACCAATGCACCTTGTGCTGTCCCCACCATGTGATGGTAAATAACATGAAAATTACTAATCTGAAAAAAAGAAACAATTATCTTATGAGCACTGCACATTTGCTTTTGTGATATGCCTCAGTTGTTGCATATTTCTTTGTAAAAGTATAAAGGGAATTTTGAAATTCCTTTAATTCGAACAAACAGTTTTTATATGTGTGGATGCTTTTTGCAGCATTGAATGATCACACAAAACAAAACACAATATCAAACCACACAACTGTTAATGCAGCACTATTTTAGCAAAGAATGCAGATACAGAGATATCAATTCCCATATTTCAGGCAGCATTTAAGAATTCCTCAGAAACCCATATATCCTTGGCTGTATGCTTTATTTTAAAGTAAACTATAGTAGCTTCTCTTAAACTATAACATCTTCTTTGCAGCACCTGAAAAAGGACCCTTAAGATCTCACAAAATACCTGCTTTCCCTTTGCCCCCAAACTGACACTTAGTTCTCTTGTATCTATATGCAATCACATCTATTAAATGCTCCTGTGGCACATTTGTGCAAATGTACTATAAAAAACAACAGCCACAGAACAGCAACTATCAGTGCCTGTACTGCTGAAACCTTTCAATGAGGACAAAGTCAAATTAGAATGAGCCTTGGGGTTTATCCAGGACCCAAAGGCAGTGGAAGTGAGCTGGGGAAATGAAGCTTCAGTTAGATGAGGCAAATTGCAATGACATCTCAGGCGATGATAAATTACCTTTCAATGTGGCAAAATGAATTCCCCGACTGTACTACATAGTCAACGTTATCAATCATTGTATGTGCAAGGCTATTTATGAAGTTTTTTTTAAAAAAATGCAGAGTCGGGGGCAAAGCAGATCAAAAGTATTACAAAACTACAAGAAGGATTATACCAGCATCTAAACATTAATTAATTTCAGATGGAACCCCTCTGATCTTTGGTTAATTGGATGTACCCTCCTTTCTTGCAGTCAACACCATGGGGTGGATATATGCAGAAAAGTTCTTAATTGATAAACTCTGAGAAAGGAGCATGGTGTATGTAGCGCTTTCTGAGTTTGATGAGGTCCAGAAACATTAAGCAGGTAGTCGAACCACTACTTTCTCTTGGTCAGCTGTATGCTTCATGGATTGCTTAAGCAACACTTTTCAAGTGTGCCTTAAATTTAACTTTAGCCATCTCTTCTGAAGGGTAGAATTCTGTTTGCTTTTCAGATAGTGTTGTTCTTGACTTACTGTCAAGACTAACTGAAACTCTTCAAACTTTTCCTCTGTTCTGTGTGTTCAGCACAATTTTCATGACTGAGCCTGGAAAACCTACTTAAGAGATTAAACATTTTACAGTAAATATATGTACAGATAAAAGTAAGGTTATCAAATTCTTCTGAAAATATATTAGGAATCTGAGGTTTTGGGGGACTACAACTGACAATTTCTTTATTTCATCTTTCTGTCAATTTTGCCAATATTTTATTTATTTATTTATTTTGTTTATTTATATCTCGCTTTTTTCTCTCCATACAGAGACTCAAGGTGGCTCACAATTAAAAGCATTTCAGTACAACTTAAAATATACAAATATACAAATATTAAAACATCATTAAACAACATTAATATTAAAACAATCCAGGTTAAAACCATAAAAGCATATAAAATTACATCACGAAATCACAGCCGCTTTTGATGGTCTTAAATAAGAAAATAAAATAAATAAAAACTTTATTTATATTCTGCCCTATCTCCCTGAGGGGACTCGGAGTGGATATATATATATAGATATATATATATATATATATATATATATTTCGTTTGGGCTATTCACAGAACTCAAAAACCCCTGGACCAATTGACACCAAATTTGGACACAAGACACCTAACAACCCAATGTATGTTCTCCACTCAATAAAACCATGAAAACAAAAAGCAGAAAGGACTTCTGAAATACATGTTCACAAAGGAGAAACTGCATTGCCCACAAAGAGACCCATGGCCACGCCCCCTCCTCCTCGCGAGGAAACAGCCGGCCGGCCGTTAAAGCATGAGGAGCCAGGCGTGCGTGCATGGCCACACACACACACACAAGTGAGAATGGGCACCATGGGAGATGGGAGTGGAGGTGGAGGCTTGCGTGAGGATGGCTGGCAGGTGGGGGAGGGACTTTAGGAGCCTACACACTGTCCTCCTCCACTTCCTCTCCTTCCTCATCTGAAACCGCATCACCACCACTTTAGGAGTGAGGAAGAAGAGGAGGAAGATGGTGGATGGGCTCCTAAATCCCTCCTTTGCCAGCAGAAGCAGCAGCCTTTTCCTCTTGGCTGCCCCCCCCCCTTTCGTCGCCTTTTCTTCCTCCAAGATGCCCCGGTGGAAGCAGGGAGGAGGGGAGAGAGACTGTTGCCTTCTTCACCAACTCTTCCTTGCCTCCCTCCCTTCACTGCAGGAAGGAGGAAAGAAAGAAAGAGGCAGAAACAAGTTTTATTTTTGAATTCTCCCATTCCTCTGCGTCCTGCTCCCTTCTTCCTCCTCTAACTCCTTCTTTCTTTCCTCCCTCTCTTTCTCCCTCATTTCTGTAGATCTGTCTCCGGCAACAGGAGCACACATTTAACTCTCTCTCTCTCTCTCTCTCTCTCTCTTCTATTAACATCCAGACTGGGAGGTAGCTCCCTCTGCCACACTCCTTCTCTCCCTCCCTCCCTCCCTTCCCTGCCTTTCCTTCCCCCGCTTCCTTATTTTCCTGTCCCTCCCTCCTTCCTTTCCTTCTTTCCCTCCTTCACTTCCATCCTGTCCCTCCTTCCTTCTTCCTTTCCTTTCCTTCTTTTCCTTTCACCCTCCCTTCCTTTCCTCCTCCTTTCCCTTTCTTCATTTCCTTCCCCTTCATTTCCTTCCCTCCCTCCTTTCTTCACCCCTCCTTTCTTCACCCCTCCTTTCTTTCCCTCCTTCCTTCCTTCTTCCTTACTTCCTTCCTTTTTCCTTCCTTCCTGTCCCTCCTTCTTTCCTTTCCTTCTTCCCCTCTTCCCCTCCCTTTTTCCTTCCTTCCTTCCTTCCTTCCTTCCTTCCTTCCTTCCTTCTTTCTATGTAAGATATAAATACAATATTTTATATATTGTTATATACGTTACTATATAATATGTTACTATTATATATTTATTTATTTATTTATTTATTTCTGGTACTTTTACCCCGCCCTTCTCAACCCCCGAAGGGGGACTCAGGGCGGCTTACAGAAAAGGCAGAATTCGATGCCTATACAGATTACACATAATATACAAAAACGTAATTAAAACAGTTATCACAATTAAAACAGTCAACAACCAGTACATAACATATCATATAAAACATCATATAAAAGACATTCTTATAATCAGCGTTTTCCAGAGTTCCATAGATCCAATCCGTTAATCATTTCCTAGTCATCATCGAAGTTTTTTCTTTATCTGCCTGCTTGTCCAAATGCCTGGTCCCAGATCCATGTTTTTAGTTTTTTCCTAAAAGAAAGGAGCGATGTTGCAGATCTAATTTCCCCGGGGAGTGAATTCCACAGGTGGGGGGCCACCACCGAGAAGGCCCTGCTCCTCGTCCCCGCCAATCTCACTTGTGATAGAGGCAGGGTCGAGAGCAGGACCTCCCCAGAGGATCTTAGGCTCCGGGGTGGGACGTAGAGGGAGATCCGTTCAGACAGATACACTGGGCCGGAACCGTTTAGGGTTTTGTAGGTCAAAACCAGCACCTTGAATTGTGCTTGGAACTGGATCGGCAGCCAGTGGAGCTGACACAACAGGGGGGTGGTATGCTCCCTGTATGACACCCCGGTGAGTAGTCTGGCTGCCTCCCGTTGGACTAGATGGAGTTTCCAAGCAGTGTTCAAAGGCAACCCCACGTAGAGTGCATTGCAGTAATCTAATCGGGATGTAACAAGAGTGTGGACACCGTGGCCAGATCTGACTTCCCAAGGTACGGGCGCAGCTGGTGCACAAGTTTTAGTTGTGCAAAAGCTCTCCCGGCCACCGCCGAGACCTGGGCTTCCAGGCTCAGCGATGAGTCCAGGATCACTCTCAAGCTGCGAACTTGCATCTTCAGGGGGAGTGTAACCTCGTTAACACAGGGTGTAACCCTATGCCCTGTTCGGCCTTACAACTGACCAGTAGGACCTCTGTCTTGTCTGGATTCAGTTTCAATTTGTTAGCTCTCATCCAGTCCGACACAGCAGCCAAGCACTGATTCAAGGCCTGGACAGCCTCCTTGGTGACAGGTGGAAAGGAGTGACAGATTTGGACGTCATCTGCGTAGAGATAACATCTCATTCCGAAACTCCGAATGATCTCCCCCAGCGGCTTCATGTAGATGTTAAATAACATCGGGGACAGAATTGAACCCTGTGGGACTCCACACAGCAACGGTTGTGGGGCCGAACAGGTGTCACCCAATAACACCTTCTGGGTCCGTCCCTCAAGAAAGGATCGGAGCCATTGCAAAGCAGTGCCCCCGAGCCCCATATCCATGAGGCGCCCCAGAAGGATACCGTGGTTGACAGTATCGAAGGCCGCTGAGAGGTCCAGCAAAATCAACAGGGACACACTCCCCCTGTCCATTTCCCGGCGAAGATCATCTACCAAGGCGACCAAAGCTGTCTCAGTACCATGTCCCGGCCTAAAGCCAGACTGTGCCGGACCTAGATAATCAGTGTCTATCAGAAACCCCTGGAGTTGTGTTGCCACCACACGTTCCATGACTTTGCCCAAATAGGGGAGATTGGAAACTGGCCAAAAGTTGTCGAGCGATGGTTTCTTCAACAGCGGTTTTATAACCGCTTGTTTTAAGCTCGCTGGAAATTTTCCTTCCTGTAAGGAAGTGTTAACCATCATCTTCACCCACTCTGCCAAACCCCCTCTGGCTTCTTTTATCAGCCAGTATGGACAGGGGTCTAGGATGCATGTGGTGGGTCGCACCTCTCCAAGGATCCTGTCCACATCCTCAAGCTGAACCAATTGAAACGAATCCAACAAAACTGGACAAGCAGATGCTCACGTTACATCCCCCAGAGACTGCCGTTAACATGACATCAAAACCCGACCGAATCCGCTCAATTTTATCCGCGAAGAATCAAGCAAATGCTTCACAGCGAGCCACCGAATTATCCGAGGCCTCGCTTTTTGGGGGATTTAACAGACCTCTGACAACTCGGAAAAGCTCAGCTGGACGATTCTTCGCAGATGCAATATTGGCTGCCAGAAATGTTTTCTGTGCTGCCGCTATTGCCACCTCGTAGGACCTTAAAAAGGTATTCAGAAGTGTTTGAGCTGGATTGGTGGGGTTCCGGAGCCACACTCACTCTAGCCTCCTCTTTTCTCGCTTCATCGCTGCCAGCTCCTCAGTGAACCAAGAGGCTGGTTTAGCTCGGCTACTCAAGAGGGGGCGTTCCGGAGCGATTGTATCAATGGCCCTGGTCAACTCACTGTTCCAGCGAGAGACCAGAACATCGACAGGATCGCTAGCCAAGGAGGTGGGAGAATCCCCAAGAGCCATCAGGAAGCCATTTGGATCCTTAAGTCTCCTAGGGCAGACCATTCTAATGGGTCCACCACCCCTGCGGAGGTTGGGAGGCGCAGTTAGTCTAAACCTGATCAAGTGGTGATTGGTCCATGGCAATGGAGCGATGGTCAGCTCCTCCACCCCGTCACCCCCATCCCATCCCTGAGAGAATACCAAATCCAATGTGTGCCCGGCACTATGGGTGGGACCAGATATTAGTTGGGACAGGCCCATGGTTGCCATGGCGGCCATGAAATCCTGAGCCGCACCGGAAAGGGAGGCCTCGGCATGGACATTGAAATCTCCCAGGACTAAAAGCCGTTGGGAGCTCAATGCCATGTCCGAGACCACTCCTGCTAGCTCAGGTAAGGAGACTGTAGTGCAGCGGGGTGGTCGGTACACTAACAGAATCCCTATCCTGTCCCAGTCACCTATCCTAAAGCCGGCACATTCGAATGAAGATGACTGTGGGATGGGACGCCTGATCAGGGGGATGAAATCCTTATAGACCACTGCAACTCCGCCTCCCTGCCCTCCAAGTCTTGGTTGGTGCTGCACAGAGTAACCAGGTGGACAGAGTTGAGTGAGATTAACCCCACCCCCTTTGTCCAACCAGGTCTCAGTTATACAAGCCAAGTTAGCTTGTTCTTCTTGAATTAGATCTTTAATAATAGAAGTTTTTCCATTTACCGACCTGGCATTGAACAGCACCACCTTTAACCTGGAGGGACCACCATCCTGGCACCTCAGTTGTATCTTGTCGGGAGGATGTTTTGAAACTGCCAATTTATCTTTGTTAATTTTGGGCCAAATTGTAGTCTTGATTTTTGGGTTTGCCAATGTTCTGTTATAAATTTTTGGGCCTGATTTGATTTTTCCTTGAGTTGTTAACATCTTTTGGGATTGCCAATCTAATATTGTAAATTTTGGGCCAAAATGAGTATTTTGCTCTCCCTTTCCCATATCTCCCTCTGCCTGTCACCACCCTTGTGGTGGCACCCCCACCCATAGACCCCCCCCCCCGGGACATACCCTCCATTTCCATCTGTTGTTGTTCCATATGTTAGTGCTTGGTGACAAGTATGGTTACATATAGTTGGATCCTGATGTTCCTGCTCCTTCCAGTGTATTGAAGATGGTAAAGTGCACTTGTGCAATAACGGATAGCAGCAAGAGTGGTATCAATGGTAACATGGGAGTAAAGTATTTGTAAACAACAATATATGTAACTAGCTCCAAAGTGACAGTGCAAGACTCTGAGCAATTGTTTAAAGTGCAACACAATTAATCACTTGATCATAGATCTGGAATTTGGGACCGGCTAATTACTGGCAAGAATTCTGGCAGATTAGAGATTTAGAAAGTGCTTAATTTAAAGTGGTTTAGTGCTACGATAGTTCTAAAGTGCAAAATTAGTGCCTTCTGGACTAAATCCAATATCAACATTCAATCAGGACAGTAAGTTCAAACGAAGGGGCCCAGCTCCCTGGACCCGTGGAGAACAAGCTGGCATGCGTTGGCCGAGTCCCTGGCTACTCCTGGCTGTCCTCTGAAGGAGATGACCCAGCTCACGGGAAGATGGCAGCCTGGATAGTGAAGACAATAATTGTTTAACACTAATTACCAGCACAAATTCTAAGCTGCGTTGAATGAAGTTGCCTTGCTCAGCTTGGCTTGACTCTGGAGATGGCAACAGAACGCTGAGTCATGGACGGACAGCACTTCCTGTCTACTGTTTAGATCTTAAATGTCCGTCACAACCAACACATCACAAGCAACACCCAACAGGCACCTAACAACACACAACAACCCCAGACTAAGCTAAACTAAACTAAACCAAACTAAACTAATCCAAAAAAATTAAAATAAAATAAAATGAAAATGAAAATAAAAGTAAAAATAAAATAATAAATCAAAATAAAATAATAAATCAAGATGGCAGAGGAACTCAGCAGCAGAACTCAAAGGAAGGGGTCCTCCTCTTCCCCTACGCGGTGATGGTTCTTTCAATGGAGGTGGCTCCTCTCACTCTTCTGTCAGGGGTGATTTGAATGCAATATTCCTGCTTCTTGGCAGGGGGTTGGACTGGATGGCCCATGAGGTCTTTTCCAACTCTTTGATTCTATGATTCTATGATTCCCGATCTCCGGGGTGGCAGGTGGAGTGGCTCCAGGAGCTCTGAGCGGTAGCAGCAGAAGCCGAACCCGGCCATTGTGAAGCAGCGAGTCAGCAGCGGCGGCGATGAAGGCGATGATGGGCCCTCTCCTCCAGCCGCGACTGTCGTGGCGATGGTGAGGCCACCTGGATCTGGCCGCGCCTCAATTTGCTTCAGGCCGCTGCCCGGGATGGCCCAGCAGCAAGACGGCTCGCCAAGGTGACAGTGGCGGCAGCAGCGATGGCAGGCTGCTACAGCCCGTCCCTCCGCCAAATAGCTCGAGCCTGGTCTCCCAACGCAGTGGGGCCGCAATCCACAATGGCCTCAGCGGTGGTGGAGGGCCCTGTGCGTCCTGCTCCTGTTATGGCCAAATCGGGCCCGCTGCGCTCCAGTTGGTGCCCGGGTTCACGGTAGTGAGGCGGCAGCGAGGGGGCGATCCGCGACGGCCGAACGGCGATGGCGAGTCCGCTGCGCCCCGCTCCTCCGCCAATCAGCCCAGGCTTGTCCGCCCTCCAGTTGTTGCCCAGCACGGCACAGCAACGAGGCAGCAAGGTGGTGATCTGCGGTGGCCGTAGTAGTGATATCGCAGCCCACTCCTCCCTCGGCCAGCCCAGGCCCGGTCGCGCTCCAGTTACTGCCCACGCCGAGATGGCTGCAAGGTGGAAATCGGCAACGACGGTGATGGAGGCCGAGTCAGCCCAGCAGCGAGGTAGGCCCAGATTTTAAAGGCCAGAAATGACCTCTGTAGCTTTCCTAGTCGCTTCTGTCCAAGGCAGCCCTACTTAAAATAGGGTTTTTGTTTGTATGGGTCGCTTTAGGGGTTCCTAGAGGTGAGGATTCCAGCAGATGGATAATTCCTTCCCCGAGATGCTGCAGATTAGTATTGCCGCTCCGCCATCTTGGCTCCTCCTTATATAGTAATTTTTATTACTATATAATACAAATTAAATAGACTTACAGAATAGAGTTGGAAGGGACTGTCAAGAAGTAATGAGAGAAGGAGGGAAAGAGCGAAGGAATGAAGGAAGGAAAGGGGGAAATAGGGAGGAAAAGAAGGAAGGAAGGAAAGAAAGAAAGAAAGAAAGAAAGGGAGAAAAACAAGGAAGGAGAGAAGGAAATAAAAAAGTGAAAGGGAAAGAAGGAAGGATGTAACCAAAGAGCAAAGAAAGAAACAGGTAGAGATGGAAGAAAGAAGAAGATAAATAGGAAGGGAAAGAAGTAGAGGAAAGGAAGGAGAAAAAGAGGGAGGGAAGGTTGGCCACAGCAACGCATGGCGGATACAGCTAGTATATATATAATTTTACCATGATTTAATACATTTGTTATGCATTGTTTGTTTTACAGCAGATACATATTACGATACAACCTGCCACACTTTTGGTATCTAGTGTTATCTTTCTGCTTATACATATTGTCTATCTCTCACCGCTGTGCTCCCCACCCCCTCCCAAGCCACAGCTTTTACATATCTTCTATCCAAAATTTCAATTCTTCTTGGGGAGGTAACTTTCCTTCTTTATTTTTTAATCCTTTTTCAATATTTTTCTCCATACATCATCAAAATCACTTTGTTTCCATATACCTCTTTTAACTTTTAATATACACGTCAGCTTATCATTTATTGCCAATTTCCATACTTCCTTGTACCACTCCTCTATTTGTATATTTATTTCTTTTTCCAGTTCCTTGCTATAAGCAGTCTTGCTATTGTTAATAAATTTGTTATCACTTCTTTATTCTTTTTTCAATTGTTTATTATTATATAATGATAATAAAGCTATACTATGATTTCTTTCTATTTTAATATTCAATATATCTTCTATTTCTCTAAATACTTTCCCTGAAAAATTATTTACATATTTACATTGCCACCACATATGTATTAGGCTTGGTTGATCAAGAAAAAATGGATTCCAGTGGTGATGGATTCCATATCTGCATGCTATAGAGTGAGTTCTGCAATAGCAAAACAAAAGAAACTCCCCAGGGACTGCATTGTGTAATTTGTTACAAGAATATGCAAAGATATTATTTTGAAGAAACAGTATGAATCCCCCATTATAATAGGGGGAAAGAAAATTTTGATGCTAAAAGAGATCCCTGGAAGATTCCTGAAAAAAGGAAAGATTTTGCTTTCCTAGTGAGCAAACTCAAACAGAAGAAGATATCCTTTCGATGGCTCTACCCTCAAGGAGTGGCCTTTTACTACAAAACTAAGAGACGTTCTATTTCTGATACCATGAAGGCTGAGCAGTTCTTAAGAAAATACCATAAGGACTTTGACGCTGAAGAAGACTCCCAGCAGGAAGAAGAAAGACAAAAAAGACAAGGACATGGCAGAAATAAGAAAGAGACCTTGGGGCAAAACCATCAGTTCCATACAGAAGAAGAGAAGGAGCCGGAGCAGGAGGAGGAGAAAGAAACGCCAGTTGTTCCAGAAGAAGAGAAAGAAGTAGAGGAAGAAGTTGAATAGCAGTGGACTCTGTTTGAGAAAGTTATATGTTTATTTAAGGGGGAGACGGGGGCGGGGGGAAGCAGGGTAATTATGAAATGCACTGATAAAATGGGCACCAAATCTCTGAATACTATCGTTTGGAATACGAATGGCTTAAACAGTGGATCAAAGCGTAAGAAAGTATTTCATTTCTTGAAGAAAATTAAGCCTGATATAGCTTGTTTAGTGGAATCCCACATGGTAGAAAAGGATATACATCTATTGGGGCAAGAAAGACTGGGCCAGTTATTCACCTCTTGTAATTGTAAGAAAACCAATGGGATTGCAATATATATTAAGAAAATGCTGTACCCTGAAGTAATTTTCTCAGATAAGGAGGGCAGAATTCTTATAATCAAGGTTCTCATCCAGGGTAAATCAGTTCTCATAGTAGGTATCTATGCCCCCAATACCAAAGTGAATTTTACAAGACACTTGCGGGTATACTTGCCGAATATGGTGAAAAAGATATGATTTGGCTAGGTGACTTCAGTGGGGTTATGGATACAAAGCTAGATAGGAGTAATAGAATAAAAAAAGACAAGAAAGAAGGCAGATTACCGGGTTCTTTTTTGAAAGAAATACATCAATGGGATATGTTCGATATTTGGAGAACTCTCAATCCAACTGGGAGAGAATTTACATACTACTCCCATAGATACAGATCAGTCTCCAGAATTGATATGGTATTTGGTACAAAAGACATCATCTGCAGAACAGAAAAGATAGAGATCCTAGCAAGAATATTTGCAGACCATAATCCGATTCTATTGAAACTAAGAAAAGAAAATAGCAACAGGGGGGATGGAGAATGAACAATTATATTCTGAGGATACAAACACATAGAGATAAAATTGGAAAGGAATTAAAATACTACCTGAAAGACAACACTAATGATAACCTAGAGGATAGGGTGGTCTGGGAGGCTGGAAAAGCCGTAATAAGAGGGGTATTAATTCAGCAAAATTCAGTTTGGTACAAAGGTAATAATAAAAAGCAACTAGAGTTATTAGTCAAGATTAGAGGAAAGGAAATAGAGCTGGAGAGGAAAAGAGGGCAGCGAAAGGAAATTCTGGCAGAATTGAAAAACTTACACCAGCATTATGTTCTGTTGATTGCTAATGATATTGAGAGGAAAATCAGGTACAATAGTTACAACTTCTTTGAGAATGCAAACAAGCCAGGCAAATTTCTTGCCTGGCAGCTGAAAGGTACAAAGAAATCCCAACTGATTAACAGAATAAGAAACAATGGTGAGACAATTACAAACTTGCAGCAAATCCGAACAATTTTTGAAAAATACTACTCAAAGCTCTATAAAAAAGAACAGGAAGATTTAGACAAGACCATTCAATTTGTTAATGAGACTAAGATTGTAAGATTAACCGAAGCAATGAAAGCTAATCTAGATAGATTAATTACACCAGATGAACTAATGGAAACAATAGATAAGATTAGGCCACATAAAGCTCCTGGCCCAGATGGTCTTTCCCCACTTTATTATAAAACGTTTAAAGAAGAGCTGACACCATTACTGGTGTCTGTAATGAATAAAGTCTTGGAAAAAGGTGAGATTCCAGATTCTTGGAAATAATCCACAATTGTCAAATTGCCAAAATCAGATAAAGACCTGGACCAAATTAAAAATTACAGACCCATCTCGCTTCTAAATTGTGACTATAAATTATTTACTACAATTTTGGCAAACAGATTCAAACAGACATTAGCAGAGATTATTCATAAGGATCAAGCAGGATTTCTACCTAATAGATACCTGAGCCAAAATGTCAAAACAATTCTGAATGTTTTGGAGGTAGCGGAGAACGACCCCAATAAAGATCTAGCATTGTTTTTTTGGATGCGGAAAAAGCTTTCGACCAGGTCAGCTGAGCTTATTTGGAAAAGGTCTTGGATTTATATGGGGTGGGCCATCGCTTTAGAAAAGCAGTGGGGGCAATATATTCTAAGCAATCTGCTAAGATAAAAATAAATGGACAGCTGACAAAAGCCATAGATATACAGAAAGGGACTAGACAAGGCTGTCCACTTTCGCCATTACTATTCATTCTGGGTTTGGAAATTTTGAGCATAAGAATTAGAGATGACAATGAAATTGAAGGGTTCAAAGTAAAAGGCCAGGAAATTAAAATCAGAACATATGCAGACGATATGGTTTGTATTTTATCTAATCCAACACAGAGCGTTCCAAAATCATTAGAGGTAATCAAATTGTATGGAGAGGTTTCGGGTTTTAAAATAAATAAAGATAAATCCAAATTCATTACAAAAAAATTAGACACTAAAATTATTAGGAAATTAGAGGAAGTGGCTAACTGTAAAGTAGTCCCGAAGATAAAATATTTGGGAATAACTATCACAAGCCAGAACATCGACTTGTTTCAAAATAATTATGTGAAGACATGGTCGGAGATCAAAGGAAATTTGAACAATTGGCAGAAGCTACCACTAACACGGCTGGGCAGGATTGCAATTATTAAGATGATGGTACTTCCCAAAATGCTTTTCTTTTTTCAAAGCATACCTATTATTAAAGGGACTAAAATTTTCAATTTGTGGAAGAGGGATATCATGAATTTCATTTGGGCAGGGAAAAAAGCCAGGATTGCTTACAAAAATTTAATTGATACTAAAGAGAGAGGGGGGGGGGGGACTAAATTTACCAGATTTAAAAACTTACTATGAGGCCGCCTGCATGAGCTGGCTGAGAGATTGGATACAATTCCAGAACATTAATCTACTAAATTTAGAAGGACATGGACTCAGATATGGATTTCATGCGTACCTCTGGTATGAAGGAGAGAGATTAAATAAGGCATTCAATAAACATGTAATTAGGGGAAGCTTAATAGATGTTTGGAAAAGATACAAATTAGGGATGGAATCCAAAACACCCCTGTGGCTGAGGCCAATAGAAGCCATTGGGAGACCCATCTGCAAGGATGATGTCAGAACATATGGGGAACTACTTATCAGGTCCAATGGCCAATGGGCACTGAGGGGAAAAGACGAATTGGGTATTAAAGACTGGTTCTGATATCATCAATTATACAAAAGATTAAAAAAAGACGAGAAGAGGGGATTTGCTTCAAAAAAATCAGATCTGGAAACTATATTAGATAAAGGGGGAAAAGGGTTAATAGCCAGATTATACAAATATATTCTACACTATAATTTGGAAGATAATCGTGTTAAAACCCCCATGATCTCATGGGCAAAAGATTTAGGGAGAAGCATAGATTTTGACATCTGGGAAAACCTGTGGAACAATAGATTCAAATTTACAGTGGCAGCTTCAATTAGAGATAATGTATATAAAATGTTCTACAGATGCTACATAACTCCAGCCCGCCTAGCCAAAATGGACAATTCACAAACAGGTTCTTGTTGGAGGTGCAAAAGAAAGAAAGGGACTTTCTTTCATGTATGGTGGTCGTGCGAACTGGTGCAGATCTATTGGAAAAGAATAATAAAGGAAACAAATAAAATGATCTACAACAAAGTAAAAAAGAACCCAGGGATGTGCCTATTAGGGATATTCAGAGATAGATTAGAACAACCGGAGAGAGAAATTTGTTTGTACAGCTTTGCGACTGCAAGCATTACAATTGCCAAAGATTGGAAAGGGGAGAAAACATTAAGCATCAAAGATTGGAAGGACAAACTGTGGGATTATGCACAGATGGCTAAGATTTCTAGCAATTTGAAATATGAAAATAATGAAATATTTGAAAGAAACTGGAATCTGGCCTTAGCATACTTGACGGGAGAGCTAAAGAAATAAAAACAAGAGGAATTTATTGAATTAGAAGTATAGAGGGTTAAATAAGTTATATATAAATCCTGCGTGGATTAGGGAAGTCAAGGTGGTGGGTAGCACTGGGGGTGGGTGAAGGGGTAACTGTATGGAGGGTTGTTTGTGTATGTGCGTTTGTTTGTGTAGGTGTATATTTTTGCAACATATATGGTTGGTGTATTATTTTTTTGAAATAAAATGAAAAAAAATTAAAAAAAATTAAAAAATAGTTCTAAACTCATTCATATATAGCTGGCGTTTCGATTTTAAAATTATTTCTCAAATTTTCTTGAAAAAAATATCAGAAATAGCAAAAATCTCAATAGCTTCGTTTACTTCGTTAATGGAAAGTGCCCCTCTCCCCTGTTAGTTTAAAATCTTGCAGTTTCCCTGGCCTCCCTGGCAACAAGCGGCGATGCGGTTTCCCCCAGTGGCCGTCAAGAAGAGCTGGGCGTAGTCATGCCCACCTCATTCCCCTGCCATCCATCGCCATTCGCAGTCACCCAGGGAAGGGAAACTGTGAGATTTTAAAAGTAATCTCACAGTTTCCCTTCCCTGGGCGAATGCGAACGGCGATGGATGGCAGAGGGAGGAGGTGGGCATGGCTAAGAACAGCTGTTCCTGAAGGGCATGCCCCCAGTGGCCTTCAGGAACAGTTGTTCTTTCCCACGCCCACCTCCTTCCTCTTTGCATCTGCAGCTTTGCATGCCCGGTGATGCAAATAGGGACGAGGTGGGACGTGGGTAAGAACAGCTGTGTTGGATTGTGTTGGATTTAGGACACAAGTAGTTTGCTCTCTGGGATCAGAGTAGTTTAGCTGTTAGAGAACACTGTCTAGAGTGTAGCTATTTGCTCTGGGGACAACCAGGTTAGGTTTGCCTGGGAAACTCACTGCTACTGTGTCAGGGTAGAGTGAGGAGTCTTGCTCATAACCAAGTTAATAAACCCGTTTAAGTAATCATTAAGAACATTGAGCCTCTGTAACCATCCAAGCTTGTGCGCCTTGTTAAAGAAGATAGTTGTTTGTTCAAATATATTAATGAACATTTCTCTAGTTCAACTTTGAAGCAATCTCAGTATTGACTCATTCTGTGAGAATAATTCAAGTGGGTTTTTAACATCTTTACATCTCAGTCATTTCAGTGAGCCAAAGGGAGAGCTGGTGGGCAGGAAGAGATTTACCTCAGGGACAACTTCTTTAGTATTCCCAAATAATCTCACCCAGCTTTGCCCACCAGGTTATGATGTGCAGCACCAACCGAGATCCGGGGGGCGGGGAGGCGGAGTTGCAATAGTCTATAAAGATTCCACCTCCTTGGTCAGGTGCCCAGCCTTACAGTCGACCTCTTCTCAACCTCTTCTCGACAGCCACTGGGGGCATGGCCTTCAGGAAAAGCTGGGTGTAGCCACGCCCACCTTATTCCCCTGCCATCCATCGCCGTTCACAGTCACTCAGGGAAGGGAAACTGCGAGATTAGTTTTAAAATCTCGCAGTTTTCCTTCCCTGGGTGACTGCGAACGGTGATAGATGGCAGGGGAATGAGGTGAGTATGGCTACGGCCAGCTCTTCTTGACGGCCACTGGGGGCGTGGCCTTCAGGAAGAGCTGGGCATAGCCACGTCCACCTCGCCCTTCTGCTTCGCCGCTCGTCGCCAGGGAGGCCAGGGAAACTGCGAGATTGTAAAGTTTGCACCAGACATCAGAAAATAATTCCGAAAAATGGGTAAATTGTTTCAGTTCATAATTATTCCTCATACTATTCCATCATGGCTCGAAATTGTTTCAAAAGTCATTTTAATATGAATTCATTCCGATTTTAGAAGCTTCTGAACCAGATCAACCAAGCCTAATATGTATACACGTTCCTGATTCTTGACATCCTCTCCAACAATTTTTTGAATAATTTTTATTTACATGTGCTATTCTTACTGGTGTTAGGTACCATTTCCATATTAACTTGTAATAATTTTCTTTAATCCGTATTGATAAGTTTTTTAGATGTCTTTGTCTCCATAATTGTTGCCACTGTTTCATTTATTTTTATTCCTAAATCTTCTTCCCAGACCTCCTTGAGGGTGTTATTTTATGGTTTTCCTTCCTTTATTTCAATTATTATCTTATATCTTTTACTAGTTATTCCTTTTAAATTTTCATACTCCTCTACAACCTTTCTATTTTGTATTATTTGTTCAAATTGGTTAAGCTTACTTTCGTTTTTTCCCAATTTTTAAACCACTGTTCTAATTGTATATAATGGAACCATGTCAATTTATTTCTTTAAATTCTTCCATAATTGTTTCCTTCTTCATCCAATCCCCTATTTTGTCTAAAAAATTTCCCTTAACTTTTTATCCATTACTTTAAAAAAATTGGAAATTTCTTTTTCATTACAAATGGGGTTATTACTGAACCCTCCGTTATTAACATTCTCCTATATTTGTTCAACACTTCTAATGTATTGCTCAACATTGGGTTTCTAATTTCCCTAATTTCTTTTCTCGTAAACTGTTTAAAATATATATTCCAAATTTCTTCCTCCACTTCTTCTGAATCCTTTCTTAGCCAATCTACTCCCTCTTTTTTCTCATTCCTTCTATAACCAATCTTAATCTACTCGCTTCATAATATTTTTTGATATTAGGGAGTGCTAATCCTCTCTCTTTTTGCGATCTGTACCATAACTGTTTGTTTAATCTATTTCTTTTACTACTATTACAATATTTATTTATCATTTGTTGCCATCTATTTAGCTCTTCTTCTGTAATTTGAAGTGGCAGCATCCTAAATATAAAATTTATCTTTGGAAGTATTTTCATTTTTACTAATGCTATCTTTCCAAACCAAGATAAATGTATATTTTCATATTCTATTAATGTTTTTTGAACAACTTTTCTCAATGCTACTACATTTCCCTCTTCCATTTCTTTTAAATCCTTTGTTATTATTACTCCCAGGTATTTTAATTTATTCTTAATTCTAATTCCCATTTTGCTCTGTTCTATAAAGTCTTTTTCTTCTTTCTTTGTATAATTAAATAGTATCATTTCTGACTTGTTCCAGTTAATTTGTAGACCTATTTCCCCAAAATCTCTAAAAGATCCTTTATTTTATCCATTTTACTTATTATATTTTCAATAAATAACAATGTATCATCGGCAAATAAACTCACCTTCTGCTTTTCCTTTATTCCTAGCCCTTCTAAGTTCTTATCTTTCCTAATGGCATTTGCAAATAATTCTATCACCATAGCAAAAAAAAATTGGTGATAGAGGACAACCTTGTCTTGTTCCCCTTGTCACTTTTATTTCTTTTCTCACTTCTGCTGAATTTCTTGAATAATATTGTTCTAATAATCCTTTTATTTTACTTCCCATTCCAAATTTATTCATAATCTCCCTTGATGTCCCCCATTCCACACAATCAAAAGCTTTAAAATATCTAATGATAATATCCCTACTTTTATCTTCCTCTCTTGAACCAGACAAATTTTATTTAATACTCTCCCTATCAAATTTGACATTTGTCGTCTTTTTACAAACCCACACTGATCTTTTTTAATATACTTGTACATGCATTTACTCATTCTATTGGCTATTATAGCAGATAAAATCTTTGCATCCTGATTAACTAATGATATGGGCCTATATGACCCTGTGTCTGTTAAATCTTTATCATGTTTTGGTATTAATACAGGGTTAGTCAAAATGCATAGGCCAATAAGCCATTCAATTGAATGGCTTATTGGCCTATGCATTTTGACTAACCCTGTATTATTAATGACTTCCTCCATGATTCTGGCATCTTATGTCCTTTCATTATTCCATTATACAGTTCTAATAATTTTGGATTCAATACTTCTCTAAAGCTTTTATAATATTCTGTTCCCAGTCTGTCCAAACCTGGAGCTTTCCCAGCTTTTAAATTCTTAATAACTTCCTCTATTTTTGTCTTCTTAATAGGTTGTTCCAATAATTCTTTGTCTTTCTCTTCCAACCTACTCTCCCAATTTTCCTCCACATATTTCCTAATTGCTTCTATGGAGCTAGCTTTTGTTTGGTATAATTCATTGTAAAACTCTTTGAAAACCTTCCATTTTTCTTTCATAGATCTACATATATTACCTGTTTTATCTTTTATCGTGCTTATTATACCTTCCATTTTCTTTTTTTGTGTGGATTTAGCTAACATCTTTGAATTCCTATCACTAAACTCAAAAAATTCCCTCCTTAAGTATATTACATTTTCTTGTACTTCATCTATTTCTATTTTATCCAATTCGTCTTTTTTTGCTCTCAACCTTACATAAATGTGTATATCTCTCTTTATTACATATTCTTTTTCAAGCTCCTCCATTTCTTTTTCTAGATTCCTTTTCCTTTCTTCTTGCCTTTTTTAAAGATTAATTGTCTCTTTTATACATAACCCTCTCACCACTGCTTTCATTGTGTCCCATAGCACTCCTTTTGATACATCCTTTTCATTAAATCCCCAAATTTCTTGCCATTCACATCTGCCACAACTACCCCTGGGCCAGCGTCAAGCAGGGTCTTGGAAACTCACAGCGAGAGTTGTGGGGAAAACAGGAGGAGGAAGACTGAGGGTTAGGGTTAGGGTTAGGGTTAGGGTTAGGGTTATCCACAATCTCTCTATAATTCAAAATTTTTGTGTTCAATCTCCACCTCCTCATTTTATCATAATCACATTTCAAGGCAATTTCAATTGACACCAGGGCATGATACGAAATCTTAATAATTTCAATATCAGCATTTAACAATTTACTTAACATATTTTAGAAACAAAAATATAATCTATTCTTGTATACACTTTATGTACAGATGAGTAGTATGTGTATTTTTCTCCTTCCTTCCTTCCTTCCTTCCTTCCTTCCTTCCTTCCTTCCTTTCCCCCTTCCTTCCTTCCCTCCTTCTTCCTTCCCTTTTTTCTATATGTCATTTATCTTTCCACTGTTTTGTGATGGACACTCATTGGTCTGTTAGCGTTGCTGTAGCCAACCTTCCCTCCCCTTTTTTCTCTCTCCTTCCTTCCCTCCCTCTTTCCTTTGTCCTTCCCTTTTTCTTTCCTTCTCTCTTTCCTCCCTCCCCCCTTTTCTTTACATTATTTCTCTCCTTTCTTCCTTCTCTACCTCTTTCTTTCCTCCTTTCCTTTGCTCTTTGCTTCCATCCTTCCTTCTCTCTTTCCTTCTTTCTTCCCCCCTCTTTCAATCCTTTCTTCTCTCCCTCTTTCCTTCCTTCCCTTCTCTACCTCTTGCCTGGGCACTGGCAGGAAGGGAGCCTTGCTGTAGCCTTCAGCCTTGCTGGGCCAGGTGTGGGGCAGGTGGGAGGTGCTTTTCAAAGCAGGCCTCACTCACCCAGCACCGCCCCTTCTTCTTTCTGCCATGGCTGAAGGGTGCCTTCCCTGTTTGGCAGGAGGGCATGCAGGCAGGGTCATATGGAAGGTGCCCTGCAGCTGAGGCAGAAAGAAGGGGTCAATGTGGGTGAGCAAGGCCCACCTTGAAAAATGGCTCCCGCTCCCGCTGGGCCCTGCAAGGCTGAGATCTGCAGAACTCCCTTCTCGTCGGTGCCCAGGCAAGGGAAGGTGAAGCCTGGCAAGCAGCGTCCACACGGAGCAGCCACCCGCCTGCCTCGCCAGGGGGAAAAGAAGGAGGAGAGGTCTGTGTTTGGTGGGGCCGACAAATTCCTGAACTCTAGCCATGGTGACTTGTTAGAAGGAAGAGCTCAAATTCCTGTGTATTCGCTCTAGTATCTCTTAACTCCAGGTATACTTGAACTAAATGACAACTGAGAAGTGCCATATTGGAGGAAGAGGAAGTTTGAGGTCCCCATGCACATTTTAAAAATTAATCTAAAATATGCTTTATCTTAGTTCTTTTAGCCCTATATCTGGATACTTAAATTCAAATTGAGCTCAAATGTGATAAGTATCATTATCATAAAATAAAAAGGAGACATGGATGAAGGTTTAGAGGGTGTGCTTATCAAGTCTGCAGATGACTTCAAACGAGGAGCAGTAACTTATATTCCAGAAGACAGGATCAGAATTCAAAATGACCTTCACAGATTAGAGATCTGGGCCAAAACTGTGTTTTTCGGTGGCTGACTAGCCAAGAATACAGCAATTCCTGGGTTCAGTACCAATCCACATTCAGTGGATACTGTGGCAACCTCAATCCAATTCCTGGGTTGTGTCATGTGCACAGCAAAATCAGTTTCCAAACAATTCCAAATCAATTCCAAACTGAATTATAGTGTCTGTATAGAACCACCCTTAGAGTAGATATTGGTATCACTCCCCAACAAACACGTTTGGCTAGCCTAAAATATATTTTAACAATGGAAGAACTAAAATCTGAAAACAAAACTGATGCGTATTTGAAATATTTTTTTAAAAGTCACTTAGTACTTCAAAGTTAATTTATTGTTACAGCTACCAGATGAAATTCAGGTCTTTTATTATTATATTATCATGAACTGTAAAAAGGATAAGACTTTCTGAAAAGGAGTTCCTAATAAATCTTAATGTTATACAAAGAACTGAATATGGCAATAACTCAGAGTTGTCATAAAAGGTCACTATTCCCTTGATTTGGCATTACACTGAATAAAATACCACTTTTTTCTTAGGCAAGCATTAACCTGTACTGCCAAACACAAACCGTCACTGAATCATAAAGTGGCTAGAGAACAGGCACAAAATGTCAAAGACAAAGATAATAATACAACTGGAATAAATTTGCTCTCATGGTTCCTTCACCAAATCTCTGGACATGAATGCTTCAGTATCTGCTGAATACTCTGTTAGTCCAAACCATTAGTAAATCTAGCTCCACATTAGGATTGCACAGATAATCTCTGTTGTTTCAGAGGACTATGCACAAGGGAAATACTATATAACAGAGAACAAGCCTTGCATGTCTGTGTGTGCCAGGTTCAACCATCAGCTTCTCAGGAAATAGGATTGTTAATGACCTCACAAGGGATAATGGTTACATCAAATAGTAGGAATGAGAAAATCTCACCAAGGCTATTTTGGATCTGAACCCAGCAAACAAATATTTCCCATCCACCTCATGCAATGAAAAACTTTGGATACAAGCAGTTTTAGCTTATGTGTTATCAGAGATCATCACTGAAGACTTAAATACTTTAGGGAAATTAAATTTCCCACAAAGCTAACAACTGGAGTACTATTTTCACATTATTTTAATATTACTCAGAACTTATTTAAAGTTTCTTATGAAATTTGCTACAACTCCCTAAACGTCCCGTATTTCTATTAATATAATAATGAGAAAGACAACAGCAACATTTTTATTGATTAGCCAGTTGGCCTTATCAAAACAGACAGTGCAAACACAACATACATTAAATTGATTTATTTTAATTTTTTAGGATTCATATGAGAACGACATAAAACTTTAAATTATTTTACTTGAATAATAATGAAAAAAATGTGGACTAAAGGTTTAAAAATTAATTTATTTTTGGATCTTAAGAGGAAGTTTTATAAAATGGTGTATCACTAGTATATGACTCCTTACAGAGGAGCCAAAACATGTAAAGGGGCATTGGAAGAAACAACAGGGAGACTGGAGTGCAGTGGGGTGGTCAGTACACTAACAGAATCCCTATCCTGTCCCAGTCACCTACCCTTAGGCAGACACATTCAAAAGTGGTTGACTGTGGAATGGGGCACCTGATCAGGGAGATAGAATCTTTATAGACCACTGTGACTCTGCCTCCCTGCCCTCCAGGTCTTGACTGGTGCTGCACGGAGTAGTCTGGTGGACAAAGCTGGGAGAGATTAACCTCTCCCCAACCGTGTCCAACCAGGTCTCTACTATACACTCCAGGTCCGTGTGTTCTTCAAGGAAAAATAGATGTTTTTCCATTAACTGACCTGGCATTGAACAGCACCACTCTTAACCTGGAGGGGTCGCCATCCTGGGTACCCAGCTTTACCATTAAGCAGGCAGTGGTAAAACCTTTGTTAAAGAAGACCACCCCTGACCCGACTGTATGTAACAACTACAGACCAATTTCCAGCCTCCCCTTTCTGGGCAAGGTTCTGGAGCGGGTGGTTGCATCGCAGCTCCAGAGATTCCTCGATGACACTGATTTTCTGGATTGTTCGCAGTCTGGTTTCAGACCTGGACACAGTACTGAGACAGCTTTGGTCGCCTTGGTTGGACGAGCTGGGGGGGGGGGTAAACCTTACTCAGCTGTGTCCACCCAGTTTCGGGATGCATCAGCAGGCTAGGTCTGGGGGCGGGAAGGAGGGATCGCGATGATCTTTCGACAGTCCATCACCCTAATCAGATGCACCGTTCCACAATCTTTGAGGTTCGAGTGTGTCCACCTTAAGGTGGGAGTCCGAGACAGCCTGGGGATTCTGCTGGTGTACCGTCCACCCTGTGACCCAGCAGTTTCCCTGCCTGAGCTAGCGGAAGTGGTCTCTAATTTGGCCCTGGTCTCCCAACAATTTGTGGTGTTGGGAGACTTTAACATCCAGGCGCAGCTCAGGATTTCATGGTTGCCATGACGACCATGGGGCTGACTCAGATAATATCTGGCCCCACACATGAGGCGGGACACACGCTGGACCTTGTTTTTATTGTGGATGGTGGGACAGTCAGAATGGAGGAGCAAAATATCCTACCATTTTCATGGTCTGACCATCATCTGATCTGTTTAAGATTAGCTGTGCCCTCTAACCTCCGCAGGGGTGGTGGACCCATTACGATGGTCCGCCCCAGGAGGCTGATGGATCCAGAAGGACTCCTGAGGTCTCTTGGGTATCTTCCTGTCCTGGAGATTGACGATCCTGTCGACACCCTTGTTGATCGCTATAATAGTTGGATGACCAGGGTGATTGACACGATCGCTCCCGAATGTGCCCTCTCATTGCGTAGAGTTACACCAACTCTTTGGTTCACTGAGGAGCTGGCTGAGATGAAGCGCTGGAGAAGGGGTCTAGAGAGCAACTGGAGGAAATCTCGCGATGTATCTGACCAAGCACGGGCTAAAGCCGCTATTAGGGCTTACTCCGCGGCTTTGCAAGCAGCCAGGAAAGTAAATAGGCCGTCAGAGTTGTTCCGGGTCGTTGGGGAGCTCCTTCGACCTCCTGAGGTTGTGGAGCCCCTTAGTGAGGGTCGTTCCCAGTTGGTGAAGCTGGGGGACTCCTGCTCGGACCCCTGGCCATTGACTTGTGGGGTCCCGCAAGGTTCTATTCTGTCCCCCATGCTATTCAACATTTACATGAAACTGCTGGGAGAGGTCATCCGGAATTCTGGAGAGCGGTACCAACTATATGCAGATGACACCCAACTCTACTACTCATTTCCACCAAATTCCAAGCCTCCCAGACCTTGAACTAGTGTCTGAAAGCTGTGATGGACTGGATGAGGGCTAACAGGTTGAAGCTTAATCCAGACAAGACAGAGGTCCTCCTCGTCAGTTGTGGGGCCGACCAGGGTATTGGGTGGCAACCTGTGCTTGACAGGGTTACACTCCCCCTGAAGGTAGCTTGGGGGTCCTCCTGTATTCAATGCTGTCGCTTGATGCTCAGGTGTCAGCGATGGCCAGGAGGGCCTTCACACAATTAAAACTTGTGCGCCAGCTGCGACCATACCTCGTGAAGTCTGACTTGACCATGGTGGTCCATGCCTTGGTTACCTCTAGACTGGATTACTGTAATGCTCTCTACGTGAGGCTGCCTTTGAAGACAACTTGTCCAACGTTCAGCAGCCAGATTAATAACTGGGGCAACCTACAAGGAGCAGTCTACCCCCCTGTTTAAGGAGCTCCACTGGCTGCCGTTTATTTTCTGGTTCCAATTCAAGGTACAGGTTATCACCTATAAAGCCCTAAACGGTTTGGGACCTGCCTACCTTCGTGACCGTATCTCGCTCCACATACCACCCCGGGCCCTTCGTTCCTCAGGGGAGGTCCTCCTTTCACCCCTACCAATCTCACAAACTCATCTTGTGGGCACAAGGGAGAGAGGCTTCTCTTCTGTGGCCCCCCGACTTTGGAACTCTTTACCTGAGGAGATCAGGAAAGCCCCTTCACTGGAAACATTTAAAAAGAACCTCAAAACCTGGCTTTTCCGCTGCGCCTTTGGCAAGTAAGTGCTCAGTATTATTTTTATACCCCACCTCCATTAACCCCCCTTTTGGTTAATGGAGTTTGTGCCCTCCAAATAGGATGTTCTGCCCCATAACTCTGTGTGTTTTATGAGTTCCATTTAAACTTCCTGCTCCTATTTTATCTTATCATAGTCTGTTAATTGCTTTTATTCAGAATATGTGGACCGCCCATTGTCATCTCTATTGTGTTTGTGTCTACTGGTATTTTATATTATTATTATTATTATTATTATTTTAATGTCTGATTGATTATGTTGTTGTTGTCTGATGTATATACTTTGATTTTATTGCTGTATCATGTTGCCGCACTGAGTTCCCATTGGGAAGATGGTAGCGGGGTAGAAATAAAGATTATTATTATTACTTCTATTATTATTATATTCTAAACTGTGTTCAAAAGTAGGAGGCACTAGTGGTTTGATTCTAAGGTCACTTCCAAATTTTTCTGAAAATAATTGCAGAACTTCCTGAAACTTCTGAATTGATTCGTTAATGGCAGACAGGACTGCACAATACACAAAAAAACAGCATGGGCACTGGGGAAACTTCAGGGGCTTCTCCTGCCCTCATTTTTTAGACCAATCCTGATGAAACTTGACATAGTGCTAGAACGCATCCTCCTCTGTTAGCTTACCAAATGTTCAGATGATCTGTTAATTTTTCAATTTTTAAAAAAGAATTGAAGAAATAATATTTAACAAAAATAAATAAATGAGCTACCTCCTTGAATTTTCAAGAAAATGGAATAAGATTATAAGGGATCACTCCCCCCAACATCATTCATACATCTACCAATTTTGGTAATATTTTAGACTTGAAGGAACCTTTTCTATTTTAAAAAAATGATTTTTTTTTCTCATTAACCAAAAGAAGATACCAATATCAGCCTGTTTCCATTACAAGTGGAGACTGGGCCAGTGTTTCATCCCATGCCTCAATGACCAAGTCCTACAAGTGCATCATTTTTCTGAATGAAGCAGAGTGTTTCAGGACCAGGACATCCAAAGGGAGACCAAAGTGCTTGTTTCCAAAGCTATTGTCCTCCCAACCCTGCCATATTTCTGCAAAATGTGGAGTGTCTACAGATGTCACACCCAACTCCTGGAATAATTCGATCAGCGTTGCCTCCAAAAAATCCTGCGAATCTCTAGAGAAGAAAGATGGACCAGGAAAAGACATTGAAGAGCTAGGAAAAGACACTGAAGAGCCACTAAAAGACATTGAAGATGGGGCTTAAAGCCAACTTTAAAAACTGCGGCATAGACACCAGGCCTGGAAAGCCCTGGCCCTTGAGCACTTTAACTGGAGGCTAGCTGTGACTAGCAGTGCTGCAGAATTCGAAGAGGCACAAACTGAGGGTGAAAGGGAGAAGCAAGACACTACATTTGGAGGACCATCATCCTTGTGAAATAGAGGGGAGTTTTAGGAAGGGTCTGGGCCTTTAAGGAGACCCTTGTGGCCCCACCAAAGAGGGATCGCTACATTGGTGAGCGCAGAGAAGCCAATTTTAAAAGTTTTTTTCCCCTCAAGTTCCCCAGAAAGAAGCTCACCAATCATGGAAGGAAGTGCCACCGAAGCCTTTATTTAGTGATTCAGCTGAATAGGATGCAAAGCCGGGATCATTCGCCAAGGCAGAGCATGAAAAGTTACACAATAAATGCCATTTTTATAGAAAATACAGAATTGTGAGTTTCAAAGCTCCCGCTCCTGCCTCCTGCCGGTCTTGAAGGTGATTGGCTGGAGCGCTAACAGCTGGGGAGGAGGCTCGTCTGCCTCCCAAGCGCCTGGGCCAATCACAGGGCAGCTGCGGTGCACCAGAGCCAATGGGAAGACTCCCACCACCTTGGCACTTCAATGAATCAGGAGGGAGGAGGGCGGGAGGAGGGGACACAATGAATTCTTGAGTAGATTGTGGTTTGGAATTTGTCCATGGGCTTAACAAGTTCCATGGGGGAATCTGCCTGTCAAGCCAGCTTATTGTTTCTTGAATGGGGGCAATAAACATGTGATGGCAAAACCCTAGGTTTTTCATGGCTGCGAGACAGGGTGACAAAGGAAGACAAACTTGGGTGAATGTTATCAATAGGAAGACTTGTGTGTGTAAACAGGACCAGAGGGGAAGATTTCCTCCTTATCTGAGAAGTGATTAAATTCTGTCAAATGAATCATTTCCTGAAGGTCAGCCTTCCGAAATCAGGAATCGACTCTTTTTTCATTGTCCATGCAAGAGATGTTTTCAGAGGGGTATCCGCTAATTGCTTTCATTCCTTGGGGCTGGGCGACTTCCTCACAAATTTTCTTAAGGTAAGGGAATGGGGTCAGGAAAGGGTCAGGAAAGAGTCATAAACATAAGGGGAAATATAGAAATATTGAAATCATACACAAAGAAATCATACCTAGGCATCCCTTCCCCCCCTCCTCCCAACAGAGTAATTGATAAAAGCCTTTTTCGTGGCATAGTATGAATTCATAGTTCAGTTTTTGGGAAATTCATGGGTGGAAACAACTTCATGAAGGAAAAAGAAGAGTCCAAAGTGTGGCAGGAAATCTAAAAATCATCAAAAGGAGCCTGAGGAATTCCACTGAGTCAAAACATGAAGCCCTGCAGCGCTGAGGTAGAAAGTTGTCCTTTGGTCCCTGGAAGACTGTAGCTCGTTCCAAGAGTTGGAGCCTGGTGACTGGCCTGCTCCCCGGGAGTCTCATGGGGTGGCCTCCTGCCTCCATGGCAGGAGGCTCCAGAAAGGATGAAGAAACAGATGGCGGTAGCGCAGCAGCAACGGGGCTCGGTCTTTTGACAATCAGTTGTTTTCCCTTTAAAAAATAATGCTTAAAAACCAAAGGTTATTTCCTGAGTAGAGGGGCCAGAAATGCAAAAAGTGAGATAGCAGATAGGTTTAGAATTTAGCTGGGAAAAATATGGCATCAAAATGGAGTCGTTTGGTTAACTCGTGGATATGGGGACCCGAGGGGTTTCAGTATCCACGGTTTAAAGAAACGCAGTTTCGGCCTCCCCGGGATGCCAGAAAGGCATCCCAGGCTAGCCGGCGGCTGCCCACAGCTCAGAAAGGGGTAAATTCATGCATTCAGACAGTTTCAGCTAGGAAAGGGACACAAAGTATCATTCTGAATGTCACAAATGACTTTTCAATAACTTTGAAGCATAGGTTCTTTTTATTGCAATTTCCAATGTGAGAAGGTATATTGGATTACAGAAAACATTTAGACAAAGAATGACATTGGACATACAGACATACAGAAACTACATTGGATTTACAATTACATTGGTTAACAAACAAACAAAGGGGAATTACATTTTCACTCAACATTCACACATGTGCACGCATTCATCCACATGCATCCATATATTACCATATCATTTTCTCCCTCCTTGGAGAAGCATCTGTTAGGCCAGACCCTGCTTTCCTGCAGCCTGCCAACACATAGTTCCAAAACTTCCATAACGCCATAACTTCAAAACGCTGAAATGCCCAAAAACTTCTTTCCCTAAGAACAGTGCCAAGGACCAGATCTCTGTTTTCCATACAGCAGAACCTGACTTCCTGCACAAAATCTAAGACTCCAAAAGTGCACTTCTTCCTCTTCCCTTGAGAAAGAAGCCCCAAAGTGACCAGACTGATCCCGTGCAAATCTGCCACTCTCCGAATACACCATCCTTCCCATGGAGCAGAGCATGGCAGGTGGGACAGACTCCTCAAGACTGCCACGATTTGAGCATTATTACACTTAGTCTTTTATAGGAATATTCTGTTGATTTAGTCCCAAAGTTGTAAATTAATGATAGACGTCTTCCATCCTGGATCCATCTCAGTGTTGATCTTCTTAATTGGTGTTAACAAACACAAGGCTTGTGTTGACTTCCTTCTTAACATAAGGAAGGTTGCAAACCTTTCCTTTATCACTGTCCCAGTTCTTATCAGAATTTACTCTTCAGATCTCATTAACAGGTTTTAATCACAAAGCAGCAAGCAGGCTTTAATATTATACTGGTGTTTCCAAAATTATTAGCTCCATTCATACATCCTTCCATTCTTCTATTCATTCCCACATATAATTGATTATTAAATCCATATTTGTCAAATCTGCACATTGAATTTCTTGTGACATGGAGAGGTTAAAGTTACAATTCAATTAGTCTTTATTGAGGGATTTGTTACATAGTTTGGGCTGGGGAAAGAATGAAAGGAGAGAGCATAGGGCTGCAAGGAGTCCCTGGCTGAGGCTGCTGCTGGGGCACATTTCATCAGTTTTAGCCCAGCTGGGCATCCAGGAACTGTGGAACTCCCTGAGGCTGGTCAAATTAACTTGAAGGCAGGGGTCTGGGCCGCTGTTGACGACACTCGGGTTCGAGGGATCACCTAAGTAAGTAGTGTACATAAATCCTTGAGTTCACAAATATAATAGAATAACTTTCTTGTCATTGTGCATTGGACAACAAAATTAAATGCTTTCCCCCAGCACACACCACAAAACAATACACACATCCCTCCACACTCCCACCACCACCACACTACCCAATGTCACATCAATGTGAAACCAAATAAACACAGTCCAGTATACTACAGTCAGTTCTTTCCTCTCACTGATTACCATGTCTCTATACCAATTATATGTCTCTGTCAAATGGAAACTCTTTTTCTCAAATCCAAACCCTATCTAACTCTCTCAGAGGCATCCTTTGCTTTTTGTTACCATCTTTTCACCCCTATTACACAGCACTCCCCAAACCATGATTGGCTGAATTGAACTAGGCTTGCTCAGTAAGTTCCTTCACAGTGACCTTCACTCTACTACTGAATATGTGGCTACTACAGTATAACTACTCTGCTACATTTGTCAGATATACAACCTCTTCACATAGTCCTTTCAGGTCATGCCATTGTGCCGACAGTTACTCATGGTGCCCTGCATGCCCTTCCTCCTTATGACATCACATGGTGGAGACAGGACAGAGTGCGTTGGCATCCTATCCCCATCAGGCGGGAGAAAGGGCAGCAATGCACAGCAATATGTATTGCCCCGCCACCCTTTCCCCCATCATATGGGGGAATGGGGACAAAAGTGTGAGTAGCTCTATCAGAGCTACCCAAAATACATGTTCCTCCCCATAGTGGTGGAGGAAGTGCATTTTGGCACTTCTGCCCCACTTTGGGAGGAATGTGGGTGGTGCCTGCCTTGCATCATGTGATGGCACATGGCAGGTCTAGTCCTCACCATAAAACAAAGCAGCAAAATGAGACAAAAATGCCCCATGTAAAGAGGTCCATAGAAACATCTGCACAGCTAGTAGCTATGCTGATTGGTAGATGATGACGAGAATAATTTTATTTCTTACTTGCCCTTCCTCGTGGCTCAATATCAGGAAAGTAAGTCTTCTAAGCTCTATGAAGAAGTATGAATAAGACTGAAGCTTTTACTACAAGGCAACAATTTCATTTGAAAGCGTAATGCAGTAGGTGAAGTTTTAGTACTATTGTTCTAATCTCAAATAGTGCTATATCAACAAAAAGAGTCATATTTCTACTCCAAGGAGATCACTGTTAAAATGGTGGTAATACAGAAATGAAGAACACAAAAAGTGAGAAAAAGACAAACATTAACTAGGGATGAATATGAATATGTTCAGTTGAATGTACTTAGACTTTTCAGTTATAATAATTAATTATCAGGCAGTGTTTTTAAATAAAAATGAGACCATTAATCAAGCAACAGTTCTTAAGTCAGTTGACAACTCTCTTTGATAGGCTAGCAACAGCTTGTTGTTCCCAAATTTGTTATTGGTGTGAATGGAGTTAAAGGTGTACGAAACAATCTAAAGAGTATTTTGTTCCATGCTTAGACATTTTGCCAGCGTCCTGCAAAGTTGAGTGCAAAGCAATCAGAAACTCTTGATTGGGTGACTCTATATATAAAGATCACTGTGTGCTGCATTCTGTAGCAACAGGGGATTTTTTTTAGTGCAACAAGCTGAATGACCTATAGCAGTCACTACATGTACCAAAACAGTACTTGATAAGCTTGGTTCTTTTATTAATATTCTACAGTCTTCAGGAATAATTCTTCCCAGTTTTCAAAATGGGACAAAAGACATAATATCTCTGGATTATTCAGAAAAGTCAAAGTACTGCATTTCATTGGGACTAAACTATCTGGAAATCTTTCAATATCATTTGTACTCATTGAAGAACAATGAAAAGTTGGACTTGTATCCATTTTCTCTGCTTTGTTTTGATTGAAGGAAATGTCTGACAGTCGGGTTTACTATCTTGAACAGATATTAGGTGAGCCAAGTTCCACCTTGGGAAAAGAGAAGGGAAATGCTAATATGTCATGACTAGATAAGGCCATTGTTCTGTAGCTGCTGTGAACCAAATTGTAGGCCAGAAACACAATGTACAAGATGAATGAAATCCACTAGCAAAATAATCTCATTCATCATGAATTTCAGTGCCAAGAGCCAAGAACCCATTCAGATGCTTACACATATGGGATGCCTGGACACATAAGGGATGCCACAGTTTGTAACCAAACTTAAGCACTGAAAATGCCATGACATTTTCTTGATTCTACTCTTCTTATTTTTCTTTGTAAGTTTTTTATATTGAATGTTAGATAAAGGGCACATATACACTGACCAAGCAGCCCTAGATCATACAGCCTCCTTAGCAAAGTCTGTCATCTTGCAGAAGGCTGCTGAACCACCAATTGGAAGATAAGTAGTTGTGTTTCAGCTGGGGACAGCCACAACACAGGAGCAGAAGGGTGCCCGTTAGGGTCCCTGTGCTGAGTGCAGCTGGGTAGAGAGGAATCCCTGTCACCTCAGAGATGACTGTCAGGATGGTGCTGTTCGAGCTTAAGTCAACACAAAGCTGTCATCCCCCTCCAGACACTGGGGAGTAAATTATTGAAGGCTGTTAAGGGCCATCTGGACAGAAAGGGGGAGAAACCTGAGAAGATGCTGTAGGTTCTGTGGGAATGGAATGTAACCATTAGATGAGATAAGGGAAGGGATGTGTGGGGTAGATAGGTGAAATACAGCTTTGGCGGGAAAGGATACTGAATAATAAATGTGTATCCAAGGAGCATCCTTGTGAGCTTGTTTTTATTCCAAAATCTGCCAGGAGTTGTCTTTAAGCTAGTTGTCTACAGTTTCCTACTCATCCTGTGAGGAATTGCCTTTCCGGTGAGAGCATCATGTCTGGTGATGAGACCCAAATGCTGATGGATGCTCAGGCCCCAGAGAGCCCAGAGCACAGCCTGCAGGCTGCCTCTGCATTGGGGCTTGAAGAGGAGCCCAGATAAGGGTAAGACAGAAATGTGTTTATGAATAAACAAGGGAGCATCTAACCAATCAACAAACAGACCAAAAAGTAAACGGGCCTTGTAAACAGAGTCCCGTAAGAACGCCCCAAAAGAGGGGGAAAAGGGGGGTGTAAGCTCACAGCAGCCGCTCCCAATAACGACACAGGACGCCAATCTGTAATCAATCAGGAACTTTTACTGCTGGAACTTTTACATACACAAAGAAAGCCAGGATTGGCCGGCAGCCACAGTTCAACCCTTATATACCCTCCCTCACAACTGAATTCCCCTTTCCCGCCAACCGAGAGTCCCGCGCAATATTCCCCGCCAAATGCCAACTGCTTCCCCCCAAGGCCACCAGCTGCACATTCTTATCAGCATCACATGTCAGGATCCTGGTTTTTTGCGCCAAGACTCAAGGCCTGGAAACCGGTTCCTGACATGACGTCCTCCTCCTCCTCTTCTTCCTGGAATGGAAATACATGTCACTACTATATTCCTTCTTCATCCAGCAAACCTTGATACTTTTTCAACAAGCTACAGAGAAACGTTGGGTGTATCTTCCCCAAAACCTTTGGTAGTTGCAATGTATATGTAACATCATTGATTTTACTGGAGATTCTAAACGGCCCGATGTATTTGGGAGATAACTTCCTGGACGGGGTATTCAGCTTGAGATTTTTGGTGCTCAACCATACTAAATCCCCTTCCTCCAATCTGTCTCCTTCCCTCCTTTTTCTATCTGCAAATAACTTATACTTCCATTGGGCTTCTCTGAGCAATTTCACTACCTCCTCCCAACTCGCCCTCACCTTGTCTGGCCACCCCTCCTTTCCCCACGGTTCCTCCTCCTCCCAACTCGGCAGTTTCGGCAAAGGGGCTACCTCCATACCGTAGACTATTTCAAAGGGGGATTTCCCTGTGGATGCATGACAGGCTCCGTTATATGCAACTTCTGCATATGGGATATTTATTTATCGTGTCATCAGCAACCATTGTTTTACAATTCTAACAGAGCAAAACAAACACAGAGATTAAAATGAAAAAGAAAAAAAAAAGAAAAAAAACCACACAGATTTTGTAAATTTGGTATTTGGTTAAATGTCCTTTGACCAGTATCTGGCCACTTGGAGTGCCTCTGGGGTTGCCGCAAGAAGGTCCTCCATCGTGCATGTGGCAGGGCTCAGGGTGCATTGCAGCAGGTGGTCAGTGGTTTGTTCTTCTCCGCACTCGCATGCCGAGGATTCCACCCTGTAGCCCCATTTCTTAAGATTGGCTCTGCATCTCGTGGTGCCAGAGCGCAATCTGTTCAGCGCCTTCCAAGTCGCCCAGTCTTCTGAGTGCCCAGGGGGGAGTCTCTCATCTGGTATCACCCATGAATTGAGGTGCTGGGTTTGGGCCTGCCACTTTTGGACTCTCGCTTGCTGGGGTGTTCCAGCGAGTGTCTCTGTAGTTCTAAGAAAGCTATGTCTTGATTTAAGTCGTTGACGTGCTGGCTGATACCCAAACAGGGGATGAGCTGGAGATGTCTCTGCCTTGGTCCTTTCACTATTGGCTGCTACTTCCCGGCGGATGTCAGGTGGTGCAATACCGGCTAAGCAGTGTAATTTCTCCAGTGCTGTGGGTCGCAGACACCCCGTGATAATGCGGCATGTCTCATTAAGAGCCACATCCACTGTTTTAGTGTGATGAGATGTGTTCCACACTGGGCATGCATACTCAGCAGCAGAGTAGCATAGCGCAAGGGCAGATGTCTTCACTGTGTCTGGTTGTGATCCCCAGGTTGTGCCAGTCAGCTTTCGTATGATGTTGTTTCTAGCGCCCACTTTTTGTTTGATGTTCAGGCAGTGCTTCTTGTAGGTCAGAGCACGGTCCAAAGTGACTCCCAGGTATTTGGGTGCGCTGCAATGCTCCAGTGGGATTCCTTCCCAGGTAATCCTCAGAGCTCGGGATGCTTGTCTGTTCTTAAGGTGAAAGGCGCATGTCTGTGTTTTAGATGGATTAGGGATCAGATGGTTTTCCCTGTAATAGGCAGTAAGAGCACCTAGAGCTTCGGAGAGCTTCTGTTCTACCATCTCAAAGCTCCCTGCTTGAGCAGTAATGGCGCGATCGTCAGCATAGATGAAACTCTCTGTCCCTTCTGGCAGTGGCTGGTCATTTGTGTAGATGTTGAACATGGATGGAGCAAGCACGCTCCCCTGAGGCAGGCCGTTCTTCTGTTTCCGCCATCTGCTTCTCTGGCCCTGGAACTCAACAAAAAAGCTCCTGTTTTGTAGCAGGTTTCCTATCAGGCGGGTGAGGTGGTAGTCCTTTGTGATATTATACATTTTTCTCAGGAGGAGGCGGTGGTTCACAGTATCATAGGCTGCTGACAAGTCTATGAAGACAGCTCCTGTGATCTGCTGCCTTTCAAAGCCATCTTCTATGTGCTGGGTCAGGTTCAGCACTTGCGATGTGCAGCTTTTGCCTTTTCTGAAGCCAGCTTGCTGTGGGATCAGACAGGGGTCTATATTTTCCATAATTCTATGCAAAATAAGTCTCTCCAGAACTTTGTAGAGGTGGCACAACAGGGAGATTGGTCTGTAGCTTTTTGGGTCATTACGGTCTTTGCCTGGCTTCAAGATGGCGATGACTCTTGCTTTCCTCCAGATTTTGGGGATCTGACAGGATGCAGTGCAGTTGTTCATCAGCTCCAGCAGCCAGCGCCTTGCTTTTGGACCAAAGTTCTTGATTTGTTCCATCCGTAGATCATCCAAGCCAGCTGCTTTGCCATTCTTACATTTGTTGAGAGCCATGTCCAATTCAGTAGATGTAAAGGGTTCATGGAGGTTGTTGTTCTCAATCTCTGGTTGTCTGGCTATTGGTTTCTTTCCTACTTTGGTGGCAAGGTTGGGTTTCCCATTCTTCAAGAGTTGGTGTGCTATCTGATCTGCCTTTATGTTGGCATGGGTATTAGTTTGTGAGGGATCGTTGCTCAGCCGTCTCAGCAGCCTCCACGCCTTCTGGCTGCTCCTGCCCATGTCGACCTCTGTGATCAACTTGATCCACTGTTCTTTCTTGGCTTCAGAGATGGAGGACACAATGCTCTGCGCTGCCTGAAGGGTCTGCTCACTGAATGGGTCTTCGTTGTGGAGCCTGTAATAGTTTTCCAACAAGGCAGCTGTTTCAGGAGTAATGCCCTGGAGGTAGTGGGTTCTGCAGCCTCTCGGTATGGAGGCCCGTGAGCAGGTTTTCACTATTTCAATAAAATGTTCGTATTCCTCAGGGACTGGCGCGACCGATGTGATCATGTCGTCTAACATGTCTGAGAATTTAGTCCAATCTGCCTTTCTGAAGTTGTATCTTCGTTTAAATCGAACTTCCTGAGGCCTTATTGTTGGGAACAGTTGGCATATTATTGGTCGGTGCTGTGTGTTTGGGATTGGTGGTCCCACTGATTTGGTGCATTGCTGTACGATGCTGTCGCTCACAAATAGGAGGTCTGGGTTGTAACCTCGGTGCCATCTCCCGCTGTTGTAGGATGGTGGGAGCTTGCTATCATGGATGAGTGATAGTTTGTGCAGTTCAGACCAGGAGAGGACAGCCTCTCCATTTCTGTCCTCTTGGGCATAGCCCCATACATGGCTATGGCTGTTGAAGTCACCAATTACTACCGCCCTTTGGTGCCTGTCAAAGTTCTCGGGGGAGGAGAAGCAGAAATCTTCATTTGGGGGCTTGTACACAGAGGTGATGGTGATGTTATTAAGCTCTACTGTTATAACCTCGATATTGTTTTCTTCAGTGTTGTGGGCACTGCTGACTTGGAGGCCTGGTTTGACAAAGACAGCACTTCCATACTGCGCATGTGGTCTTTCCGCTACTAGGATCATTCCTGGAACTTTGGGTCGTTTCTGTCGTTCATCCCTGTGTGTTTCTTGGACACACAGCACGTCACATTTCTTATCTCGGCACAGTTCATAAAGCAGTTGTTCTTTGGCAGCTGACATGCCTTCGATGTTGATTGCGATTATTGTCATGGTTGGTCCTGAAAAGGACCGTTGGTTGTTTTGCTTCCTTGTTTGCATGCTTCAAGTCGTCTCCGGTTGCTTCTGGGTTGAGAGAATCGGCCGTCTACGAAGACGTTGCCCAGGGGACGCCCGGATGTCTTGCAATCCTGCGAGGAGGCTTCTCTCATGTCCCCCTGCATATGGGATAAGATCTGCCCAGTCATTCTGGCAATGATTTGTGTATGTCCTTAGGAATAATCCCAACATCTGCTGAGTGCGCTTGACCCCCCCCCCCCCCCCCAATTGGTCATGGGATGGAACGCTGAACTCAGGGTCCTTTCCACCCCCATCAGTTGCATGAACTTTTCCCAGAAATGTGCCGTAAACTGCACCCCTCGATCGCTAATCACCTGATCGGGACACCCATGCAACCGATATATGTGTTTGATAAACAGCTCAGCCAACTTTTCCGCAGATGGCAATTTAGGCAGCGGCACGAAATGTGCCTGTTTTGAGAATAAGTCCATCACTGTTCATATGTAGCGCTGACCCTGGCTATTCGGGAGTTCACCTACAAAATCCATAGCGATCACACTCCATGGCTTTGATGGCTCTGCTACCCTCTGCAACAACCCTGTCGGCTTTTGTATGGGTACTTTGTTCTTTGCACATGTGTTACATCGGGATACATATGATTTTGTGTCACCCCTCATCCCGGGCCACCAACATTGGCGTGCCAGTAATTTCAGGGTTTTCGTAACCCCTGAGTGTCCTGCCCCCTTATTGTCATGGCATCTGATCATCATTTTTTCCCGCAGGCTGACTGGGATGTATACCTTCTTGTTTACAAACCCCAATCCACCCTTCCATTCCACCTTTTCCTTGTTCCTCTCCAGCCACTCATCCTCCTTGCATGCCTGTGTTATCTCCTCCTCCCATCCCCCATCCTTGCTCTCTACCCCCACAAGTAAGGGCGGAAAAAACAACCTCCAACCTCCAAGAGGGGGGCAAAGGCCTACTTGGGGCCAGAAATTTCTAAAGCCTTGCAGAAATCTCTTTACAAGAGGATCGGATAAAGGAGAGGGAAGAGAATGCTCGCTTCTAAACGAATCTATATTTGCCAGATTGACCTTCAAGAATGATAATGAGAGTCCTGAATCTGACAGAGAAATCAAAAAATCCAGGAGGAGGGAAGTGGAAGCAGACAGAGGCTGAACCCCTTGCTTTTGTGAAAAAATGCAAAAATGACACCACTTATAAATGTAAAAATGTTTAGTGGCAGGTCTCAGGGCAAGGTCCAAAATGCCCTTTACTGGTTGAGAGAGGGCTGAGGCTGGATCTGCCACGCCGTCAACCAGAACTGAGTGACCTGGGAGTACGGGACTGGGCTGTTGCCCATAGTCAGCAAGTCTGGACTGAGTGGCAACTGAATGTAACAGCTGCCTGTAAGTTGGAGCAGAGTGACAAACCATGGCTGGCGGGGCCACCATGGCGTAATGAGAATGCAATCTACCTGCTCTGCTTGAAGACGAGAGACCGCTCTGGACAGCAGTGGCAGTAGTGGAAAGATGTACAGGAGGGCGGATGTCCAATCCAGGAGGAAGGCATCTCCCAACAGCCTGTCTGGTGGAGGTAAGACGTGCTCCAAAGAACTGGCACTTCATGTTGGTGGGAGAGGCAAACAAGTCCAGAAGGGGAGTTTGCCATCTGACAAAGAGTTCCCATGCCTGGGAATGATGAAGGGACCATCAGGGGTCAATATAAACTGTCTGACTGAGGGAGCCAGCAAGAGAGTTCTTGATGAATGGCACTGATGGTTATGGTATACCAGTCCCAGATTCTGATGATGAGGGCAAGCAAATCACAATCGTGGTGGTGGTGGTAAGCTGGACAATACTGTCCATGAGCAAATGACAGATAAGGTGCAGTGCCATTTCTACTGCGAGTAACTCCAAATAGTTGATGTGCTCTATGCCCTCTATGGCCGCCCAAGGACCATGGATGGTGTGACCCTTGAGGTTAGCTCACCACACTGAGAGGGAAGTGTCTGTTGCTAACATCACCCACACAGAGATTGGAGCTATGAGTCCACTAGTTGAGAGACCTGTGGATGGCTAAAGGGACAATGAGACATTCATTGGGCTCATCCTGCATGGGATGAAGTGCCCGAAGAAACCAATTCTGGAGAGGCCAAAGTTGCAACCAGGAGAAAGAAGTGGCAGCTGTGGTGAATGCCATGTGTCCCAAAAGGCACTGGACATCCCTGGCATGGATGTATGGCTTCTGCCAGACTCAAAGAGCTAATGAATGCAGATTCAGAAACCTGTCTTCTAGCAAGTAGGCCCTTGCATGCCAAGAGTCCAATACAGGCCCAATGAATTGGTTGTTTGGATAGGCTGAAGAAGAGATTTTACCTTGTTGATAAAAAGACCAAGCTTCTGCTATAAAGACAGAGTAAAGTGAATGTTCCTCTGTAGATACTCACAGGACTGTGCACCAACAACCAGCCATCAATATAGGGTAAACTACTACCCCGTGCACCCAGGGATGAGCCGGCATATAGCCATCTCCTTAGTAACACCTGTGGAGCTGTGGAGATACCATAATGAAGAACTTGAAATGAAAAGGCCTGACTGCTAGTAAAAAGTGACAAAAATCTACCATCTTGTGGTCTAATCACCACATGAAAATAGGCATCCTTCAAATAAATGCTACTGAACCATGTCTTGCTGGATAACAGAGGGAGGATGGTTGGTAATGACAACATCTGAAATTTGCAATATGCAATATATGCATAAAGTCCTCTAAGGTTCAAAACTGGCCAAAGCCCACTGCCTTTCTTGGAAACCAAAAAGTATTTGGGGAAAAGGGAAAAGAAGGAAACATAGAAAGATGTAAAGAAGCTACTGCTCCTTTTTGAAACAAAGTAATTACCTCCTGCTATAACACAGGAGGGGGAGTGGCCCATAGAGTCCCTACTGGGGACAGTTTGAGAAATTCAATTGCATAAACATGCTCTGTAATCTCCAACACCCATGAGTGAGAAGTGATCTAATGCCATGCATCTAAAAATGATGAGGTGGAGTTCCAAAAACTGGAGCTGAAGGGTTGGAGGCTATTAAAGAAGAAAAAATGCATGCTAAAAACACTGTTGGCCCTGATCTTCTTCTTTCCCTTTAGTTTGTTGTCATCCCTGGTGGAAAAATTAAGTCTCCCAGCTACAGAGGCCCTAGAGTTCTGGCCCTGCTGAGGACTGAAGGAAACAGGTCATGAAGGTTGATGATAATTAAGCTGAGGGGCTGGCCACCACAATCTAGGCTAGATTGTGGTAAAAAGCCAAACTTAGAAGCAGCCTGTCAAATCTTGTGCGTACTTTTGAAGTGAGGGTCTGTATCAGGATGAAACAGACTATGTTCTGCCATGGGCAGTTATTCTGCCATTGCTCTTCCTTCTTTGGTGAGGGTAGAGGATCTCAGCCAACCATTCTGGTGGATGGCTGCTGCAACAGCAGCAAACACCATTAGTACTGTATTGGTGCTGTGCTTAGTCATAGCTTTCTGATGAGAAGCTAAGGTGAGAGCTTACTGACAGAAAGCCCCTGGGATCTGTTGATGTTGTAGGGGAAGGAGATCCAAATAAGGTGCTGAGCTATGCCACAAGAGCACCTGATAGGCTGCCATACAAGCATGGTAATGAATCATGCAAGTGAGTAGGCTAGCAGTGGGGTGGATCTTCTTATCACAGTGGACTGACTTGAGGTGCCTTAGCTTTCTTGGATTAAACAACTTGGACCACAATAAAGTTCAGTTTAGTAGGCTTAACTAACCACTCTGCTGAAGAGGTGCCTATGCTGTAAAGTGCATTTACAAACTTAGAAATTCCAGACACAGATACAGGAGTTGCCTTTTGTTTTTCTCCAAGCTTAAGCAAGTATGGAAGTGCTGGGAGAACTGTACTTGGAGCTTGTTTCTGCTGTTGCTCAACTGAGAAAAGCAGATCCTCTAAGCAGTTAAGGAGGAAAAATTAGGTAACACATCCCCTATGGAAGCTGGGATGGAAAAGTCCTCCTCAAGAGTAGGAGAAATCTGCTACTCATAGGAGTCAGAATCTACATCAGACTCATTGACTGGTTGCAGCTGAAAGGAAGCACCAGAATGAGCTTAGGAAAAAGTCTTATTAAACTCCTGAAAACCAAAAGAAGGGACTCCAAATCCTTGAGAAGGAAAGGAGGGTGCAGTTTGTGCCTAATCAAAATAGTAGCAACCTACCTGTTGAGGCATGGGTCAAGTGGCAGATGGGGCCCAAAAGACACAGTACTTTCATTCGGAGCCGTCACTGAAGCTCCCAGGTGGCATGATGCAGAGGGAGGATGGTAGCCCGAAGGCCCCTCCAAGGAGTTATATTCCATGGGCTTAGACCCAAAGCCTTGGCTAGCCATCACTCACACAGGTGGCATGGCTGCCTTGAGCCTCCCCTCCCCTGAGGGGGGCAAAAGCATGGCAGGGATCGTTGCAGCGTAAATGGGCAGTGAGAGCAAGCTGTCCTCCAAAAACAGAAATAGCTGAGAGGCGGGGCTGCAACCCAAAACAAAGTTATTGGCACCAAGCCACAGTGGCATTTTGCTGCCACAAGCTCTACCAGTTCCTGGTCCTGTAAAGGGGTGGTAGGCTGTTTAAAAGTCTTCTTCCCTCCTGCTTTCTGAGCGAGGGGAACAGAAGAAAAAGAAGGTAAGTTACTGCCCATTGCCAAGGCAAAAAAAGCCTGCGCCTCAGAGGACACGGCATTTATTTATTTATTTATTTAGAGGGAGGGAGTGGGTTTGTCCATCCACTAGCAAGAAACACAAAGGGGGTGGGAGTCACCCTGGAGCAACTTCCCCCCATAAGCCATACATTTCAAAGTTGAAGAAAATGCCATACTGGCCTGAATAGGATAAACAAAGGTCCCAGAACACAAGTTGGAATTGCTGTCTGTTAGAGTAGTCAAACTGGAGTCCTTGAGTCAAACCAATAGTTGTTTTAGGAGAGAACACCGAGTTGTTGCTGCTTTCGCGGAGAAAAGGAACTAAGGCTCCAAACCCCGCTGCCTGGCTAAAGCCAGGAGTAGATGGGTGGGGCTGGAGTCCCTAATTAGGAAAAGCTTTCAAGAAAGATCCGACTCAGCTGCGTGGACGCAGGGAAATACCACAGGTGTGGATTTCACAGTACCACGCAGAAGAAGGACTGTAACTGCTTGCGTGTTTTGGGAGGTCCCCATCCCCTGACATCCTCTACCTTTGAAGTATCCATTGCCACCCCTCCCTGGGAGATTCTGTATCCGAGGAAATCTATTTGTTCCTTATTAAATTCGCACTTTGGCAGCTTTGCAAACAGCTTTGCTTCCCTCAATTTCTGGAGCACCTCCCTCACCAATTGAATGTGGGATTGCCTATCACGGCTGAATATTATCACATCATCCACAAAACAGTACACTCCCCGGTATAGTAACGGGTGCAGCACCTCATTAATCATTTGCATAAATGCCCCTCCCGAGCCTTGTAGTCCGAAGGGACACACAGAATATTCAAAATGCCCCTATGCACATGAGAAAGCCGTTTTCCATCTGTCCTCAGTCCGTATCTGCAACTTATGATAGGCCTCAATCAAGTCGATTTTCGTAAACACCCATGCCTCTGACAGTCTCAACAGTAAGTCCTTGGTTAGAGGCCATGGGTAATTGTTGGTCATGCTCACTGCGTTCAGCCCCCTATAGTCCACACACAACCTCAACGAGCTGTCCTTTTTGTGCCTAAATAGCACTGGGGCCCCCAATGGGGATTCAGATGGTACTATGAACCCTCGGGCTAAGTTCTTATCGATGTACTTCCTCAATTCCTCCATCTCTTTCGCCGACATGGGGTATAGCCTACTCCTAGGCAGCTTAGCATCTTTATTGAGTTCGATTTTCACCTCGACCCTTCTTGGGGGAGGAAGCTGATCTGCTTCCTTCTCGTCAAACACGTCCTCAAAGTCTCTATATTCGGGAGGGATCTCCTGCACCCTGTCTGTCGTGCATCCCTCCCCTTTACAACACCCCCTTTTCTTCGTCTTGGAAGCTCAGGCTGCCCTTCCTCCAATTAATCTGTGGGTTTGCCTCCCTCAACCACGGCATCCCCAATATCACATTATAAGTTGCCATAGGGGATACCACAAATGTTATGCCGCCTTCCCAATTCCCTATCTTGCACTGCACTTCCCCCACCTCAAATCGCGCTGGGTCTCCAGCCGCCACTGATCCATCCAGCTGTGAAAATGCTATAGGGGCTGGCAAGACGGCTTTCTCACATTTCAGTTCGTCTGCCAATTCAGGGGTTATAATGTTTCTGGAGCAGCCACAATCCATGAGGGCTTTGCAACTGGCCCACTTCCCCTCCCCTTCTAGCCTTATCGGGAACACTAGCATTCCTGGGTTGTGACTCACCAGATCCCCCACTGGGGCCCTGTGAGGGAGGCTCTCTTCCGCTCTCTTCCCAGCAGCCGGTTTAAACTTTGGCTGAGGGGGATCCCCCCCTTTTCGCTGAAAAGCTGAAAACAAGATTACCTCCAAGGACGTGGGACCACGGAAGAGCCTAAGCACCAACCAGAAGAGGCGAACCCAGTGGAATACTGGGAAAGGGGAGAAGGCGGAAGTGGTCAGAAGGAGCAGAGAGAGGAGACAGAAAATGCCTAGAAAGACAGGAAACTGCGCCGGGGGACGCTAGAGACGCTAGAGACAAGAATAGAATAGACAAACCTTACAAACACAAATTGAGAGTCCATTGGGAAAAAAAAGACTCGACAGAGAAGAACGAAAGAGAAGAAGAGCAGAGCTTGACGAAGGACGAAGAGGAGGAACCAACACCACAATGACTAATTAAAGGCATAAACAACGGTGAAATAAGTGAGTAAATAAATAAATAATAATAATAATAATAATAATTAAATAATAATAATAATATAGAAAAAATTAAATTATTAATAATATAAAGAAATACAAAAAAATTATTATAACTATATATATATATATATTTATTATATTTATTTATTATAACTCTCTCTCTATATATATATATATAAGCACTATACAAAAAATATAAGGAAAGATAAAGGAAACAACTCAGCGCCATAAACAATAAATATAAGTGAAGACAAAGGAAGTTCAATGTTAAGAAGTAAGTCAGCAAAATAGGCGAGCTAATAAAGAAGTGGATCGGAATGGCCAACCCAAAGAACAAATTGGAACAAAGGAGAGGATCTTTACCAGGATCTTTACCAGAAAATCCAACCACACAAACACCAACTCCAACTAACCCAATGGCCAAAGACATCCTGAAAGAAATTCAAAAGATACAAGAAAAGTTGGAAGCATCGCAGGAAAAGCAAGATGCATATCAAAAGATAGCGGAAGATCAAAGGATGAGTTTAAAGAAGGACTTAAAGGAAGAAATGACAAAACTGAAAAATGAGATCACAGCAGAACTGGGGGAAATGAAAAAAGAAATGGACCTAATGCGACAAGAAACGAAAAACAATCAGACAACAATAGAAAAGGTAGAAAGGAAACAAGAAGAACTAGCGAAGAAAGTCGAAAATATGGGCTTGGCAGAAGCCAAATTGGAAGCCAAACAAGCACAACTAGAGCAGAAAGAACTGGAATACTACTTAAGATTCAGAAGCATACAGGAAGACGCCAAAGAGAACCTTAGGGAGGTAATAACAACAATAGTAGCAGCAGTACTCGAGATATCAGAAGAGGATGCAGTATCAAACATTGATCGTACATATAGGGTATCAACAAACTACGCTAAAAGGCACAAGGTGGACAGAGATGTGATCGTCCAATTTGGAAGAAAATTTGTAAGGGACAAAGTTCTGAGAAAGAGCAACCAAAACCCACCATACTTCAAAGGAAAGAAGATAACTATCTTAAAGGACCACACGCAATCAATAATACAAAAAAGGAGAAAATACCTAATGCTTACAGAAGAATTAAGGAGACGTCACATCAGATACCGTTGGGAGAAAGAGGAAGGATTGATGGCCACGTACAAAAACGAAAAAATCTGGATTACATCAGAAGATAAAGCACACGATTTCCTAAAGACATTGAAAAAAGACAATGAAGATCAGGATTTCCAATATGTTCCAGGCATGAAGATGCAAGTCAAAAGGATAAGAATAGAGTCACCAGAAAAAACAAACATGGCAACAAGTTTTACACCAACGGCACTGGAAAAAGTCCCAGAATCACAAGACAATAATGGAAAGAACAATTAACTGCTACTCCCAGAACGTGAATGGTTTGAACTCACCGAACAAGAGAAGGAGGATCTTTCACAGATTAGGACAAAAACATTATGATATCATAGCAATTCAAGAGACTCACATTGCCCAGAGACATTCGGCACACCTACTTCAAAAAAAAAAGGGAACAAATTCTTCTCGTCAGCACCAGAAAAGAAAAAAGGGGTGGTATTATATATAAACCCAAATCTAAATCCAAAACTAACATTCTGTGACAAGGAAGGTAGACTAGTTGGCGTCTCAATAACAGTGGATAATGAAAGAACACTGGTTTGTAATATTTATATGCCAAACGGCACGAAGACCTCCTAAATAAAAAAAACTGAAAAACCTAATACAACAAGAAGAGTACGACCATTTAATCATCATGGGAGACTTCAATGGCATAATGAATAGCCAGTGGGACAGGAAGATTGAAACCAATAAGAACAACCAAAAAGCAAACACTTTACCTAAAACTGTAACTAATCTCTTAGAAGAATTTAGCCTTCAAGATGCCTGGAGAGAACACCACTACAGGGAAAGAGACTACACTTTTTTCTCTTCCCGACCTAAGAGCTGGACCAGGATCGACATGGTATGGACTACACAATCATTAACCTCAAAAATTGAAAAAATCGTCATTCTCACAAGACTAGACTCGGATCACAGTGCAATAGAAGTAATTTACAACCACAAGAGAAAACAAAGAAACTGGAGACTCAATGAGAACCTATTAAAGGCAACTCAACAACTAATTAGAACACAAATACAGAATTACTTTGACAGTAATGAAACAGAAGATGTCAACATCCAGATGGTGTGGGACGCCGGAAAAAGCGGTTATAAGAGGAATTTGCATACAACAAAACGCAATAAGAAACAGAAAACGGAAGGAACGAATGCAAAAAATACTACAAAATTTGGAAGCAGCAGGAAAAAACTTAAGCAAGATCTCGGGGACAAAAAGACGAAAAAGGAAATAGAGATACTCCACAGACAAAGGATTGAGCAAGAAACGGAACAGCTTGCAAAGAAAATTAAATATGCGAAACAGAACTACTTCCAAAACGCAAATAAGATTGGACCATGGCTGGCAAGAAGAATAGGGAAAAAGAAGCAAAAGTAATTCATCATCAAAATCACAACAAATAATATTGAATACAACAATGACAAAGAAATAATAAGCCAATTCAACAAATTCTATAAAGAATTATACTCGAAAGGGCAGGTACAAATGGAAGAAATCATGCAATACTTAGGAAGACAAAACTTACAGAAAATAACAGAGGAGCAAAGGGCATATCTCAATAAAGAAGTCACGGATCAAGAAATAAAAACGGCCATTTCCAGACTGGACGCTACTAAATTGCCAGGCCCAGACGGATTCTCGGCAGCTTTTTACAAAGTTTTTGAAAAAGAATTGACTCCGAAAATTAGGACATTGATAACTCAAGCTCTAGAAATGCAAGAAATCCCCAATACTTGGAAACACGCCATGATTACAATGAAACACAAAGAAAACTCGGACAGTACTGACGTGAAAAATTATCGCCCTATTTCGTTATTAAACGTAGATTATAAAATATACGCAGCTGTGCTAGCAGAAAGACTAAAACAATTTTTAAGAACCTGGATCTGGGAAGAACAATCGGGATTCCTACCCAATCGTCAAATCAGGGATAATGTAAGAAACATCATTAATGTAATAGAGTTTTACTGAAAAAAAACATCGATAGAGTGTGCCCTCCTGGCAATTGATGCGGAGAAGGCTTTCGATAAAGTCAATTGGGAATTCTTCTTGGCGATAATGCAAGAATTAGATATGGGCTACCACTTCACAAATGCGGTAAGGGCGATTTATAAGGAACAGGAAGCCAACATATGTATAAATGGACAAACAGCCAAAAAAATACAAATCCAAAAAGGAACACGTCAAGGGTGCCCACTGTCCCCATTAATTTTTATAATGACATTGGAAATTCTGCTTAACAACATCAGAAACAACAAAGAACTCAGAGGAATCAGAATTTGGAAACACTCCTACAAAGTAAGAGCGTTCGCAGACGACGTTATCTGCATTATAGAAGATTGGAGACCATTCAAAACTGGATCAAAAAAATAGAAGAATTCGGAGCATTAGCGGGCTTTAAATTGAACAAAAACAAAACAAAAATACTACCAAAAATATAACAAAAGAGAGACAAAACAAGCTGGAGGAGGAAAGTGGCATCCAAGTAGTAAAGAAGATAAAATATTTGGGAATAACATTAGCAGCAAAAAATCTGCATTTGATGAAAAATAACTACGAAACAAAATGGAGCGAGATAAACAAAGAAATAACTAAATGGAAAAATCTAAAATTGTCACTATTAGGAAGAATTTCCGCCATTAAAATGGTGGTACTGCCCAAACTCCTCTTCCTTTTCCAAACTATCCCCATAATAAGAAACCTCCAAACAATTAAGAAATGGAACACAGAAATCAAAAAAATTATATGGGCAGGGAAAAAAACGAGAATCAAATACGAACAACTAAATGACAGGAAAGTAAAAGGAGGGCTAGGACTACCGGACCTGCAACTTTACCACAATGCTTGTGGCCTACTGTGGGTAAAAGAATGGTCTAATATAAACAAGATAAAAGATCTGATGTTAGAAGGCCATGACCTGCGGTCCGGTTGGCACGCATATATGTGGTATGCAAAAAGATTGATTGAAAAAAAATTGGCAATCATTTTATTCGGTCCTCCCTGATTAAAATATGGGAAAAGTATAAAACGAAATTCTATTCAAAAACTCCCCTCTGGGTGTCACCACTTGAAGCAACACAAAGGAGGGAATTAGGCTGGGAGAAATGGCCTCGCTACAAGGATATTTTAATGAAAAACAGAGAAGAATATAAAATCAAAACCCTAGAAGAAATAAGACTAACATATGGCGAGATTACATGTTTCCAACATAGACAACTAATAGAAGCATACAACAAGGACAAAAAAGTGGGCTTTGAGCCAGGAGAAAAACAATGGGATAAGATTATGTGTACAGAGAGAAAAGGGATCTCCAAAATGTACAGGATACTATTGGAATGGAAGACAGAGAAACATCAAAACAAAAACTGTCTTGCGAAATGGACAAGAAATATAGGACATACAATAAGTACACGAGACTGGGAAGAAATCTGAAACAAAAAGCTAAAATGGATAAATTCATACGATCTGAGGGAAAACTGGCTTAAGATGATGTACCGCTGGTACATAACACCCAGAAAATTAACAAAATGGTATAAAAATGTCTCTGGACTATGCTGGAAGTGTCAGAAAAAGAAGGGGACTTTCTTCCACTCCTGGTGGGCCTGTGACAGAATTAAAAGATTTTGGAAGGAGATACACGATATATCAAATAACATACTGAATATAAAAAAAGAGATGAAGGCGGAATGTTTCCTCCTGGGAATCTTCGATTTTGAAATAGAGGAAAATAAGGACAGACCTCTCTTTCACATGATGACAGCGGCAAGGATAGTGGTGGCCAAAAAATGGAAGAAGAGTGAAATCCCAACGAAGGACGAATGGACATGCAAGTTACTAGACATAATGAACATGGACTGCTTAACAGAACATCTGAAAAAGTTCGCAAACAAGGGTGAAAAGTAAAGTTGACTGGTCCCCAGTCAAAAGTTATTTTAATATCAGCTAAGAAGGAAAAAGGAGAAGCTCGCAAAGGAAATCCTGCAAGCACCTACACTAACCTGCACATTGGGCTCTAATCAATAGACTAACGCCACAAATTCTGCCCATCCCTAACCTCCACTCCCCCCGCACACCTCCTCCCTACCATCCCTACACTACCCACCTACCCCCTACCCCCCTCGCCTCCACGTTCCTGCCCCCTCTCCCACCACATCTATCCCACACCTACTGAAATACTTTTATCCTATGATACGTCGATGATTGACACTCTCTCAATGTCCCCCTTTTAAAATCTTCAATAAAAAATCATTTAAAAAAAGAAGAGCACCCCACCGCCTGGCCACAGATGATGTCCACCCAGATGCCTTCCCAGAAAGATGTGATGGTGAGGTGAAAACTTCCCATGTCAGAGGGATGGGGGATGCTGGGAGAAGCCTAGTTGGAGACCAGGCGATTGGAGAAAAAGATTGACGCGATGGAGCGCATGCTGCAAACCTTTTCCTTCCAGTTGGGTGAAATGAGGAAGGAAGTAGCGGCATCTTGGAGAGCAACTGTGAAGGAAAGAGAGCAGAGGCAATCACACACCCAAGGAGGAGCTGCCTATCGACCCTCTGGCCGAGTGGGGTTTGCAGACAAAGGGGAATAACCCACCACCCCAAGGTACGTCAGCTTTCACAACGGGACTGTTGGGAAGAAGCCAGATGCAGGTTGCACCCGGCAGGGGAGAGCTGTGCGTCAAGTTTAATGGCGACCTGAAGCAATTGTCTTACTTCATCACCAATGTAAGGCATTATATGGAGGACTATGGTGATGCCTTCCCCTCGGAAGAGGTGAAGATTCACATGGTGGGGGCAAATTTAAAAGAAGCCGCAGCAGATTGGCTGATGCAAATGTATGATACCCGGGTGCCTGAGTTGAGAAGGTTGAATGATTTCCTCAGGCCCCTCAGGGAAAGATTTTAAGGTCCCCTGGCCGAGGAGAAGGCCAAGGGATAGCTGAAAAGGAGGTACCAGGGGAACAAGTCGGTGTCCAAGTATGCCCTGGAGTTTAAGGCAGTAGCCGGACGAATAAGAGACTGGTCAGAGACAACCAAATTAGAATACTTCTGAGCTGTCAGATGTGCTGGAGTGGCAACGCACCGTGGCAATCCAGACAACTTAGATGATTGGATTGTGCTAGCCAGGAGAGTGGAATGCGATAAAGAACAGATGCCACGTCATTCCAGAGAAGGAGGCCGTGCCAGGAATCCAGTGACGGGTCAAGCCAGAGGCATGCGACGCCCTTCCCCAAGAGGCCAATTGGTGAGCAGAGAGAGGAAAGGAAGATGAGGGGCATGCTTCACGTGTGGTTGCGAGGGCCACCGAGCAGCCGAATGCCCCAGAGGAACCAGCCTGACCAAACCTGACAAGCCTCCCAACCAAAAGCCAATGCCTGCTATCAAAGTGGTGAAGGGAAAAGCCGCCACTGCTACAGAAATGGCTTTAGCTCCTGCCCAGATCCCTGCCGAAGAGGTTGAGCTGGAGGAGGGAGGGAGGGAGTGGAGAATTGGAGGATTGGCTGGTGGGACAACAATCTGACGACAGACAGAATCTCCCCAGGGCGGTGAGTTGACAATGCTCAATTGTGAAGTTGTGAAAGTGAGAGTAAATTTGCTAAACCCAGAATCAGGCTTAAGTGTAGAAGCCAATGCTATGTTAGATTGTGGATGTACCAGATGTTTAATTACTCCAACCCTAGCAAAACAGCTGGGAGTCAAACCTCAGCCTTTAAAAACACCAGTTGTCTTTTCACAATTGGATGGGTCCCCAGCAAATGGAACCCCTGTCAAAGAAAGAACAGACTTTTAAAACATGAAAATGGGGACACATAAGGAGGTCTTGCAATGTGTAACCTCCACCATGGTATATCTGCCAATTATATTGGGGATCCCATGGTTAAGATGGCAAAACCTACAAATTGACTGGAAAAGGGGAATATTCTCTTTCCACTATGGGAGTTGTAGTTTCAAAAAGACCCCACAGCCAACCTGGGAGATAAAGGCAAAGAAGGCAGTGGCCGCCACCTCCCAGGACCTTACATTAGAGAGTATACCGAGTGTATATCATGACTTTGCAGAGGTTTTTAGTGAAAAGAAAAGTGATCAACTACCTCCCCAGAGAAAGACTGATTGTGCCATTGAAATAGAGCCCAATGCTAAGTTGCCAAGCCCCAAGCTATATGCTATGTCAGAGTCAGAGAAAAAGGCCCTCAGAGAATTTATTGATAAAAGCCATCCAGCTCACCCATGGCAGCACCCATACTATTCCGGCCAAAAGCAGATGGGTCGCTGAGACTGTGTGTGGATTACAGGGGCCTGAAAGCCATCTGCACTTCCAACAAATACCCCCTTCCGTCAATGACCGACATTTTGGCCCAGCTGGGGAAGGCAAAAATCTTCACCAAATTGGACTTGAGAGAAGCCTTCTATAAAATCTGAGTGCGAGAGGAAGATTGTTGGAAAACAGCCTTCAACTGCCATTTAGTACAATATCAGTTCTGAGTGTTACCTTTCAGGCTGAAAGGGAGTCCCTGGGTTTTCATGCAATTCATCAATGAAATCTTCCACGAGCTGCTCTATAAAGGGGTTCTTGTGTATCTGGATGGCATCTTGATTTTCTCAGACTCTCTAAAAGAACACATTAAAATGACTAGGAGAGTCTTACAGATCCTAAAAGAAAACCAGCTTTATGCTAAGCTCTCCAAGTGCGAATTCCATCAGACAGAACTCAACTACTTAGGCTTCTGCATCTCCACTAGGGGGCTTGCGATGGACCCTACTAAAGTACAAGATGTGTTAGCCTGGGAAACTCTGCGGACCCGAAAGCAGCTCCAGGGGTTCCTGGGGTTTGCTAACTTCTACAGGCAGTTTATCAAAGACGTTGCAAAGATTCCCCTCCCCCTAACCGTATTGTTAAAGACCAAGGGGAAGGGGGAGACCAAAAAGGTAAAGTCTCCAGGGGCAAGGCTGATGTGGACCCCTGAGTGCCAAAAGGCTTTCGAAGAGCTAAAAAATAGATTCACCAGCCAACCCATCTTGATACACGCCCAGTTGGATAAACCTTTTGTAGTTCATTGCAATGCTTCAGAAGCAGCATATGGAATGGTGTTGTTACAAGCTGATGTAAATGGTCAAATACGACCTTGTGCTTATTTGTCCAAAATGTTCTCAGAAACTGAGAAATGATGGCACGTATGGGAGAAGGCGTCATTTGCAGTCCGAGCAGCATTAACACACTGGCACCATTTCCTGGAAGGCACAACAATTCCCTTTGAGGTGTGGACAGATCCTAAAATTGTACAAGCCCTACAAACGCCACAAAGGTTAAATGCCAAACAGTTGCGGTGGGCTCAGTCCTTTATTATTATTATTATTATTATTATTATTATTATTATTATTGTGGTTATATAGTAAGTATACATAAAAAGTGATGGAACAATTGCGCTAGGATAGAAAGATAGGAAAGGGAGTGAAAAGGGAGAGAGGGAGGGGAAAGAAGGGGAGGAAAAAACACAACCTCACTCACACACAATATCATACTACGCTCTCGAAGGGGAGGTTCTCTATCGAGGATAGAGTGCACTTCCAAGCTGCTCAGGGTTGAAAAGATTTGTTGTCTTTTCTTAAGACAATTGTCTTTTTATCTTGTGGGCTTTGAAATTTCGGGCTGGTATTGTTGGTTCAAATCTGCTCCTTGATTCAAAGGTTATTTTTTCCTTCTCCTTTTTCTTTTATCCTCTCTTTATTTATTTTTTTGTTCCTCTATGTATTTAGGAAGTTGTCCGAGTTTGTTGTTTTGACCGTATTGTAATTTTGAGAAATTCTTTGTGTCAATAGGTCCATATTCATTATGTCCAGGACTTTCAGTGTCCACACTTCTATTGTGGGAGTTTTCTGAGATTTCCACAGCTGAGCCATCTTGATTCTTGCATTAGGTAGAAGAAGATCTTGTTTGAGTTATTGTCCATAACAAAGTCGGTGATGCCTAACAAAAAATATTCCGGTTTAAGTTCAAATTTTAATTGGAGAATTGTTTCTATTTCTTTGTGAATTTGACGCCAGAAGGACTTAACCTTTCTGCATCTCCACCACATGTGGAAAAAGTCTCCCTTATCTTTCCTACACTTCCAACATTTCCCATCTGTTCTATTTTTGTTAATTTTGGATAATTGTTCTGGGGTTAAGTACCACCGGTAAAATAATTTGTACCAGCTTTCCTTGAAATCAACTGAGTAAGTGAATTTTAATTTCCTTGACCATATCTACTCCAGGTACACCACATCCACGGCATTCCCCGCATCTACCCAGCTTGTAACTCTATCGAAAAAAGAGATCACATTAGTCTGGCATGACTTGTTTTTGATAAATCCATGTTGACTATTAGCAATGACCACATTTGTTTCTAAGTGTTTGCAGACCACTTCCTTAATAATCTTTTCCAGAATCTTGCCCGGTATCGATGTGAGGCTGACCGGACGGTAGTTGTTTGGGTCATCCTTTTTTCCTTTCTTGAAGATTGGGACCACATTGGCCCTCCTCCAGTCTGCTGGAACTTCTCCCGTTCTCCAAGAACTCTCAAAGATGAATGCCAATGGTTCCGAAATGACTTCCGCTAGTTCCTTCAATACTCTTGGGTGTAGTTGATCTGGCCCTGGGGAATGAACTCATTTAGAGCGACCACATATTCCTGGACGACTTCTTTCCCAATTTAGGGTTGGTTGTCCTCTAATCCCTTATCCACTCCATCTTGCTGAGGTTGAAGATGACTTTCTTTTTGTGAGAAGACCAAGGCAAAGAAGGTATTAAGTAGTTCTGCCTTTTCCCTATCCCCTGTCAGCATTGCCCCATCTTCTCCTCGAAGAGGCCCAATCGCCTCCTTGTTTTCCCTTTTTCTACTGACATAAGAAAAGAAGCCCTTTTTATTGTTTTTAATGTCCCTGGCAAGCCTGAGCTCGTTTTGTGCTTTAGCCCTGCAGACCTTTTCCCTACAGGTGTTGGCTATTTGTTTGAATTCTTCTTTGGCGATTTCTCCCTTTTTCCACTTCTTGTGCATGTCTCTTTTGTGTTTTAGCACAGTTAGAAGTTCTTTGGACATCTATTCTGGCTTCTTTGCAATTGTGCCTTGAGTATTTCACTCTTGAGAAATTCCCATCCATCCGTAACTCCCTTATCTTTTAGTATCTGTGTCCACGGAATGCTGCTCAGCATTTCCTTCATTTTTTGGAAATCGGCTCTCCTAAAGTCCAAAATGCGGGTTTGACTTGTCTTAGTTTTGGTCTTCCTTTGTACCGCAAATTGCAGGAGCACATGGTCACTTGCCCCTAAGGATCCTATCACTTCAACCGCATTGATCAGGTCCTCCGCATTTGTTAGGATGAGATCAAGAGTAGCCAACCCCCTTGTTGCCTCTTCAACCTTCTGGACCATGAAATTGTCTGCAAGGGAAGTGAGGAATTTGTTGGACCTTGTACTCTTGGCCGAGTTTGTTTTCCAGCAAATATCGGGATAGTTGAAATCGCCCATGACTACTACATCTCTTCTCTGTGCCTGTTTGGTCAACTGTTGGCAGAAGACTTCATCAAGTTCTTCCTCCTGGCTTGGAGGTCTGTAGTAGACACCTACAATGACATCTTTTTGAGTTCCAGTTCCCTTGATTCTTATCCAGATGCTTTCAAGCTGGTTTCCTGGATTGCTGTCTTGCATCTCTTCTGCAGCATAAGAGCTTTTGACATATAAGGCTACTCCGCCTCCTCTCCCCTTTGTTCGGTTTCTGTGAAAGAGGTTATAGCCCTCGATGTCTACATTCCAGCGATTGAAGTCATCCCACCAGGTTTCAGTGATGCCTATGACCATATTTGTGGTGTTGTGCTAAAAGTTGGAGTTCATCATGTTTATTTCCCATGCTCTGTGCATTAGTGTAAAGATGAACTAAAAAAGACATCCCTGGAGGATGAATGGCTCAAAGCAGACCAGGATAAACTGGTACAGGATAATGGGATTTGGACTTACGGTTCAAAATATTATGTACCTACGTGCGTCCGGAAGAAAGTGCTGAAACACAGCCATGATTCCAAGCTAGCAGGGCACTTTGTCTTCACAAAGAAACTGATAGCCCGTCAATTTTGGTGGCCCACACTGCATAAAGATGTAAAAAGATTACTTGCAAGAGTGTTCGACTTGTGCAAAGACCAAGCAAAAAGTGGGCAAACCGTCTGGGCTGCTTCAAACGGTGGAGAACCCTATGCAGCCATGGACTGAGATTGCTATGGACTTTGTAGTAGATCTACCTGAAAGTAATGGATCTAACACTATTTGGACTGTGATCGAACTCTTTTCCAAACAGGCACACTTATACCCCTCAAAGGATTCCCTTCTGCCCCTGAGCTTGCCAAGTTGTTCACACACCATGTCTTCAGGTTGCATGGGTGTCCACAGAGAATTGTGACAGGCAGGGGTCCTCAATTTACATCATGGTTCTGGAAGTCTTTTCTTAATGTGCTGGGACAGAGAGGGCTTTGAGCACAGCCTTTCACCCCGAAACTGATGGGGCGACCGAGCGGGTTCAAAAGACTTAACAACAGTTCCTAAGATGTTATCCCACATACAAACAAGACCAGTGGGTCTCCCTATTGGATGTGGCAGAATATTGCTACAATAATTCAGATTACGCATCAACTGGGATTTCCCCTTTTAAGGCAGTGGGGGGCAGGGATTTTCCCCCATTCCCGGGACTCAGCCTACAGACTTCGGTGGAGGAAACCCCAAATGAGTGGGGTGCTAAAGTGGCAACATTATGGCCTCTGATCAAAGATGCTTTAGACCTGGTAAAAAGAGTCTACAAAAAGTTTGCTGACAGAAAGCAGGCCGTTCAGCCAGATTTTAAAGTGGGGGAAAATGTATACCTGTCCACAAAATACCTCAAGTCTACACAGCCGTCCCAAAAATTGGGACCCAGATTCGTGGGGCCCTTTGCTGTTTCTGGGATAATTAACCCTGTTGCGGTGCGGCTACAACTGCCCCACACTGGGAGAAAAGTCCACCCAGTTTTTCATGTCAGCCTGCCAAAGAAAGCATGCACTACACATGCCTGACTCGTGGCCCACACCCACTTTGAGATTAAAGACATTTTCGATTCTAAAAGTTACCATGGAAAACTACATTACTTGGTCCAATGGTAATCTCGGGCCATACATCCTGAGTCGGTAGCGGCTGAACATGTCAGGGCCCCCAGATTGATCAAACTGTTTCACAAGTCTTTCCCCCACAGACCGGGTCCTTGACATGATTGCTTGTACGGCTTTTCTTTTTCCACAGGACCGTCTTTTTGGAGGGAGGGAGTCATGTTAGGATGGTGCCGTTCGAGCTTAAGTCAACACAAAGCTGCTGTCCCCCTCCTGACACTGGGGAGTGAATTATTGAAGGCTGATGAGGGCCATCTGGACAGAATAGGGGAGGAACCTGAGAAGATGCTGTATGTTCTGTGGGAATGGAATGTAACCATTAGATGAGATAAGGAAAGGGATGCGTGGGGTAGATAGGTGAAATACTACAGCTTTGGCGGGAAAGGAGCAGAACTAGTTTTCATTTTGCCTGGTAACACTGAATAATAAATGTGTATCCAAGGAGCATCCTTGTCAGGAGCTGACAATGACTCTGTTGAGTTGATATGCAAGCCTGACCCATCATCTGAGATGCCAGATTGAATCAATATTTTCAGTCCATTTAGGTGAGTCTACTTTTTATAATGATTTGTTAAGCACAAGATATGCAGATACATTATACACATTAAATGGTAATCCTACGCAAGAGTTCTAAGAAAATTACCAGTGCATTTCATAAGCATTCCTTATGAAAATCCTATGAAATTCATGGCTCACAATAAGGCTACAGAGTACAGACAATTTGAAGACACATACAAATAGTTATATGTTATCTCTGGATATGTATTGACAAAAAAACAGCCCTTATAATCTCTATTTTCAGTTATTTGGATATGGAGCTTTATGGTTTCAGACATGATTGTGTGTTTGAAGAAATGCATGTTATTTGATTCAGGTAGGAAAACAGCAGATGAAGGATCCTGCTGGTCTTACAGAAAGCAAATTTTGCATACCTATATTCAGTCATTGTCACCATGTTTGTTTCTTGTACAAACATAGCCTGCATCTAGAGATAAAGCTTTTTGCTAATGTTCTTGAAAAATTCACAAATATTTTTGGCTATTTCTTCCAATTACATTATTTATTTATTTTTAAAAAAGAATTGCAATGTTTCATTTTTCAAGTCCACACCTTCTCCACCTCAGGAGATTTAGTAACAACACTTTGTGTGAACAAATATTTTATACTTTTTTCTCCTGAAGAAAATGCTCTTTTCCGCATTTTTTCCCCAGAATAAGTTCCAAACTGAGAAGATTATCAGCAATCTGGGATTCTTCGCACCAGAGTTTCCTGAAACACATTTCCAGCTATTTAAATAGGCTTTCCATCTCAAATGTTTCATTTTCCTTGGCCCTATCTCTTACTGCATCAATTAGACTGCAATTCTTTTGAGTTGGAATATCCTCCATTTTTTTAGCCTGCAATTGTGTTCCAATAACACATGTTACAGAACTTTTTAACATGAGATGCTATGTATCTTCATTATTTGTAAGTATTCTGCTTCATATATTTTAACAAATGATACAGATCTTTCTTTTTTTATCTGCTTTATCTCTTCTATACCCTGTGGATGTGACTGAAAGTGCATCCACACAGCTCACAAAATGCGCAAGACCCTGTGCTTCTTACAGGAGGTTTCCAAACAATGTCTCAGGTAAAAGCAAATTCATTCGACAAAAAGCAAGAAAATCTTGCTTTGTGTTGTATTAATTTGATATGTAGACCTGGGTCTTTCCAGGTGTTGGATTGGGTCAAGGGACCATGTTGCACAATTTCCAGATCCAATCCACACAGCTGTCTTGGGATTTCTGAGCTCATGTAGCTAGGAAAACCCAAAACAGCCCCCATCCCCTTCCCAAAACCCCTTAAAAACTCTAAACAATAAAAATTACTTACCCTGCTGCAAGACCCCTCCTGTATGTAGATATGATGTGCCAGGAGAAAGGAAGGGAGGAGGAAAGTCACTCCTCACCCCCCCCCCCTCCTTTCTCCTGGTATGTCATTTCTCCACACCAGGAGAGGGCCAGAAACAGGGTAATGCCAGCCGGGTAATAATAGATCTGGACCAAACTTGGCACACAGAACCAACATGGCCAACTGTGCATACAGGTGGGGTTTGGGGGTGATTGCCCTTGGAGTTCACTCTTATCCACTGCAGCCAGATGATGACATACCTAGATCACCGTGGGCAAAGTTCTCATCCCCCTAACATTGCCTCTTTTGGGTCACAAAGCCTGGAGGACAGAGCTGGGAGATGTTGACCCTCCCCCTGCTCTTGTCCAACCAGGTTTCCTTGATGCTTACCAGGTCAGTCTGGCCACCCAGGATCAAGTCCTGGATGTTCGAGGTTTTGGCAGTGACTAAACTGGCATTCACCAACAGCAGGTATAGGATAGAGTTGTGGCTACCAGGGTTATCCGGTGTAGTTGAGACAGGGTGTCTGGGAGCATCACTAATGTTTGGATTCAGGCAGGTTTGAGGGATCTAGGGTCTTGCTTCCTCACTCCATATCTGATTGTTCAGGTGGGTTGGGAGACCTGATAGCCTAGTCAGATGACATTGGGCTGGGAATATGACATCTCCAATGACTCTTCTAGCCACAGTATAATTCCTGAGTTGGGGCTATCTGAAAACAATTCCAGTATTTATGATGGCGTTACTATTTCTGTTCCTGCACTTTCCCTACAAGTAGGCTCCAGGCATCTTGGACTCTTGTTCAAAGCTTTGTTTGTCAGGTTTCTAATGGGGCTCCCTCTCTGGATCATGTTCTCCATGACAACCCTCCCAATATCTATTGGACCACTAAAAGATGTACTTGTCACTTCAGTGGCTGGTTGTTTCCGTGGCTGGGGTTGGGCCTCTTGGAATTCCAACTTAATTCTGCTAATAAGGGTTACATAACCACGTCTTTAAATAATCTCTTAATTCGAATTCTCCATCTCAGTAGGTTAGGTCTGGTAGTAAGGAGCCCTTTTCAGCAGGGATGCTTCCCTGAATGCCATTAGCAGCCAATCTATAGATGTTATATTGTTCTCCCTTAAGTAGCGATAAATGAGCTGGCTTAGGGACATTCTGACCTCTTTCCAAGAGCCCCATCTTTCTCTGTTGTTATGATTATTAGATACCTCCAGAACCAGTATATCAAGATGTAGAATTATATGCTGGGTGGGGTGTTTTATTTTGGGCCTAGAGCTTTACAGAAGCCTATAAGAGATGGATTGGATAGACAAGCGGTGATGCATGGTCTTTAAATAATCTCTTGCGCTGGTTGTGCTGGTTGCTTTGGATCAATCTCAGTCCAGTAATGGTTAGTTACTGCATCTCTGATTTTACCCACATAGTTGGTGGAGATGGCATGTCATCATGATGTGGCTGTTGTCATTTTACTCTCCTTTCTTGCCATCTCGACAGGGCAGATGCAACTGGAGGAATGTCTTCAGAGCCAGGCATTTTCTCCAGCAGTGAGGCTGAGTGGAATTTCCTCCACAGTACATATTTCTTTATTTACTTATTTTGTCTTAAACTAATGCCCATTTCTGAAATCCATTTGTCTCATTCCAAAGTTTTTTTATATTAAATGCTAATATAGAACACTTGAAAATATAAGGGACACCATTCCTTTCAAGAGATGAACACACTCATTCATATAGTCTCATAATATCTGGGTCAAATGATTTTCAACCAGGTATTGACATATTTCTGCAACTCTACTATTAAATACATTATTCCCCACAAAACAAAATTAAAGCAGTAAGCTTCCAGTGGTAGAATTAGCTGTTACTAGAGCCCATGTCACAATGAAGCTGCTGGTGCAGTAAATTAGCTGCTTTGATATACAAGCTTTCCCCTTCTTGCTGCTGTTCCCTGAGTCTAAAATGAGTTTCTTGTTCCAAAAGAAGTCCCGTGATCTCCAAATACACACCAGAAGTCAAAAGTGCAATATTATGAAAAATTCATTCATGACATAAACTAAATTAGTTTCTATATTTATTATTTATTACTTTTAAAAAATACAGGTAAAGTATTTTCTAGTAGAAAGCCAAAATGAATAATTAGAATTTGATGTTTTCTATCAAAAATGAGGTGAAGATATTTTTTCCATTTTTATTTCTATCTCAATCTATTACTATAATAATATTTTGTGATCTAAATGCTGAGGCACATAAACCATTTTTAAAATACAGTCATACATTATACTTCACTACAACAATAACTTGGTGACCTCCAGAATGATAAAATGGGAATAAATTCAAAAAAGGGGAATATTAGAAGAGATGGAACAACTATCTTGATCTGCTGATGTTTTGTATCTCTTCCTCCAAACTATGATCTGGAGATTTCAGAAGATGGCATCTCAAGGGATTTTTACCTTTTACATAACAGAAGTTTCCAGAAATATTTTCATCATACACACACACCTTAATTAAGTTTTTTAACAATATTGTGGTGAGTTAACATATGACTCCATCACATGGGTGGCTGCAAACATCTGACTGGGTTCCATTGACCAACTGTGGCACAAGTATCCTACAATGTTTCACCCAGAACACGGGAGGCTTCCTGTGTTCTCTTGGAAACGATGGGGCCACTGCGGGGGGAGCCGTGTGGCAACATTTCTCCACGTGTGATAAGGAAGGCTCACTGCAGGCCCCCAGATTCTCCTAGGAAGCTGGCAAATTGCACTGCTGGGGTTCATCTTTAGTGTTTTGTTGTTTTCTTTTCATGTCATTAGTGACTTGAGAAACTGCAAGTCACTTCTGGTGTGAGAGAATTGGCTGTCTGCAAGGACGTTGCCCAGGGGACGCCTGGATGTTCTATGTTTTACCATCCTTGTGGGAGGCTTCCTCTCATGTCCCTGCAGGAGGAGCTGGAGCTGACAGAGGAAGCTCAACCCACTCTCCATGGATTTGAACTGCTGACCTATTGTGCCACCAGGGGGTCCTTAGAGATGGTACATAGAAGCACAAGAAAGTATGATGTGGAAGAGTTTCACTGAAATTCAGTGAAATTCAGTTGATTCAGGTTAAAAAAACTAGTTTACTCATGAATTTTAACTGGTTAACCAAATCCCCATGCTAAGTCTATGAGACACAAAAAATTAAGAGTCCCTCCAGAACTGCAAATATTGACAATTTATTCACACTGTCATTACTTGCAGCAATAGCCGATGTAGTGAAGCAACCAAGTTGGGGGGGGGGGAGTGTTGAATGCTCTCATTAAGGAGGCCAGACTTAGTGGAGGTGGTTGACAGGGGCAGAGCTGCAGGCTATTGAAGGCTGCTCTGCCCCCTGCTGTGCTCTTTGCTTCAGCGTGAGCTAGGAGGCAGGTTTCAACTCTCCCCCCCCCACAAAATTTTCACCCCCCCCCCAAATTTTCAACCCCTCCCGATTTTTTTTCTGGCTACGGCCCTGCTACTGCTTTATTTAAAAAAATCAGCTAAAAGTTAGTTCTTATGTATTGTCGAAGGCTTTCATGGCTGGAATCACTCAGTTCTTGTGGGTTTTGTCTTACCCTGGTCATTCCACAGATATATAAACCCCTTTTTTCCCAGTTCCAGCAGACCTCACCTCTGAGGATGCTTGCCATAGATGCAGGCGAAACGTCAGGAGAATTGCCTCTAGAGCATGGCCATATAGCCCGAAAAAACCCACAAGAACTGAGTTAGTTCTTATTTTGAAAAGAGGTGATAAACTGGGACCTTTATGTCAGGAATGTAAAAGCCACTGCAAGCTTTTATTTGTACTGTAAACATTCCAAGCCAAATTTCCTTCTCAAAACCCTTGTGTGTTTCCAGTACCTTTCAAGGAGCATATGGACAGAAAATACTATTAAAATTTTGCCCAGAACTCACCCAAACAAAGGAAGAGGATCATTCATTTGAAGGAACAATGCAAATTTATGCCAAGTATTTCACTCAACAAATGCCAAGAAAGAACTGTGTCAAAATAGAAAAAAGATGCTTGGTTTAAGCTTATAAACATTAGCTAGAGGGTCCCTGACATATTTTCACAGTGACACATCCACATGGGCAAATGCCATCTTGCAATCATAACATTAGAAACAAGGATCTGTAGAGGGAGGGCCAATAATGCATGCCAATTTGAATTAGGCAAAATGCACTTGAGACTTGATGATTGTGTTACTAGGTAGTTTTATGAGTGGCTGACTTTTTATAGGATTGCATTTTTGCCATCCTCACCGAAGGAAGACTAGCCCTGTTAGTAATAGTTCTGGCTGAACTATTTCCAAGAAGGCAGGGTTTCCTTAGGGAGCATCTCACCCCTCTGAGCTCTTTTTGTTGAAGAGGATAAACGTCAAATTCATTGAGGTCCATAAGTGAGCCACAGGGGTGATTCTGGCCTACCTGGCCTTCCAGCCATCCTACAGCAACAAAGGCACCCATGAGTGCTAAGGGGGGAGAGATAGGCCATCTTGCCTCCCAAGTTTTATCACACTGCCCCCCCCCCCAGTTTTTATCCCGAGCACCAGATGTGGTGTGAGGGGGGGAGGATGGTGGGCCCTGAGCTCCCCCGCCCCACGCTGCCTGTATTATGTGGCTCTTTTTCGGCTCTTGGTAGGCCCCAAGGCTTGCGGGGATGGCGCAGGTGGGGGGGGACAGTGATGGGCACTTTATATGACAAAAGGAAAATCACATGTACTTCACGTTTGATCAGCCCACACACTGCCTTGCCAATGAAAGAAAATATGCTCTCCATATGGGGTGGTTCGAACCTACCTGGCCTTCCAGCCACCCTACAGCAACAAAGGTACCCATGGGTGCTGGGTGGGGGAGAGACAGGCCACCTTCTGGATGTCCTCCTCCCTAAGTGGCAGTGCCAACCCCCAGGTTGGGTTTTTTTCACACTGCCCCCTCCCCCCAGTTTTTATCCTGAGCACGAAGTGTGGCGTGGAGGGGGGACAGTGGGCCCTGAGCTCCCCTGCCCCACGCTGCCTGTATGTGGCTCTTTTTCAGCCCTTGGTAGGCCCCAAGGCTGAGAGAGAAGCTTCTACAACTCTCCACCATGCTGCTGGCCACTTTAAAACCTTGCAGCACAAACTGGTAAGAAGAACTGAGAGAGAAGCTTCTACAACTCTCCACCATGCTGCTGGCCACTTTAAAATCTTGCAGCACAGACTGGTAAGAAAAGCTGAGAGAGGAGCCTCCAGTGAGTGGCTGCATTGGGCTGCCTCTATATTGGACCTTTTCCATCATCATCCCCTCTGGCATCACTGCTGCAGTATTCAAACCAGACAGGCAGTCTTGGGCCTCCTCCACCACAGAATCATAGAATCAAAGAGTTCCACTGCTGAACGGCTCTTACAGTCAGGAAGTTTTTCCTCATGTTCAGATGGAATCTCCTTTCTTGTAGTTTGAAGCCATTGTTTCATGTCCTAGTCTCCAGGGAAGCAGAAAAGCTCGCTCCCTCTTCCCTGTGGCTTCCTCTCACATATTTATATATGGCTATCATATCTCCTCTCAGCCTTCTCTTCTTCGGGCTAAACATGCCCAGCTCCTTAAGCCGCTCCTCATAGGGCTTGTTCTCCAGACCCTTGATCATTTTAGTCACCCTTCTCTGGACACACTCCAGCTTGTCAATATCTCTCTTGAATTGTGGTGCCCAGAATTGGACACAATATTCCAGGTGTGGTCTAACCAAAGCAGAATAGAGGGGTAGCATGACTTCCCTAGATCTAGACACTGTGCTCCTATTGATGCAGACCAAAATCCCATTGGCTTTTTTTGCCGCCACATCACATTGTTGGCTCATGTTTAACTTGTTGTCAACAAGGACTCCAAGATGTTTTTCACACGTACTGCTCTCGAGCCAGGCATTGTCCCCCATTCTGTATCTTTGCATTTTGTTTTCATTTGTCACTGTTTTGTTCGTTTGGCCCATCTCTCTAACCTGTTAAGATCGTTTTGAATCCTGCTCCTGTCCTCTGGAGTATTGGCTATCCCTCCCAATTTGGTGTCGTCTGCAAACTTGATGGTAATGCCTTCTAGCCCTTCATCTAAGTCATTAATAAACATGTTGAACAGGACCGGGCCCAGAACAGAACCCTGCGGCACTCCACTCGTCACTTCTTTCCAGGATGAAGAGGAAGCATTGGTGAGCACCCTCTGGGTTCATCCATTTAACCAATTACTGATCCACCTCACCGTAGTTTTGCCTAGCCCACATTGGACTAGTTTGTTTGCCAGATGGTCATGGGGACCTTGTCAAAGGCCTTACTGAAATCCAGGTACACTAAATCCACGGCATTCCCCGCATCTACCCAGCTTGTAACTCTATCGAAAAAAATACTCTTGGGTGTAGTTGATCTGGCCCTGGGGACTTGAACTTATTTAGAGCAGCGAGGTATTCCTGGACGACTTGTTTCCCAATTTGGGGTTGGGTGTCCTCTAATCCCTCACCCACTCCATCTTGCTGAGGTTGAAGATGACTTCCTTTTTGTGAGAAGACCAAGGTAAAGAAGGCATTAAGTAGTTCTGCCTTTTCCCTATCCCCTGTCAGCATTGCCCCATCTTCTCCTCGAAGAGGCCCTATCACTCCTTGTTCTTCCTTTTTCTACTCACATAAGAAAAGAAGCCCTTTTTATTGCTTTTAATGTCCCTGAGCTCATTTTGTGCTTTAGCCTTGCGGACCTTTTTCCTACAGGAGTTGGCTATTTGTTTGAATTTTTCTTTGGTGATTTCTCAATTTTTCCACTTCTTGTGCATTTCTCTTTTGAGTCTTAGCACAGTTAGAAGTTCCTTGAGGATCCATTCAAGCTTCTTTGCACTTGTCTTAGTTTCAGCCTCAAACTGCAGGAGCACTTGCCCCTAAGGATCTGACCACTTCAACTGCATTGATCAAGTCCTCTGCATTTGTTAGAATGAGATCAAGAGTAGCTGACCCCCTTGTTGCCTCTTCTACCTTTTGGACCATGAAATTGTCTGCAAGGCAAGTGAGGAATTTGTTGGACTTTGTACTCTTGGCTGAGTTTGTTTTCCAGCAAATATCGGGATAGTTGAAATCGCCCATGACTACTATATCTTTTCTTTATGCCTGTTTGGTGAGCTGTTGGCAGAAGACTTCATCAAGTTCTTCCTCCTGGCTTGGAGGTCTGTAGTAGACACCTATGACAAGATCTTTTTGAGTCCCAGTTCCCTTGATTCTTATCCAGATGCTTTCAAGCTGGTTTCCCGGATTGCTGTCTTGCATCTCTTCTGCAGTGTAACATATAAGGCTACTCCGCCTCCTCTCCCCTTTGTTCGGTTTCTGTGAAAGAGGTTATAGCCCTCGATGTCTACATTCCAGCGATAGGAGTCATCCCACCAGGTTTCATTGATGCCAATGACATCATATTTGTGGTGTTGTGCTAAAAGTTGGAGTTCGTCCTGTTTATTTCCCATGCTCTGTGCATTAGTGTAAAGACATGTGTGCCCAGGAGATCTTCCCCTGAGCTGTTTATTAGGGATTATTGTGCTTTCGGTCCTTGGTCCTTGTTGGTGTTGTACAGCCCTCCGTTTAGCTTTCTGGAGGTTCCCTGACATTGTGGTTAAAGTACTGTTCATAAGGCTGTTGTCCCCCTCCCCCGGTGGACCTAGTATAAAGTGTGCCTCATGAGATTTGCGAGTCTGTGAGCAAAATGGTGTGCCTAATTGGACAACTTGTGTGAGATGCACCCCATCCCTTGCCAGTAGGCCATCCTCCTGGAAAAGCAGACCATGGCCAAGGAAACCAAAGCATTCCTCCTGATACCATTTTCTAAGCCAATTATTTACCTGCACTATTTTTCTGGCCCTTTTAGGGCCATGTCTTACAACTGGGAGGAGGGATGAAAAGACCACCTATACATTACACTGTTTTAGCTTTGTTCTGAGAGCTCAAAAATCATTTATGACCTTTTGAAAAGTATGCCTAGCAGTATTGTTGGTTCCTACAAGAATCAACATGAGAGTGGGATGGTGATGGGGCTTGAGGAGCCTGGTGAGCCTCTCAGTGATAAGGTGTATTTTTGCCCCTGGGAGGTGGCATATTTCCTGAGCCATCCCATCTGTCTGGAAATGATGTCTTCTGTTCTTCTAAGGAGTGAGTCGCTGAATACCAAGACCTGCTTACTTTGAGGATTGACAGGGTCCCTTTTGTGCGATATAGTGTGTAGGTCCCCAGAGAAGTGATCCTGTTGAGGTGAATTGTGTAGGTGTAAAGTGCTGTCCTCCTCCTCGACATTCCTGGTGCACTCATCAAGGACAACCCACTGAAATTCGTCCAAGAGCCTATCAGTCTCCTAAGTGTGTTCCTGCTGCTCTTGGTCTATGATTGGGGATGAAACATCTGCATGTAAGTGTGTAAGTGTGAATGTTGTGAACTGTTGTCCCAGCCAGGGCTATCCATTGCAGACTGATCAGGGATGATCCAATGAGCAGTATGTAAGCCGTTCTGGTCTTCCAAGGTGTTGCATTTTCTGGTCAGGTGTTAGTTGTGTGAGAATTTGGAATCTATTGTGTAACTGCAGCTGAGCAGAAGTTTTCTGAGGAGGCTTCCTGGTCCTATGTCTCTTTCTAAGAGTGAGTTTCCTCCAAGCCTGAGGGTTGTCCACATCTGAAGTGATTTCCTTATGAGCCTTCCCATAATGTTGGTGTGATGTGGGTTGCATGTCTAGGACTGTGTGCTGTGTGGTGTCCAAGAACTGCTTGAGTTCCTGAATGTCCTTCAGGGTCTTAATATGGTCCTCAAGTTGTTGGATCCTCTGTTCCATGTGAGTGATCTGTTTACACTTGAGGCAGATGTAATTGAATAATTGTTGCGTAAAGAAGCTGAACATGCCACAGCTTGTGCATGAGATGGGAAGATTTTGTGTTTGTTCCATCTGTTTGTGTGCTTGTTTTATGTTGTTTTCTGTATGTAGGGGTAAAGGGGTGGGTTAGTGAGAGTGTGAGTTCCCTGGCTTACATAGGTTAAACAGAAAGCAAACATTCACTACCAGAGAGCTTCATAGAACAGGGAACAATGAGTCACTAATTGCTTACCTGAAACTGTCAATCATTGCCTTGCCTCCCAAACAAAACAACCCTTAGAGCAGCTAGTCTCAAACACACACTCAGATTTCTAATGCACTCTAAGATAAGGCTTACCTGAAGCAAAGGGAGCAAAGATGGCTTCTTGTTTCCTCAACTTCTGTGGATATACCAGATTTGATTCACTAATTCAGGGTATGGTGAATTGGCAATTGTCTGCACCCCATAGGATGAGCACAACCTCTTTAGGGGCTCATCTAGCCCAAAAAGAATTAACAAAATTTTAAAGAATGAGTATGTAGATATATTTTCTCTTCATTTCTTTTAACCTGCCTTACCTCAGCACTTTTTCTCCCTCCATGACGCACTTTATGTAGACACGTCAGAATCAAGTGTTATGTCTATTGCACTTTAATAAGTGTTATGTCTATTACACTTTAACAACTTTTTATTATCTGTGTTATGCCCATTGCACTTTAACAACTTTTTATTACCTGTATAGTTGATATAACTTTGTGTGCACTTTAAGAACGAGGGATAAGCGGACTGACAGTGTTTTATTGTGAATTTTCTACATCCTCACCCATGCTACTGTCCATTCCCTGGTATTGGTATCTGTTAACCCTTCTTGTAACCAGTGGTAGTATAGATAAGGAATGGAGTGGACTGAGGAGTATGGGATGAAGCTATGAATGCAGACTGCGTCATGGAGGAGGGAGGGTGTTCCAGTGGCCGGGGAGCCCCCATAGAAGTCATGGTGGGGAGGGGGAGATACGGGAAAGGGAGACCTTTAATTCGGCCTAGGGAACGTGGATCAACATTAGTAATTCCAAAGCGGTCTCCTGATGTGGGAAGTTGGTGTAACCAGGAAGGCGGTCCCGCCGGGTTGAAGGTGGTGCTGTTGAACACCAGATCTGTCAATGGTAAAACAGCTTTCATCCAGGATTTGATCCTGGATGAACGGGCAGATCTGGCGTGCATCACAGAGACCTGGCTGGATGAAGCTGGAGGAGTGAATTTGACCCAGCTTTGTCCACCAGGCTTCTCTGTGCAGCACCAACCGAGATCCGGAGGGCGGGGAGGCGGGGTTGCAGTGGTCTATAGAGATTCCATTCGTCTGACCAGGGGCCCCATCCCGCAGTCAACAAAATTTGAATGCGTCCACCTGAGGGTGGGTGACCGGGACAGATTAGGGATTCTGTTAGTGTACCGTCCACCTCGCTGCACTACGGACTCCCTGACTGAGCTAGCGGGGGTGGTCTCGGACCTGGCGTTGGAGTCCCAACGGCTACTTGTGCTGGGGGACTTCAACGTCCACGCCGAGGCCATCTTATCGGGAGCGGCTCAGGACTTCATGTCTGCCATGGCAACCATGGGGCTGTCCCAAAAGGCATCTGGCCCCACCCACAGTGCTGGACATACATTGGACTTGGTTTTCTGTCAGGGATGGGAGGAAGGTGGCGGTGTTGAGGAGTTATCCATCTCTCCGTTGCCATGGACCGACCACCACCTGGTCAGCTTTAGACTCCCTGCACCCCCTAACCTCCGCAGAGGTGGAGGACCCATTAAGTTGGTCCGCCCCAGGAGGCTTATGGATCCGGATGGATTCCTGACGGCTCTTGGGGAATTTCCCGCCTCCCCGGTTGGTGATCCTGTCGATGCCCTGGTCGCTCTCTGGAATGGGGAGATGACTAGGGCAATAGACACGATCGCCCCAGAATGTCCCCTTTCGAGTAGCCGAGCTAAACCAGCTCCTTGGTTTACTGAGGAGCTGGCAGCGTTGAAGCGAAAGAAGAGGGAACTAGAGAGCGTGTGGCGTTCGGATCCGAGCGAGCCAAATCGAACACGGTTCGTGTCCTTTCTAAGGGCATACGCCGCAGCAATAAAAGCCGCAAAGAAGACCTTCTTTGCGGCCACTATTGCATCTGCAAAGAACCGTCCGGCAGAACTGTTCCGAGTTGTCAGAGGCCTGTTAAAGCCCACCATGCAGGATGGGTGCCCTGATGACTTGGCAGCTCGCTGTGAAGCCTTTGCTCAGTTCTTTGCAGACAAAGTCGCTTTGATCCGCTCTGGTCTGGATACCATATTAACGGCAGTCTCTGAGGATGTAACACGAGCATCTGCTTGTCCGGTTTTGATGGATTCATTTCAATTGGTTCAATCCGAGGATGTGGACAAGGTGCTTGGAGGAATGAGAGCTACCACATGCATCCTAGACCCCTGCCCATCCCGGCTTCTGAAGGAGGCCAGAGGGGGATTGGCCGAGTGGGTGAAGGTGGTGGTTAATGCCTCCCTTCGGGAAGGCGAGATTCCAGCCAGCTTAAAGCAAGCTGTGATAAAACCGCTGTTGAAGAAACCATCACTGGACCCCACTCAATTCGTCAACTATCGGCCTGTTTCCAATCTCCCCTTCTTGGGCAAAGTCCTGGAACGTGTGGTGGCCTCACAACTCCAGGCATTCTTGGTAGACACGGATTATCTGGACCCGGCACAGTCTGGCTTTAGGCCGGGGCATGGTACTGAGACAGCTTTGGTCGCCTTAGTGGATGATCTGCGTCGGGAGCTCGACAGGGGGAGTGTGTCCCTGTTGGTGCTGCTGGACCTCTCAGCGGCCTTCGATACCGTCGACCACGGTATCCTTCTGGGACGCCTCGCGGGAATGGGTCTTGGAGGAACTGTTCTACAGTGGCTCCGCTCATTCTTTGAGGGTCGGTCTCAGAAGGTGTTATTGGGAGACTCCTGCTCAACCCCACAACCTTTGTCTTGTGGGGTTCCTCAGGGTTCAATATTATCTCCCATGTTGTTCAATATCTACATGAAGCTGTTGGGTGAGATCATCCGGAGTTTCGGGGTGCGATGTCATTTGTACGCAGATGATGTTCAACTCTGTCACTCCTTCCCACCTGTCACTAAGGAGGCTGTCGAGGTCCTGAACTGGTGCTTGGCCGCTGTGACGGTCTGGATGGGGGCGAACAAATTGAAATTGAATCCAGACAAGACAGAGGTACTCCTGGTCAGTCGCAAGGCCGAACAGGGTATAGGGTTACAGCCTGTGTTGGATGGGGTCGCACTCCCCCTGAAGACGCACGTTCGCAGTTTGGGTGTGATCCTGGACTCATCGCTGAGCCTGGAACCCCAGGTTTCGGCGGTGACCAGGGGAGCATTCGCACAGTTAAAACTCGTGCGCCAACTGCGCCCGTACCTTGGGAAGTCTGACTTGGCCATGGTAGTCCATGATCTGGTTACATCCCATTTAGACTACTGCAACGCTCTCTACGTGGGGTTGCCTTTGAAGACGGCTCGGAAGCTCCAATTAGTCCAACGGTAGGCAGCCATGATACTAACTGGAGCGGAGCGCAGGGAGCACACAACTCCTTTGCTGCACCAGCTCCACTGGCTGCCGATTTGCTACCGGGCTCAATTCAAAGTGCTGGCGTTGGCCTTTAAAGCCCTAAACGGTTCTGGCCCAACCTACCTATCCGAACGTATCTCGGCCTATCAGCCCACCAGGACCCTAAGATCTTCTGGGGAGGCCTTGCTCTCTATCCTTCCTGCTTCACAGGTGCGGCTGGCGGGGACGAGAGACAGGGCCTTTTCTGTGGTGGCCCCTCGGCTCTGGAACGCCCTTCCCATGGAGGTAAGATCAGCCTCCTCGCTGATGGTATTCCGAAAAAGACTAAAAACTTGGATGTTCAAGCAGGCATTTGGTTAATTTGGTGCAATGAATGTGTCGACTACGGATTGGTAATATGGATGATGCAATTGGACCACGATTTTAGTTAGGAGATGTATTGGATTGTGATTTATGTGAAATATTGTGTATTATGTTTTTACGGTTTTAATTGTATACTGTGTACTGTATATTCTGTTGTAAACCGAGTTGAGTCGCCAGTTAGGCTGAGAAACGGCGGTATACAAGGACAGTAAATAAATAAATAAATAAATAAATAAATTTCAGGGAGTTTGAGAAAAAGGAAAAGTACTGGCCGATAGTTGTCGAATCGAGTGGGGTCCAGTGATGGCTTTTCAACAGCGGTTTTATAACAGCTTGTTTTAAGCTCGCTGGAAACTTTCCTTTCTGTAAGGAGACATTAACCACCACCTTTACCCACTCCGCCAGAAACCAACTACGCATATGTACCACTCAGTAATGAGTTGTCTGTTTCAAATGTTTCAATAAACCTGTTCCCTAGTTTACTTTTAATCTGCCTCAGCCTTGTTTTGTCATATAAAGCCAGATACAGTAAGCCTCTACATCTCTGCAGTCCAGCCACAAGAGAAAGGGAGCCAATAAAGAGGAACCAGTGTATAAGGACTTTTTACCTCAGCTACAACTACTAGACAATTCCTCAAACAGTGATTTGGGGTGGTGGCATGAAACCTACCATATACACACACCTTTCTCTCTCATCACTTGTAACACCCTTGCATATTCCTGTCACACAGGAGCAATAAGGGACCCTGATCTCTAAACTCTCTTTACATTGGTGGCAGTGGTGGGATTGAAAATAAAGGTTCCCCCCTGTCACATGTGCTAAGGGACCCCTCGTTCCTTAATCCCCCTTTACAGCTTTCCTTTCGAATTGGGGCTGCCTCAACAGCAGCAACCTTGGGCTACAACGTGGCCAAAATTCTGCCAGGAAATTGAGACAAATCAGCTACTCTAATCTCAATTCTTTTTGGTTTTCACAAGAACCCATCTCGAAATCAGCATGAACAACTTAAAAAGGTCTCTTGACCATTATCTGAACATTCAATCTTTCTTTGCCCGAAGAATGCCTATCCTTCTCTCTGGGAATGTCACAAAAAATTAATGTGCAGATTTTATAAATGTGGATTTAATATGATGTGTGGGAATGAATGGAAAGATGTATGGAGCTAATAATTTTGGAGGCACCAGTATAATATTAAGGCCTGCAATGACTAACTACCTGCTTGCTGGACTGTAATTAAAAGTTGCTAAGGAGAAATGAAAAGTAAACTCTGATAAGAACTGAGACAGTGATAACAGAAATGTTTGCAACTTTCCTTATGTGCAGAAGAAAGTCAACACAAGCCTTGTGTTTATCAACACCAATCAAGAAAAATCAAAATCTGGCCAGGAAACTGAAAATGGAGCCAGGATGGACAATGTCTATCATTAATTTACAAGGAATGTAAATTTTTGCCAATTAGCTGGAAAGAAGCCTTTATTGCACCAATTTACGAGGAAGTTCCTACCAATGACCCTGGGAACTATAGACCAATCGGTCTGCTCTCAAACATGGGAGAACTCTAAGCATGATACTTGTGCAAGAGACTCTCCTCCTTTCTTGATTCAAACAACACAATTACAGACCCACAAGCAGCTTTTAGAAAGAACTATTCAGCTACTGACCACTGTCTAGTGCTCTCACATCTTGCTGAAAAACATGTCAGACTACTACAAGGCAAGCTCTTTGTGGCCTTCATGGACCTGAAATCAGCATTTGATTCAATCCCAAGAAACAAACTATGGAGAAAAGTGGATAAGACATTGAAAGACAAAAGACTTCTAGGCTTTACAGGGATAGCAAATTCCAGATCAGATGTGGAAACTAGGGCCAGATCTCTGGTGAGATATTCATGTCCAGAGGGGTACGTCAAGGATGCCCCCACTCTATTCAACATAAACGATATGGAGGATACAGTTCTGAACCCCAATGGTCACTTGCTCAAGCTTGGAGCAATAAGGGGTACTGCTTTATGCAGATGCTGCTGCCATTATCTCACGCTCCAAGGCAGGTCAAATAAGCAGCTCTGCCATTCTGCATTTTACTGCTACTAAAGGGGGGGGGGGGCAATTCATACCTTCAGTAACTAAAGTCTCTAATGCTAAGATAGCTTCCCAGCTGCTGTACACTTCCAGCATCTGGGTTGGGGACCTAACATCAAAAATAGATCAACTGCAAACACAGTTCTTAAGGGCCGTTTTCCAGCTCCCCTGATGTGTACCATTGCGTGTCTTACTACTTGAATCCGGTGAAGTACCCCTGTCAACAAGAGCATGGTGGTGGGCACTTAAATATTGGATCAAGATCAGAGTTTTTAGTTTAGGATCCGGTTTGGTGCACCACTTAGCTCAGGATGAGTACATAAGCAGCTGGTCTAAGATCATCTCTAAGAAAGATGCCTCCATTGGCCTTTCCACATCCCTCCTAACTCATCTGGGTTTTGACATGGCTCTCAAATCAATCAAACAGAGACTTTGGGACATTGGCTTTTGTGAGCTGCGCTCTCGCCCCTATGTATCCTGCTCTCCTAGTGCCCTGTCCATACATTATGTTGGGCTTTTTCATGCAGCTAACTATCTAAAGAACTTGACAGTAGCTAAATATCACTGCCTATTTTCCAAAGCTAGGTGCAATGTGCTCCCATCTGAATTGCTGCTGTGGTAGATTTGCAGGTACTTCTTACAATGAAAGACTCTACCCATGTAACAAACAGGAAGTAGAGTGCATCTACCATATTCTACTGTCATGCAAGAGAGCAATCCGGGAAATCAGCTTGAAAGCATCTGGATAAGAATCAAGGGAACTGGGACTCAAAAAGATGTCATTGTAGGCGTCTACTACAGATGACCAAGCCAGGAGGAAGAACTTGATGAAATCTTCTGCCAACAGTTGACAAAAAAGGCACAGAGAAGAGATATAGTAGCCATGGGCAATTTCAACTATCCCGATATTTGCTGGAAAACAAACTCGGCCAAGAGTACAAGGTCCAACAAATTCCTCGCTTGCCTTGCAGACAATTTCATGGTCCAGAAGGTAGAAGAGGCAACAAGGGGGTTGGCTACTCTTGATCTCATCCTAACAAATGCGGAGGACCTGATCGATGCGGTTGAAGTAGTCGGATCATTAGGGGCAAGTGACCATGTGCTCCTGCAATTTGAGGTACAAAGGAAGGCCAAAACTAAGACAAGTCAAACCCGCATTTTGGATTTTAGGAGAGCTGATTTCCGAAAAATGAAGGAAACGCTGAGCAGCATTCTATGGACACAGATACTAAAAGATAAGGGAGTTACGGATTGATGGAATTTCTCAAGAGTGAAATATTCAAGGCACAATTGCAAACTGTGCCAACAAAGATAAAAAATAGGACAAGTGCAAAGAAGCCAGCATGGATGTCCAAAGAACTTCTAACTGTGCTAAAACACAAAAGAGACATGCACAAGAAGTGGAAAAAGGTAGAAATCACCAAAGAAGTATTCAAACAAATAGCCAACACCTGTAGGGAAAAGGTCCGCAAGGCTAAAGCAGAAAACAAGCTCAGGCTTGCCAGGGACGTTCAAAACAATAAAAAGGGCTTATTGTCTTATGTCAGTAGAAAAAGGAAAAACAAGGAGGCATTAGGGCCTCTTCGAGGAGAAGATGGGGCAATGCTGATAGGGGGTAGAAAAAAGGCAGAACAACTAATGCCTTCTTTGCCTCGGTCTTCTCACAAAAAGAAAGTCATCTTCAACCTCAGCAAGATGGAGTGGATGAGGGATTAGAGGACATCCAACCCCAAATTGGGAAAGAAGTCGTCCAGAAATACCTGGCCGCTCTAAATGAGTTCAAGTCCCCAGGGCCAGATCAACTACACCCAAGAGTACTGAAGGAACTAGCGGAAGTCATTTCGGAACCATTGGCAATCATCTTTGAGAGTTCTTGGAGAATGGGAGAAGTTCCAGCAGACTGGAGGAGAGTCAATGTGGTCCCTGGGAGGAGGCGATCAGAGTGGAGAGAAAGCACACGCTGCTGTCGTGTGACAGGAGAGTAGAGGAAGATGTATTGTTTATTTCTCTGAATTCTGCCACCAACTGGTATAGTGGAGGCCAATTGGTATATGTAATCTATGGTAACTGCCACCAACGTGAGATATAAGGTATTACTGTGAGCTATGGCAATACAGACGCAAAATGGATGGAGATGAGACTGTCTCCAACAAAAGCTAACTGGTTTATTGAGAACAAAGCGTGTGGTTACAAGTTGTAACTTAATTTATAGAACTTTGAATAATACTTGGTTAGTTAAACATTTCACTCTTCCAGGTTACACAGTATCTCACTGAGGTGAAGCTCTTATTACTAAACAATGTTTCAGTACAGGACTATCTTCCCTATTTGATCTTTCCTTGATCAAATAAATTAACAAGCTTATCCTTTAGCCTTTCCCTTGACTAAAGAAAACTGGCTATGTTTCTCCTTTCAACTCCTAAGACTGAGAAACCTCCAGTAGCTATTCAGGCTTCCCAAAGCCACACTTCTTTGCTTCACACTTCACTCTCCCACTCTTCACTTCCACTCTTTTACTCCTCTCAGATACAAAATCAACTCCCAAATTACTCTCAAACTGTCTGTTTTCAAAACTCTCTCCACTTGGCTCCTCCCACTCCTCCTTCTGCCAGCTTGCCTTGGTCTCCATGGTAACGCTGACTGAGGATCTCTGAAATAGGCTGCTCCAGTGTTACTGTAGCTAACCCAAACAGATATATATACAGATTAAAACATGCAAAGTATTAATAACTTCTGCACACCTTCCACCCAAAAAAGATTATTTTTGGCCATTTAGAGTCCCTGAATGGGCAAAAATAATTCTGAAAATTACATAAAAATATATATACACACAATATTCCTGAAATACAAACATATTATGGTTAAATACATTATGAATCATACATACAAACCTTTAACCTTAAGCAATTCTGGACAATGCATCTGCGACCACGTTCCTTTTACCTGAGACATGTTTAATTTCAAAGGTAAAATCTTGTAAACATAAACTCCACCTTAATAACTTGTTATTCATCCCTTTCACATTATCTAGCCATCTCAATGGAGCATGGTCTGTTTGCAAGGTAAATTCTCTTCCCCATAAATATGGTTTTAATTTTCTAATCGACCAGATGATGGAGTAACACTCCTTCTCAATAGTTGACATGCTACATTCATTGGAATGCCATTTCTTACTCAAAAACAGAATGGGTCTGTCTTCACCTTCTTTATCTAACTGACTCAGGACAGCTCCTATCCCAGTGTCAGATGCATCACATGTGAAAATAAAAGGTTTATCAAAATCTGGCGCTTTTAGGACAGAATCTGACGTAATGGCCTTTTTCAATTGATCCATGGCAGTTTGACAATTTAGGGTCCAAATTATCTGATTAGGGTTCTTCTTTTTGGTCAGGTCCGAAAGAGGGGCTGCCAAATTACTAAAGGATGGAATGAATTTACGGTAGTACCCAGCCAATCCAAGAAATGACCTCACCTGTTTTTTGTTTTAGGCAATGGCCACTGATGGATAACTGCCACTTTAGTAGGGTCTGGTTGAATACAACCTCCCCCTACTAAATGTCCTAAATATTTTGTAGTATTGTACCCCAATTTGCACTTGGAAGCTTTGATGGTTAAGCCAGCTTCCCTCAATCTATTTAATACCAAATCCAAATGTCTTAGGTGATCTTCCCATGAATCACTAAATATCCCTATATAATCAATATAGGCCACGCAAAAGGATCCAAGCCCACTCAAAACTTTATCTGCCAATCTCTGAAAAGTTGCTGGGATGTTTTTTAAACCAAAGGGAAGTACGGAAAATTCAAAAAGTCCACCCTGGGTCCGGAAAGCGGTTTTATGCTGATCCTGCGGTGCCATGGGCACTTGCCAGAAGCCTTTCGTAAAGATCTATACTACTAATAAAATTGGTTTTCCCAATACTTTCCAGAAGATCATCCAAATGTGGCATTGGATATGTATCTGTTTGGGTCACCTTGTTTAAAAGTCTATAGTCCACACAAAATCTAATAGTCTTGTCTGGCTTCTGTACTAATACTATGGGTGAAGCCCAAGAACTATTCGATGGAACAATATACCTAGGTCCAACATTTCCTTGATCTCCTTCTCAATACATTCATTGAGCCTCCCCGTGACTCTATAAGGTGGGAATGCTATAGGAGCTGCATCGTTGGTGTTAATTTGATGCTGGACTCCCTGGACCTTTCCTGGTAAATCTGAAAACATGTCCCTATATTTACTCAAAACTCCCACAACCTCCCTTCGCTGTGGTTGAGTCAATTCACTATTTATTTCTACTCGATCCAAATTTTTACATTGTTCTGGATCACCCTCCCAAAAAGAAAATGTAATGTCTACAAAATAGACATTAGCCGATCTTCCAACATAAGGCTTCAACATATTTACATGGACCCTTCTCTCAACATTTAAATGTTCATCATAGATGTCATAGTTCACTTGGTTGTGCTTCCTGGTGATTCTCCAGGGTCCCGACCAATCTAGTTGAAGTTTGTTGGTTTTGTTGGGGGATAAAAACAGAACTTCATCTCCGATGTTGAAGATTCTCGGCTTAGTAATTGCATCATAATAGTCTTTCTGGCATTGTTTTGCTGCAGTCAGATGCTTTTGAGCAATGTCTTTGGCTACTGCATTGTTGATTGAAGATCTTTCAGGTAATTAGTCACTGGAACCGGCTCTGTTGCTGGGCTTGCCTCCCAGTACTCCTTTATCAAATCCAATGGTCCTCGAGCCTTCCTTCCATATAACAGTTCAAACGGACTGTAGCCAGTACTATCATGAGGGACTGTTCTGTAGGCAAATAACAGCTGTAGTTTAACATCCCAGTCATATGGCCTCTTCTGGCTATAAGACTTTATCATTTTAAGTAAAGTCTTGTTCAGATTTTCAACCAGTCCATTTGTCTGTGGGTGGTAAGCTGTTGAAGTCAGGTGTCTGATTCCAATAACTCAAGCAATTTTGACATGAGTCTGGAAGTAAACTGAGTTCCCAAGTCAGAAACCAATTCTTTGGGATAGCCAGTCCTTCCCCAGATAGATAACAGTGCATTTGCGATGGTTGTTGTTTCAATGTTAGTAAGAGCTACTGCCTCTGGATATCTTGTGGCATAATCAATCATGGTTAAAATGTATCTGTAACCACGTCTGCTTGGCTTACAGAGAGGACCAACTATGTCAATGCCCACTCTGTAGAATGGTTCTCCAATTACCGGCACAGGGATTAGAGGAGCTTTGATCTAGTCTTTGGCATGTATCACATGACTGGCAAAATTCTTTGATTTTCTGTAACATGCCAGGCCAATAAAAGTTTTTAGTGATTCTCTTTGTGGTTTTTCTAATGCCTAAATGTCCACCTTGAGGGCTGTCGTGTGCCACCCTCATAAGTTGTTCTCTAAATCTTTCAGCATGGTTACATGCTGCTGACTTCATGTTTTTGGTTTCTCTATATAGGACACCATTCTTAAAAACAAATCTAGAGGGTTGCCCTTCTGCTGATTCTGAGGTGTTTTGAGCCAAAGTGAACAAAGGTTTTATTTGCTTTTTATTCATCTGCTCTTTGCTCTTGCTGAATCTCTTTGATTCCTCCTGTCTTATTAACAAGCTCAGTAACCATAGCACTGGATTCTGGACCCTCTTCCACATCCTGTTGAATGGCAAAACACATTGCTTTCTGATCAGGGCCTTTGATGTTATCTTCTTTTTTCTCACATAACATCCTCCAGTTTTTAATCTTCTTAGCCAGATCATTACCAATTAGACATTTGTATGGTATGTCTGGGCTGATGGCAAAGTCCCAAATTCCTTTCCAACCCTCATATTCTATTTGCAGAGAAACTACTTCAGTTGGTATTGCAGGTCCCAAGCCTTTTAAATTTATTTCTGAGGTAGGATGTCGAAATTTCTGAGGTATTACATCTGTATGTATGATACAAACATCCGATCCTGTATCTCTCCATCCCTTCATGTACTTGTTGTCAATGGAAATGGATTCTAAGTACTCCTCAGTTGGTGTGTTTGACAGGATAAACAGACATGGTTTCTCTTGGGGCACTGCTTCCAGGCTATCTTTAGACACAGTAGCTGGTTCTGCCTTCTTTGTTTCATTTACTTTGCTAACAAAGAGGGATGTCTTATCCTTTTTTAAAAGGGGACATTGATATCTTAAATGATCCCGTTTTCCACATTGAAAGCACCTCATTTTTCCCTCAAGCGCAGTTTGACTTGTTACACTCTGCTTCCTCCAGGTGGCGTTTTCTACTGCAGGCCCTCTTCCCTGCTGTGCGCATGTTTGATAATGATAAAATGGCTGCTTGTTTGGCTTTTTATCATTTGGCACATCTTCCTTTTTAAATCCCGCCTTTAAGGTAATTAATTGATCTACCATGACAGCTGCTTCTCCAGCAGTCGCTGGTTTTCGATCCTGCACCAGCCAACGATAATCTGCAGGCACCAAATGAAATAACTGTTCCAATTTCATTAGCTCTCTTAATTGTTGGTAATTTTCTACCTCAGACGTTCTTAGCCAACTATCAAACAGCTGAGCCTGTCTTGAGGCCACCTGAGCAAAACTCTGGTTCCTTTCTCTTTTCAGAGTTCTAAACTTTAGTCTGTAAAACTCAGGTGTCAATTGGAGTCTCTGTTGAACCTGCTTTTTAAATAAACTATAATCTCTATGGGACTCCTCAGGCAGGTCTCCATAGATTTCTAAAAGCTTTCCGCTTATCTGAGGTCTTAAGAAAGTCATCAATTTCTCCTCAGCAATTTCAAACTCTCTACAACACCTCTCAAACGAAATTAAAAACTTCTCCACATCATCATCCTTAGTAAACTTAGGGAATCTCCTTAAAAACGTATCTGTTGCGTCCACTCTAGAGCTCCCTTCTTAGTTACTAATGTGTGGTTGAGACAAGGCTTATCTCTGTTTTTCCAATTCAATTTCCATTTGCCTAAATTCTCTCTCTTGTTCCAGAGCCTGACTGGATTTCTCTAGTTCCATTCGTCTTAATTCTTGTTCCCTAACTTTTTGTCTTTCCTCCATTTCTAATTGTTTCATCTCCAGTTTGTATTTAAAAGCATTTCTGACACAGGCACAGGCTCTTGTTCATGTTCAGAATCTGAAATTTCTCCTGGGTATTCCTCTGCTTCCTCAGCAACCTTTTTCTGACGTCTGGTAGCCATGTTTTGATAAATTTTACCTCACAATTTATTTCTCTAAGCGATCTTAAGGCACTAAATCAGTTGTTAAACGAATCCTGTCACTTGCCACCAATTTTGCGAGGAGGCGATCAGAGTGGAGAGAAAGCACACGCTGCTGTCGTGTGACAAGAGAGTACAGGAAGATTTATTGTTTATTTCTCTGAATTCTGCCACCAACTGGTATAGTGGAGGCCAATTGGTATATGCAATCTATGGTAACTGCCACCAACGTGAGATATAAGGTATTACTGTGAGCTATGGCAATACAGATGCAAAATGGATGGAGATGAGACTGTCTCCAACAAAAGCTAACTGGTTTATTGAGAGGAACAATGGGTTCAAACTACAAGAGAGGCGATTCCATCTGAACATGAGGAAGAACTTCCTGACTGTCAGAGCTATCCAGCAGTAGAACTCTCTGCCCCGGAGTGTGGTGGAGGCTCCTTCTTTGGAAGCTTTTAAACAGAGGCTGGATGGCCATCTGTCAGGGGTGATTTGAATGCAGTGTTCCTGCTTCATGGTGGGGGGGTTGGACTGGATGGCCCATGAGGTCTCTTCCAACTCTTTGATTCTATGATTCTATGAGAACAAAGCGTGTGGTTACAAGTTGTAACTTAATTTATAGAACTTTGAATAATACTTGGTTAGTTAAACATTTCACTCTTCCAGGTTACACAGTATCTCACTGAGGTGAAGCTCTTATTACTAAACAATGTTTCAGTACAGGACTATCTTCCCTATGTGATCTTTCCTTGATCAAATAAATTAACAAGCTTATCCTTTAGCCTTTCCCTTGACTAAAGAAAACTGGCTATGTTTCTCCTTTCAGCCTCCTAAGACTGAGAAACCTCCAGTAGCTATTCAGGCTTCCCAAAGCCACACTTCTTTGCTTCACACTTCACTCTCCTACTCTACTCTTCACTTCCACTCTTTTACTCCTCTCAGATACAAAATCAATTCCCAAATGACTCACAAACTGTCTGTTTTCAAAACTCTCTCCACTTGGCTCCTCCCACTCCTCCTTCTGCCAGCTTGCCTTGGTCTCCATGGTAACGCTGACTGAGGATCTCTGAAATAGGCTGCTCCATTTCAGTTTAAAGCATGCAAAGTATTAATAACTTCTGCAGAGTCCCAATCTTCAAGATGGGAAAAAAGGATGACCCAAACAATTACCGTCTGGTCAGCCTCACGTCGATACCAGGCAAGATTCTGGAAAAGATTGTTAAGGAAGTGGTCTGCAAACAGAAACAAATGCGGTCATTGCTAATAGTCAACATGGATTTATCAAAAACAAGTAATGCCAGATTAAGGTCCCCCATGACCTTCTGGCAAGGAAACTAGTCCAATGTGGGCTAGGCAAAACTACGGTGAGGTGGATCTGGAATTGGTTAAATGGACGAACCCAGAGGGTGCTCACCAATGCTTCCTCTTCATCCTGGAAAGAAGTGACGAATGGAGTGCCGCGGGGTTCCGTCCTGGGCCCAGTCCTGTTCAACATGTTTATTAATGACTTAGATGAAGGGCTAGAAGGCAGGATCATCAAGTTTGCAGACGACACCAAACTGGGAGGGATAGCCAATACTCCAGAGGACAGGAGCAGAATTCAAAACAATCTTGACAGATTAGAGAGATGGGCCAAAACTAACAAAATGAAGTTCAACAGTGACAAATGCAAGATACTCCACTTTGGCAGGAAAAATGAAATGCAAAGAGCAGTATGTGTGAAAAAGATATTGGAGTCCTCATGGACAACAAGTTAAACATGAGCCAACAATGTGATATGGCGGCAAAAAAAGCCAATGGGATTTTGGCCTGCATCAATAGGAGCATAGTGTCTAGATCTAGGGAAGTAATGCTACCCCTCTATTCCGCTTTCGTTAGACCACACCTGGAATATTGTGTCCAATTCTGGGCACCACAATTCAAGAGAGATGTTGACAAGCTGGAATGGGTCCAGAGGAGGGCGACTAAAATGATCGAGGATCTGGAGAACAAGCCCTATGAGGAGTGGCTTAAGGAGCTGGGCATGTTTAGCCTGAAGATTCCATCTGAACATGAGGAAGAACTTCCTGACTGTGAGAGCCATTCAGCCCACTGCTGAATCATAGAATCAAAGAGTTGGAAGAGACCTCATGGGCCACCCAGTCCAACCCCCTGCCAAGAAGCAGGAATATTGCATTCAAATCACCCCTGACAGATGGCCATCCAGCCTCTGTTTAAAAGCCTCCAAAGAAGGAGCCTCCACCACACTCCGGGGCAGAGAGTTCCACTGCTGAATTGCTCTCACAGTCAGAAAGTTCTTCCTCATGTTTATTTATTTATTTATTTACAGTTCTTATATTCCGCCCTTCTCACCCCGCAGGGGACTCAGGGCGGATTACAGTAAACACATATATGGCAAACATTCAATGCCAGTTTGACAAACAACATTTAACAGACAAAGGCTATTTAACTTTTTTTCTGGCTGCCGGGGGAGCTGCTGCTTTTCATCGTCCATCAATGACACCGATGAAGTTCTTCCGCATTCCACATTCCCCGGAGTCTTCTTTCTTTATGGCCTCATAAATTAGTTAAATTTAGCCTCCCACACAAGGTGGTACCTTATTTTCCTACTTGACAGATGCAACTGTCTTTCGGGTTGCAAAGGTCGACAATGGGCTACACAATGGCTGGACACCCACTCCAGCCCGGGCTGGCTTCGAACTCATGACCTTTTGGTCAGAGTGATCTTAATGCAGCTGACACTCAGCCAGCTGCGCCACAATCCTGGTATGTTCAGATGGAATCTCCTTTCTTGTAGTTTGAAGCCATTGTTCTGTGTCCTAGTCTCCAGGGAAGCAGAAAACAAGCTTGCTCCCTCCTCCCTGTGACTTCCTCTCACATATTTATACATGGCTATCATATCTCCTCTCAGCCTTCTCTTCTTCAGGCTAAACATGCCCAGCTCTTTAAGCCACTCTTCATAGGGCATGTTCTCCAAACCCTTGATTGTTTTAGTTGCCTTCCTCTGGACACATTCCAGCTTCTCAATATCTCTCTTGAATTGTGGTGCCCAAAATTGGACACAATATTCCAGGTTGGTCTAACCAAGGCAGAATGGAGGGGTAGCATCACTTCCCTAGATCTAGATAGATACTATGCTCCTATTGATAGAGGCCAAAATCCCATTGGCTTTTTTTGCTGCCACATGACATTGTTGGCTCATGTTTAACTTGTTGTCCACGAGGACTCCAATATAATTGTAAATCTAATGAAACTGCAAAGAATCTATATGTCTGAATGTCTAAATGCTTTTCTGTAATCTGATCTACCTTCTCACACTGGAAATTGCAATAAAAAGAACCTATGCTTTAAAGTCATTGAAAAGTCATTCATGACAGGAGCCCATTTTCTGCTGGTGTGTAAAAATGTAAATGTCCCTTTGTGATAGACATCATATCTCCCAAACTACATTACCGATTGCTACAAAATTTTGACACATTTTGTGGTGTGGGTCAGGAATGGAAATCCTCATCTGTGTTTACATAACCGGGTGATGGCAAATGGAATTGGCCTCAAAACAGGAAAAAATCTGGCTCTGTAAAATCATTTGGACTTGGGGTAGAATTTTTCATACATTTTCCTAAGTGACATTAAAGTTGACCATATCCGTGGAACCAGGTGTTTCGCCCAGCTTAGCTGAGGGGTAGGTCAATGAGGGCCATTACTTCAGCTTAAAACACACACCAGGTTCATGCCCCTTTTGTTATATTTTCAAATTTCACAAAAATTAATTCAGGTGATGGTTTAAGTAAAAATAATTCCCATATTTTAAACCACAATGTTGGTGGTCTCTTACTACGGTGGTGGGATGGCACAATGAAATCTCAGAGACCTGTTTATGACAATGATCCCTTTGATCGTGTAAGAGCATGAGATGCTCCTAGAAAGATATATAGATCTGGTCACTCCATACCATTCTAGAAGGCTCCGTCCCCTAATAATCTAGTGAAGCTATACCGTGTAACATTATACTGTTCTGTTTCTCAACAAGATCTTGAGCACAGTTGCCAGCTAGGAGAAAGGAAGGGATTATTAACTGGGTAAAACTTTCTTTGTCTTCTCCCTCATTGGTTCAGCTTCCACATGTTATTGAAGGATGGGAACATACCACTGGACTCAGATTATTTATTTAATAATCCATCCAATTCTGAGATAAGGTATGCGATGATGCCTCACTGGTAGAGCACAAGCTTTGTGTTACACAAGGTGGACACAATATCCCATGTGGTGCATTTCCTTCCCACACATTTGGGAATTCTCCTTTGCTTCACTGTGGAGAACCTCGTGGGAGCACCTGCTCTGAGGAATATACCAGAAACATCTTCAAATGAATTATTTTTATAAAAGTATAAACTGGGAAGGTAAGGTTTGCCTGATCATGGGGAAGAAGACATACTGAAAAAGAAAAATAACTAGACTATTAACTGTCAGAAACAAAAATCTTCAGTTACGTAGATGACCAACGCTAACTGATTTCTTTCCTAACAGTGTGTTGTGGTTCATTCTTAGCTTCCCAGATATCTATTTCCAGGCATACCATTGTATGCATTTCCATCCCTATGGCAACGACACACTATGAAAAGACAATGTATGCAGTGATTGAGCCCTAATCCTAATTCTTGCTTGATAATAATCTTACATTTCTAAATCCCTAATCTGCTTTATCCACACTGTGACAGCTTTTGTAATAATCCCTGCATGTATAAAATAATCGGAGTCACCGCTGGTAACAGCAATAGATTAATTTTGTTTCATTCCATCTGGATGGAATTTGCACCAGTCTTGGGTTGCATTCCATGAGGACGGTCAAAAGCAGAAACAATGAATACCTTAAGCAGTCTCTCACAGATGTAAAGCGAACAGTAAATGACAACAGAAATTAGAAGTACTTTAGGGTAAATGTGTATGTTCCTTGCAGGGAATATTTTTTTACATCAGAGGTTAGAAAGTTAGATATTAAAAGTAGTCAGTTATTGTTCCAAATCACACTAGATTTAAATTACTGTTTAAAAAGCAATGGTTTTGGGTTTCCACCCAATGCTTTCCACCTACACAACCACAAAGTAAACAGGACATTGTAAGTTACCTGTGAAATCCAAGAGTTCACTTCTTTCATCCTAAATATCTCGGTGTCACCTTAGATTGAACACTAACATTTAAGAAACACTGCATGAACACCAAGCACAAAGTAGCTGCACACAATAACATCCTGTGGAAACTTACTGACAGTGCATGGGGAGCAGCATCAAAATTAATAAGAACATCAGCCCTGGCCTTTTCTTACTCAATTGCTGAGTATGCCTGCCCTGTTCGGCAGAAGTCTGTTCACACGAAGCAGATGAACATAGCACTGAAAAAACATGCAGAATAATCACAGGATGTCTCACCTGTTGATAAACTCTACAAGCTAGCTGGCATTGCCCCCCCCCCCCGGATCTTATTTATTTATTTGATGCACTTATTAACCGCCATTCTCAGCCCATTAGGGCGACTCATGGCGGTGTACAAATACATATAGAAGACAATTTACAAAGGAAACCAATTACAACAACATATAGACTATACAACGATTACAAACAACATTAAAAATCCGCTTCGTCTCTTAGTAGAATCATAACCAGTCTCATATTCCTTGTTCCATTCCAATCTTCTTGCCACATTGTTGCACTTAACTAAATGCCCTCTCGAACAGCCATGTCTTAAGGCTTTTTCGGAAGGACATGAGGGAGGGCTCCTGCCTGATGTCTGCAGGGAGAGTGTTCCACAGCCGGGGGGCCACCACCGAGAAGGCCCTCTCCCTCGTCCCCGCCAGCCGTGCCTGTGAGGCAGGCGGGACCGAGAGAAGGGCCTCCCCAGACGATCTCAAGGTCCTCGTGGGCTCATAGGCCAAGATGCGGTCCGAAAGGTATTTTGGGCCGGAACCGTTTAGGGCTTTGTAGGCCAAAACCAGCACCTTGAATTGGGTCCGGTAGCAAATCGGCAGCCAGTGGAGCTGGGACAACAAGGGCGTTGTGTGCTCCCTGCTACCCGCTCCAGTTAGTAACATGGCTGCCGCGCGCTGAACCAGCTGCAGCTTCCGGGCCGTCTTCAAGGGCAGCCCCACGTAGAGAGCGTTGCAGTAGTCAAGGCGGGATGTGACCAGAGCGTGTACCACCGTGGCCAAGTCAGACTTCCCGAGATACGGGCGCAGCTGGCGCACGAGCCTGAGCTGTGCAAATGCTCCCCTGGTCACCGCTGAAACCTGGGGATCCAGGCTCAACGATGAGTCCAGGGTCACACCCAAGCTGCGAACCTGCGCCTTCAAGGGGAGTGCGACCCCGTCCAGCACAGGCTGTAACCCTATACCCCGTTCGGCCTTACGACTGACCAGGAGTACCTCTGTCTTGTCTGGATTTAATTTCAGTTTGTTCGCCCTCATCCAGACCGTTACAGCGGCCAGGCACCGGTTCAGGACCTCGACAGCCTCCTTAGTAGCAGGTGGGAAGGAGTGACAGAGTTGGACATCATCTGCGTACAGATGACACCGCACCCCGAAACTCCGGATGATCTCACCCAGCGGCTTCATGTAGATATTAAACAGCATGGGGGACAGTATGGAACCCTGTGGCACCCCACAGGTCAAAGGCTGTGGTGCGGAACAGGAGTCCCCCAATAACACCTTCTGGGTGCGGCCCTCCAGGAATGACTGGAGCCACTGCAAAGCAATGCCTCCAAGACCCATTCCCGCAAGGCGCCTCAGAAGGATACCGTGGTCGACGGTATCGAAGGCCGCTGAGAGGTCCAGGAGCACCAACAGGGACACACTCCCCCTGTCTAGCTCCCGGCGCAGATCATCCACTAAGGCGACCAAGACCGTCTCGGTACCATGTCCCGGTCTGAAACCAGACTGTGCCGGATCCAGATAATCCGTGTCTCTCAAGAATACCTGGAGTTGTGAGGCCACCACGCTTTCCATGACTTTGCCCAAGAAGGGGAGATTGGAAACAGGCCGAAAGTTGTCCAATTTAGTGGGGTCCAGTGATGGTTTCTTCAACAGCGGCTTTATAATAGCCTGTTTTAGGCTCTCTGGAATCTTGCCTTCCCGAAGGGAGGCATTCACCACCACTGTTACCCACTCAGCCAATCCCCCTCTGGCCTCCCTCAGAAGCCAGGATGGGCAGGGGTCTAGGATGGACGTGGTGGGCCTCATTCCTCCAAGTATCTTGTCCACATCCTCGGGTTTCACAAACTGAAAAGAATCCATCAAAATAGGACAAGCAGGTGCTCTTGTTACATCCTCAGAGACTGCATTTAACGCGGTGTCCAGCCCAGAACGGATCAAGGCGACTTTGTCTGCAAAGAACCGAGCAAATGCTTCACAGCGCGCGACCGAATTGTCAGGGCTAGCGCCCGCAGTGGTGGGAGTTAAAAGACCTCTGACAATCCGAAACAACTCCGCCGGACGGTTCTTTGCAGATGCAATAGTGGCCGCAAAGAAGGTTTTCTTTGCGGCCTTTATTGCCGCGGCATATGCCCTAAGAAAGGACACAAACCGTGCTCGGTTTGACTCGTTCGGATCCGAACGCCACACGCTCTCTAGTTCCCTCTTCCTTCGCTTCATCACTGCCAGCTCCTCAGTAAACCAAGGGGCTGGTTTAGCTCGGCTACTTGAGAGGGGACGTTCCGGAGCAATCATGTCGATAGCCCTGGCCATCTCCCCATTCCAGAGAGCAGCCAAGGCTTCGACATGGTCACCTACCGAGGTGGCGGGAAAGTCCCCAAGAGCCGTCAGGAATCCATTTGGATCCATCAGCCTCCTGGGGCGGACCATCTTAGTGGGTCCTCCACCTTTGCAGAGGTTAGGGGGCGCAGCGAGCCTAAATCTGACCAGGAAGTGGTCGGTCCATGGCAACGGAGAGATGGACAACTCCTCCACACCGCCACCCTGTTCCCATCCCTGGCAGAAAACCAAATCCAATGTGTGTCCAGCACAGTGGGTGGGGCCAGATATTTGTTGTGACAGCCCCATGGTTGCCATGGCAGACATGAAGTCCTGAGCCGCACCTGTGAGAGCCGCCTCGGCGTGGATGTTGAAGTCTCCCAGCACAAGAAGCTGTTGAGACTCCAACGCCAGGCTCGAGACCACCCCCGCTAGCTCAGGTAGGGAGACTGTAGTGCAGCGAGGTGGACGGTACACTAGCAGAATCCCTATTCTGTCCCGGTCACCCACCCTCAGGTAGACGCTTTCAAAATTTGCGGTCTGCGGGATGGAGCACCTGGTCAGATGGATGGAATCTCTATAGACCACTGCGACCCCGCCTCCCCGCCCTCCGGATCTCGGTTGGTGCTGCACGGAGAAACCCGGAGGACAAAGCTGGGTCAGATTTACTCCTCCAGCTTCATCCAACCAGGTCTCCGTGATGCACGCCAGATCTGCCCGTTCGTCCAGGATTAAGTCCTGGATCCAGGTCGTTTTTCCATTGACAGATCTGGCGTTCAACAGCACCACCTTCAGTCCGGAGGGTCCGCTCACCTGGTTACACCAATTTACCTTAGGAGACCGATTTGGAATTTTTAATGTGGATAAGTGGTCCGAATTAGGCCGAATTTGAGGTCTCCTTTTCCCGCATCTCCTCCTTCCCACCACGACCTCTATGGGGGCCCCTCGGCTAGTGGAACACCTCCCCTCCTCCATGCCGCAGTTCATGGCCGGGGTCTTAATCTCTGTTTCACCAGCTGTTTGGGATGCTGGCGTTTTTTCTTGCCAGTTGCTTTGGTCTTCTTTATCCCCCCTCCCCCCCTCATTGTTTATCACAGGCTCCAGCCCACTTCCTCCCCTGCCTTTTCCACCAGACAGTAGTAACACGGACAGTATACATAGGAAGGTGGGGGACCACATGGATGGAAAACAAAACACTTCAGTAGATGGTCGATACAAGAGGTAGGCGTTCAGCCGCGAAATAGGATGGTCTCTGGGGTGCTAGAGTCTTAAAGTGCAAAGTAAATTCCACGGCTACAGGGTAGTTCTTAAGGTGCAGGATCTTAAAGTGCAACAAGATACAACAAGATGTTAAAGTGCAACAAAGCCCCAAAAAAATTGGCCCTCTATATTACTAAAGTGCGGCAGGAGGAATCGGGGAAGGGGTAAAGTGCAAGCAGTTGGCTACGGAAACAGGCGCCTCTAAAGTGCTATATTATGTTCTTATTACCACATTAGCAGCAGAGGTAAGGACGGAACTATACCGTGCAAAGTTCGCAAAATATACACAGTGATCAAGAGATTGGCAGTTGGCAAAATGCTATGATTCCGATGTAAACTACAAACGTTAGATGTAAGTTAGCGGATGATCCTCCGGAGATGGTCGACACGGTGGCGGCCAGCTCAGATGGTCTATATACGGCTAAATTGCACCGACAACCCCCCGTCGGTCTACACAAAATCGGTCAACACAATAATCTACAATGGTCTACACAATGGACTACACAGCAGCACCATGAAGGTCGAGAAGAGAGAGGGATCCCAGCTGACTCTAGGGCCAACCCAGCTGGCTTTAGGGCCTCCGCCGAAGAGGCGCTACGGAGGATAGTCCTCGGAAGATGGATCACAAGATAGCGCCTCCTAGTGGTGCGGAGGAGCCACGCACAGCTTACAGGCCCCCGAGCCGGCGCGGAGGAAAGCGGGCAGGGAAACAACCCTCAATCTTCCCTCCAGGAGGCGACTGCTGCGTCCCTTCTACTGCGATGGGGCTAACGAGCCCGGCCTTTGGAGCAACGAGGAAGGGGCGGTGGCCTCGCGTTCTCCTCCTCCCCCGGAATGGCGGGAGGAAAGGAGCGTCGCTGTGGAGGCCTAGCAGGCCCGATGGAGTCGCGGGGCGGCGGCCTTGCCTTCTCCTCCTCCCCCGGGGCGGCGGGAGGAAAGGGAGCGTCGCGATGGGGGCCTAGTAGGCCCGATGGAGTCGCGGGGCGGCGGCTTTGCCTTCTCCTCCTCCCCCAGGACGGCGGGAGGAAAGGGAGCGTCGCGGTGGGGTCTAGCAGGCCTGATGGAATCGCGGGACGGCGGCCTTGCCTTCTCCTCCTCCCCCGGGGCGGCGGGAGGAAGGGAGCGTCACGGTGGGGGCCTAGCAGGCCCGATGGAGTCGCGGGGCGGCTTCCGCGTCTTCACACGCTTCGCCCCGATGGAGGGGGGGCGAGCCGGCCGCTCGGATGGGCTCGACGCTGGCGGCGGCGGTCCCGGCGGTGGTAGTGGGCCTGGCAACTGGCGGGAACTGAAGGAGGAAGTCGCGGGGGAAGGACTCGCGAAGGAAGCCTCAGGAAGCCTCAAGAGTCTCAGCAGCTTCGGGCTGGCCACTACAGGAGCCCTCCGGGGAGGCGGGCCTCCTCTCAGCCTCTTGGCTGCCAGGCCGCCTCTCTTTTCCAGCCTCCTCCTCCTCACCGGAGCAGCGCCAAAATGGCGACCGCAACCGCGGCAGCCTCACGGCAGGTCCAGCCGCAGCAGTCCAAGCGGCAGCCGCTCCTCCCTTCCTTCGCGCCGCGGGGAGCTCTTAATGGGAGCCGAAGCTCCGGGTAGGGCTCAGTGAGCCGACCAGGTCCAGGTAGGCCAGTTTACTTGAGGAGATAGCCGCGTTGTAATGGCGGTGGCGTCCCCTCGCCTAACCCGTTTCTCTTACTCTCTCTCTCTTACGCCACGCTCGCCCAGCACTCTCTCGGGTCCAGCCGGGCCGCAGTGGGTGTCGACCTCACACCCCCTAGTTTGGTGGTCGGGGGGAGGGGGATTCTCCAGGATTGCCCAAGATTGTTTCTTCTTTGTCAGCGCAGCTCAGCGTTGCTGCTGCTGACCGCCATACCGGAACCGGAACTCTGTGACGAGAAGTTGCAGTTAACTGGGAGAGGAATAAGGTTGAACACTGTGAAAGGCATCCACTGCATGGTTATCAGCCTCCTCCCAGTAAACTCAAATCAAGGAAAAGCTTTATGAGAACCACCACTCCTCTTAATGTTCCCCCAGCAACAGCAAGAACATCCCTCTGAGCAGCTAAACCAGGAAATCCCGATTGGATTGTCCTAGAAAACAATTACTTTAAATTTGGCATACTCCAGCAAAGGATCACCGCCTTGTTGTGGCGCTGGAGCTTGAGCACCTCAATGATGTCATGAGCGAAACCGTGAAGGGCCACCCAAGACGGGACGGTCGTGGCAGAGAGGTCAGACCAAGCGTGATCCCTGGGAAAGGCAATGACAAACCACCCCAGTATCCTTGCCAAGAAAACTAAATGGACCAGTACAACCAGAGATATGTCGGTATGCCATTGGAAGGTGGGACTCCCAGGTCGGAAGATGGCCAAAATGCTACTGGGGAGGAGCAGAGGATAAGTTCAACTAGCCCCAGATGTGATGACGCAGCTAGCTCAAAGCTGAAAGGAAGGCTAGCGGCCAACGGTACTGGAGGTGAACGATGAATCCGATGCTCTAAAGATCAACACACCATAGGAACTTGGAATGTCAGATCTATGAGCCAGGGCAAATTGGATGTTGTTATTGGTGAGATGTCAAGACTAAAGATAGACATTCTGGGGGTCAGCGAACTGAAATGGACTGGAATGGGCCACTTCACATCAGATGACCACCAGATCTACTACTGCGAACAAGAGGAACATCGAAGAAATGGAGTAGCCTTCATAATTAATAAGAAATTCGCTAAAGCAGTGCTTGGATACAACCCAAAAAATGACAGAATGATCTCAATTCGAGTGCAAGGAAAGCCTTTCAAAATCACAGTGATCCAAATATACGGCCCAACCACAGCTGCTGAGGATCTGCAGGACCTACTGGATAATACACCAAAAAAAGACATTATTTTCATTACAGGAGACTGGACTGCCAAGGTGGGAAGTCAAATGACAACTGGGATCACAGGCAAGCATGGTCTGGGAGAACAAAATGAAGCAGGACGCAGGCTGATAGAATTTTGCCAGGAAAATTCGCTGTGTATAACAAACACTCTCTTCCAACAACCTAAAAGACTGCTTTATACATGGACCTCACCAGACGGTCAACACAGAAATCAGATTGACTACATCCTTTGCAGCCAAAGGTGGCGGACATCCATCCAGTCGGTGAAAACAAGATCTGGGGCTGACTGTAGCTCAGATCACGAACTTCTTATTGCTCAATTTAGAATAAAACTAAAGAGATCAGGGAAAATACACAGACCAGTTAGATATGATTTCACTAACAGTCCTAGCGAATATACAGTAGAAGTGAAGAACAGATTTGAAGGACTAGATTTAGTAAACAGTCCCAGAAGAACTATGGACAGAAGTCCACGACATTGTTCAGGAGGCAGCAACAAAGTACGTCCCAAAGAAAAAGAAAACCAAGAAGGCAAAATGGTTGTCTGCCGAGACACTGGAAGTAGCCCAAGAAAGGAGGAAAGCAAAAGGAAACAGGGATAAGGGGAGATATGCCCAGTTAAATGCGCAATTCCAGAGGTTAGCCAGAAGAGATAAGGAACTATTTTTAAATAAGCAATGCATGGAAGTGGAAGAAGACAACAGAATAGGAAGGACACGAGACCTCTTCCAGAAAATTAGAAACATGGGAGGTAAATTTCAGGCAAAAATTGGTATGATAAGAAAAAAAGATGGCAGGGACCTAACAGAAGCTGAAGAGATCAAGAGAAGGTGGCGAGACTATACAGAAGATCTGTATAGGAAGGATAATATCGAGGATAGTTTTGATGGTGTGGTGAATGAATTAGAACCAGACATCCTGAGGAGTGAGGTTGAATGGGCCTTAAGAAGCATTGCTAACAACAAGGCAGCAGGAGACAACGGGATCCCAGCTGAACTGTTTAAAATCTTAAAAGATGATGCTGTCAAGGTGATGCATGCCATATGCCAGCAAATATGGCAAACATAAGAATGGCCATCAGACTGGAAAAAAATCAACTTATATCCCCATACCAAAAAAGGGAAATGCGAAAGACTGCTCAAACTTCCGTACAGTGGCTCTTTAGTTCTCATGCCAGTAAGGTAATGCTCAAGATCCTGCAAGGAAGACTCCAGCAATACATGGAGCGAGAGTTGCCAGATGTTCAAGCTGGGTTTAGAAAAGGCAGAGGAACGAGAGACCAGATTGCCAATATACGCTGGATAATGGAGAAAGGCAGGGAGTTTCAGAAAAACGTCTACTTCTGCTTCATT